>NC_133451.1:16492500-17092500 GCF_048565385.1 Saimiri boliviensis
TAAAAACATAACGAACTCTTCAGTGATTAAAATAAATGAGGACATAAATGCTCATCAATCCAACCCTGGTCCTCAAAGTCCCAGAGCTCTCTCTTCAAAAACACAAGCGGAGGCACTCTGATGAAGGAAAGAAATGAGCAAATAGCAACTGTAATGGCTTAATTCTACAGAATGACACCTTTCCTGGGGCATACAAAGAAGATTATTTGCAAGCTATCGAAAAAGGGCATTTCAGTATGAAAGTCAACACTTCCAAGTTGATCATTGTGGTCCCCCAAAACTGATTTCCAATCACAGCACAGATCCTTTAATGGTAAACAAAGTGACTACCATTTTAATACAGCGTATCCTGCAGAAGACAGTCTACAAATACAATCTTGGAAATAGGAGGGTGAGGTGTTCTCAGTATCCTTCCAAGTGAAAAACTCACTTGCGAACGAATCTTCTTGAGTTTGAGGGACTAGTAAGCCTGATTCAACATTTACTTTCAAATTGTAGATAAATTTCCCCAATTTTTCTGAGGTCTGCAGCATACTTAAAAGATCTCATGACTCAAATTATTAATAGTTTAACAAAATCTGACTTAAGAGGTTAAGGACAAACAAACTTGTTAACATCTGAGGCAGGAATAGCTGGGCAGAACTAAGCCTGGAGTAAATAATAATAATGGCTCACACTTACTATTGACTCTGTAATAGCTTTCTCATTCATTTAGATCCATTAAGACATTTACAAGGCACAACCAGCATATATATAAAGGAGACATTATTTAACCTTTTTTTGGGGGGGGGGGGAAGGAGTCTCGCTCTTTTGCCCAGGCTGGAGTGCAGTGATGTGATCTTGGCTCACTGCAACCTCTGCCTCCCGGGTTCAAGTGATTCCCCTGCCTCAGCCTCCTGAATAGCTGAGATTATAGGCACACACCACCACACCAGACTAATTTTTGTATTTTTGTATTTTATAGGCACACACCACCACACCAGACTAATTTTTGTATTTCACCATGTTGGTCAGCCTGGTCTCGAACTCCTGACCTCGTGATCCACCCACCTTGGCCTCCCAAAGTGCTGAGATTACAGATGTAAGCCACGGCGCCCAGCCTATTGAAGCTTATTTTACAGATGACAAAATGGAGGCTCAGAAAGGTGAAGTAACTTGCCAAATGTGTCACAGTAAGTGGCAGAACCTTAACAGAAGACCAACATGCATGGTTCCGGAGCCTGCAGCCTTAACCACTACCCAAAATGTAATCAAAGGATACTGGCAAACCAAAGGAAAGCAGGAGACTCTTCTGTCATTTAGAAAAATCAGTCTTTCGGTCCTAGGGTTTTGTTTTTTAAATTGTCAAGCTATGACTCATTTCTCTGTTTACTTCCTAGTGCCTCTGCTCCGTGTCACCTTAAATAAAAATCAGATCTCAACCCACCAGACAGCTAACATTTACATAGCTTTACTGACTGCTATAGCCATAGACTTGTAACATCACATGCTCTCAGAAATGGAAGAAGAAAATGAGAGACACGGTTTTGCTAATAGTCACAGCCTCACAGGTCAGTAAGGGACATTAAAATTGAGAAGGGGCCTGGTGTAGCAGCTCGTGCCAATAATCTCAGTGCTCTGGGAGGCCAAGGCAGGGGCATCACTTGAAGCTAGGAATTTGAGCCCAGCCTGGGCACCATAGAGAGTTTCTACCAAAAAATACATAGCACCTGTTTCTACCAAAAATACAAAAATTAGCCAGGCATGGCGGTGTGTGCCTACAGTCCCAGCTACTCAGGAGGCAAAGGACTGCTTGAGCCCAGGAGTTCTAAGCTGCGGTGAGCTATGACTGCACCACTACATTCCAGCCTGGGTGACAGAGACCCTGTCTCTAAAAAAATAAATAAATAACTGAGAAGGGTCCCAAGGTCTCTACCACTTACTAGAGAGTCAAAACAAAGCTCCCTTTTTTTTAAAAGAGTTAAACTTAGGTAGTTGAGGTAGACACTTCCTGCCTCCCCGGGCTCCCCTTTCTACCCCTACTTAAATTCATCTAGCCCTATCCCCAAGTGTTACGGGCTGAAATGCATTCCCCTAACATTCATGTACTGAAGTCCTAGTTCCCAGTACCTCAGAATGTGACTGTATCTGAAGGTCTTAACGAGCTCATTAAGGTGGGCCCTAGTCCAATATGACTAGTGTCCTTCCAAGAGGGGGAAACGAGACGCAAACATCCAGAGGGAAGACCGGGTGCAGACAAAGGAGAAGGCAGTCATCTGTAAGAAAAGAGGATTCAGGCCAGGTGCGGTGGCGCACGCCTTTGATCCCAGCACTTCGGGAGGCCGAGGCGAGTGGATCATGAGGTCAAGATTGAGACCATCCTGTTCAACATGGTGAAACCCCATCTCTACTAAAAATACAAAAATTAGCTGGGTGTGGTGGTGCGCACCTGTAGTCCCAGCTACTAGGAGTCTGGACGTGAGAATCACTTGAACCCAGAAGGCAGAGATTGCACTGAGCTGAGATTGGGCCACCGCACTCCAGCCTGGTGACAGAGCAAGACTCCGTCTCAAAAAATAATAATAATAATAATAACAGGATACGAAAGGAACCAGACCACGTGCAGGAAAAAGGAGAAGGCAGCCATCTACAGGAAAAGAGGATTCAGAAGGAACCAGGGAGCAGATACTTTGATCTCAGGCTTTTAGCCTCCAGAGTTACCAGAAAATAAATCTCTGTTGTTTAAGCCACCCAGTCTGTGGCTACCCAAGCAAACTAATACAGGTCGTAAAAAATGCAAAAGGAATGACATAATGGAAAAAACTCACAATTGGTAATTGATCAGGGTTCTGGTTCAAGTAAGTCTGCAACTTTCTTAAGGCACAAAGCCAGACAAGTTACTTAACTCTCCAAGTTTTAGTTCCCTAACCTGTAAACTGAAAAAGATAATACTGATGAGATTAAAGTGAGAATATATGCGAAATGAAAAGAGTGACTGTAAGGCCTATCATTTATTGTGAATAACAGTAAGACTTTCCATTTACAGGTCTCTACCATGTGCTGGGCACTTTCTACATATCAACACCTCTACAGTTTTACAGCACTCTTCAAGTTCGATTTACTGTCACTATTTTACAATTAAGGAAACTACAGTAGGCATCTGATCAGAGACCAAAGAACTGGTTCAAGGTCACACATCTACAGTAAATAATCCTCCCCCAGCTTTTCATTCTCTCTTTTTTTTAATGTAGAGACAGGGTCTCACTATGTTGCCCAAGCTGGTCTTGAATTCCTGAGCTCAAGCAATCCTCCTGCCTCAGCCTCCCAAAAGTGCAGGGATTACAGGTGTGAGCCACCGTGCTGGCCAAACTAACAAACCTTTCTCATTCTAAAACCTATGCTATTTCCAGCTGCTAAGCTGCTTCCCTGGAACACGTGGATACAATGTAATAATAATAACAGTACATGTGTATTAACTAATGAATATCCACTACACCATTCATTCCAGTGCAGATCACAGATAAATAAACTAAACAGGGGGGTGCCAGGTCACAATGTTCCCTAACCACCATAAACATGAAGACAGTCAAACAAAAAGATCAGAACTCTTCCTCCTAAAATGATTCAGGCCACAAAGAAAGCAAAATCCATCCATCTGTGAAGCACCTTAGAAGATAAAGCTTTTAACAGTCCTTACCCCATGCAAGTGCCCAGCAGCCCAAGCAAACAAGGTAGGCACCCCCACTTCACAGATGAGGAAATAAAGGCTTACCAGGAGTCCCATCCAGGGCAGCCTTTGCGCCAGCCAAGGTCAGGAGGCCGCCTTCCTTGAGATGCTTGGTAGCCAGGTGGCTAGAGATGGTGGACGTCCACATGCTCTGCTTCCACATAAGGTCACAGTTCTTAAAGAGAGCTGAGTGAAAAAACACGTGGGTCCGGCATTCCCAGGAAAGAAACCAAAAGGTGAGCTCAACTCATGCAGCCCCACACTCAGGGAAGCCCTCCCTCCTGATCACTGGGTCCCTGTCTACAGCAAGGTCTAACACAAACAGCACAGGGCTCAGTGGTCAGAGACAAGGGTTCAAATCCAGGCCATGGGATCACCTGAGGTTCAGCTTCCTTACCTGTATACTAGCAAAATTTTGACCAATAAATTTTAGCAAATAAACCTGGAGTTAACTGATTTGCTAGACTGGCTTCAATTCAAAGATTGTTTTATTTTATGAATGGTATCAGATTTGTAATAAGAACCTAAATGTGTACATCAGGTTTTCTCTGTGATAAAAATCTAAGGGTTTATTACTGTACAGCTATAAAGAGGGCTTTTACTGAGCCACATATTTTATGGCTTTATTTTAAGTTAACGTTAACTTTAAAGACTCTTTTAAAAACAGCTGAAGTAACAGCCACCTCACACTTGTTTTAACTCCCTGGCCTTGCCAGAGACTTAAGGAAGAACAAGTGGTACCATATGTCACACCACCAACTGGGCAACTCGCAGGGCATGTGGTACCTGGAGTTCAAAAAAGGATGCCATCCTGATATAGGAGGGTCAGTAAGTGATAAGGTATTGCATTTCCCTACTACAAAAGACTAGAAAAGGCCAGGTGCGGTGACTCACACCTGTAATCCCAGCACTTTGGGAGGCAGAGGCGGGTGGATCACCTTAGGTTAGGAGTTCGAGACCAGCCTGACCAACATGTAAAAACCCCGTCTCTACTAAAAATACATTAGCCGGGCATGGTGGTGCATGCCTGTAATCCCAGCTACTCAGGAGGCTGAGGCAAGAGAATCTCTTGAACCCAGTTGGGAGGAGGAGATTGCGGTGAGCCGAAATCGCTCCACTGCACTCCAGCCTAGGCAACAAGAGTTAAACTCCGTCTCAAAACACAAAATAAAAAAAGACTAGGAAAAAACCTGATGGATCTACATTTATTTCTTCTCCCGAAACACGTAAAAAAGGTTATCAAGCTGTTTTGCTAACCTGATCACCTTACAAAGCAGCACTCTCACATTTACATGTGGGCCACAGAATGTCAACGTCTTTTTAAATGGCTTTGGCTAATAAATGTAGAAGGGATAATAGAATTAGAAAACTACCATTTTCCAAACCCCAACAGAATAAGTGCTTCAGGCAGAGATTATCAATGAATGCCTAAAACCACTGGGTGAAAAGTACAATACTTGGGAAACAGGACAATACCACAGTACCACACATCCCACAGGCGACCTAATTACTGCAAACAGAAAAAAATACCTTTATGATGGAAGTCTGGCAGTTGCCATCTCAACCAAGCATCAAATTTGGCATCCCTATGATAGGGCAAGCTGACATGATGAGCTACCCAGGTGATATAATATAAGGTACAAACCATCAATCAGGAAGAATTCACACCTCAAGAACATTTACGCTAAATCGAATCGAGTCTCTAGACCCAAATTCCCATTCACAGGGAATACCAAGGATAGAGGAACAAGTCCAATAACACCTTATAAAAAAGTTCGGACAAATTCAGAATTGTGAGAGATGCTGTATGAAAACTACCCAGAACTTGACGAAAAGTCTTATCACAGGCGCTTTAAAAAAAATTCTAGATTAAGAGACTAAAAATAACATGATGCAGTATGCAAACCTTGAGTGGAATATGGTTAGGGAAAAAGAACTGTAACAGACATGGAATAAACTGGGATAATTTGAATATGGGCTTAATATTATTAATCTTAGAGAATCACTGTTAATATTCTTAGGTACGATGGTACCACAATAATGTAGGATGGGCTTATTCTTTGGAGACACATGCTGAAGTATAGTGAGGCATAAACTTACTTTCAAACAGTTAAAAAAAATGCACAAAGTACACAGGCACAACAAAACAAGCTCAACTAAGTACAGTAAATGTTAAAGTTACTGAATCTAGATGGAGCATGTAAAGGTATTCACTGTTCTTTCAACTTTTCTGGTATGTTTAGAAATGATCATAATGAAAAGTTGAAAAATGGGCCAGGCACAATGGCTCAGGCCTATAAGCCCAGCACTTTGGGAAGCCAAGGCAGGTAGATCACCTGAGGTCAGGAGTTGGAGACCAGTCTGGCCAAGATGGTGAAACCTCATCTCTACTAAAAATACAAAAAATGAGTCAGGCATGGTGATGGACCCAGTAGTGGGCACCTGTAATCTCAGCTACTCGGGAGGCTGAAGCAGGAGAATCGCTTGAACGTGGGAGGCGGAGGTTGCACTGAGCCGAGATCACACCATTGCACTCCAGCCTGGGCAACAGAGCAAGACTCTGTCTCAAACAAAAAAAATAAAGAAGAGTAAAGTTGAAAAATGCATTAACTTTAGTAAAAACTCAATTTTGTCTTCCTCTGACTTCCTAATGATCTCTGCACTTCCTACACATCTGCTAAAATGCCTGGATAGCAATAAGCTCTGTGAGGCTGGGACACACGCCATGCTGATTTCATTCTGCCTCTACTTTAAACTCAAACTCAATGCCTTCATCACGTCCTCCATGGGAAGTTTCTTCTTTATGCATAAAATGGGAGCAGTAATCACTCTCACTGAACAACTGTAAAGACTCTGGGTTACCTACAGAAAAACAGGTAGCCTGTCACCTAGTCCACACCCAATCCTTGTCAGCTGGACAAAGAGCGGAGCAGTATGAAAGGGTGACTCAGGAAATGACTCACACTTGGATTTGGCATTGCCCCCGGCCCATCCTCCAGCAACGCAAAGAATTGCGTCCACCTTCTCTTCACCCAAGAGCTTTCCAACCTCAGCAGTTACCTTCAATGCAGGAACAAAAAAAATGCATAAGCTGTAAGGTAAGCCAAGACAGGCTAGCATCTTTACAGATAATTCAGTTTCTTTTTCTCTTCTTTTTAAGCTAGTTTACAGTACCTGGCAATTAACACTTTGAAAATTAGACGGAGGACTAAACTCTGATGAGCACTGTAGACAATGAAGCCCAAGTACGTTTCAATGTAATTTTTATAAAACAACCTAGAGTGTCTTTGTATACATTCTGAAAGGTAGAGACATGAGCATCCCTTGAAATAAAATAATAAATAAAAGTACGCAAAGGTTAAAAAAAAAAAAAAGCACCTGTAATTTCACTGCCCACGGTTAACATCCTGGTATATGTCTTTCCAGAGTTTCTTTGCAAATCACAGAATTATAATCCAAAAAGATGATCACCTCTATTCTCCCCCCACATCCAAAAATTCCTTTAACTGCAACTCCAAAAAAAAAAAATGCCAGTGAAAAACTGTGAGAAAAATCAATTGCAAGAAAAAATTCAATAGCAATATGTTGGTAATATTAAGTACATGGGGGATTCACTTTGATGATCTCTCTGCTTCTGTTTCTTTGAGATTTTAAAGCACTGAAAATATATTTATGCCCTCTTGTTATAATTTATCAAAAAAACAGTCTGTCAAGATAGGCAATTCTGGCCATCCACTGTGACTCTTCCATATTTCTCTGGAATGGCTGAGATGACACATCCCAATTGCTTCATTAAGATCAATCTTCTTAAGACTTTATTTTTCTTTCTTCTTTTATTTATTTATTTATTTATTTATTTATTTTTTGAGATGGAGTTTTGCTCTTATCTCCCAGGCTGGAGTACGATGGCATGATTTCAGCTCACTGAAACCTCCACCACCCAGTTCAAGCCATTATCCTGCATCAGCCTCCTGAGAGGCTGGGATTACAGGCACCTGCCATCAAGCCCAGCTAATTTTTGTATTTTTAGTAGAGACAGGGTCTCGCCATGTTAGCCAAGCTTGTCTCAAACTCCTGACCTCAGATGATCCGCCTCCCTCAGCCTCCCGAAGTGCTGTATGCATATAATTTTATAATTAAAAATAACCTGTTCTGTTAGTGTTCATGCTGTGAACTGGGCAACTCCACTTTTTAGAATGTATTCTAAATAATCAGGTACATAGGCTAGGTACAGTGGCTTATGTCTATAATCCCATTACTTTGGGAGGCTAAGGCAGGTGGATAACTTGAGGTCAGAAGTTCAAGACCAGCCTGGCCCACATGGCAAAACCCTGTCTCTACTAAAAATACAAAAAAATCCAGGCATTGGGGTACATGCCTATAATCCTAGCTACTCAGGAGGCTGAGGCACAAGAATCGTTTGAACTCGGGAGGCAAAGGTTGCAGTGAGCAGAGATTGCACCACTGCACTCCAGCCTCAACAACAGAGCATGGCTCTCTCAAAATAAAAAACAATAATAATCAGATATGTAGACAAAGATGTTCATCACAGCATTCTTGATAATGGTAAAAAAATTAAATCCTGCACAAAACTCAAATGTACAACAAATAGAAACTGAGTAAACAGTGGCCAACCCATAAAATGGAATATCACACATCTACAAAGAGGTTTTTTTCAGTAATCTGGAGAAGCATTTAACTTTAAAAAACAAAACAAAAAGCAAACTGACCGTAAACTATAAAATAGAAAATTACCTAAACTTATAAAAGGAGTAACATACAATATGCATAGAAAAGACAAGAAATAGGCCAAAACGTTAACAGTGAGCTAACCCAAAATGATTATATAATTTATCTTTGTATTGTTTTTCACTGTTTCCAAATTTTCCTCAATGAGCATGAATGGCTTTCCTAATTAGAGAAATACCAGCTTTTAAAAAAGGAAGAACGTACAGCCAGTGGTCTCCTCTCCCCAGGGTTCCCCTCACAGCCTTTGGGGGCCTTTCTTAAATTACCTGGTCAGCCTGCTCAGTGAAGGAGTCAGTCATTTTAACAACAATACTAGCGCTGGCCTCTTCATTCTCCACCACATCAATGCTGGCAACCCACTGGAAGGAGAAAACAGCTTTGGTCAAGAGGCGTTGAGTTGTTATTCCATGAAAGAGTCACACACAGAAATGGGGGGAGTTGGCCAGGTGTAGTGGTTCACATCTGTTAACACCAGCACTTTGGGAGCCAAAGTGGGATGATCTCTTGAGGCCAAGGATTTGAGACCAGCCTGGACAACACAGTGAGACTCAGAATCTACAAAAAATTTTAATGCACACCTGCAGTCCTAGCTACCCAGTAGGTTGAGGCAAGAGGATCACTTGAGCCCAGGAGTTGGAGACTGCAGTGGGCTATGATCACACCACTATATGGCCTGGCTGGCACAATGAGACTTCATCTCCATTTAAAAAAAAAAAGAAAGAGGAGGAGAGTAGAGACAGGGAAGAGGCTTAAATGAAAACTCACCAGAGAAAGGAACTAGCAACTGACCTCTCATGCATGTTCCAGGGACACCTGTCTTTGGCCAGCCTACCCCATATTGAGTCCCATCCCAACCCCTCCTACCTCCAAACACTCCCCTCCTCCTCCACATTCACCTCTAAAACCCGAACCCTGCTCTTCTAGAGACATCAAAAGCCAGCAAATTTTCCGTAAAGGGCCAGATGATAATTACCTTAGGCTTTACTGGCCATATGGACTCTGTTTTTACTCAAATCTGCAACTGTAACACAACACATCAATAAACGGAAAAAAAATAAGTGCAGCTGTGTTCCTGAAATGTGAATTTCATGTAATTTTCACATAACAAAATATTCTTCATTTGATTTTGTTTTCAACCACTTGAAAATGCAAAACAATTCTTAACTCGTGGGCTGTACGAAAACGTGGCAGACCAGATTCACCCCACAGAGGATCCCTGCCCTGCGGCAGAGAGGGATAAGGCAGAGAGCGATGGGTTTTAGGACTGGAAATCAGACAGAGCGGTTGAATCCCAGCTCTGCCAGAGTGGCTTTCTCACTCCAATGCTGGGCAGAGGTTCCCCACAAAAGAGGGTGTTTGTTGATGATTAACAGGGTCATTGTAAGAATTCAATGAAATGGAAGATGCTAACGATCCTGGCACAGGTGATGCTCAGCCCTTACTCAGGGTCTCTTGGTCTGAAGTCCCCAGATATACATATTTCTACCTTAGGCTGTAAACGCAGCATCTATTCATCAACATTTGTTAATATTATTAACTTGTTATCCCTTGGGGGATACTGAAACAATGAAGTCTCCATCATCCTAGCCCTCCCTAAAATGGCAGGAAGAAAGGAGGAAAAGGACCAAGAGTCAGAGGTAAATCAGCTCTCCAGATTCTGCCAAGACCAATGTTAAACCAAAGTGCCATCATCAGGGAAAAGCACAGCTTTCACCCTCTTAACACACGACACTAATGGAATCTACTGCCTTAGAGTTATTGGGAGGATTAAGAGTCTACGGGAACTCTGGTACTGGGAGCACAGAGCCTGGCCCTTGGCAGAAGTGCTGCCTCTGTCACCACCATGCATCTCTGAAGACCTAGGAAAGTGCTCTCATCCAGTGTCCCCAGGCTCTGAGCAAGTGGGTGGCTGGAAGGGGGTGGTATGATTGAACCCTTTAGAAACATATTCCTGTCCCAGACTCTGAGCAAGAAGAAAATTCTGGTAAATGTACACTGGGTGATGGTTACACTAAAAGCCCAGACTTCACCACTACACAACATACCCATGTAGCTAAACTGTACTTGTGGCCCCTAAATCTATATAGATCGGTAGATAGATACGATTTTTTTTTTTTAATAAAATCCTGAGATCCTTTTTCTGATCCCAGGGAACTCTTGCCCAGGCCGCTGCTGCTGCTAAGCTCCCAGAACGCTGCCCCTGGCAAGGTCTCCACTGGGAAAGTGCTGAGGCCTGCTTAGCGGCTAAGGTCAAGGGTCTGTGGCCATGGATCTGCTTTGCTCCGACCTGCCGCCTCCTGGAAATTGACATCTGACTTTACAAAGTAGTTGAAACAGTCTTTGCAAAGCAAAGTGGTGATGAGCCTTCAAACTGTCAGATCCAACGGGGCTAAAAGAACAGGGGTGGGTAGTAATCGTAACATTAATAGCCAGCATTTAAACACTTTTTACCAGGCATCAGGTAATTTATGTGCGAATAAATTTTCACACAATAAAAGTCTCCATCTTTTCATTATGGTAAAGACCAATTATCTTATGTAATCCCCGCAACTCTCCTAAGGGGTAAACACTATCAGAATCTGCATTTTACAAATGGGAAAATTGAGGTTCGAGGGCTTTAAGTAATCAATACGCGGTCACAGGGCTGGTAACCGGGACCGGGCTGTCTCATTCCAGGGACGACTTCTACACTCTCCATCCTCTAAACCCTGCTCCTGTTCCTCCCCTTTGGAATTCTCTCCCGACTCACGCCGGACTTCGTGAGTCTGGCGGAGGCCCACGGAGCACCTCCTTGCAGAGCAAAGGCCCAGCGCCCTGGGACTGGCGTGCGCACTCACTCGGAAACAGGAATAGATCGCAAACCTGTGCGCGCACGTGCAAGGGCACGGGTCACGGGGTGCACAGGGGTCCCCAGCTTCTTCTAGGCTGCCCCCAGCCGGGCTGCACACGAAAGCCCCCGGCCACCCCCGCGGAGACCCGGCAGCCCCCAGCCCGCAACGTTACCCAGTTGCGGGCCCGGAACGCCTGCACGCATCGAGAGCCCAGCGCGCCCCTGCCGCCGTACACCAGCACCCGGCGCGCCTCGCCCGCAGCTGCCGCCGCCGCCATCCTGCTCCTGCACGCCTGGTTTCTGCAGCTCCGACACCCTCTAGTCCGAGCGCCCCGCCCCGCCCCGCTCCGCCCCGGCGGGCCTACCCCGCCAAGAGGGAGAGCGCAGCGGCCTCGCCCCGAGCCGCGCCCGCTGCTGCCGCCTAGCGCGCGGTCACGCTCGGGGCGCCCAGCAACCCGAGCTACCGAACCTCGGCCAGGCCCTGCCCCGGGGACGGAACGGCGACGAAGCCCCGCCTCCCACCTGCCGGCAGGTGCTGGGCCCCGGGGCGTGCGGCGCGCGGGTCTAAGGGCGAGGAGGGTGGAGAGCGGGTGTTTCACGAGCATTAATTTGTGAAATATAAGCATGTAAAATATACTACAATTTTCAACCGCTGTTTTGGCATTTTTTTACTTTTAATCGTGCATCAAAATAGACATTTAAATATCCCCACCTGCCAGAAAACGGAAGAAGCTCAAAACGGTCGCTACGCTCAAGGAGCTGGAAGTCCACTGCGGAGACGAGACAAACCACCTAAAATATATTTTTCCTTTAAATAAAAGCGAGAGCTCTGAAGCCCAACTGCCTGGTCGTACTGTTTAATAGCTCTGCAGCCCATGCAACTTCCTTCACTGCTCCGTGCCTCAGTTTTCTTACCAATGAAATGGGAACATAATGGTCTGTCCTCCCAAGGTTTTGGGAAAGACGGTAAAGGGTGGTACTGGGGTACTTAGAGCAGTGTGTGGCTAAGTAGGAGGCGCGCAGTAAAGGCCGATTGATGGTTATTAATATTATTATTTTACCACTACTTCCCTAACAATTCACTGAGTCTCTCAGAGATTGTCAGTTTCAGGCCGCTTCTGTTTTGGCAGGTGGGGAATATTTAAATCTCTATTTTGATGCACATTTAAAAATAAAAAATTTCCAAAACAGTGATACAAAAATTGTAGTATGCTGGCAGGGGCACGATGCCTCATGCCTGTAATCCCAGCACTTTGGGAAGCCGAGGCAGGCAGCTCACTTGAGTTCGAGACCAGCCTGGCCATCAAAGTGAAACCCCATCTCTGCTAAAAATTCAAAAATTAGCCGGGCATGGTGGTGCGCATCTGTAATCCTAGCTACTTGGGAGGCTGAGACAGGAGAATTGCTTGAACCCGGGAAGCGGAGGTTACAGTGAGCCAAGATCATGCCACTGAACTTCAGACTCCATCTCAAAAAAAAAATAAAAATAATTGTAGTATACTATATTTTACATTTTACACTTCAGAAACTAATGCTTGTTTTAAAAATACATAGAAAACACATACATTATTACAAGATCTCTAAAAAATATTAGTACATAGGGCACAACAGGCCTTCAGTCTTGTAAGGCCATAAATGAAACACCATAAAACATTAGTCCTCCTGGACCTCTGTGATTGCTAGTGCGCCCTCATTTGGCAGAATGTCAAAGATCCACTATGGAAGCCCACCAAATGGGCCTTTTTTCTTCCCAGAATTATTTTTATTTTTTTTATTGATACATGATAGATGTCCATATTTGGGGGGTATATGTGATACTCCAATACATTCATATAATATGTAAAGTTCAAATCAGGGCAATTGGGATAACCATCACTTAAACATGTATCTTTTCTTTATGCTAGGAACCTTCAAATTATTCTCTACCAGCTATTTTTAAATGTAAATCAATTATGGTTAACTATAGTCACACAACTGTTCAGCAGAACACTAGATCTTATTTCTACTATCTAACTGTAAATGCATACCCATTAATTCAAATGGGCCTTTCACCACATGCCACCCATCCCCAGACACAGATTCTGGCATTTTCTCCTTTGCTATTAGTTATTTCTTTCCAGGGCCTGTATCTCTAACACAGAGCCTCTCAACTACAGCACTACTGACATTTTGGACCAGATAATTCTCTGTGACAGGGGCTGCCCTGGGCATTGCAGGATATTTACAGCATCCCAGGCCTGTACCCTGTAGAAGCCAATAGCAAGCCCCTACCCCTCACTCATGACAGTCAACATATCTCCATGAGGAGGCAAATTCATCATTGTTAGAGGATAGAGGCAAATTCTTCATTGTTAGAAAACCAGAGTTCTAACAGACCTTCTTAATAGCAAGATCCTGTATTATATACATCTTTGTGCCACTTCCCACATACACAGAGCCTTGTACACAACAGACATAGATGTTTGTTCAATAAACTTGTGCCAGGTAAGGCACGCAGAAATACATCACTGGAGAAGAGGATGCAGCCAGCAGCACATTTTGTTGTCAGACGCTTCATTATCAGAAACAGAATTGCTAAGAAGCTGGATGGAGAGGACAGCACCATCTATTTAATGCCGGTTATATCCAAGGCACTGTGCTAAGTGATCTGCCTGTGCTGTTTCACTTTACTCCACACAACAATCCTATGCAGATTAGGAAACTGAGTCAGGAGAGTCTCAAACACTTGCCCAGAAGAGTGGGAATTTGAACCCAGGTCTTCAATGGCT
Source organism: Saimiri boliviensis (assembly GCF_048565385.1). Lineage (NCBI taxonomy): Eukaryota > Metazoa > Chordata > Mammalia > Primates > Cebidae > Saimiri > Saimiri boliviensis. Next base: position 16,506,554 of record NC_133451.1, read on the forward strand.
ATAGTTCAGCTTAACCACATCTTTGTTCAGCAAGGCAATGGCTTGTTGGGAATCAAGTCTTTCCCTTCAACTTTTTCTGAAAACAATAGCTTAACCCCCAACACACGAAAAGTTGACACAGCTCCATCACTGATGGCAGAAATATGACTCAGTGATATTTACGCATGTCCTGACTTGCCAAAGCATGCTTAATGTTAAAATAAGTATGTGAACTAACATTATTAATCACTTATTAATGTGCCAAGCAGTCTTCTGAGCCTCTTGTACATCTTATGTTATTTTTTACCAGAAACATATTTACTATTTCAAAGGCACTAGGATGAAAATGAGCTGTTGTAATTCAAAGAGCTGAATTCAGCTCCAGCACTCAGTTTTCCATGAGAGAAATAGCTAAAATCATACATCTCCTGTTTACCATCAAGAGTTACTGGAGCATCAGTGGTGAGCAAGCATATGGTAAAAGGATTTTGTACATGATAAAGTGCCACGCATCTTTATATAGAGACAGATCTCACTCTGTAACCCAGTGTGGCATCATTATAGCTCACTATAGCCTTGAGCTCCTGGGCTCAAGTAGTCCTCCAGCCTCAGCCTCCTGTAGCTGGGACTACAAATACATGCCATCATGCTCAACTATTTTTTTTTTAATTTTTTAGTAGAGATGGGATCTCACTACATTGCCCAGACTCAGAGATATTCATTTTTATCTCCATTTCTGTGGAGAGGCCACTAAAGTAAGCCCCAGTTATAAGGAAGGAAACTGACATTTCCATTAATATGTCTCTCTGCTTCCTTGGCACTCTCCAAGTCAGATTCCTGGGACCCCTACTGGTTAACAGTGCAGCTTCCTGAACCCGCCTCCAGGCTTCTGTGACTGAGAAAGTTTACTGCTCCACTTCTGCCCAAATTTGCTCCCCATAGATATGGCTAGAGTGACTGTTGCTAGTCTCACATGATGTTAAGTTGATATTCAGAAATAAGGTAAAAGTCAAAATGTAGAAGTTCACAGTATAAGATAGAAAGGAAAGAATATTTCATTCCTAGTACCTGCAGATTAAAAGGAAAAGCCAGATCTTCCACTATTAGAAGAGATCAGTCCCCCAGCAGTGTGGCTACTATTTGCTAATACACTAGAAAAACACTTTTCTGTCCCATTTCAGATAACGTAGAAGGAAGGGCAGCTGGGAAGAACGTTAAGTGTTGGGTTCCAGGCTGCCCCAACAGTCACAAATTCTGCGACAATTTTACCCCCAGCATGTTCACAAAGTGAGAAATTCATAAGGCTGTGTTTACACATTTTAATATTAAAGCCTCAAGAACTGGGGTCATTTGATGGTATTAATAACAGTCCTAAAGATTCTGACAGCAGTGACATTTTAGAGAAAGAAATGCCAGGGCACCCACCATGAGACAGATCGACATTTGATACTGCGCATTGCCGGCAATATTCAAGTGCTGATCATTCCATGTTTGTTTTCCTTCTTCCACATCCATTTTTTGAAATTGGTTTGCATCTCTTTATCATCAGAGCTACCTGGTTTTGCTTATTGCTAACTCCTTTATCATTATGAGGCCCACACCAGGGCTATTTAAATACTCGAAACAAGGAACAATTAAGCCCTCTGCTGAAACATTAGTCTAGGAGAAGGTATCAGGTTACTTCCTTCAGTAACACACTCCGCTACATAGTCAGGTGAAGATTGCCTCTGTAGGGGCTTCCGGATGTGGTTGTAGTAAACACGGGCTATGCAAGCTCACGCTGAAGGAGGACGAGGGGATGGACTTAAAGTCTTGAAACAGAGTGTTTCGGAAGAGCTGACCTTGGAGCAGAGCGTTGCCGAGTGTCCGAAAGATGTCAATGACCCTTGCTGCTGCTTGCACACCTTGGGGATGACCCGCACCCACTAGCATGCCTGGATGGTTCAAAAAGGCGTGGTACGGGCTGGCGTCTTTACTCAGCTTCTCCTCCTTCATCCTGATCATCGTTGCCCTGGTAGTGCCGCACTGGCTGAGTGGGAAAATCCTTTGTCAGACTGGAGTGGATCTGGTCAACGCCACAGACAGAGAGCTGGTCAAATTCATTGGGGACATTTACTACGGACTCTTCCGAGGGTGTAAGGTGCGGCAGTGCGGGCTCGGGGGCCGCCAGTCCCAATTCACAAGTGAGTATGATGGGGGAATGAAAGCTGATTCTAGACACTTATTTTTGTTAATGTGTAAGAGTGCTTATGTCTCCTTGTAGAATTTGTCTGCTGCCTCAATCTCAGACGTAATGTCAAGGTCCACAGTGAGCCAAGGGTTCTGGATCCACATCCATCTCTCCTTCCTTCTTTCCTTCATTCTTTTCTTTTTCTGTAGACGTCTATGGAAACATTAGAAATAAGGATTTGTGCATTTTTGCAGTTTTCCTCTTTTAATAATGACTATTCATATATTGAGGGTTTACATGTATCAGATATTCTACTACTACGCACTTCACACGGCTTGTCTCCTTAAAGCCTTACAACAAACTTGTACAGAAGGTAGTGTTAATGTTCCCATTTTCCAGAGGAGTACACTGAGGCTTGGAGAGGTTACATAACTTACCTGAGGTCACCCAGCCAGGAAACAGTAGAGCCGGACTCCAGACCCACGGCACGTGACCACAGCATGTGGGTGGAGACTGCCTGCAGAAATGAACCTTTGGGAAGCAGGGTGACCAATTCCATGAAAAACTTGGAAAACTTTATGTAAAAACTTTATAGTCTGAGGAAATGCAAAGGGGCACTGCGCCTAGGTTCTGGAATCAGACTACCCCGGCTGGAATCCCTGCTGGAAAGTTTACGGGTGAGACCTCAGGCAAGGCGCTTGCCTGCCCTCCATGAACGTGAGCAGGCACGGACTTTGGCTGGCTTTCAGTGTGGCATCAGAGCTGCTCAGGATGTAAGCAGAGCAGTCTATGCAAACAGGAATCCAAGCTGGGCTTTGGAACAGGCTTCTGGGGAGGAAAAAAACAAAATAGGCAATATTCTGCAAGCCATTTGCATCGATGAGATTGCAGGTGAAAACGGTGTCCCAGAAAACCGTAATTAATCAACACCATGCCAGTACAAGGTGATAAAGAATTGTATCCATTCCTTGATTTCCAAATTTCAGAATTGTACTACTTTATAGAAATCTGGCCAAGGTAAGTGTCTTATTAAATTTATAAGAACAAAAAGCTAGAACCGTTTACAAATGTAATACAAATTGTCATCATTGATATATACAAAAAATTGTATTTGTTATGTATATTCAAGAACTATGTCTCTGGACATATTTGTATATACCTAGCAATTAGATTAGACCCTGGATATTGGAAAAATAGCTACATCAAAATTATAACACAAAACTTGAAAATACACACACATAAGGAAATAAAAATAAAAGAAATGCTAAAAGCTAACCATGATGACTACATGGGCTACTTGATTCTGAACTAGATGCTGTTGCTATAAAGGATGTCATCGGGACCGTAGGGGCCGAGGGAAAACTTTCCCTTTGCACTCTGAAGGTTCTCTAAACAATCAACTGACAAAAGGCAGATTAATAGGAAAAATGGCATACACATTTATAAGCAGACACAGGGGAAAATCACAGAGTGATTGTCCACCATCTCAATGGGGTACAGATGCTTATATCCTCTTCATCTTAGAGGAAAGGGAGATGGGAAGTGTGGATGATTTTAGGGAACTAGTAACTTATTTTTAGGGGAATTCAATGGGCTTAAAGAACATACAATGGGCTGGGCCAAAGTCTGTTGGGCCCACAGAGCAGACATTGGTTTGTGACAAAATTCTGTCCAGCTGTGTTCACAGACTTCAGTCTTTCTTCCTGTGATATGGATACAATTTATGAACACTCAGGGAAGGGACCAGAGGTCTTTTTCTTTGGTGGGTCAGGACGTAGGCAGGTGAGGGAACATCAGAGAACAACCTCATCCTGTGCTTTCAGACGGACAAAGAATGGAGAGACAGGAGGGAGGAGGAGGCCAGAGAGACCTTGAGGCTTCCTCACAAAGCTTTATATTTTGGGGATATTGTTGAAACTTGAATGGGGTTGAAGCAGGATCTGCCTGGAGAAAAAGACCTCTCCGACACCGAACTAGGAAGGAAGAGGTGTTTTATTATGGCAGGGAGCCAGGCGACAATTCTTTGTCTAACAGCCAAGCTAGTTTAACAAAGAGAAGTTCTGCCTTTATATAGGCTTACATTACAGATATTACACATGAAAGGATCTTAGATTTACAGCCTTAGAGGTTACACGTGAAAGGGTCTTGGGTTTACAGACTTAGAAACTACATGTGAAAGGGTCTTGGTCGATGGAGGAGTGGGGTGGGAGTTTGATCCTGTTTAAGTAAAAACAATGCCTTCTGGAGAGATTCACCCATACTATGCCTGCTGTCTATAGGAAGGCGATTTAGGAGGTGTCAGTCGTCGGCCAGCCTTTTCTTCTATTGATATGCAGTGTGGGCATTTATTGCTATATTATTTTCCTCTAGAGGCCGCTTTAAATGTGTCTCAGAGATTCTGGTATGTTGTGTCTTCATTCTTGTTGGTTTCAAAGAACATCTTTATTTCTGCCTTCATTTCATTGTTTATCCAGTCAACATTCAAGAGCCAGTTGTTCAGTTCCCATGAAGCTGTGCAGTTCTGAGTTAGTTTCTGAATTCTGAGTTCTAACTTGATTGCACTGTGGTTTGAGAGACTGTTTGTTATGATTTCCGTTCTTTTGCATTTGCTGAGGAGTGATTTACTTCCAATTATAGAGTAGGTCAATTTTAGAGTAGGTGTGATGAGATGCTGAGAAGAATGTATATTCTGTGGATTTGGGGTGGAGAGTTCTGTAAATGTCTATTAAGTTTGCTTGGTCCAAGTCTGAGTTCAAGTCCTGGATATCCTTGTTAATTTTCTGTCTCGTTGATCTGTCTGACAATGGGCTGTTAAAGTTTCCCACTATTATTGCGTGGGAGTCTAAGTCTCTTTGTAAGTCATTAAGAACTTGCCTTATGTATCTGGCTGCTCCTGTATTGGGTGCATATATATTTATATCGTTTAGCTCTTTTTATTGCATTGATCCTTTTACAGTTATGTAATGTTCTTCTTTGTCTCTTTTGATCTTTGTTGGTTCAAAGTCTATTTTATCAGAGACAAGAATTGTAACTCCTGCTTTTTTTTTGCTCTCCATTTGCTTGGTAAATCTTCCTCCATCCCTTTATTTTGAGCCTTTGTGTATCCTTGCATGTGAGATGGGTTTCCTGAATACAGCACACTGATGGGTTTTGGCTTTTTATCCAATTTGCCAGTCTGTGTCTTTTGAGTGGGGCATTTAGTCCATTTACATTTAGGGTTAATATTGTTATGTGTGAATTTGATCCTGCCATTTTGATGCTAGCTGGCTGTTTTGCCCATTAGTTGATGCAGTTTCTTCATTGTATTGATGCTCTTTACCATTTGGTATGTTTTTGGAGTGGCTGGTACTGGTTGTTTCTTTCTATGTTTAGTGCCTCTTTCAGGAACTCCTGTAAAGCAGGCCTGGTGGTGATAAAATCTCTGAGTACTTGCTTGTTCACAAACGATTTTATTTTTCCTTCACTTATGAAGCTTAGTTTGGCTGGATATGAAATTCTGGGTTGAAAGTTCTTTTCTTTAAGGATGTTGAATATTGGCCCCCACTCTCTTCTGGCTTGCAGGGTTTCTGCTGAGAGATCTGCTGTGAGTCTGATGGGCTTCCCTTTGTGGGTAGGGTTTCTGCTGAGAGATCTGCTGTGAGTCTGATGGGCTTCCCTTTGTGGGTAATCCGACCTTTCTCTCTGGCTGCCCTTAACATTTTCTCTTTCATTTCAACGCTGGTGAATCTGATGATTATGTGCCTTGGGGGTTGCTCTGATTGAGGAATATCTTTGTGGTGTTCTCTGTATTTCCTGAATTTGAATATTGGCCTGTCTTGTGCTAGGTTGGGGAAGTTTTCCTGGATAATATCCTGAAGAGTATTTTCCAGCTTGGATTCATTCTCTCCGTCACATTCAGGTACACTTATCAAACGTACCCATCATCTCAGCCCAAAATTTCCTGAAACTGATAGGCAACTTCAGCAGTGTCTCAGGATACAAAATCAATCTGCAAAAATCACAAGCATTCCTATACACCAATAAAAGACTTAAAGAGAGCCAAATCAAGAATGAACTGCCATTCACAATTGCTACAAAGAGAATTAAATACCTAGGAATACAACTAACAAGGAACATAAAGGACCTCTTCAAGAACTACAAACCACTGCTCTATGAAATAAGAGAGGACACAAACAGATGGAGAAACATTCCATGCTCATGGTTAGGAAGAATCAATATCATGAAAATGGCCATACTGCCCAAAGTAATTTACAGATTCAACACTATCCCCATCAAGCTACCAATGACCTTCTTCACAGAACTGGAAAAAACCACCTTAAACTTCATATGGAACCAAAAGAGAGCCTAAATATCCAAGTCAATTCTAAGCAAAAAGAACAAAGCAGGAGGCCTCACACTACCAAACTTCAAACTATACTACAAGGCTACAGTAATCAAAACAGCACGGTACTGGTATCAAAACAGAGATATAGACCAATGGAATAGAACAGAGGCCTTGGAGGCAACACAACACATCTACAACCATCCGATCTTTGACAAACCTGACAAAAACAAGCAATGGGGAAAGGATTCCCTTTTTAATAAATGGTGTTGGGAAAACTGGCTAGCCATGTGCAGAAAGCAGAAACAGGACTCCTTCCTGACACCTTACACTAAAATTAACTCCAGATGGATTAAAGTCTTAAATATAAGACCTAACACCATAAAAACCCTAGAAGAAAATCTAGGCAAAACCATTCAGGACATAGGCATAGGCAACAAAAAGCAATGGCAACAAAAGCCAAAATAGACAAATGGGACCTAATCAAACTCCACAGCTTCTACACGGCAAAAGAAACAGTCATTAGAGTGAACTGGCAACCAACAGAATGGGAAAAAATTTTTGCAGTCTACCCATCTGACAAAGGGCTGATATCCAGAATCTACAAAGAACTAAAACAGATTTACAATAAAAAAAAAAAAAAGCCCATTCAAAAGTGGGTGAAGGATATGAACAGACACTTTACAAAAGAAGATATACATGAGGCCAACAAACATATGAAAAAATGCTCATCATTACTGGTCATTAGAGAAATGCAAATCAAAACTACATTGAGATACCATCTCATACCAGTTAGAATAGCGATCATTAAAAAATCTGGGCCGGGCGTGGTGGCTCATACCTGTAATCCCAGCACTTTGGGAGGCCGAGGCGGGTGGATCACGAGGTCAAGAGATCGAGACCATACTGGTCAACATGGTGAAACCCCGTCTCTACTAAAAATACAAAAATTAGCTGGGCATGGTGGCGCACGCCTGTAGTCCCAGCTACTAGGGAGGCTGAGGCAGGAGAATTGCTTGAACCCAGGAGGCAGATGTTGTGGTGAGCCGAGATCGCACCATTGCACTCCAGCCTGGGTAACAACAGCGAAACTCCGTCTCAAAAAAAAAAAAAAAAAAAATCTGGAGAAAACAGATGCTGGAGAGGATGTGGAGAAATAGGAACATTTTTACACTGTTGGTGGGAGTGTAAATTAGTGGAAGTGTAAACATGTGGAAGACAGTGTGGCGATTCCTCAAGGACCTAGAAATAGAAATTCCATTTGACCCAGCAATCTCATTACTGGATATATATCCAAAGGATTATAAATCTTTCTACTATAAGGACATATGCACATGAACGTTCATTGCAGCACAGTTTACAATAGCCGAGTCCTAGAACCAACCCAAATGCCCATTGATGATAGACTGCACAGGGAAAATGTGGCACATATACACCATGGAATATTACGCAGCCATCAAAAACGATGAGTTCATGTCCTTTGTAGGGAGATGGATGAACCTGGAAACCATCATTCTCAGCAAACTGACAGAAGAACAGAAAATCAAACACCACATGTTCTCACTCATAAGTGGGTTTTGAACAATGAGAACACATGGACACAGGGAGGGGAGCACTACACACTGGGGTCTGTTGGGGGGAAATGGGGGAGGGACAGCAGGGGCTGCGGAATTGGGGAGAGATAGCATGGGGAGAAATGCCAGATATAGGTGATAGGGAGGAAGGCAGCAAATCACACTGCCATGTGTGTACCTATGCAACAATCTTGCATGTTCTTCACATGTACCCCAAAACCTAAAATGCAATTAAAAATAAGAATTAAAAAATTTTTAAAAAAGAAATACAGTGTGGGAGTCAAGGGGGAGGTGATTCTAGTTGCCTAGATCTCCTTCCTCAAGGTGAGAAGATTAAACAGCTGTCACATGCCAGCATTAACCTAATGACCAGACTGCTGCCATTCCCAGCTCACAGAGTAGGAAGCTGTAAACATATGCATATTTTCTTTGAGTCTTGGAGGAACTCTATAAATACTTCTTGCCTTCCTCCTCCTTCCTTCTTAGAAGGACACTATGGGAAACATTTCCCTGGGTTCGTCTAACATGGTCTGGTCTGGAAAGCGTCAGAACCCTGGCATAAAGGTCATTTTATTCTTGTCCCTGGGTCGGAGCGTATTTGAGAAGGTTTTGTTTCCTGCTGGCCTGGGGTTGTCCCAAAGGAGGGCCTAGAAACATCCATCCACAGTACCTTGGATATGATTCTCTTTCAAAGCATTCACGAAAAGCCTGGGGCCAGGTTTGGGGTCAGGTTCCTCCCATGCTGGGCTGGCTTTTCACCCTGAGACAGCTCAGGGACACTGACGTTACAAGGTTCTCGAGTGCCAGTCTAGTCTCTTTTAGATGCACAGCTTTTAATTCTACCACAGTGTTACCTCCAGGCAGCTATGGGGTATATCAGAGCCTACCACAATCTGGAGTGTGTGTCCCCTGGAGTCTCTTTCTGCTATTCACTACTGAACTGTAGGAAAAAAAAATCCCTGCAGTTGCAAATCAGTGTAGGTGGGCACACGAGTGAAAGTGCTTTGTAAACTGTGGAGTGGGGAGGTTTTATTGGGTCTTCTTCCCAAACAGCCTCTTTTTTTAACCACAGAGGTCTCCCCAAAAAATCACTTCCCACACCAATCATGGAGAACATCAAAGAACTATTCATCACAGAAATTAAGGTCCTTTTTTAATACCCAGACCCTATGAAATAAAAACAAGTCAGCATGGCTGTTTGGGTGGCTAGAGAAAGAAAGAGACAAACATTACTTTAGCAGCATCCACACATTCAGTTGTACTGTAGAGTATTTACAGACCGGGCTCTTAGGAAAACAGAGATGAATAAAACAGACCAGTGCCTGCCCTAGAAAAGCTTACCAAATGGCTGAGTGCAGTGGCTCATGCCTGTAATCCCAACACTGGGGGGCCAAGGTGGGTGGATCACCTGAGGTCAGGAGTTCAAGACCAGCCTGGCCAACATGGTGAGACCACATCTCTACTAAAAATACAAAAATTAGCTGGGGGTAGTGGCAGGTGCCTGTAATCACAGCTACTCCAGAGGCGGAGGCAGGAGCATCGCTCGAACCCAGGAAGTGGAGGTTGCAGTGAGCCAAGATTGCAGCACTGCTCTCCAGCCTACTAAAAAAGAGTGAAAAACCTGTCTCCAAAAAAAAAAAAAAAAGAGAGAGAGAAAAGCTTGCCATCTGATGAAGGAGAGGCACAGAACGCAGTATCTCAAGCCACTGCCTTGTAGTTCATTTCCTTCCTTTTTTACTATACTAGAGAAGAGATTTTATCATGTTCATTTTACTGATGAGGAAATTAGAGATCAGAGAAATCAATACATAAACCAATTTCTTTAAAAGCACCTAATGTAGGCCGGGCGCGGTGGCTCAAGCCTGTAATCCCAGCACTTTGGGAGGCCGAGGCGGATGGATCACGAGGTCAAGAGATCGAGACCATCCTGGTCAACAAGGTGAAACCCCGTCTCTACTAAAAATACAAAAAATTAGCTGGGCATGGTGGCGCGTGCCCGTAATCCCAGCTACTCAGGAGGCTGAGGCAGGAGAATTGCCTGAACCCAGGAGGCGGAGGTTGCGGTGAGCCGAGATTGCGCCATTGCACTCCAGCCTGGGTAACAAGAGCGAAACTCCGTCTAAAAAATAAAAATAAAAATAAAATAAAAAAATAAAAAATAAAAGCACCTAATGTAATAGATTGCTTTGCAGCTTTCAGTTCTCTAGTTCCTCTCTACTTCCTACCCCACAGGTATTCCACTGGTGGCCAGGACCTGGGTTTGACCTCAGATGTCCTGCTTTTCTTATTTGCCCTGCTGGGGCAAAAAGAACTGCCAGACCTCTCTCGGATTAGAAGCAAACAAATTTGCATTTCTCTGATGACCAGTGATGATGAGCATTTTTTCATATGCTTGTTGGCCTCATGTATGTCCTCTTTTGTAAAGTGTCTGTTCATATCCTTTGCCCATTTTTGAATGGGCTTGTTTGTTTTTTTCTTGTAGATCTGCTTTAGTTCTTTGTAAATTCTGGACATTCTACTACAAGGACACGTGCACACGAATGTTCATTGCAGCACTGTTTACAATAGCAAAGACCTGGAACCAACCCAAATGCCCAACGATGATAGACTGGATAGGGAAAATGTGGTACATATACACCATGGAATATTATGCAGCCATAAAAAACGATGAGTTCACGTCCTTTCTAGGGACATGGATGAACCTGGAAACCATCATTCTCAGCAAACTGACACAAGAGCAGAAAATCAAACACCGTATATTCTCGCTCATAGGTGGGTGTTGAACAATGAGAACACATGGACACAGGGAGGGGAGCACTACACACTGGGGTCCGTTGGGGGGAAATGGGGGAGGGGCGGGGGGTGGGGAGGTGGGAAGAGATAGCATGGGGAGAAATGACAGATACAGGTGAGGGGACGGAAGGCAGCAAAGCACACTGCCATGTGTGTACCTATGCAACAATCTTGAATGTTCATCACATGTACCCCAAAACCTAAAATGCAATTTAAAAATAAATAAATAAAAAATAAATAAATAAAAAATAAAAAAATAAAAATAAAAAAATAAAAAAAAAAAGAAGCAAACAAATTACCTAATAGTCTTAGGTGCTGATAGAACAAGTTAATGAATTCTGGTATTCAAGTGAGTTAGCACTAATATGAACGAAACAACTGTATTTATTCAAGCTCAAAATAAGACCTCCAGAATTCAAGAGACTCTGTGTTTAGAATGTTAAACCTCTACTTATCTATGCTTTCTGATTTTTCTACTCTAGCCCTGTAATAGGGTAGGTAAGCTGACATTTTCTTGTTGTGGGAGCATGGCTAAGCTATTTCACTTCTCCAAGCCTCAGTTTCCTCATTTGTAAGAGTGAGAGAGGGTGTCCATGAGCTACAAAACAAAGAATATGTGTAAAGCCACCAGCATATAGTGTGTACCCCACATAGGTGTCTATTGTCACTTATCACCATGAATCATGTGCTTTTAGGGTCATGGATTTCAAGCTGGAAACTTTTTTTTTTTTTGAGATGGAGTCTCCCTCTGTTGCCAGGCTGGAGTGCAGTGGCACGATCTTGGCTCACTGAAACTTCTGCCTCCCAGGTTCAAGTGATTCTCCTGCCTCAGCTTCCCAAGTAGCTGGGACTACAGGCACACATCACCACGCCCAGCTAATTTTTGTATTTTAGTATAGACAGGGTCTTACGATGTTGATCAGGATGGTCTCAATCTCTTGACCCCAGGTGATCCACCCACCCTGGCTTCCCAAAGTGCTGGGATTATAGGCGTGGGCCACAGTGCCCAGCCTTGAAACTTATATTTATTTATTTATTTATTTATTTTTTGAGACGGAGTTTCACTCTTGTTACCCAGGCTGGAGTGCAATGGCGCAATCTCGGCTCACCGCAACCTCCGCCTCCTGGGCTCAGGCAATTCTCCTGCCTCAGCCTCCTGAGTAGCTGGGATTACAGGCACGCACCACCATGCCCAGCTAGTTTTTTTGTATTTTTAGTAGAGACGGGGTTTCACCATGTTGACCAGGATGGTCTCGATCTCTCAACCTCGTGATCAACCCACCCCGGCCTCCCAAAGTGCTGGGATTACAGGCTTGAGCCACCGCGCCCGGCCGAAACTTATATTTAATTCACAGTGGGAGACACCCAAAACTCTTGGAACATGAGTTTCAAATACGAAGGGCAAGTGAGCAACAGCTTTCCAAGGCAGCACTGGGGATCAGGACTAATGCAGAGTCACCCCTCAGGAAGAAAGTCTGATGCATTAACACTCCTGAGGAAAGATTCAAATTTCTATTTTTTCTTCTTTTTTAAAATAATTTAATTTAGGGACAGAGCTTTGCTATATTGTCCAGGCTTGTCTCCAACTCCTAGACTCAAGCAGTCCCCACATCTTGGCCCCCAGAAGTGCAGGGATAACAGCCATAAGCCATCAGCCCCAGCCTCAAATTTCTAAATAACGACGTATATTAAAAAATAATAAGGCCAGGCGCGGTGGCTCACGCCTGTAATCCCAACACTTTGGGAGGCCAAGATGGGTGGATCACCTGAGGTCAGGAGTTTGAGAATAGCTTGGCCAACATGGTAAAACCCCATCTCTACAAAAAATATAAAAATTGGTGGGGTGCAATGGCATGCACCTGAAATCCCAGCTACTCAGGAGGCTGAGGCAGAATAGTTTGAACCCAGGAGGCGGAGGTTGCAGTGAGCAGAGATCACGCCATTGCACTCCAGCCTGGGTGACAAAAGTGAAACTCTGTCTTAAAAATAAAGTAAAATAAATAATAAAATCTCAATGAACTATGAGGTCCTGAGCCTTGAGTTATGGCACATGAATGTGGGGGTTGAGTGAGGTTTGCTCTTTGCCAATAAGAATTTTTTAAATATAATTAATGCTCTTCCTACTATGACGGCCAGGGACTGGGAACTCTTTACCACCCTCTCCACCATCACTCCATATGCCCAAAATTCCCTCTCCCCCATCATCCTAATATGGTTATCGCTCAATTTTTTAAAATCAAATCTGGATATGGGATTAATCATTATGTGGATATGATTCTTTCTTTTAAAAAGATGAATTGTGTACATTATGTACATTATGGGTACCTTAATTTATTACATCAATCTATTCACATATTGTTTTTTCTTCAATCTTTTGCTATTGTAATGAATATCTAATATTTCATCCAGCCTTTGAGCACATGTGGAAGTGCTTCTGGAAAACAAATTCCTAGAAATGAATTTGCTTTAATAGATATCACCAAATTGCCCTCTAACAAGGTTGCATGAATTAATATTTGTGAGATTTAAGAGTGCCTCTTCCTTACACCGTTGTCAACACAGTGTGTTAGCAAACATTTTGATCTTTGCCATTCACATAGGTGACTCTTTTCTATTTTAAGAGTTTGGTGAGCATTACTGTGTTAGTCATGTGTCCTAAGGATTGCCTGGTCAAGAAAGGGGATAATGAAACAATTTAAAAATCAGGCACAAGTGGCCTGGTGTGATGGCTCGTGCCTGTAATCCCAGCACTTTGGGAGGCTGAGGCAGGGGGATCACTTGAGCCAGGTGTTCAAGACGAGCCTGGCCAACATGGTGAAACCCTGTCTCTGCTAAAAATGTAAAAATTAGCCAGGCATGGTGGCGGGTGCCTGTAATCCCAGCTTTTCAAAAGACTGAGGCATGAGAATCGCTTAAATCAATGAGATGGAGGTTGCAGCAAGCCGAGATGGTGCCACTGCACTCCAGCCTGGGTGACAGAACGAAATTCTGTCTCAAAAAATTAAAATACATAAAAATCAGGCACGAGATACTGTGTCTAAAACAAAAAGGGCTGGGGGTTTGAAAAGAGAAAAAAAGAAATCTAAGTGACATTAAGGTGGAATAGAGAACAGAGAAGAAAGACGCATTACAAAGACAAACTCACTGGAAAAGAGCTCACCTTCCAGGGTAAAGTTTCCAATGCCGATTAAATAACCATAGAGAGATAAAAATAAATGGAAATTCAGAACTGAAAGAAAGATCAGACCTCACAATGTAAATGTGGAGTGCCTGAGAACGTGTGAGTGGAAAGGTATTCAGCAGGAACCTTGGAGCAGTTGCAGAGGAATGAGTATGCTCAGAAGTTCTGAGGCTTTCATAATGTTCAATTCTTCATTTATAACTACTAAACATCATGACCTGAAACCACCCATACTGTTGTGAACAAAAGTTCTCAGAAAAGGAATTTGGAGGAAAGACTTTACTCCAGTTAACAGTTTGCAAACCAAGGAAACACAGCCTCTGATGTAAAAGGAAGGTGCATTCCAGAGAAAAAAGGGAAGGTTCAGGTTTTATAGCAAAGGCTCCCACCCAGGTTCCCAATCAGGTCTGTTTATGCAAATAAAGGATTCAAATTCACTTAGTTCTGATTGGTCGATACAGCTAAGCCCTGATTGGTCATTTCAACTGAGCCCTGATTGGCTGAGGCAGATCCCAAAGAGAAAAAGGTGTGGGTTTTTAAGGAACTCAGAGGATGTGTGTGACTCCCTAGTCAGTAAATGACCACTTGGCTCTATTTTAAATTTATACCCTGTTAACCACTCAGGATCTATCTTGAAGGACTGGCTCTTTCAAGTTCGCATTTGTTCTCACAGGTCTCATATATTCTCATTGAACTATGATCTTATATAGAGTTTAGAGTTGCCTTGCCCAAACACAAGCAATTTAATGTCTTGAAGCCTGTGAGTAAAGGGAGTTAATAAAATCTACTGCATGTCTTTGTCATGGGCATTGAACAAGATGACAGATGTAAAATGTTTGGCCCATGACTACACTTAGTAAATGTTGATTATCTCAATCCACATGCAGGAATTACTAATCCCATTGTACTGATGATGAAACTGAGGCTTGAAAAGTCACATGACTTTCCCAAGACAGTCAAAATAAAAACAGCAATAACCACAGCTGCGATTTTTGAGAACAGACTTTCTCAGGCAACATTTGAGCTACTCTATTACGTTATGCCATTTCACCTTCACAGCTGGTACTGATGACAAACAGAGAGAGAGCAAATATCAATTAAGATTTCACAAACTTATTTTGCCGTATTCATAAGGCAAATTAATATTTTAATAAAATATTGTGCAATGTGAGAATCATGTGTTTTTCGTACATGGGAGTGAGCCAGGGTCTACCTTGCTGAGTCACTGGGGCCTGTGTGCATCAGTTCACATCAGATCCCAGAGCTTCGAGCTCAATGCAGCTTACATTGACAGCCCCAGGGCACATTTTGATTTTGTGTCCACTCCAAGGAAGAAAGCTTATCAGTCAACTGGCAAGCATGAATCTGGGGGCCATGAGTTTATCTCAGGAAGTCTCCTGCTGTTTGAAAACCCCAAGCTTGCCCACATCCCTGTCTATCTAAGGCTTTATGGGAAGCAAGCTTGGGCTTTATGAAAGTGAGTCTAGCTCTGACATTGAAATAGCGGCTGTGTCTTGTCTCCCCAGTCTTCCCACACCTGGTGAAGGAGCTGAACGCAGGCCTTCATGTGATGATTCTGCTGCTCCTCTTCCTGGCCTTGGCCCTGGCTCTGGTCAGCATGGGCTTTGCCATTCTCAACATGATCCAGGTCCCATACCGGGCAGTCAACGGTCCTGGGGGCATCTGCCTATGGAATGTCCTGGCAGGTAAGAAGTCCCTTAGGGAGAGAAAATTGTGTCCACATCATCACAGGGCTGGGCTCCAGGTATGTGGGCAGAAGGTGGGAAAGGAATTAAAATTCCCCACGGAAGCTTTGACTTTCCTGGGTCTAAGACCTTCTTGATATGCGTAGAATGAATGTGCTCTTTCTTTTCTTTTTCTTTTTTTTTTTTTCTGTTTTTTTTTTTTTTTTTTTTTTTTTTTTTTTTGAGACTGGGTCTCACTTTGTCTCCCAGACTGGAGTGCGGTGGTATAATCTCAGTTCACTGCAGCTTTGACCTCCTGGGCTCAAGTAATCCTCCCGCCTCAGGTCCCCCAAGTAGCTGGGAATACAGGCATGTGCCACCATGCCCAGCTAATTTTTTGGGTGTTTTATAGAGACAGGATTTCACCATCTTGCCCAGGCTAGTCTCAAACTCCTGAGCTCAAGGGATCCATTCTCTTTGGCCTCCCAAAGTGCTAATGAATTTCCTCTTTCAGTTGCAGAGTCTGTCACAATAAAGAACCATCTTATTAGAGTACGTCAATGGCAGAGGACTTAGAGCGGTTGAAGAGATGGGGTCAGAGGAGAAGACAGAAGACAGAGAACTGGAAGTAGGGAGAGGAGGGGGCCCTGGGACGTGGAAAGAGTTGGAGCTGGTGCTGCAGTTGAGGCTGGGTGGAATTCCACAGACGGAAAAGAAGGGTAGTGTGAGCAAGAGGCCATTAGTGGAAGGCTCCTCCATTCAGGCTCTGGGTTGAGAAGGGGAAATGAATGCCATCTAGCGGCCAAGGTCTTTGGTGTTCCCCCCACACACACCCGGGCATATTAACGCAGACAGGGCTCGCTGGCTGGCTCAACTCTCCCTCCTCCCACCTCCCCAGCACCTTCACTGCACCATGCCCTTAAACTAGATGCAACTTACTGAGCAACCACAACTAGGCATGGACCTGGGGATTTTGCACGCATTACTTCATTTAAATCTCATCGCACCCCTATAGGAGGTATTATTAGACCCACGTTTACAGATGAAGAGCCTGAGACTCAGAGAAGTTAAATAGTGGCATGCACAGCAATGAGTAGCAGAAGTGGTAATCCAACCTAGGTATAACTGATTCTAAGCTTTTTTTTTTTTTTTTTTTTTTTCTTTTTTGAGATGAGTCTTTCCCTGTCACCCAGGCTGGAATGCAATGGCATGATCTCAGCTCACTGCAGCCTCCACCTTCCAGGTTCAAGTGATTCTCCTGCCTCAGCCTCTGGAGTAGCTGGGACTACAGGCCCCTGCCACCATGCCCAGGTTAATTTTTTGTATCTTTAGTAGAAACGGGTTTTGACCATGTTGGCCAGGCTGGTCTCGAACTCCTGACCTTGTGATCCACCCACTTCAGCCTCCTAAAGTGCTGGGATTACAGGCCTGAGCCACCACTCCCAGCCTAAACTCTTTATTTTTCCTTAGATCCATATTCTCATTTATGACCATCATGACCTATATTCCAAGCCAAAAACTAAAAGATTTGCATGTGTGTGCATGCATGTTGATTTGGGAGTATGTGGATGCACAGAAATTAATTCACATTTAGTTATGCACTTAATACATCATCTAAAATAAAAAGAATCTTGTGAAATAAGGGCTGTCTCAGAAAACTCAGGTCAAATATTCAAGGTACCATTAGGACAATAATCCCTCACTATGATTACCTTATACAAGCATATCGTAAAATGTAAAAACAGGTAATGTTATTTTATTATGTATTGTAATGTGTATCAAGAAATCAGTTAGTATGTATTCACCTTTGTTTGCAGATGGTAGCCTGTAGGAGTGTTTACATACATGGCTCACTCTCATCTAGACTACAGGTGTCTTCCTTATCTGCATGAATACTCACAGTGGCTGGCATGTAAAAAGTGCTCAACCTTGCTTATTAAGTCAATGCAGATCTCTGTCAATTTCTTTCATCAGAGAGACAACACTCTCAAACTCTAGTGATGAGAATATTAGCAACAGGCAAAATAGCCTGGGCAACATAGCAATATACCATTACTACAAAAATATATAGTAAAAAAAAGTTAGTTGTGCATGGGGTCAGGCACCTGCAGTCTCAGCTACTTGGGAGCTGTAATCCCAACACTTAGGGAGGCTGAGGTGGGAGGATTGCTTGAGTCTGGCACATCCAGGCTCCAGTGAACCATGATCATGCCACTGCACTCCAGCCTCAGCCAACAGAGAGAAAGCTTGTCTCAAAAAAAAATAATAAAAACAGGCAAAACTTAATGTCTTTTGACAAAACTTTATTTCTTGCCACTGAGCTTAAAAGAAAAAACACTGTAGTATCAAATGGCATAAAAAGTTGAATACCCTTTGACTAAACAGTTCCACATAGGGATTTATGCTAAGGAAATACTGAACAAGAGAACAAAGATGTACATAAAATAGTATTTGCTGTAGCACTTCATAATAAAAAATGAGAAGTAATCTAGACATCCAGAAATAAGGTCATGCTGACATAAATTATAGTGTGTGACCTTATTCCTATAATTTAGTAGAAACTTACATAAAAAATACTTACATAAATTATGGTGTGTAATGCATTAAATATTATGCACTCATTTAAGGTCATGTTGTAGACCTGGCACGGTGGCTCATGCCTGTAATCCCAGCACTTTGAGATGCCGAGACAGGAGGATTGCTTGAGCCCAGGAGTTCGAGACCAGCCTGGGCAACTTAATGAGACCTCATCTCCACAAAAAAACAAATCAAAAAATTAGCCAGGCATGGTGGCATGCACCCATGGTCCCAGCTACTCAGGAGGCTGAGGCAGGAGGATCATTTGAACCTAGGAAGTCGAAGCTGCCGTGAGCCATGTCATGCCACCGCACTTCAGCCTGGGTGACAGAGCAAGACCCTGTCTCAAAAACAAAAATAAAAACAAACAATAAAGTCGTACTTTAACAGAAGATTTAACAACATGGAAAAATATTCAAGTGAGGGGAAAGGAATCAAATTTAAAATCAAAGTAAGAGCCCAATAATACTAATTTTGTTAAAGAGAAAGAAATGTGAAGTAAAAGACTAAAATGTTCAAAGTGTTCATGCTGGCTTTTAGAATAAAAGTAAATTTGTTTATGATTTTTGGAAAAAAATGTTCCCAACTTTTTCTTCAATGAAGACATCTTTTAAGAAGTATCATAAATGTGTTATCAAAGATATTAATTAAAATCAAAAGCAGAGGAAGAAGGAGAGAGAGAGAGAGAGAGAGAGAGAGAGAGAGAGAGAGAGAGAGAGACAGACTCCTCCCAGAAGGTCAAAGTTTCAAACAAAACATAGAGAAGTAAATGAAGTTTGGAATCCTTCCAGTTTTCCCCTTCCTCCTTTCCTCCTTCTATGAATGGTTATCCTTATCCTTAAGCATGGAAAGCGGATAATAAACAGTTTTTCTTACATCTTGCACATAGCCTTCATGGTCTTCATAGAAATCCTAATATATTTTAGACAATGAACTTCTCCAAATGTGGATCCCTAGGAAAGATGGTACTGGGTAAGGGAAAAAATTGGAAGGGTGAGCCGGGCAAGGGGGCTCACACCTGTAATCCCAGCACTTTCGGAAGCCGAAGCAATGGGATCACTTGAGGTCAGGAGTTCGAGACCAGCCTGGGCAACATGATGAAACCCCCCACCTCTACTAAAAATACAAAAATTAGTGGAGTGTGCTGACAGGCACCTGTAGTCCCAACTACTTGGGAGGCTGAGACAGGAGAATTGCTTGAACCCAGGAGGTGGAGGTTGCAGTGAGCCAAGATTACACCACTGCACTCCAGCCTGGGCAACATGGCAAGAATCTGTCTCAAAAAAAAAAAAAAAAAAAAAAAAAAAAAAAAAAAAAAAAAAATTTGGAGGAGTGGAAATGCAAAGTTGATCTGATATAAAGCATATTCTCTCTTTCCGTGCACAATCCTGCCTTTCTCCTTCATATTGTGTGGGCTATCTCTCACATTTAAAAGCAAATTAAAATTTATGTTGTCCTCATAATTTTTTTAACCCAAAGCAAGTTTGTCACATGTGCCACCTCTCATAGAGTTATCACAGTTGCCAAAAGGAGCCATGAATGAGGGTGACTTTTTTGGGTTTCAGGCGGAGTCGTGGCATTAGCCATCGCCAGCTTCATGGCTGCAGTGAAATTTCACGACCTGACGGAACGCCTCGCCAACTTTCAGGAGCGGCTCTTCCAATTTGTGGTGGTGGAAGAACAGTACGAGGAGTCATTTTGGATCTGCGTGGCCAGCGCTTCGGCCCATGCCGCAAACTTGGTCGTGGTGGCGATCAGTCAAATTCCCCTCCCTGAGATTAAGACCAAAATGGAAGAGGCCACAGTCACAGCTGAGGATATCTTGTATTAATAGCCTTCCCCTGCTCACACCCTGTCTGAAGTCAGTTCTGCGTGTGAATGGAGGCCTCATGTTTTTGCAGCCTTCCCTCTCTGTCATGGCCACGTTCTCAGCAGTAAGAAGAAGGATGTGCTGGGGCCGGAAAAGAAAAACTTGCCCAGAATCCCCAGCGTCCTTGGATTCCTCTCTCATGACCTTGGAGTTCACGTTGCAGCTGGAGACTGCCACTTGCCAGCTGTGTATGGCATTGGACAACTCACTTAATGTCTATGCTCAGTTTCTGCATTTGTAAATGAAGCACGGTAACAACTTCGCAAGGCTGTTGTGAGGTTTAAATGGGTGATGATATTGCCAGCTTCTGCACCCTGCAGAGCACTTGACAAATATAAGAGACTACAGGCTTCTATAAGTGTCTGCAGAACCCTGGTCTATTCCACACAATAGTGGGCTGGTGAATGGGGAAGAATTCTAAGAGAAATATGATACTGTTCCTGTTCCTTCCCTCCAGAAACACCTCATCTTTCCACATGACCCAGGACTTAGCCACAATAACACTAAGAATGAAAATAACTGCCATTTGCTGAGTGGTGACTATATGCTAGACACTGTTCTAATTCATTTATTAACTCATTAGGTCCTTACGACAAACTCGGAAAGTAAGTACTATTTTAGCCTCATTTGCAAATGAAGAAACTAAGGCGTGGAGAGGTTGGGTAACTTGCTGAGATCGGGAATTTAACCTAGGAAGTCTGGAGCCAGGGTCTATACTTTTCACCTATGCTAATCTGTTGCTTGATACACAAGCAATTGCAATGCAATGTGATAAATGTCATAACATTATTAGGTTGGCGCAAAAGTAATTTCTGTTTTTGCCATTAAAATCATGGCAAATAACAGAACAGCCATAAGGGACTGAGGAGGGAATTAAATCTTGGGGATGGAATGTGGTTAAAGAGAGTCTCACAGCGTGAACATTTGATCTGAGCTTTGAAAGATGAGTAGACTTTTTCCAATGGTGAAGGAAGCAAGGTTGTAGAAGGGCATTCCAGGATGCATCCGTAAGTAGGCTGGGCAAGGGCGTGAAATTACCAGGAGGTCCAGGAACCAGGAGGGCTCATGCCTGTAATCCCAGCACTTTGGGATGCTGAGGTGGGTAGATCATGATACCAGGAGTTTGAGGCCAGCCTGACCAACATGGTGAAAACCTCGTCTTTACTAAAAATACGAAAATTAGCTGGGCATGTTGGCATGCATCTGTACTCCCAGCTACTCGGGAGACTGAGGCAGAAAAATTGCTTGAACCTGGGAGGTAGAGGTTGCAGTAAGCAAAGATCTGACCACTGCACTCCAGCCTGGGCAACAGAACAAGACTCCGTCTCAAAAAAAAAAAAAAAAAAGAACTACAAGGAGGGCTTAGAAGCATGTGGGTACTCAGGGTGTGGGTTCTCTAATCACCTGTTGGAGAAATCCAGCCGTTTTGTGTTTGCTTTTCGTAAGTGCCACCAGAATGGTTAATTTTATGTGTCACCTTGCCTGGACCACAGAACCGAGTTATTTGGTCAAACACTTCTAGATGTTTTTTCAAAGGTATTTTTGATGAGATTAACATCTAAGTTTGAGTAAAACAGATTACCACTACAATAGGACGGTAATTCCCTCATCCAATCAGTTGAAGGCTGTGATAGAAAAAAGGCCTAGCTCCCCTGAAGGAGAGGGAAGTCTGCCAGCAGATTATTTTTGGATTCAAACTGCAACTGTCACTGGATATCCACCCTGCCCACCTACCCTGAAGATTCTGGTATTGCTGGCCTCCTGAATCATGTGAGACAATTCTTTAAAATAGCCCCTACTTTCTCTGTCACTCTATAAACACACACACACACACACACACACACACACACACACACACAGAGCCTGTTGGCTCTGTTTCTCTGGAGAACCCTGACTAATAGGTACATAACTCTATCAACTCATTTTCCCATGCTGCTAGCTGGGATGAACCTTTTCCCAGGTTTCCTATCCTCCTGCCATGCAGAAGTTATCTAATGCAATCCTTTTATAGCTCATGAGCATGATGACTGGGTTTTCATGCATGTGTGTGAGATGTGCCACCCTGGAAACTTGTTATGACATTGGCACATTACCTGTCTGACCTGAAAAAAAAAAAAGAAAAAAAAGAAAATTTTTTTATTTTTAAGATGGAGCTTTGCTCTAGTTGCCCAGGCTGGAGTGCTATGGTGCTATCGTGGCTCACTGCAACCTCAGCCTCCCAGGTTTAAGCAGTTCTCCTCCTTCAGCCTCCCAAGTAGCTGGGATTATAGGTGTGCGCCATCACACTCAGCTAATTTTGTATTTTCAGTGGAGATGGAGTTTTCACCATGTTGGCCAGGCTGGTCTCGAACTCCTGACCTCAAGTTATCCCCCTGCCTCGGCTTCCCAAAGTGCTGGGATTACAGGTGTGAGTCACCACAGCCAGCCTAGGAAATTTTTTTTAAGTTATCTAATCCCCCAAATCAGCTCCATCTAAAATGACACCTGATTTGTTGACTTCAAGAAGTGCTCATACATTTCTCTCTTCTAAATGCTTGTAATTCCTGCTGGGCTCACCTGCCCCTTTCAGCCCTCTTTCCACATCCCAGGCATGGCTGTGGCACTATTTAGTGGACTGATGTCACTCACCAAAGATGCAGATGGCACATGGCTAGAAGAGACAGTTATGTGATAGGAGATGGATCCAAACGATAGTGACAGATGGCCAAGCTGTCTTGAAAACCAGAGGAAATGTCAATATCATATCAAGTTTCAACACAAAGTCTTGCCGATGGGTTTTTAAAAAATCAACATAAATACAGAAAATCTGACGATAGATTATATCACAAGTGTCTGAGGATCTTGGTACATTTATTCATTCAACAGTATCAATACTGATCTAGGTGCTGGGACTAAAGCAGTGAACTGACAAAAATCCCTGCCCTCCAGACATTTCATACTCCCAGTAGCTGGGATGATTCATACTGAATGGGCTTGTGATGGAACTATGCAAAAAGTTAGCACAGTAGCCAGACGTGGTGGCTCATGCCAGTAATCCCAGCAGTTTGGGAGGCCAAGAGGGGAAGACTGCTTGAGTCCAGGAGTTCAAGACCAGCCTGGACAACATAACATAGCTAGACCCTGTCTCTCTATTTAAAAAAAAAAAAGTCATCAGGGCCATAGCCTTTGAACTGATGACTGCCTTCAGGCATATGCAGACCTTCGTGACAAGAAGGGGCAGAGTGAATTCAGTTTTGCTTCTAAAGATTAGGATTGACTTTAATTATGACGGATGTGTTTCAAGAAGTCAAAGTGCAGGCTTTTGTACACATGTGCAGTTTTTCTGTGACAGAGTCCATAGCTTTTAAAGCATTTCGGAAGCATCTACAATATCTTTAAACCATGATCCATCAGGTGACAACCATATGTTACCGGCAATAATCAGGCTTAGTCTGAAAGACTATCTCTCAAGAATACTGTAAATGAGATTCCTATATAGAATTTAGCAGGGTGAGAGTAGGGATGGAAAGAAGGGAGATTCAATATCTGGATCACAAAATTCACTTGCATTATTTTTCAAATCTAGCTCCTTTGTCTGGACTATAATTAATTTGGTCATTTTATGAGTAAAGAAATAGTAGCTGCAGGAAGGGGGCTGGTCATGGGAAAAGACCAAGGCAGGATTAGAGGGTTGGGACTTCCAGCCCCACCCACACCCATGACTTCTGGGAGGAAAGAGGCGCTGAAGGTTAAGTTGATCACCAGTGGCCAATGGTTTAATCAATCATGCCTACGTTATGAAACCGCAGCAGAAACCCCAAAAGAACTGGGTTTGGAGAGCTTCCAGATGGCTGAATATGGGGAGGTTCCCGGAGGGTGGTGCACCCAGGGAGAGCATGCAAGCTCCGCGCTCCTTCTCCCATACCTTGCTCCAAGCATCTCTAATCTGTATCCTTTGTGATATTCTTTGTAATACACCAGGAAAGAGAAGTGTTTCCCTGAGTTCTGTGAGCTGCCCCAGCAAATTAGCCAAACCCAAAGATGGAATTGTAGGTTTGGCTCATTTGAAGCCAATCAGACAGAAGTTCCAGAAGCCCAGACTTTCAACTAGTGTCTGAAGGAGGAGGGACAGCTTTGGAGACAGCCCTCAGCCTGTGGGACCTGATGCTGTCTCCAGGTGAATAGTGTCAGAACTGAATTAGAGCACACCCAGCTGGTGTCTGCTGCAGAACTGATTGCTTATTTGCTGATGGAGGAAAATTCCTCACATTTGGTCACAGAAGTCTTCTGTATTAATTGTTGTTGAGAGTAGTTTGAGAGCTGAGAAAAACAGTTTGAGTTCTTTCTTCTCAGAGGTCACCATCTTGTGTGGACCAGGCATTGTACACCTTCTTCATTCTGACAATTAGTCAAGATAAACATTATTATCTTTTTTTTTTTTTTAGCAGATTTGGAGAGTTTAAGGAACTTGCTCAGCCACATTGCTAATAAGTAATGGAGAAAGACTTCAACCCTAATTTGTATGATGTCGAGGCTACCACTTTTCCTCTACGTCAAGATTATTGCCTTGAATCACTCTTGAGGCTTCTTCTCAGGGTTTCTCCAAGTGGGTGTGCAGATAGCCCCCTGCCCAAGAGAGGTGCAAGCATAGAGAGTGAGGGGCTAGCCAATGCACCCCTGGCTTGTCCTGGCCTCATCCACAAAGGGTGCTTTCTCCTAAAGGGAGTGCCTTTTCCTAAGGCTCACAAAGGTGTGCCCTATCCCTTCCAGCTGACTGGTCCAGGCAAAGTCAAAATATTAGTCATAACATTATTTTATTACATTGATTTGAGTGTAATGATTAATTTTCATATGCCCTTTAAAAATAATTATCATATGCATACGATTGTATGTTTGCTAATGATATGACATTACAAATACTAAGTGCAGGGACCAAAGCCAATAAAATTTGGCTGCAATTAAGATAAGTAATTTGTTATCAGTGAAAATAAATTCTACTTTATGTTCACAGTGTAAAAAATAAGTAATTGCCAAGCATGTTGGCTCAAGCCTGTAATCTCAGCATTTTAGGAGGCAGAGGTAGGTGGATCACCTGAGGTCAGGAGTTCGAGACCAGCCTGGCCAACATGGTGAAACCCTGTCTTACTAAAAGTATAAAAAATTAGCCAGGCATAGTGGTGTGCACCTGTAGTCCCAGCTACTCAAGAGGCTGAGTCAGGAGAATCACTTGAACCTGAGAGGCAGAGGTTGCAGTGAGTCGAGATGGCACCATTGCACTCCAGCCTGGGTGACGAGCAAAGCTCCATCCCCTCTAAAAAATATATGAGTAAACACATGGTTTTCATTAATGAAAATATAGCTAATAGCATATACAATTAATCAAGACTTTTGGATAGCAAGGATCCTTCCATGTCAAATCAGAACAGAGTTATGTTACAAATATACTTCTCTCTCTGTCAAGAAAAATGTGAAACTATGAAGAGTAAACTCCTCACACTTCCAAAAGCATATAATAAAAATGCTAACTCCTTTAATTTAAAAAATCCTATTTTCTATATCATAAATAAGGTCACTGCAAAGAGGTTGATGGTTAATGAGAACTAATGCATGCTTTAGCAAAAATGTGCAACACAATCCAAAAAGACAATTGTATTGTTTTCCCAGGGTTCCTGAAACAAATTACCACGAACTTAGTGGTTCAAAACAACACACATTTATTATCTTAAGAATTTTAGAGGTCAGAAAACCAAAATGGGTCTCACTGGGTGCTATGGTTTTGATATGTTATTCAAAATTCATATGTTAGACACAGTCTCTAATACAAAAGTGCTTAGAGATGATATCTTTAAAAGGTGATTAGGCCATGAGGGCTCTGCCCTGGTGAATGGATTAATCCACTCTCTCACCATGTAATGCCTTCTATGGTGTTATGATGCGGCAAGAAGGCCCTCTTCAGATGCCGGCATCTTGATACGGACTCCCCTGCCTTCAGATCTGTGAAAAATAAATTTTTTTTGTCTTACAAATTACTCAGTTTGTGGTATTCAACACAAAATGAACTAAGACACTGGGGTAAGTCAAGGTGTTGACAGAAGTCAGGCCCAATGTCTCATGCCTGAAATTTCAGCACTTTGGGAAGCCAAGGTAAGAGGATTGATGGAGGCAAGCCTGAGCAACATGATGGTGACCCCCATCTCTACTAAAAATTTAAAAATTAGCCTGTCATAGTGGCATGCACCTATGATCCTAGTTGCTCATGAGGCTAAGGCAGAAGGATCGCTTGAGCTCAGGAGTTCAGTGTTACGGTGAGTTATGATCATGCCACTCCACTCCAGCCTGGGTAACAGAATGAGACCCTATCTCAAAAAAAAAAAAAAAAAAGAAAGAAAGAAAGAAAGAAAGAAAGAAAAGAAAAGGTGTTGGCAGGGTTGTGTTCCTTCTGGAAGCTCTATGGCGGAGTTTGTTTCTTTCCCTTTTTTAGCTTCTGGAGGCCACCTGCATTTGCTGAGTCTTGGTCCCTTCCAGCAATTATATGTTTCCAGCCTCTGTACCCATCATACAAGTGACGATGGCTCTGCTCCTTTGCTTCTCTCTTAAAAGAACCCTTGTGATTACACCTGGTGCACCCAGATACTCCAGGACACTTTTGGGGAACAGATTTCCACCTACCACAACAATGTCACTCAATGCCAGTATTTCTTGTTCTAACAATATTCCTGAAAAGAACATAATGTTTAGATATAAAACTCATGAACAAAAAAGTCTTATTCATTAATTATTACTAGTAGATTAGCATCACAATTTAGAAAATACTTGCTGGGAATGAGGTGCTAACCTACTTCAAATACTTAAATATTAAGCCAGGTTTATCACTGGAAGTCATAGAGGGAAGAAGGCCACACAGGGCACAGGGAATCTCAAAGGTGAAATATGAAAAGTGATTTCAGTATGTGATACTGGAGAGGGACACAGCAACTCAGAGAAGTGCCTGAGCCCATTTTATTTATTTATTTATTTACTTTCTTACTTATTTATTTATTTTGAGATGGAATCTCACTCTATCACCCAAGCTGAGTGCAGTGGCACAATCTTGGTTCACTGCAACCTCCCTCTCCCGGGTTCAAGCAGTTCTCCTGCCTCAGCCTCCCAAGCAGCAGCTGGTATACAGGCATGCACTACCATGCCCGGCTAATTTTTCTTTTTTCTTTCTTTCTTTTTTTTTTTTGGTAGCTGTGGGGTTTCACCATATTGGCTAGGCTGGTCTCAAACTCCTAACCTTAAATGATTCGCCCGCCTCAGCATCCCAAAGTGCTGGGATTACAGGTGTGAGCTACCATGGCCAGCTTCCTGAGTCCATTTCAGATGAACTTCTACAGGTAAAAGATTTCTCCTTTTCATCCTCATCATCCTTCGTTTCTTTTTCGTTTTGGTAGTTTGGGTTGTAAAACCAAGAGTAGAGCTTTCTAACAAACCTATGCAACAAGGACTCACATGAAATCCTTGCCAAGTATATTATGTTGTATGCTCTCCGTTTATTTCTTTCCTACGGCAATGTAAACCATGAGTCAGCAACAGTCACAACTTGATAAAAATAAAGCCAATTGATACGGAGCGTTTGCCACATGCTAGGCTTTCTGCTAGGTACTCCATATGCATTGTTTCATTTCATTCTCATAAAAATTCTGAGAAGTAGTTGCTATTATTACCAGTTTTTGAACAAAAGTTCTCTGAAAAGAAATGTGGAAGAAAGAGACTTTATTCCAGTGAACAGTTTGAAAACCAGAGCAATGCAGCCTCCTTCTATACCCGTCTTTGATTTCCAAGGATATACCCAGCTTAATGTATAGGTAAGAAGGTGCGCACCCCATTTCCAGCGTTGCAAACCACAGTTTGCAAACTGGGAAGATGCCTCCTTCAGTCTGTGAACAAAAGTTCTCTGAAAAGGAATTTGTAGGAAAGAGACTTTATTCTAGTGAACAGTTTGCAAACTGGGGAAACAGCCTTCAGTGTAAAAGAAAATTGCATTCCAGAGAGAACAAAGAGAGGGTTCAGGTTTTATAGCAAAACTTCCCACCCAGCTTGCCAATCAGGTCTGTTTATGAAAATAAAGGATTCCAACTTTTTTAGCTCTGATTGACCAACACAGCTGAGTTCTGATTCGTTGGTAGAGCTGCACCCTGATTAGTTTACATGGCTGAGTCCTGATTGGCCAAGGCAGGTGAGCTCTGATTGATTGGTTCAGGTGAGACCTGAAAGTCTCAAAGTTAAAAGGATGTGGGTTTCAAAGAAACTCAGAGTATATGTTTGACCTCTAATAAGCAAATGGCTGCTTGGCCCTGTTCAAAACTTAGGCCCAGTTAGCCACTCAGGATCCATCTTGAAGGACTGACTCTTTCAGGTTCACATTTACTCATTACATGTATTCACAAGTTAAAGAATTAGAAACACAGCTTTTTCATTTGTAAAATAATCAAGTTGCATAGGATAATCTCTAATTTTCTTTCTTTCTCTAAAATGTTATGACTGTTAATGCTAAAAATATATCCAGATTTATAGTGAATAGAGCACCTAACTGTATTCCAGGCACTAAGCCAGGCATTTTCATGAATGCTATTTGGTAAAGGTGACTACCAATGTGATTGGAGATGCTATTACATACGCTGGTAATTCAATATTTTGAGGATTTCAACCACCAATTCAACTGTATTCTGAATGTACCATATATGCATTTCTCTGATGTTCACGGCTGAGTTCTTGGTTAAATAAAACCAATGTGGCCAGGCATGGTAGCTCACACTTGAAATCCCAGCACTTTGGGAGGCTGAGGTGAGTGGATCACGAAGAGATCAAGACTATCCTGGCCAATGTGGTGAAACCTTGTCTCTACTAAAAATACAAAAATTAGCTGGACATGGTGGCGGGCGCCTGTAGTCCCAGCTACTAGGGAGGTTGAGGTGGGAGAATCGTTTGAACCAGGGAGGCCGAGGTTGTGAGCCAAGATCGTGCCACTGCATTCCAGCCTGGCGACAGAGCAAGACTCCGTCTCTAAATAAATAAATAAATATTAAAAATGTAAAAACATGGCATGTAATTCTTTTTTTTTCCTTTTTTTTCTTTTTTTTTCTTCTTTTTTCTTTCTTTTCTTTTTCATTTTTTCATTTTTTTTTTCAGTCAGGTAAGAGAAAGTCCCTTTTATTTGGCAGAGGGTAAAATTTTTATTCTATCTGAGCCTTTAACTGATTAGATGAAGCCCATCCACACTGGGGAGGATAGCCTGCTTTACTCCATCTACTCTTTTAAATGTAAATATCATCCTGTAATCCTAGCTCCTCAGGAGTCTGAGGCAGGAGAATCACTTGAACCCAGGAAGTAGAGGTTGCAGTGAGCTGAGATTGCACCACTGCATTCCAGCCTGGGCCACAGAATGAGACTCTGTTTCAAAAAAAAAAAATACAATACAATATAAAATAAAAATAATAAGTACCATCCATGAACACCGACATGGAAATACCCAAAAAAATGTTTATTGCATATCTGGGATCCCTATGACCCACCAAGTTGAAACATAAAAGTGGAAAGCGTACTGGCTGTCCATGGGGTAGAAGAACTGAGGAAGTGGTGGCTGCAATGCTTTTCTCATTGGGTCTAGAGGTGTCTGATATTGAGCTGCCAGGTTCTGTGGCTGGTGCCTCTGACCAGCAGGTTAGCAGGGTTGGCATGAGCACAATTGCTATGGACTCAATTCTTTTTTTTTTTTTTTATTGCATTTTAGGTTTGGGGATACATGTGAAGAACATGCAAGATTGTTGCATAGGTACACACATGCAGTGTGGTTTTCTGCCTTCCATCCCCTCGCCTGTATCTGTCATTTCTCCCCATGCTATCTCTTCTCGCCTCCCCACCCCACGTCCCTCCCCTATTTCCCCCCAACGGACCCCAGTGTTAGTGCACCCCTCCCTGTGTCCATGTGTTCTCATTGTTCAACACCCGCCTATGAGTGAGAACATGTGTGTTTGATTTTCTGCTCTTGTGTCAGTTTGCTGAGAATGATGGTTTCCAGGTTCATCCATGTCCCTACAAAGGACGTGAACTCATCGTTTTTGATGGCTGTGTAATATTCCATGGTGTACATGTACCACATTTTCCCTATCCAGTCTATCATCATTGGGTATTTGGGTTGGTTCCAGGTCTTTGCTATTGTAAACAGTGCTGCAATGAACATTCGTGTGCATGTGTCCTTACAGTAGAATGATTTATAATCCTTTGGATATATACCCAGTAATGAGATTGCTGGGTCAAATGGGATTTCTATTTTTAGGTCCTTGAGGAATCGCCACACTGTCTTCCACAATGGTTGAATTAATTTACATTCCCACCAACAGTGTAAAAGTGTTCCTATTTCTCCACATCCTCTCCAGCATCTGTTGTTCCTAGAAGAAAATCTAGGCAAAACCATTCAGGACATAGGCGTAGGCAAGGACTTCATGACCAAAACACCAAAAGCAATGGCAACAAAAGCCAAAATAGACAAATGGGACCTAATCAAACTCCACAGCTTCTGCACGGCAAAAAAAACAGTCAGTAGAGTGAATCGGCAACCAACAGAATGGGAAAAAATTTTTGCAGTCTACCCATCTGACAAGGGGCTGATATCCAGAATTTACAAAGAACTAAAACAGATCTACAAGAAAAAAACAAACAAGCCCATTCAAAAATGGGCGAAGGATATGAACAGATACTTTACAAAAGAGGACATACAGGAGGCCAACAAACATACGAAAAAATGCTCATCATCATTGGTCATTAGAGAAATGCAAATAAAAACCACATTGAGATACCATCTCACACCAGTTAGAATGGCGATCATTAAAAAATCTGGCATGTAATTCTTTATTGCTTTTTGTTTTAGACAAATAAGCAACACTAACAAATGACTCTGCAACCACAGTGATTTTTCTTTTGCCATTGACCTCTTAGGGAAGAATTAATTGGATGTAATACAGTTTTTTTCTTCTAACGTAATGTGACAATTCTCTGAACCTTTCAGATTTCAAGGGGATAGGAGGCATGAGGGAGTGAATAGGACAAAAAGAATTCTTTCTATTGAAAAGTAGATGTGGCTGGGCTCCAAGGCTCATGCCTGTAATCCTAGCACTTTGGGAGGCTGAGGCTCAGGAGTTCAACACCAGCCTGGCCAACATGGGGAAACCCCATCTCTACTAAAAAACAAAAATTAACCGGGCATAGTGGTGCGTGCCTATAATCCCAGCTACCTGGGAGGCTGAGGCAGGAGAATTGCTTGAACCTGGGAGGCAGAGGTTGTGGTAAGCCTAGATCAGGCCACTGCACTCCAGCCTGGTCGACAGAGTGAGACTGTCTCAAAAGAGAGATGTTTCTAAGAGGCCAACAGCAGTTCTCAGCACCAGATCCAGGGTAGGAAGCTGGGGAGAGTGAATAGGACAAAAGAATTCTATTAAAAAGGGGATGTTTCTCTATTAATATAATCCCAGCACGTTGGGAGGCTGAAGTGGGAAGATCAGTTGAGCCCAGGAGTTCAAGAACAGCCTGGGCAATATATGGAGACCCCATCTCCATAAAAATATGTATTAAAAAAAAAAAGAGGCCGGGTACTCATGCCTGTAATCCCAGCACTTTGGGAGGCCAAGGCAGGCAGATCACCTGAGGTTGGGAGTTCGAGATCAACCTGACCAACATGGAGAAACCTCCATCTCTACTAAAAATAGAAAATTAGCCGAGCGTGATGGTGTATGCCTGTAGTCCCAGCTACTCGGGAGGCTGAGGCAGCAGCATCGCCTGAACCAGGGAGGTGGAGATTGCGGTGAGCTGAGATTGCACCATTGCACTCCAGCCTGGGCAACAAGAGCGAAACAAGAAAGAAGGAAAGAAGGAAGGATGGAAAGAAGGGAAGGAAGGAAGAGAAGGGAGGAAGGGATGGAGGGAGGGAGGAGGAAAAAAGGGAGGAAGGAAAAAAGGGAGGGAGGGGAAGGAAGAAAAGAAGTTAGTTCTCAGCACTGCTGAATGCTGAGAATTCCTCACTGAGGAATGAACCATCCTCATCCAGGAGTCATCCTGTCTACTCTTGTTGAAGCTTCCCTGGGTACCACAGCTCAAGTGGCCCACCTGAGAGGCACCTCCTGATATACCTGCTGTTTATTAACTATGTCATCATTGGTGATTTCTGTCTCCAAAACAAACTTCTCAAAGTTTTACTTTAGTTTTGAAAAGAAATGTTCCTGTGGTGAGTAGTCAGCTGAATGATTTTAAAAGCCTGCCTTCCAGGGTTTCACTGTGGTAGATTATTCCTTGCAATAAAAAGAAAAAATTCTTGAAAATTAATGAATCATGATTTTTAAAATTTTGTTTTGTGAGTATGCCTTTGTTTCTTTAAAGCTCTCATCAAGAGGACCTCCTCTCTCTTCTCAATCATCACTATGGCAAACTAACAAGTTAGTTAGAATTTACAAAACTGTGGCAAAAACACTGTTACGTACTTCAGAAAGTAAAGAGTGGGAATGCATGACTTTTTCAAGTTCCCTTCACATAGCAGATTGTATGCCTTTCAGCAAAAATGGAACAAAAAATAATAAATTGAAATATTCATTGTATTAATATTCATTGAAATAATACATTGTAATATTCAATTTATTAAAGTTATGTATTCACAAAATTCATTCCTCCTTAAATTGAAGTTCAGCATATAAATTTTATTGTTCTGTTTTTAAGGTTAGCAAGTTTTAATGATCACTTTTCAAAATATTTTGTTTGCTAGTTGGTCCCTTTTATGAATGTACTAAATAAACACCTTGAAACAGACTATGTAACTTAATTTCTTTTCCATGCACTTCAATTAACTGACCACATTTAATAATTCTTCTGGCCGGGCGCGGTGGCTCAAGCCTGTAATCCCAGCACTTTGGGAGGCCGAGGCGGGTGGATCACGAGGTCAAGAGATCGAGACCATCCTGGTCAACATGGTGAAACCCCGTCTCTACTAAAGATACAAAAAATTAGCTGGGCATGGTGGCACGTGCCTGTAATCCCAGCTACTCAGGAGGCTGAGGCAGGAGAATTGCCTGAACCCAGGAGGCGGAGGTTGCGGTGAGCCGAGATCGCGCCATTGCACTCCAGCCTGGGTAACAAGAGCGAAACTCCGTCTCAAAAAAAAAAAAAAAAAAAGAAAGAAAAAAAGAAAAAAAAAATGAAAAAAATAATTCTTCTAAGTCTAATGAAATAAAGTTAAAATGCTGTGAAACTTGGCTGGGTGTGGTGGCTCACGCCTGTAATCCAAGCACTTTGGAGGCCAAGGTGGGCAGATCACCTGAGGTCGGGAGTTCAAGACCAGCATGACCAACATGGTGAAACCCCATCTTATAATAAATAAATAAATAAATAAATAAATAAATAAACAAACAAACAAACAAACAAATAAATAAATAAATGCTGTGAAACTTAAGTTATCTGTAAAATCCCAGCCCTGTCATAAGCAGAACATGATTCCAAATCATTGGAAATACAAGGCTGTTCTGTTTCACCAGTAGACCAGCTTCTCTTTCATTGCCAATGCATAAATAAAAAGGAAGTACAAATTTTAAAATAAAAAAATCAATACCTCGATTTTGCTTCTTTTAAATGTTTATACTTAATTCTAAGCTTTGTCAGGGCAAGAAGATGCTTACTCACCAAGTAAATAATTATATCGTCTCTCACAATTTTAGGAATTGCCTTCCCATCTGTTTTGGGAATTGACTCTCAGGAGGTCGGAGAGTCACATTGTGACCTTGAGTCTTGCCTCAAATATCATCTCCTGAATGACAACCCAGTTTCATATTGAAGCCCGCCTTATACCTTAGCACTGCTGTTCATCTTTACTACCCTGCCGGATGTTTTCTTTGTGCTCATCTTTAACATGCTAGATAATTGGTATTTGTGTTATACTTATGGTATATTGCCTGTCTTTTCCCATGAGAATGTCATCTCTATGAGGACAGGAATATTTCTAAGTCTTTTGCTCATTGCCAGATGTTAAGCACCCAAAACTGTTCCTAAATTATTTAGAAAATAGGCCAGGCATGGTGGCTCATGCCTGTAACATGTCAGCTGGAATTTTGCCATATCTACACATATGTAGGTACAGTATATATGTATGTATGTACATACGTATGTCTTTATACAGGGTATAGCCTTCTCAGACTGGCTTCTTTCATTTAGCAATAATGTATTTACATTTCTTCCATTCTTAGTGCCTTGATAGCTCGTTTCTTTTTAGCACTGAATAACATTCCATTGCCTGTGTGTAGCAAAGTGTATTTAGATACTGAAGAACATATTTGTTGCCTCCAAGCTTTAGTAATCATGAATAAAGCTGCTATAAATATTCATGTGCAGGTTTTTTTGTGCTCAGAAGTTTTCAACTTCCTTGGATAAATGCCAAGAAGTGTGATTGCTAGATGATATGGTAAAAGGATCTCAGTTCTGTTAAGAAACTGCCAAACTGTCTTTCAAAGTGGCTGTACTCTGGCATGCGCTGTGTCCCGTGCTGCACAAGGGTTCAAAGTCCTAAGAGGGAACAATGGGGGATAAAGAAAGACACAAACACAAACAAAGAAAGCTGGGTCAGGAAGTCCAGGAGAGTGAGGATGTTAGTCTCTCAGACCCTGACCTGTCTTAGAGTACTTTATTTTATATGTTCACAAAGCACATAGCAGAAGGAGGGTGCCGTTACTCAGAACAGCCTGTGGTTATTATTCTCATACTTCAGATTAACATACTTTAGCTAAGAACTATGCTGCAGCAAGGTCAGTGAAAGCTGGTTATCTCTCTAGGCCCATCTCTGTTCTACCTTGAGACATACACACCCTCCTATTATGGTTTCACTTCTCTGGAATTCACCCAAAGTTCACAGCAGCCTTGCTGCTGATACCTCCAGAGGAGGTGGGCTACTCTGGCTCTCTGCACTGTACCATGTTGCATTCCCACCAGCAATAAATGAGAGTTTCTGTTGTTCCACACCCTCACCAGCATTTGGCATCATCTGTGTTTTGGATTTTGGCCATTCTCATGAGTGTGTATGGTATTTCACCATTTTCTTCTTAGAAAGAAAAAAAAGTCACCTATGACAGATAATAAGGCAATGTTTACTTTTTTTTTTTTTTTTTTTTTGAGACAGAATTTCGGTTTTTATACAGGCTGGAGTGCAATGGCGCGATCTCGGCTCACCACAACCTCCGCCTCCTGGGTTCAGGCAATTCTCCTGCCTCAGCCTCCTGAGTAGCTGGGATTACAGGCACGCGCCACCATGCCCAGCTAATTTTTTGTATTTTTAATAGGGATGGGGTTTCACCATGTTGACCAGGATAGTCTCGATCTCTTGACTTCGTGATCCACCCGCCTCGGCCTCCCAAAGTGCTGGGATTACAGGCATGAGCCACCGCACCCGGCCGGCAATGTTTACTTTTTAGGTCAGTAATTGGATTTATAGAAGTTCAGAAAAGAAAGAGGTGGGTATAGATAGTAGTGAATAAAGTTTCTTGGGAAAGGAAGTAGAGCTCAACTAAAAATGTTTCATGCTGGCCAGGAGTGTTACAGGGTGCATACCGGGCAAAGGTAGAAATGCAAGCAAGCAGAGTGTGGAAGGAGAGATGAAACCCATTTGTTCTTTAGACCAGCGATCCCCAGCCTTTTTGGCACCAGGGATAGGTTTTGTGGAAGACAATTTTCCCACGATTGGAAAAACTGTGTGTTGGGGGGCAGGGGATAGATGGTTTCAGGATGAAACTGTTCCAACTTAGATCAGCCATTAGATTCTCAAAAAGAGAATGCATCCTAGGTTCCTCGCATGTACAATTTACAATAGGGTTGGCACTCCTGCAAGAACCTAATGTTGCCACTGATCTGACAGGAGGTGGAGTTCAGGCAGTAAGGCTCACAACTCATCTCCTGCTGTGCAGTCCGGTTGGTTCCTAACAGCCCACGGACCAGTACCAATCTGTGGCCTGGGGTTTGGGGACACGCACTGTAGACAGTGGACAGATGTACCAAAAAGAGCAGAAGGCTGTATATTGGCCAGTAGATTTTGCAATACCAGCTATCTTGCAGAAAGTATTTCCTGTGTGCCAGCTACCGTGCTAAAAAAAATTTATCTGCTTTACCTATATTATCACATTTAATTCTCACGGCCATTTTTTTGACTTTTTACTTTTACATAGCTTTAGACTTAAAGGAAGTTGCAAAAGAGTTCAAAAACTTCCTATGGTATATCCTTTAGCTAGATTCTCCAAATGTTAAAATTTTATCACATTTGGGCCAGGTTCAGTGGCTCACACCTATAATCCCAGCACTTTGGGAGGCCAAGGCAGGAAGATCTATTGAGTTAAGGAGTTTGAGACCAGCCTGGGCAACAAAGTGAGACCCTGTCTCTACAAAAAAATGAAGAGAAATTTAAAATTTTTATCACATGTGCACAAATTTTTGCTGAACCATTTGAGAGTAAGTAGCCAACAACATCTTGCCACTTTACCCCTAAATATGTCCATGTATATTTTCTTTCTTTCTTTCTTTTTTTGAGACGGAGTCTTGCTCTGTTGCCAGGCTAGACTGCAGTGGTTCAGTGGTGTGATCTCGGCTCACTGCAACCTCCGTCTCCCCAGTTCAAGCGATTCCCTGACTCAGTCTCCTGTGTAGCTGAGACTACAGGTGCACACCACCATGCCCAGTTAAGTTTTTGTATTTTAGTAGAGATGGGGTTTCACCATGTTAGCCAGGATGGTTAGCCAGGATGGTCTCTATGGCTTCATGATCCACCCACCTCGGTCTCCCACCATGTGTATTTTCTAAATCACAATGTACGCAACCACTGTGAAATGACAAAAACTGAGAAATCAACAGTGGCATAGTTCTGTTACCTAATCTGCAGATTTTATTCTGGTTTTGTCAGTGGTTCCCCTTATGACTTTGATAGTTATTGTTATTTTAATATTTTCTACTGGTGCTGGGTCTAGGTAGGACTTAGTCATCATTTCTCTTTAGTCTCCTCTAAATCAGTACAATCCCTCAGTGCTTGTCATTTATGTCCTTGACATTTTTGAATGACATATGGCATTCTTTTATAGGATGTCCTTTAATTTGAATTTGCCTGATGCTGCTTCATGATTAGATTCAGGTGTGCACTTTCTCAGCAAGAATACCTGCAAGATGATGCTGTGCCCATCTCAGCGCATCTCATCAGAAAGCATGTGAGATCTTTTTCTCCCGTTGCTGCTGGTGTTAATTTTGATCATCTAAGAAGTCATACTGACAGATTTCTCCACTGTAGTTTCTACCCTTCCCATTTTAATTAGTCAGTATCTTGTTGAGAGATATTTTGAGTTTGTAGATATCTTATGTCTCATAAATTCTCACCATTCAAACCATGATTTTATCATCCATTGATGACTTTCTGCCTGAAACAATTGTTACTGTGTGATGGTTGCCAAATGGTTTCTTTTCTAATCCCATTATTTCTTCTAAGTTTATTGATTGGCATTCAACTGAAGGGAAGAGCTTTCCCTTGTCTCCCACTGATTTGTACATTAATATGTATAAGTCTATGATTTGTACGTATAAATGTACAAATCAGTGGGGGAAAAGGGACTCATGAATTCCCATTTTGTTCCATGGTTTACTCTCCATTACCATCATGATTTGATACTCAAATTGTCCCAAATTTGGCTGGTGAGAGCTCTTTCCAGCGATTTCCTGTCCCTTTTGACATGCCCACACCATTATTTGAGCACTTTCTCAGCTACGGCATAGCAAGATTCTAGGCTCATTCAGTATTTCTCCATCGCAGCCTTGGAATCAAGATGCTAGAGCTGTTTTCGTTTGTTTGTTTTTTAATGTAATAGAGTTTTGAGGTAGGAACTGTCATCATTCCTATTTTATAAATAAAAAACAGAAGCTCAAGAAATTGGATATGTGGTTAGAGATATCAGAGGAAAGAAAGCAACGCAGTAACATTTTGCTACCACACAAAACCATGAGGGAAACACCGTTAAAATAGCAAGGCTGTGGTAGTGATTTGGGAAGACCAATTTAACTCCCATTTGGGATTAGGGACCACTACTCCCCCATCCTGGAGGACTGGCTAGCATGCGAACTCTTACCAACTTCATCCTAGACAAAGAAATCGAAAAAATAGAGGAGACAGCCTCAGCAGCTGCTGCAGTACCTGCTGGAAAACCAGATGCACTCCACATTGGGGTTTAATTGTCAAGCACTCAATGGAAACTGGATTGCACTGAATTTTGAACATCTTCAATTTTAAGATTTATCAGAAACACGTTTTCTGGGTTTTTAAAAATAAATATTTATTATCATTGGTGAATGGGATGTATCCTCACTGGGTTTTTACTATGTGGCAATACATTTTGTATTGTTTATTGAAAATGTAATAAATTAGATTATGATGCAGGAAGACAATTTTTTGAAAAGAATCCTCCTTTCCCCACACCCCAACATTATTTTTGACAGCTTTATTCAGCTAGAATCTTTACAGCATGAATTTCAGCCATTTAAAATGTACAACTCAAGTGGTTTTTAGCATATTTACAGAATTGTGCAACATTGCATTTTTAGAACATTTTTGTTACCCAAAAAAGAAAGCTTATGCCCATTTGTAGCCACTATTCACTCTCTTCCCCATGCAGCCTTGGGCAACCACTAATCTACTTTTCGTCTCTATAAATTTACTTGTGCTGGTCATTTCATAGAAATGAAATTATGCCATATATGGTTATTGTATAACTAACGACTGGTCTATTTCACTTAGCCTGGTGTTTTCAAGGTTCATCCATATCATGGCATAATATCTCAACAATTTAACTTTTGTATGCCATCATAGTGTCCCTCTTCCCAGGCATCACACATCATAGACTTATTTTCATTCTGCTTTCTTCAAATACATATGTTAAGCATGTTTTTACTTCAACAGAATTTTCTTCTAAGTTTTAATGGCTGTACCAGCACTGAATCCCATGACATATCCCCGTACAGTGGAAATTTCCAGGCTTGTTATTTCGGACAATGCAGTCATTCCTGTAATCCCCTACTCATGCCATCATTCAAGATGAATCTGTTTACAAAATCTGAGCTAAAGGATGACCCATAACAATAATCATTTTACTACTCAACTGTTCCCTCTTGAAACTAAATGAAAGTTTTGTCCTCAGGAGACTGTGACATCACATCAAGGGCTGACAGGCCACAACAACTGACCTCATCTGGGCTTCTCCCTGGAAGAGGTGGAAGGCATTGTCATTGTTCCTCACAAAGGGCCACTGTGCCAAGATGCAAAGTAAACAAGCAGAAATGACAGCCTGCTTCATTATAGTGCTAGCACTTCTTTCTCACACTCATTTCTTAGTAAACAGACATGGTGGGTTTTTTTTCTTTTCTTTCTTTTTTTTTTTTTTTTTGAGATGAAGTCTTGCTCTGTCGCCAGGCTAGAGTGCAGCGGCATGATTTCGGCTCAATGCAATCTCTACCTCCTGGATTCAAGCGATTCTCCTGCCTCAGTCTCCCGAGTAGCTGGGATTACAGGTGCCTGCCACCATGCCCAGCTAATTTTTGTATTTTTAGTAGAGATGGTGTTTTACAGTATTGACCAGGCTGGTCTTGAACTCCTGATCTCGTGATCCCCCCGCCTCAGCCTCCCAAAGTGCTGGAATTACAAGCATAAGCCACCGTGCCTGGCCTTACTTTTTACTTTTGATTGGTGGATATGTATTGAATATGTCAAATTTATATAAATATAAATAATAGGAAGTTCTAGGTGCCTATTATCCAGCTTTGATAATCATCAGCCCATGACTAATTTTGTTTTACCTGGACATTTACCTCCACTCTCCACCTCCATCAACAAAAGCTTCTTACTGAAACTTATTCCAAATATTTACTTCATTGTTCCTGCGCTGTCCTCCCACAGATCCATTTATTTTCATTTCATTTTCATCAGATTATTTTGGGAACATTACTATGTGTTTGGCACCATGCCGGGTCCTGGGGATACAAAGATGAAGATGACATTGTTCACAGTTTACAGACCAGGAACTAGAAACACAAACATTGCATTTTATTATAACATGACTCTGGAGGATGGACAGAGCTGATCCTGACACAGCCTGGATCAGGAAGTGGTGAGGTTTACAAATAAAACCATTAATAGTAATTACGTGCTGGGGTGAGGGTAAGTTTCCAGTGAAGTTGCTGGAAGTGCTTATGTGCTGTTATTTGAAAGTTTCCCCAGGGTTAAAGCAACTGAATTGTCTCTGTATTAAGTTGGTGCAAAAGTAATTAAGATTACTTTTGCACCACCATAATTAAACCGGGAAGAAGCTTTGCCTGCCTGATGAAACGGGGTGGCTCCTACAGGTCACCTAGTCTAGGCAGCTGACGCCCCTGATACACAGAGACAGGTCTTTGATGCAGTGATCAGTGTGTCCTTAACAGACTGCTCCCAAGGTAATGGCTGCTGCAATCTGCCCACCTGTGATCTGTCCATATGCCATCCGCCCACCCTGAGATCTGTGTACACACGCAGGTCTCTCTGGTCCAGGAGCCAGAGCTGGGATGGGTTTGAAGGGACCATGAAAGGCTCCCTCTCACTATCAGTTTTGCAGAATGAACAAGAGATAAGCAGGCAAAGACAAAAGACTCAGAGTGAGGCCGTAAAGATAAGCAGAGGTACTGAGGCAGGAAACAGCAAAGCCGGGTCACAGCAATGCAGCACCCACGGAGTCAAGTGCGAGACAAGAAGTATGGAAGGAACACAGGCAGGCGAGAAAGGCAGGGCCAGGCTTGAGAGGGATTCCAGTGTCCTGTGAAAGAAGTGGGCTTCAATGAAGGCAGAGGAACAGGATAGGTGGTGCATTAGAAGGACCCCTTGAGCAGCACGTGGACAGTACATGGGAGCAGAGGATCCAGGCAGGAAGGTGATGCGGTGTCAAGGGCAGAGGGAGGCAGCCTTCAACCAGTTCAGAAAGAACCAGGCCGGGCGTGGTGGCTCACACCTGTAATCTCAGCACTTTGGGAGACCAAGGCAGGCAGATCACCTGAGGTCGGGAGTTTGAGACCAGCCTGACTGACATGGAGAAACCCCATCTCTATAAAAATATAAAATTAGCTGGGCATAGTGGCACATGCCTGTAATCACAGCTACTTGGGAGGCTGAGGCGGGAGAATGGCTTGAACCTGGGAGGTGGGGGTTGCAGTGAGCTGAGATTGCACCATCGCACTCCAGCCTGGACAATAAGAGAGAAACTCCATCTCAAAAAAAAAAAAAAAAAAAAAAAAAAGACATGAATCAGTGAACCAGAACTGTCATGGGCAGGGTTATGCCCTGTACCACCCCCAACCCCCAACTCATGTTGAAGTCTTGACCCCCAGTACCTCACAATGTGACATATTTGGAGACAGGGCTTTTATTGATTCATTGATTGATTGAGACAGAGTCTCACTCTGTTGCCCAGGCTGGAGTGCAGTGGTGTGATTTCGGCTCACTGCAACCTCCATCTCCCAGGTTCAAGCAATTCTCATGCCTCAGCCTCCCCAGCAACTGGAATTACAGGTGCATGCTACCACGGGGCAGATCCCTCATGGGGGCAGATCCCCCTGAACAGCATGGGCCATCCCCATGGTAACAAGTGAATTCTTGCTCTATTAGTTCACAGGAGAACTGGTTGTTTAAAAGAGACTGGCAGCTCCTCCTCCCCGCTTGCTCCCTCTCTCACCATGTGACAGGCCTGCTCCAACACTGCCTTTCACCATGAGTGAAAACTTCCTGAGGCCTCACCAGAAGCAGAAGCTGGCACTATGCTTTTTTTTTTTTTTTTTTTTTGAGATGGAGTCTCGCACTATCACCCAGGCTGGAATGCAGTGGTGCAATCTCAGCTAACTGCAGCCTCCACCTCCTAGGTTCAAGCAATTCTCCTGCCTCAGCCTCCCAAGTAGCTGGAATCACAGGCATGTGCCACCACGCCCAGCTAATTTTTGCATTTTTATTAAAGGCGCTGTTTCCCCATGTTGGCCAGGCTGGTCTCAAACTCTGGACCTCAAGTGATCCACCCACCTTGGCCTCCCAAAGTGCTAGGATTACAGGTGTGAGCTATCACACCTGGCCTACTATGCTTCTTATACAGTCTACAGAATCATGAGCTAAAATAAACCTCTTTTCTTTACAAATTACCCAGCCTCAGGTATTCTTTTATAGCAATGTAAAATAGACTAACACAATGGCCGTCTACAAGGAGAGAGTCCTCAGAAGAAACCAAACTTTCTGACATCTTGATCTTTGACTTTTAGCTCCAGAATTGTAAGAAAATAAATTTCTGTTGTTGAAGCCACCCAGTCTGTGGCAGCCCTAGCACACTAACACAAGGGCTCAATAGGAAGTGGAGGAAGGTCAAGAAAATCACCAAGACATCAGTTGCAAGAAGGGATAGAGAAGAAAGGATCGGGAAGGCCTCCCAGAGTTCTTGCTTGACAACTGAGTAGAAGACAGTGATGCTAACTATAACAGGATCCAGGGACCAGTTGGATCTCAGGGCCTGTGGATGAGGCATCCCCCAAAAAATACATAGCAGATAGTTGGATGTAAAAGTCTGGAGCATTTCAAGAAGAACGAAACAACTATGATTCTTGTCCCATTTCTGGGACCCTATTGCTGCATGATCTCTCTGAGCCTCGGTTTCTTCAACCATAAAAGAGCTACACTGGCCAGGCATGGTGGCTCATACCTGTAATCCCAACACTCTGGGAGATCAAAATGGGTGGGTCTCCTGCAGGCAGGAGTTTTAGCCCAGCCTGGCCAACATAGTGAAACCTGGTCTCCACCAAAAATACAAAAATTAGCCAGGTGTGGTGGTGCATGCCTGTAATCCCAGCTACTGGGGAAGCTGAGGTAGGAGAATCGAGTGAACCTGGGAGGCAGAGATTGTAGTGAGCTGAGAGTGCACCAGCCTGGGCGACAGAGTGAGACTTCATCTCAAAAAAAAAAAAAAAAAAAGGTATATTAATACCTTCCCTGTCTACCAAGGAGAGTATTTGAAGAGGCAAATGATAATAATACAGTACATGTAAAAATTTCCCCAAAACTGAATAAGGCAGCATTTAAATAAAATTATAATTATATATAAGCTTTTCTGGGACACCAAAAGATAATTTTAAAGATTTGTTAAGTTCATTTGAGGCTTTAAGAACAGTTTGCCTCAAAATGACAAACTTCTTTCTGGGCATGATCTTTTTATCAAATCCTAGATCTGGTAGTTACAAGTGTCAATTTTGTTGTTATTGTTGCTGTTTGTTACCA
This sequence comes from Saimiri boliviensis, assembly GCF_048565385.1. Classification (NCBI taxonomy): domain Eukaryota; kingdom Metazoa; phylum Chordata; class Mammalia; order Primates; family Cebidae; genus Saimiri; species Saimiri boliviensis. The sequence continues at coordinate 16,550,045 of NC_133451.1, forward strand.
AAAGCTATAACTATTTAGTGGCAATTTGCCACTTCTGAAGTCTTAATAATACTGGCTTGTAATGCCATAATGACTTATAACTACACAATCACATGCATTTCTTTAAGATTTAACAGGAAGAATATTATAAATCAGGGATAAATTGTTTCATAAATGAATAAGAAAGAAATTAGAGAAGTAATGAGCTTTGACTGCCTTAGGTATTGTTGCTGTGATTGTTAAAAGCATTAGCTAATAGTTTTAGCATTGAATTGTATAGTACGATCACAAGCATATATGTTGTAATAATCATAATCAAAGCAATCCATGGTACAAAATAATTTCTGAACCTTGACTCTTCTAAAAATGGAAGTGGTATGACCACCTTTTGCCACTAGGGGGAAGCAATCTATTGGCCATAAACTCACATCTTAGCAGGTGTCGGGTGCTGGTTGGATGGAAGAACCTTGAATGATTCTTTCAGCCCAGAGTCAACTCTGGATTGCACTATGCTTCCAGCTGCAAGTTCCAGGTGAATAAGGAAAAACCTTTTAATATTTTAGATAACGTTGCTAAGTATAATGAGGGTTATTTCTCAGGGGTGTTGCAGGACCCTAGAAAACAAACTGTTAGAACTTTAGAGGCCTTACATCCTAGGAGTCATCTGTAAAGACAGTACACTCTCTGAACAGCTGCTAACCATGCTTGTTAAAATAAATCCTCGATCTTGGCTTCCCCCAAAACTACCTAGGTATCCGAAGCAGGGTGCTTGTAGACATCTGGTTTTGTGACGACAAAGATATTCTTATTTTCCAGTAGTCGTTGTAGTAACCCCTGTAACCTATGGAAAACCGAGTTTGGACATAGCTGTACGTGCCTTCTTTTCACTCTGTTTTGCTTTACTGATTGACACTTCATCGATTTCAGCTGCTGCTGTCAGCTGGGCTGCTTGTGTGGCTGTCTCTCTGGAATCTTTTTCCTCGAGCTCTGGTACTGATTTATGATGGCCAGGTTCTGTTCTAGACCCGGTCTTCACTTCGGGCTGTGGCAACTCCTGCTCTGTAGCAGGAATGGTTTCTGTGGCTTCACCGGGCATTTAGTGCAGAGAACACAAGACCAGGATGGTGGCAGAAAGACAGCCAGCAAGAAGGCAACAGTTTCTTTTTAAAAAACTAAATGGCCTGGGCATGGTGATTCACACCTATAATCTCAGCACTTTGGGAGGACGAGGCAGGCAGATCACTTGAGGTCAGGAGTTCGAGAGCAGCCTGGCAAACATGGTAAAACCCCATCTCTACTAAAAATGTAGAAGTTAGGCCACGCATGGTGGCTCACACCTGTAATCCCAGCACTTTGGGAGGCCAAGGTGGGTGGATCATGAGGTCAGGAGTTCAAGACAAGCCTGGCCAATATGGTGAAACTCTGTCATTACTAAAAAGTAAAAAATTAGCAGGGCATGGTGATGCACACCTGTAATCCCAGCTACTCAGGAGGCTGAGGCAGGAGAATGGCTGGAACCCAGGAGGGGGAGGTTGCAGTGAGCCAGGATCATGCCACTGCACTCCAGCTTGGGTGATAGAGCAAGACTCCATCTCAAAAAAAAAAAAATACAAAAATACAAAAATTAGCCATGTGTGGTGGCATGCACCTGTAATCCCAGTTACTCAGGAGGCTGAGGCAAGAGAATTGCTTGAGCCCAGGAGGCGGAGGTTGCAGTGAGTCAAGATCGCACCTCTGCCCTCCAGCCTGGGCAACAGTGTGAGACTCCAACAAGTTCACATACAGTATAATTCCACTTATATAGCATTCTAGAGATACCACAATTACAGAGATAGAGAACAAATTCAAGGTTGTCAAGGGTTAGGGATGTGATGCAATAAGTGTGACTACGAAGGGATAGCACAAGAAGGATCTTTATGTTGATGGAACAGGTTGGTATCATGATGCCAGTGGTGGTTACAAACATTTGCATAAGTGATAAAAGACCATCAAACTGTATGAACACCTTAGACCAATGTGCTTTCCCTGGTTTTGATATTATGCTAGTTATCTAGATGTAGAAATAACCATTGAAGAAACCAGTGAAGGGTAAGGGGAATCTCTCTGTACTTTCTTTCCAATCTTCTGTGAACCAATACTTTTGTTTGTTTGTTTGAGACAGAGTTTTGCAACCTCTGCCTCCCAGATTCAAGCGATTCTCCTGCCTCAGCCTCCCAAGTAGGTAGGATTACAGGTGTGCACCACCATGCCCAGCTAATTTTTGTTTTTTCACTAGAGATGGGGTTTCACCATGTTGGTCAGGCTGGTCTTGAACTCCTGACATCGTGATCCACCCACCTCAGCCTCCCAAAGTGCTGGGATTACAGGTGTGAGCCACCATGCCTGGCAAAAATACAAAATTTTTTAAAAAGCAATTTAAATCTAAAAATCTAAAAAAACAAAAAAAATTAGCTGGGCATGGTGGCCCATGCCTGTAATCCCAGCTGAGACTGAGGCAGGAGAATCACTTAAACCTGGGAGACAGAGGTTGTGGTGAGCCAAGGTTGTGCCATTGCACTCCAGCCTGGACAACAAGCGCGAAACTCTGTCTCAAAAAAAAAAAAAAAAAAAAAAAAGTAAGAATATTGGTATGCACCAAACAAAAACACATCACCTGGTTGGGCACAGAGGCTCACGACTGTAATCCCAACACTTTGGGAGGACAAGATAGGTGGATTACTTGAGGTCAGGAGTTCACGACCAGCCTGGCCAACATAGTGAAACCCCATCTCTACTGAAACTACAAAAATTAGTTGGGCGTGGTGGCACATGCCTGTAATCCCAGCTACTCATGAGGCTGAGGCAAGAGAATTGCTTGAAGCTGGGAGGCAGAGGTCACAGTGAGCCAAGATGGCGCCACTGCACTCCAGCCTGTGTGATAGAGTGAGACGCTGTCTCAAAACAAAAAACAAAGCAAAACAGAAATAAAACACATCACCTTCCCTAGACTCCACATTCTACTCTAGCTATATGCTAATGCTTCCAAAACTGGCCTCACTAACCAGCACGACTCACCAGCTCTCCAGACCCATACATCCAGCTGCCATTGCATATCTCCACCTGGGTATCCTCAGGTTCCTCAAACTCAATTTGTGCAAAATGAAGCTGTCTTCCCTGCTGCCTCCTTCATTACCCTCACCACAATTGCTTCTCCTCGGGGCTCCTCAATCTCAGTTGAAAGCAAGATATCCACCTTCATGCGTAAGCTAGAAGTTTAGAAGTCATCTTTAAATCTTCTCTTCCCCTCACTCCGGATCCAGTCCATCTGTTGCCAAGTCATCTTGATCCTACCCTCCAAGCAGCATGACAATTTTCCACCTTTCTCCTTTGCTTTGGCCACCATATAGGATAAGCCACCATCAGCTCTATCCCGTAGCCCAGAAAAGCTTTCAACAACTGGATGCTGCTCACCTGTCCAGCTCCATCTTCTCTTCACTGTCTATACTGCAGCCACATCCACTGTAGAAATAAAAAGTTCCTCTTCAAAGTTTCCCTTCTTGTTTAAGAAGAAGAAGAAGAAATGTTAGAAATAATAGTTTCTTTTAAAGACTTACTTTCTTCAAAGCCTTCTTGCTTTTTGCTTGTAACTCTTTGTTAAACCCTATCCTAAATAGCTGTTAGATATGAGGGAATAAGTACATTCTACGTCCTTGTACTTAACCAAGATATTTGTGCTGGACAGACTCATAGGCACGACTCAGCTCGCAGCCTATGCCCCTTCCTTATTTAGAAATGTTACTACTTTTCTAAGTCCTTTTACAGCAAATTCCTCTTTTCCTTTTGTTCTCCATTGCCTTTACCTATTCAGGAAAGTTTTAAGTTATTAGCCAATCAGGTTTAGCTTAGACTGTGAGATCTAGCTCCAACTGACTGAGATCAGACACAGCAGTAAAGACCCAATGCATAAGGAATAAATATTCCTGCCTTTCCTTAGTTCAGTGTGCTTTTGTGGCAAGATTGCTGATGGACAGCACCCTTTCTCCAGAAAGTAAAATTGTCTTGCTGAGAGATCCTTTGTCTCAGTGCTGATTTTTCTTTGTGGCAGAGAGCATCTGTTTCCAACATCCACCTTCTCCCAGTTCTTTGAAAGACAAGCCACATTCTTCTGCCTTTCCGTAAGCCCTTCACTCACTTTCCCTTCTCACCTGTATCAGTCTTGCTTATCATTCAGGTTGCAGCTTTAGTGTTAATTTTTCTGGGAGAACTTTTCTGACTCATGAAGACTCTGTGCAGAAGGCTCTGTGCTCTATGGAGCAACGTGTATTCCTCTCTCAAAATCTCTGCTCAGCACATATCATTGGTGAGTTGCCATTCTTCCTTGCTGCATGACGTGCTGAATAAAGGCAGCGATTATGTCCCTTGTTTATCTTATACCCCTATGTGCCTATCTCATTACCTCCCACATAGTAGGTCTTCAACATATTTGTTGTGAAGGAATGAAGCAAATTGATAAGTGCTGGGACTCATGAGAAACTGAAGGAATGAAGTGAATAGATAAATACTGGAGCTCATGTACCTCAGGACACTCTTGCCCACCTTGCTCACCTGCCATATCCAAAAGTATCTAGAGCACTGTTTGAAACAAAGCAGCCATTCAATAAATATTTGCTGAGGAAATGAATGAATGCACATGGTGAAATTCCATCCCAGTCATCTGAGGAGGAATACATTATTTAGTCTGTGATACAGTTACACTGAGAACATCCTCTTAATTCTTAACTGACAAAGCAATCCAGAGACCAGATTACACAGAAAGGAAGAAAATATAAACAGAAACAAGAAATAATATCTCAGGTCTTTACACGTTTTATTTACCTTCCCCCAGGTAAACGCATTTTTTCACAACTTATTAGAAGACAAGATTTTCAATCTAAAAGGGTTGAATCAAAGAAACTCCAGATTTGGGGGCCCCAGGCTCAGGTCAGAGAGGGGTAGCTGCCTAACAGAAAATTAAGTGAAATTAAGTGAAAAGCTACAGACTGAATTCTATGACCCCAGATATATTTCTCCTGACTTGCTCCCAAAAAACTAGCAGTCAGCCTATTAAGACAGACAGGGAATTGAAGGATCCCCTTTAGGGGAAAGGGAAAGCCCAAGAGAAAAGCCTGGTAGAGTTTGACATTTGGTGATGTCTCAACGAAATGATGGGGTCCCACCTAATCACTCTAAAGTAATACCTACCGATTATCAAGCCTTTCCAATAAGCACGAAGAGGTTTCATTTAGCCTTTCAGTCCTCACTTTTTGTTTGCTTGTTTTTTGTTTTTTAATAATTTAAACTTTAATTTTAGATTTGGATGTACAGGAGCAGGTTTTTACATGGGTATATTGAATGATGCTGAGGTTTGGGGTACAACTGATCCCATCACCTGGAAAACTGTTGAGTGAACAGGGCACTAACATAGTTCGTTTTTCAACCCGTCCCCCTCTCCCCACCCCCAGTCTCTCACTTATTCAACAGCCAAAGGTCACCAGGCATTCAAAGAAATCCCGCCAACATCAAATCGAGAGACCAAAACAAAGAAGAAATCAGGACTCAGAACAAACAGGGCCAATTCAGAAAGCAGAAAAAAAATTTTCAGAGAAACTGTAATTAATATCTACGAAAAGATAATAAGTATTGCATCAATGAGAAAAGAAAGCTCTTGGAAATTAAAATTTTGATAACAGAAATAAAAAATTCATAAACAAAAAGACAAGGAGATGAAAAATAGATCAATTTAAAAAGAAACACATGTTAAACAGATGTTAATGGCTCATGCCTGTAATCCCAGCACTTTGGGAGGGTGGATCACTTAAGGTCAGGAGTCTGAGACCAGCTTGACCAACATGGTGAAACCTGGTCTCTACTAAAATACAGAAATTAGCTGGACCTGGATGTCGGGTGCCTGTAATCTCAGCTACTCAGGAGGCTGAGGCGGGAGAATCACTCGAACCTAGGAGGTGGAGGTTGCAGTGAGTCAAGATTGTGCCACTGCACTCCAGTTGGTGAGACAGAATGAGACTCCCTCTAAAATTAAATAGATAGATAGATAGATAGATAGATAGATAGATAGATAGATAGATAGATAAAAAATTTTAAACCCAGATGTTCAGTCTTTATTTGAGCTTAGTAGATGCTTAATATATAGTAGTAGCTAGCCAGGCGCGGTGGCTCAAGCCTGTAATCCCAGCACTTTGGGAGGCTGAGGCGGGTGGATCACGAGGTCAAGAGATCGAGACCATCCTGGTCAACATAATGAAACTCTGTCTCTACTAAAAATACAAAAAATTAGCTGGGCATGGTGGTGCGTGCCTGTAGTCCCAGCTGCTCAGGAGGCTGAGGCAGGAGAATTGCCTGAACCCGGGAGACGGAGGTTGCGATGAGCTGAGATCTTGCCATTGCACTCCAGCCTGAGTAACAGAGCGAAACTCCGTCTCGAAAAAAAAAAAATAAAGTATATATATATTTATAGTAGTAGCTATTATCATCTCACTCACAAGATAAATTTGCCAACGATCTTTGTACATGAGATTCCCTTTTTTTCTTTCTTTCTTTCTTTTTTTTTTTTTTTTTTTTTGTTTCTTTTGAGAGACAAGGTCTCACTCTGTCACACAGGTTGGAGTGCAGTAGCATGGTCATGGCTCAGTGCAGCCTAGATCTCCTGGGCTCAAGGGATCCTCTCGTCTCAACCTCCTGAGTCTATCAGCACACACCACCGTGCCTGAATAATTTTTTTTTACTTTTATTTTTGTAGAGATGGGAGTCTCACTATGTTGCCCAGGCTAGTCTCAAACTCCTGGATTCAACAACCCTCCCTCCTAGGCCTCCCAAAGTGTTGAAATTATAGGTGTTAGCAACCACACTCAGCCTGAGATTCCTTCTAATTGAAATGCACCTTTAGGACTATTTTATTAAAACAAATTTCAAAATTTCACATATATTATTTTAGAACATTAAACTTAGAGTTGTACACAGCGATGAATATACTCAGCATTTGTAATATACAGTACAATCGTATTGATTTAAACAACATTAACAAATGCTGGTATTTGTTACCGGCAACAAATTAGACCGGACGGTGGTGTAAAAACAAGGATGAGGAAAATATGCAATAGATGCTCCTTGGCCAGTGATGATGAAGGGCTGTTTAACAGGCCTCTGATTCACGTAAGTCAGAAGGTCCACTACTAAAAGTCAACGTATGTGTTAACTCAGCATTAGCTCAGATTTCAACTCCTCCTGAGAAGTCTTAAAGGGGTATTAAGATAAGCTAGCGTTAATAAGAACACATGAGTACTAGAAGACCAACAACAGACACTGGGGCCTACTCGAGGACAAAGGGTGGGAGGAGGGAGAGGATCAGAAAAAATAGCTAAGCTTATTCCCCAGGTGACAAAAGTTATCTGTACACCAAACCCATGTGTCATAGAGTTTACCTGTATAACAAACCTGCGCACATACCCCTGAATCTAAAGTATAAGTTAAATGGTTTTCTGTTTTTTTGAGATGAAGTTTCATTCTTGATGCCTAGGCTAGAGTGCAATGGCTCGATCTCAGTTCATCACAACCTCCGCCTCTTGGGTTCACAAGATTCTCCTGTCTCAGCTTCCCAAGTAGCTGGGATTACAGGCATGCACCACCACACCCAGCTAATTTTGTATTTTTAGTAGAGATGGGGTTTCTCCATGTTGGTCAGGCTGGTCTTGAACTCCTGACCTTAGGTGATCCTCCAGCCTCAGCCTTCCAAAGCGCTGGGATTACAAGTGTGAGCCACCGTGACCAGTAATAAGCTAGTTTATTTATTTATTTATTTATTTTTGAGACGGAGTTTCACTCTTGTTACCCAGGCTGGAGTGCAATGGCGGGATCTTGGCTCACCGCAACCTCCACCTCCTGGGTTCAAGCAATTCTCCTGCCTCAGCCTCCTGAGTAGCTGGGATTACAGGCATGCGCCACCACACCCAGCTAATTTTTGTATTTTTTAGTAGAGATGGGGTTTCACCATGTTGGCCAGGACGGTCTCGATCTCTTGACCTCACGATCCACCGGTCTCGGCCTCCCAAAGTGCTGGGATTACAGGCTTGAGCCACCGCGCCCGGCCCAATAAGCTAGTTTTAACATCTAAATATTGTACCAGGAACAGGTCACATTTAGGAATTAAGTTTCTAAAAAGTCCAGAATATTTCTCTCTAGCTTTATACTTAGCTAAATAGACCAAACACACTAAACCAAAGATGAAACTCAAATTATTAAAAAACTGATTTTCCTCATATGGAATAGGACAAACTGCATAGTTAAATAATTCTCAGCTGGGCGCAGTGGCTCACCCCTGTAATCCCAGCACTTTGGGAGGCCAAGGCGGGCAGATCACTTGAGGTAAGGAGTTCAAGACCAGCCTGACCAACATGAAGAAACCCCGTCTCTACTAAAAATACAAAATTAGCTGGGCGTGGTGGTGCATACCTGTAATCTCAGCTACTCAGGAGGCTGAGGCAGGAGAATTGCTTGAATCTGGCAGGAAGAGGTTGCAGTGAGCTGAGATCACGCCATTGCACTCCAGTCTGGGCAACTAGAGTGAAACTCCGACTCAATAATAATAATAATAATAATAATTCTTGAATTTCCCTTTTTTTTTTTTTTTAAGGTGGGGTTTCACTGTGATGGCCAGACTGGTCTTGAACTCCTGACCTCAGGTGATCCACCCACCTCAGCCTCCTGAAGTGCTAGGATTACAGGCATGAGCCACAGCGCCTGGCTGAGTTTCTTTTTATGTCTAAATCCACTCCACCGGTAGTAAAATAATAAATTAATCCTCACATTTAAATTTTAAAATTCACAAAACTAACTGAATTTATCAAACAGGAAATCAGGCACATGTGCTTTCCGGATAGTTTAATTGCCCAGGAATGGAAATGTCCTCTACTTCCTCCATAGATAGTTCTATTACCTGATCACTGCTCTGCTGGAGAATAAATCAGTTGTCTTCATAGCCCCTCAGATTGACCCAAATTCTAACACTCAACTTGCTTTGGATAGAGTTTAGAATTTCTCCCCCGGGGGAAAAGAACTAATATTCTTGTGCAAGACTGAAACTCAAAATACACAAGGCATTTATTAGAAAACAAACATGGCTAAGTAATTGTATTTGCTTATGTTGCTTTTCCATTGACTAGTGGGTTAGAGCTGAAGAAATCCTCCATTTGTTTCAGTGAAATCTATTATTCACTGATTAAACATACATTGAGCCAGACGCTGTACTTGGCGCTGCAGTTGATCTTAGCTAAAAGGCCGAGAAGCAATTGTATTTGGCTCTAATAATATGATGATGGAAAGAGAGTAAGATCGTCTAATAGTTGATGGTCAAGCCGCTTTAACGTAGTTGTGTGCAGAATCTTCTGTTGTTTAATAGCTTTATTTAAATAAAAAAGATAAAAAAGAACTTGAATAATAGTTCTTTTCGAGCCTTGCTATGAAGTGGTGTGGAAAAGTCCAGTGAGTAATCCATACTACTCATGACAAGTGCAAAGTTCTATTTGCTGCTTTAATATCAACACAATGTTTTCTGAGATTTCTGGAAGTTCTGTAACTTAGGCATTAAAGGGACAGACTCTAGGGTTCAACAGGCTAGGGTCCAAATTCATGCTCTGAGAACTGTAACTTGGCCTTGGGGAAGATACTTTGTACCTCTGAACCTCACTAATTTCTGAAGGTTAGATTTGGCAGCATGTGACAGCAAGCCTAAATCCACAGTGACTGAAATGCACCAGGACTTACACATTCACATTAAAGAAGTGTGGGGCTGCTGTCCAGGACTTGTAGAGAATGTCGATGAAGCCACTATGAACCCAGGCTCCCTCCCCTGTCTGCTCCACCATCCCCAGAACGTGGCTTTATCCTCACAGCCCAAGATGGCTCAGGAAGCTCCACCCACTACATCTACATTCGACTACATCTGCATTCTACAGGTGGTAGGATGATGGAAAGACCTGAAACACTGGTTTCCGACCTCTTCCTTATAGTAAAATGCCAGGTACTAAATGCAAACCCATTTGGTCATTCATTCAACAAATATTTGTTGAGCATCTACTACGTGCCGGTGGCAACAGTAGGCGCTGGAAATACAATGGTGAATAAAATAGACAGGATTCCTATCCTCATGGGCCACAGGGTATTGAAAGAGCCGTTAGAATGATTTAATTGGCACGGCAATAAGTCTTGTGAAAGAAAACAGGGTATGAGAGGTTAAAAATCGTAGACACAGAGAACCTGATCTAGGTACGGGCATCAAGAAAATGTTTCTTTGGGGAACTAAATTTGTGCTTGGATCTGTGAGATGAGTAGTAATTACTACATGGGCAGAAATTACTTGTTGCCTGGACAGTATCCACACGCAGTCTCTGTCTCTCTCTGCACCCCACTCCACTTAGCTTTATATTTAGCTAAAAAGACCAAATTCACTAAACCAAAGATGAAACTCAAATTATTAAAAGATGATGGGTAATCCCTACTACTTGTCTGGGACAAAGTCTTGCTCTTGTTGTCCATGCTGGAGTGCAGTGGTGCAATCACAGCTCACTGCGTCCTTGAACTCCTGGGCTCAAGCGATCCTCCCACCTCGGCCTCCCAAAGTACTGGGATTACTGGCATGAGCCACTCCACCTAGCCAAAGCTTGCTTGCTTTGCTAGTTTTAGAACCCAGATTTTATTCAGGGTAGCAGCCCTCCTTCCAGACAGGAATGGCCAGCAGAATGTAGGCAGAAGTTGTTGAAAAGCATCCTTGAAAGGGAGTGACTTAACAACGTGGATGCCATTGGTCTTTCCCCTTCCTCCTGCCTAGCTGACATTGCAGCAACCACAGACCTTGAGGATGGAAACTATGCACCAAATGTTGGGAAAGGCAGTCTTATTCACATAGCCCTTTGGCCGCCTCCTCAGCCACATAAGAATGAGCCTAGGGCCAGGCACCGTGGCTCATGCCTATAATCCTACCACTTTCGGAGGAGGCTAAGGCGGGTGGATAACCAGGGGTTCACCAGCCTGGCCAACATAGCAAAACCCTATTTCTACTAAAAATACAAAAACTAGCTGGGCATGGTGGTACATTCCTGTAATCCCAGTTACTTGGGAGGCTGAGGCTGGAGAATCACTTGAACCCAGGAGACAGAGGTTGCAGTGAACCAAGATTGCATGCCACTGCACTCCAGCCTGGGTGACAAAGTGAGACTCCATCTCAAAATAAAATTTAAAAAAAAAAAAAAGAAAGAAAGAAAAAGAACGAGCCTGGAACATTTCCTTACTAAGAGATAAAGAGATTAGGAGCCCACACAGCCTGGCCCAGCTTATCACCTTGTGTGGGAATGCCTTTCTCTGTTTCAGGCTCAGTGTGTGCTCCTTTGTCCTGTTTAAGCAGGTGTGTTACTGGCCCTCAGGCATGCCCCTGGCTGTCAGTATTTAGACCGACCCCACAGGGGTGGAGAGGAGACAGGGTCCAGCTGCTGCAGCATGAAGCAGGTACAGGGAGGTGTGTCTGCTGTAGAGGGACTCACTGGTCTTGGGAGACCGACATCCACTATTGAAGCTGATTTTGCTGTCTCTGCTCTGTGTTGAGTAAAGTACTGTTCCATCCAGGGCTCAACTGTGTTGTGTTTTCCTTGGTGACTCAGATACCAGGATGCAATGGGTGGAAGGGCTAGGACTTCTGTTCCTGATAACAGGAAACAGATACCACTTGCTTGACAGTTTGACACAGCAAGCAAGTCTCCATGAGACACATCATGATGAGGTAGAAATGCAAGGGCTGGCCGGACACAGTGGCTCATGACTGTAATCCCATCACTTTGAGAGGCCAAGGCAGGCAGATCACCTGAGGTTGGGAGTTCGAGACCAGCCTGATCAACAAGGAGAAACCCCGTCTCTACTAAAAATACAAAATTAGCTGGGCATGGTGGCATATGCCTGTAATCCCAGCTACTCAGGAGGCTGAGGCAGGAGATCCAGGAGGTGGAGGTTGTGGTGAGCCGAGATCATGCCATTGCACTCCAGCCTGGGCACCAAGATCAAAACTCTGTCAAAGACAGAAAGAAAGAGAGAAAGAGAGACAGAGGGAGAGAGGGAGAGAGGGAGCGAGGGAGAGAAGGAAGGAGGGAGGGAAAGAGAGAAGGAAACGCAAGGTCTTGTCAGTCGCATCACCCCAGGGTGTTGCTGACTCTCTGGGGTGTAGAGGGGAGGAGAGGCTGGCCTCCCTCTGATCACAGGGTGACATTTCCATGGTGTCCCTGGGGTCACAGGCGATGTCAGAGGAAAGTGCGGGGAGTCCCCTAGTGCAAGAAAGTTTTACCTGATCCCAGCCTCAGATAAGATCTGTTTGCACTCAACAAAAAACCGCCAACAGCATTGCTGAAAACAGAACTGTGGAAATGAGGTCCTTCTCTGAAAATGAAGCACTAAAGCTGAAGGACAGATATGGATGAATGCCAGGGAAGTCTCATGCAGCCTGGCTGGCACCTCTGTTAGATAAAGGAACAATAGAGACCCATATTCTCAGGCCAAATGGCCTGTCAAGGACGAGGCCAGTGGGAAGGGGGTCCTTTGCTGCAGTAGCCTTGGGAGTTGTTCAATAAGCCATGGCCCAGACACTGCCTTTGCAACCTTTGGAGCCTGCTGGCCCCAGGGAACCGCTGGTAACCCCCAAATCCATGCCTGCCAATTGGAGTCTGCAGCAGCAGGAAACTGCCACTAGAAGACGCTGCCTCAGCCTCTCAAGCAGCCGCTCCAATGTTGGACACATAAGTTGCCTGAGGCAGCCGCCAGATACTCCGCTTTCAAACAGCAGCTCCTTGCTTGCTATTGGGCACTGGTGAAGACTGAGCATCTTATAGCCGGAGCACTGCATGTGATCCTGTGACCTAAACTAAATAGGTATTCTCATTGTGTGTTTATGAATCCTATCAATAAAATTGGACAGGCTCAATAGAGCTTAATCAGCAAATGAACATGGAACATCCAAGATCAGGCCCAGCAAGGACCACTGGAACTAAAATCCTCCATAAACAAATAGCCAGCTTAGCAAAAGGGACCAAGAGACCCATTGTATTTGCTTTGCCCCTCCAGTGGCAACCTGGGGTCCAAGATTCAAAGACATACCTGCCAATGGTATGACACGGTTTACTGATGAGTCTTTGAAACAAAGCGAATGGGCTCTCCTGGCTTGTGGCTACCATTTGGTCAGCAGAGGGCCATCTTTTGACTTAGACTGGATATGAATGTTCTCCCAATGGACCAAACTGTGTGCAGTGGTGATGACCATGCAGGCCCCACCTACCGCTACACCTTGCTTCTTTTCACTCATTCACGGGCTGTTCCCAAGAGTCTAGCTGTGTGGTTGGGGAATGGCAGCTGAATGACTGGACTATTGAGGCTCCCCTGTGTAGGGACAAGAACTATGGAAGCAGCTTGCTGCCTGGGAAGGATGAATGTATGTCACTCATGTGGATGCTCAGGGGAAAGGGCCTTTTGAGATGGCTCATGAATGAAACTCATGCCAATCAAGCTTATGTCCTATGAGTGACAACCGCCTGCTTAATACACCAACCCACTAGACATGAAAGTCCACTGCAGATACAAGATTGGGCCAAGGCCTGAGGGGTGATCCTGAGATTGTGATTCTTGCCAATGGGAGAGGAAAATTAGGGCACATAAACTGAGGGCTAGGACATGCCCAGGTCTGGCAGACTGACCTCATTGGACCCTTGACCCCTAGCTATGGGCTCCATTTGTGCCTTACTGCCATTGGCACCTACTAAGGCCATTCCAGTCTGTCCTGTGAATGCTAGAGCTATCATAAGTGCCCTTGAAAAGAACTTATGTTTTTGGACACCGCATGAGACTTCACTCTGACCAAGGAAACTCTTTCACTGCCCAAGCAACATGACAATGGGTGGACTTTTTCTTTTTTTTGAAATGGAGTTTCACTCTTGTCACCCATGCTGGAGTGCAATGGTGTGATCTTGTCTCACTACAACCTCCACCACCTGGGTTCAAGCTATTCTCCTGCCTCAGCCTCCCAAGCAGCTGGGATTACAGGCATGCACCACTAACTTCTGTGGAATATGATGGACTTTCCATGCACCCTATCACCACAGGCACATGGAACCACTGAATAGTAGAAAATCCAACTCACACAGTCGCTGATGAAAGGACACATGGCCTGCGAATGGTGTGGTACCCCGTCTCACCAGGGCAGGGTGGACAGTGAACACTGCATTTTAGCACAACAGAAATGTGATGCTGCAGCACGTACTGGACAGTACTGAGCTTGGTGGGGGTTGAGATGGACCAGGGAGCTGCCTGCTTAGGCTGTGCCTGTGATACCCCAATCTCTGTATACCCAACAGTTTTTTTTTCTTTTTTTTTTAGGGCACACATCTGGGGGTGGTTTGCAGTTTGGGCCACCATAGTACATACACAGGGCCTCCTGACCCTCATCTGGAGGTGATGTCTCCCTAGGTGCCTTCCTTTCTGGGAATCCCACAGGGGTACAGAATGGGACCAAGGAGTACAAAGGTGCTAGGGGCCCTCCAGTGGCTCTAGGGGATCTGATTCTTCCATTCATGTGGGTGATGCTGTTGAACATGTCAAGTGTATATAGAACATGACCTTCCCTCCTGGACCGGACGAATAAGGCCAAAAGGTCTGGCTCAAGCAATAAGGGCAATGGGTGCCCTGAGAGGCAGTAGCCTCAGGATTGGAATAGATGGCCTGGGTTGTGATATCTGGGCAGCTGGTACTCCAAGTAATAGAAAAGAACACCTCTGACCACAGGAAGTATGAGAAGTGGGTGCTTAACCTCTCCTCTTGTTCCTTCACAGTATATGGATTGAGAACACATTGGTGAAGGTCATCCCAGCCGCCGCAGCAGTGGGAGATGTGAAGTGTTGCTGGACCTTCCACCTGAGTACTGGGGGCACATCCCCCCAGACTAATAGTTCACATGTGGCCTATTGCAAATCTAACAGAAGTCCATCAAAGCCATCAGTGGGTTCTGATCGGACAGTGACACCCCTCAGTCTGGACTCAGATACACAGAATACATAATATACCCTATCCACAAGCCTTAATTACAGATATAAAATAAGAGGTGGACTTTATTTTTTAATTTTTTGAAACACAGTTTCACTCTGTCGCCCAGGCTGGAGTGCAGTGGAGCGACCTCAGCTCACTGCTACCTCTGCCTCCCAGGTTCAAGCGATTCTCGCGCCTCAGCCTCAAGGAGCTGGCATGAGCCACAATGCCTGGCTAATTTTTTTTTTTTTTTTTGGAGATGGAGTTTCGCTCTTGTCAGGCTGGAATGCAATGGCATGATATTGGCTTACTGCAACCTCCACTTCCCAGGTTCTAGTGATTGTCTTCAGCCTTTCTGAGTAGCTAGGATTATAGGCATGCACCACCACACCCGCCCAATTTTTTATTTTCAGTAGAGAGAGGGTTTCTCCATGTTGGTCAGGCTGGTCTCGAACTCCCAGCCTCAGGTGATCCTCCCACGTCAGCCTCCCAAAGTGCTGGGATTACAGACATGAGCCACCGCGCCCAGCCATCCCAGCTAGTTTCTGTATTTTTAGTAGTGACAGGGTTTCACCATCACCTTTAGTCCCAGCTACTCGGGAAGCTGCCATATGGGTGGTTATGATACCGGAAGCCACATGCAACCAGGAGGGAAAGATCAAGCAAAAGAGCAGGAGCAGGCGACACAGCACTGAGCAGCTGAACTAACTCCTGCAAAAGCCCATCTCTCTGGACTTGCTGCTCTATGAGAAAAACTTCTATCTATTTATACTAATATTAATCAGATGTTCTCCTGCTTGCAGGTGAAAGCATTTCTAACATTTTTTTTACAAAAATTATTTCCATAGCTTTTTGGAGCACAGGTGGTATTTGATTACATGAGTCAGTTCTTTAGTGGTGATTTGTGAGATTTTGGTGTACCCATCACCCAAGCAGTATACACTGAAGCCAATCCGTAGTCTTTTGTCCCTCACCCCTTCCTACCCTTTCCTCCTGAGTCCCTGAAGTCCGCTATATCATTCTTATGCCTTTTCTCACAGCTTAACTCCCAATTAAAACATTCCGGCAAAATTACAAACTAGGAGTGCTGGGTATTGTCATAAAGCTGTGGATGAAGAGCTTCATGCCTGGTTAATTTTTTTTTTTTTGTATTTTATATTTTTAGTAGAGATGGGGTTTCATCGTGTTAGCCAGGATGGTCTCGATCTCCTAATCTTGTAATCCGCCTGCCTTGGCCTCCCAAAGTGCTGGGATTACAGGTGTGAACCCACTGTGCCCAGCCCTGATTCTGCATCTCATTTCCCAAGTGGGGTCATCAAGCAAGTTCCATCAGAAATTCATGTCTTCGGCTAGCTTATCTGCTATTCAAAGGTAAGTTTCCAAAAAGGGTAAAACCACGACCCTTAAAGAAATATAAAAATGGGGCCAAGCATGGTGGTTCACACCTGTAATCCCAGCATTTTAGGAAACTGAGGTGGGCAGATCACCCAAGGTCAGGAATTAGAGACCAGTCTGGCCAACATAGTGAAACCTGTCTCTACTAAAAATACAAAAATTAGCTGGGCATGGTGCAGGCATCTGCAATCCCAGCTACTCGGGAGGCTGAGGCAGGAGAATTGCTTGTACCCAGGAGGTGGAGGTTGCAGTGAGTTGAGATCGCACCATTGTCCTCTGGGCTGGATTACAAAAGTGAGACTCCATCTGAAAAAAAAAAAAAACAAAAAAACAAAAAGGGCCCAGGCACGTAATCCCAGCACTTTAGGAGGGTGAGATGGGAGGATTGCTTGAGCCCAGGAGTTTGAGACCAGCCTGGCCAACATAGTGAAACCTTGTCTCTACTAAAAATACAAAAATTAGCCAGGCATGGTGGTGGGCACCTGTAATCCCAGCACTTTGGGAGGCTGAGGCTGGCGGATCACCTGAGGTTGGGAGTTTGAGATTAGCCTCACCAACGTGGAGAAATCCTGTCTCTACTAAAGATACAAAATTAGCCAGGCATGGTGGTGCATGCCTGTAATCCCAGCTACTTGGGAGGCTGAGGCAGGAGAATCACTTGAAACTGGGAGGCGGATGTTGCGGTGAGTCGAGATCGCACCATTGCACTCCAGCCTGGGCAGCAAGATCGAAACTCCATCTCAAAAAAAAAAAAAAAAAAAAAGGATATATTTATAGATCAGGAATATTGAAATAAATGTGCAAATGGAGATAAAACTGATTTTTCTACATGGGATGTTGGGCTGTCAATTGAATGTGTATCAATCAGAATGTCTATCAATCAGTCTATCAACAGACTCTTGTCTATATATATGTAAGGGCTATCCTTAACTGCATCTCATAACTTCAATTTACAGAGTTGTGAAAAAGCTTCCATGGAATCTGAATAAATTAACCCAGAGGAATTTCCTCAACAGTTTTTCTGAGCCAGACATGGTGGCGTGCACTTGTAATCTCAGCGCTTTGGAAGGCTGAGGTGGGAGGATCACTTCAGCCAAGGAGTTTGAGACCAGCCTTGGTGACACAGACAGACCCCCATCTCTACTAAAAGCGAAAAAACAAAAACAAACAAACACACACAAAACAAAACAAAACAAAAACAAACAAACAAGCCTGTAGTCTCAGCTACTCGGGAGGCTCAGGTGGGAGGATCACTTGAGCCCAAGAGTTCAAGTTTACAGTGAGCTATGGTGGTGCCACTGCACTCCAGCCTTGGTGACAGAGCCAGATCCCGTCTCTAAAACAAAGGATCTCTCTGGACAATCCATTGGTTTTCACTGAGGCACCGCTCTCCCCAACACTGCTGTCTTTCTTCACCCTGACTCCAATGTCTATCAATCATAGTTTTCACTTCTGTGAAAACACAGCTTTCACCACCTCAGCTTCTACAAAGACTGTCTATTGACTCCTACATCCACAATAAACTTCTCTTCCTGCCTTTCAAGGTTCCCTTTAATCCAGCATCTCTTTCTTTGTATAACCACCTCTTATTCCAGGCAGGCTTGATCTCTCCACCCCAAGCCAAGCCAATGGCCTCCCACACACTTTCCTGACCCAGATGTCCCCCTCAATTATCTATAGTGTTCTCATTCTGCTGGCTCCTTTGAAGCTTCCTTTTTGTTTTTGCTTCTATTATCTGAAAGCTACACACAGCACCTATACTGTTCTTTAATTATAGATGCTACCTCCACTAGACCTTCATCATGAATTCATTCAAACATATTATGAGCAATCTGTATTGGTTCCAGGGACAGTCTAAATGCTACATCTAGGCACTGGCTATACTGAGATGAAAGCCATAGCTCCCTAGGTGACTGGGGGGAAACAGACAATGAGAACGAAACTGCTTTTGCAAAAATTATAACTAAGAAATGTATGACAGCAGGCTAGGCGAGGTGGCCCATGCCTGTACTCCCAGCACTTTGGGAGGACAGGGCGGGTGGATTGCTTGAGGTCAGGAGTTCAAGAACAACTTGGCCAACATGGTGAAACTCCATCTCTACCAAAAATACAAAAATTAGCTGGGTGTGGTGGCAGGCACCTGTAATCACAGCTACTCGGGAGGCTGAGGCAGGAGAATCGGTTGAACCCAGGAGGCGGAGATTGCAGCAAGCTGAGACTATGCCACTGCATTCCAGCCTAGGCAGCAGAGTGAGACTCCTTCTCGAAAAAAAAGTAAAAAATAAAAAAATAAAAAAATTAAAATGCTTTACAGAAAATAAAAATACATAAAAATATTGAGCACTACTTGAAAACTTTCTATTGAAACCATTCCCACTGGTTGATAAGAATTTCATGCCAAGTTCTGGGCAGGAATATAGTTATAATTAAGCATTCATCAGGTTGTACTTTGGCCCACTTCCTTGTTGCTAAAAGTCACCTAGCCCTAGATACTCAACATTTGCATTTCCGTTGTTCCTATAGATAGGATTTTTGATTTCAGGGTCTTAAGACTGTTTAACAATTGATTTGCATTCCCATTGTTCCTATAGACAGTATCTCTGACATTAGAATTACAAGCTTTTTGTTCAAAGACTGCTTAAGATATTTCTCAGACCTTGAATTCCAGCTACCAGTTTGAAGATCCCCAGAGAGGAAAGGGGTCAGCATAAGAATATAGGTTCTTTATCTCCCTGTCCCATGACTTCACCCTAATCTCTTAAAACAAGCAACAATCTCCACACTAAAGCCCTCTCCAAAACCCTTAAAAACCCTAATCCCAAATTCCTCACGGCGATGGATTTGAGGTTTCCTCTCATCTCTCCTCCTTTGGCGACCGCACGATTACACCTCTTTTTCTGCTGGAACATATTGACTTGCTATATGCCTGAGTCAACGAACCTAATAGGATTACATCATTTTCAAAAACAGTATTTACAGCGTTGCATCCGTCTACCAGATGAAAGTTCAGAACACGAACAAAAATAACTCAGGCCGGGGTGCGGTGGCTCACGCCTGTCATTTTCGGAAGCCTAGGCGGACGGATCACGAGGTCAGGAGTTCGAGATCGGCCTGGCCGACAAAGTGAAACTCCGTCTCTACTAAAAATACAAAAATTAGCTGGGCGTGGTGGCAGGTGCCTGTAATTCCACCTACTCGGGAGGCTGTGGTAGGAGAATCGTTTGAACCCGGGAGGCGGAGGTTGCAGTGAGCCGAGATCGCGCCATTGCACTCCAGGCTAGGCGACAAGGAGAAACTCCGTCTCAAAAAAAAACACAAAAAAACCTTAGTGGGAGTGTCTTCACTATGCAGTCGTCTATTCAGCAACCTTGACAGCAAACTCTGGCACTCAGTTTCTGTTTCCCGGAAGTTGCCCAGCGCTCCGCCCACGGCCGCTTTGCAGAGCTCGCCGCGCCTCCTCTCTACCCATCTTATGACTTCCCCTCCCGACCCCGCCCCTCTACTTCGCATATGTCCCGGGACTGTCTAACCACGTCCGGAAGCCCCGCCTCTTCGCCCCGCCCACATGCGCACGCGCACGCGCACGCTGACACGGATGGAGCACACGCCTGAGGCCCCATCACAGCCGCGGGTTGATCCCAACAGTCCAGTCACCAGTGCCGCCCGTCCGCCCCGCCCCCTAGACGCACGTCCGGTCGCTCCACCCGCGAGCCAGTCCGCGCGCGCGCGCGCCGGCCGCACCCCCAAGGCCCCGCCCCCAGGCGCGCGCCCGCCCACCGGGCGCCACGTGCTCGCTGGAAGGCGGTGCGAGGGGCCGAGCCGACGAGATGTTCTTGCTGCCTTTTCCGGGTGCTGGGCGAGTCGTCGTCCGACGCCTGGCCGTGAGACGTTTCGGGAGCTGGGGTCTCTCCGCCGCAGACATGACGAAGGTGAGAGGCGACGGCTCGCTCCCGGTCCGCCACTGGGGCCCTGCCCGGGGGCGACTGGGGCAGCGGGGCGGATTGAAGCCGTGGTTTTCGGGGTGTCCACGCCAAGTTGCAAAAACCAGTTAAAAAGGTAAATTCTCTCCTTGCGGGGATCGGCCTAGGCCGCTGAGGACCCCATTGGTCGTATTGAGGGCGCGTTTCCCCTGCTCGGGGCGAGGGAGTAAAGGCTGCAGCCGCTCTTTAGCCGGCCCCGCTTGGCGCGCCCTTGCTCTGGTCGTCACCCCGGGTCCTCGTAGTAACCCGGGGAAGAACGCGGCGGTGGGGCTCCCACCCGAGCTCTTGGAGGAAGCCCGAGTTTGGCAAGGTGAAAGGTTTTCTGAGGTCCCAGAGTCACAGGGCTCCTTCCCCAGCGGAAGTGAACGATCAGGGGGTAAGTGGCTTGGAAGAGTTTCTAAAGGAAAAGCATCTCTCTAGAGAAAAGTGCTTTGCGGAGAATCCCACGTTTCCCAGGATTAAAGCGTCTTCCAGAAAAAAAGTGAACTCCAGAAAATGTGGAAGATCTCTCTTCAGATGTGAAGGATCTGGAAAGGGAATGGCTCTTGGAACCAGCACACGCTTGGTAGTCATGCCTGAGCACCAGAGTTGACAGTCCCTGCAGAAGAACGATCTAGGTGGAGCTTGAGCTCCGATCTCCTGCAGGCACCGCAGTGGTTAAGGGACCAGTCGCCTGACCAGTGTTGTCTCCAGTCCTGTGCCACAGCCTACTTAGATAACAGCTTCCCAGGTAGATCCATTGATTCCCGCGGAGTGAACCATCTTAAGAAAGTTAGAACCTGGCAAAGTTACCATTGCCAAGGAATCTTGTTTCCCTCGGTGGAAAAGACAGAGAGGGGCATTATTCTAAGTGTGTGGTTTTGTGGAAAGACCAACTGCTGGGCGTAAAGACATCTGGATTCTCACTCAGCCCTACCGCACAGGAGCTCCTGTGTTAAAGTAGGTTTCAGTTTCCTTATCGATCAAGGGGGAATAAGACTGCATGTTCTTTCCACCTCACAGAGTCGCCACGAGGCAGACAAAACACAAAGGCATAAACTGCCGTGCAAAAGTAAATACTAAGTATTACTAGGTTTGCTTTTTCATTTCTGGTATTTGAGCCCTGAGGCTTGTGAAGGAGATGAAGGGAGTGAGCTGCTAAGTGCTTAGCAGAATGCTTTTACCCCTCCCTGGGAAGTTGGTACTTCTCTTTCAGCCTCTGAGTTGACCAGTTCTTATGTGGCAACAGTCCTTATGATGGCAGGCACAGCCATTGGCTTGACGGGAACAGCATCCTAAAATATCCGGGATTTGCACTTGAGGATTGTAGGAGAGGAAAATCTTCCTTCTACCGTCCTAGGTTCTGTGACTGGGCCTACAAAAACTGAAGTAAAATGTATTAACAGGAGAAAAGGATACAGATTTCTGTTTGCTGTTTTTACACATACACAGGAGTCTGCAAGAGGAAAACGAAGACCTGAAGAAGCGTTGGGCCCAAAAGCTTGTAATCCTTTTTAAACAAAGGACAGTACATTGTGGGGATGTGACAAGACACAGGGGTTTGGGTTAGGGCTACTAAATTGTGGAATAATGACTAGGAAATATATGGGATAACTTATAGAAGATAAGGGTAAGTTCAGTAGGTTTGTTTGTGCAGGTCCATTTTGCGGTTTACTTCCAGTTTCTGGTGATAAGAATGTTCTCCTCTTCTGGAACAGGGAGAGCACCTTTCTCATGGGAATTTGTATGACCTGCGTTTAAGGAGAATGGGAGGTCAGAGAGCCCTTCTGCTCAAAATAATCAATGTGCCAAAGTGGCATATTTTGGACGGGCATGTTCTGAATGTTTTCAGGATATAACTTGGTGACAAATGGATTTTTCTTAAACAAAACATCTTTCTGCTTTATATGAAAGTGAAGCTATCTCCTGGCAGTGAGTACAAAAACCCAGGGCAAGTTCCAGGGTGGGTAGCTCTGGGTCTTGCTTTGGCAAGAATCTGAAACTCTTCGACAGGCGCACATGTAACTGACCCCAGCATCTGCTTCTTTTTTGGCTTTCTTCTGCCCTTAGGGAGGACACAGTTTGGGTGGAATTATTTGTTCCTCCTGAAATTTGGGGACTCCTGAGCCTCGCTAAGGGATCTACTTTAATTCTAATTTATATTTTTTGCTCATTCGCAGGGTCTTGTTTTAGGAATCTATTCCAAAGAAAAAGAAGATGATGTGCCACAGTTCACAAGTGCAGGAGAGAATTTTGATAAATTGATAGCTGGAAAGCTGAGAGAGACACTGAACATGTGAGTGTTGCTTGTGTGCTCTAGTGCTTACAGTTCTTAAAGGGCCCCCAAATTGAAACAATATTTTTTCTTTTCTTTTTTTTGAAACAGAGTCTTGCTCTGTTGCCCAGGCTGGAGGGCAGTGGCACAATCTCAACTCACTGCAACCTCTCCCTCCTGGGTTCAAGTGGTTCTCATGCCTCAGACACCCAAGTAGCTGGGATCACAGGCATGCCTATCATTCCCAGCTATTTTTTTTTTTTCTTTTAGTAGAGATGGGGTTTCACCATTGTTGGCCAGGTTTGTCTTGAACTTCTGGCCTCAAAGTGGTCTGCCTACCTCCACCTCTTAAAGTGCTGGGATTACAGCTGTGAGCCACTGTGCCAGGCCAAGAATACTTTTCTAAGCTTTTCTGTCAGAAGAGACAATTCTGGGAAGTGCTCTGGCCAGAGAAGTAGTGAAAGCATGTGTCTCTGGAATGCGCTTTGGTACTTTCTGTTTCAGTATGGGTGGGTCTGCAGTTTTGGGAAGTCAGGCCATTTCCAGTGCAATCATAAATCTATTGTGAAGGACTGATCCAGAAGAATCTGGAAAGTACCAGATTTCTTCAGCCTAACCTCCTGGCTCAAATTCACTTTCCCCACCCTCTTCCTCCCCATTGCCTTCCCACCAGCCTCTCTACCTTGCTTAACTCCCCTTTCCTTTGTGAGAGACAGCAGTATCCCTAGGACAGTTCAAAGCAGCCGAAGGGTTCCGCTTCTTATTGCATGCCTGGAGTTTCAAGGGCTTCTTAAAATACCTGTGAATCACCTGGGGATATAGTTAAAATGCCAAAAGTCTCCATGGGGCTGCAGATCCTGACAGCAGGGAAACATTGTAACTGCAGGCTGTTTTTGGCAGACATAGAAGTATCCATGTAAACCACTGCAACTGTGTATTATTTGGATGATACATAGCCTATTAGAATCTAATAGCCATCTAATCATCAGAAAAGAGAATTTATATCTCCTCTCAACTATCAGTTCTTCACCAGCAGTACATAGAGCATTCTCAAGTGCATTGATTAATTAATTCATCTGAAAGCTAACCTGCCTTCCTTAATGGATGGCTGTCAGCTGCATTCTAGAGCTTCTTTGCTCTGGGCCTCTTATAGTCATGGATCTGTTTTGTTTGGAAATTGCCCAGGATAGGCAGTATCCAGTGTCAGGTATCCGATCTGTAGAGAAACCACAAAGACAACCTCGAAGCCAAACACCACTTAGATTACTGTGTTTTTGGTGTCTTGTGTCTTTTATTGAAAAGGTTTGAGATTCATTCGATTCAGCGTCAATCTGTGCTCAGATGCCTTTGTACAGCCGTGGCATTGTTTTCCACTGTTGTTTTCAAATACATTTGTGTTAGATCTAATCTGAAAGTTTGCTAAATAGTTTTTAAGCTAGAATTAGAAAGGCCACGCCTAAGAAATCTGAGCTGGGCACGGTAGATCAGCAGTGTAATCTGTATTATACCTGTAATCTCAGCACTTTGGGAGGCCAAGGTGGGAAGATTGCCTGAGCCCAGGAATTCAAGACCAGCCTAGGCAACATAGTGAGACTCTGTCTCAATTTTTTTTTTTTTTTTTAAAGAAAGACATCTGACTTGAGAACATTCTGTATTTGGATAAAAGCATAAGTGAAGCAAGACTACAGAAGCAGTTAGCAGAATAGTGTGATAATGCTGAGTATGTAAGTGTCCCTTCCCAAGTAAGCCGAGCAAACTACTTGTTTTCAAACGACTATTTCCTCTTGTTTTAGATCTGGACCACCTCTGAAGGCAGGCAAGACTCGAACCTTTTATGGTCTGCATCAGGTATGAAATGAACATGAGCACCTACTGTATACCAAGTATTGTGGCTCTCTAGTCATACTAAACATTTTGTGTTGGATTTTATGATTTTTCCAGTAGTAAGCAGAAGTATTTAAGATTAAGAGGCAAATTGCTATAAAAAAAAAATACTGCATATCCTATATTCCTCAATCTGAAGGCTTTCTTTATCCAGTTGTGGCTCTGGGTTACATAGAATTATTTGCAAGAGTATCCTCACTCACTCTGCCTCTCAAACATAGAAGTCATAAAATTTTGCCAGGATACAAGGGCTTAAAGGAAAAAAAAAACACAACCAAATTTCACCATGAGTTTAGCCCTGTTGCCATGGTTAAAGTAATCGTGTGGAACCTCAGTGAGTTTCCACATGTAGAATTCCCTGCTGGAAAGGACGCCTGAAAGAAACAAAGTGGTTGATTTTGGTGTTATCTGTGGGACAGGACTTCCCAAGCGTGGTGCTAGTTGGCCTCGGCAAAAAGGCAGCTGGAATCGACGAACAGGAAAACTGGCATGAAGGCAAAGAAAACATCAGAGCTGCCGTTGCAGGTGATTTCACTTTTTAAGTTTAAAGAACCCTAAGGATCCGCTGTTGATGACGCCCTCTCTTTCCCCCTTTTTGTGCTTCTACCAACCGCCCTCCCCATACCACATCCACACAGAAATCATTCATCTTAACAAAGTTCAGTTCCTCTTACTGAATACGCTTGGCCTTATGATTAATACAGGTTAGCTAATGGAATTTTATTTTTAATATATCTGTACCTTGTTTCGGTGTTTTACTACCATTTGTTCGCTCTTGCAGGTTTAGAGCTGTGTTCTACCAGAAACTAGCGTGTAGATTTTTTGTAATGCCACCCTGGTGTCACCTGACTTTTAAATAACACAGAGTCATCAGACTTTACAAATGAGGAGAGTAAGGAAGCAAAGTGGCGTGCTTGTCTATCACTAGCCAAAGGCATGTGGCTGTATCAGTGTGTCCCAGGCAAATGCCATTGAGTCACTTAGCCTTAAGCAGCAGGACAGGCCTAATGCTGAAGAGAGCCATGATTAAAAATGCTTTGGAAGACATTTCTGAAACAGTGATAATTGCCTTGATTACTCTTTAGGCCTGTATATGTTATAAATGCTCATTAACTTTACTTTCAAAGTTCATTGAAGTGGTTATTTAATAACTTCTATTTGGGAGTTTTTGCTGACCGGATCTTTATGACATGCCATGTTAATAATGGACTTTGCTCAGTTCCTTGTCTATAATTTCAGCATCATTTCCTTGTCATTTTTAATCTGAGAAGCTCTTGGCAATTGGGAAGCTTCATCAGGAAATCATAGTGTTTCAGAAATTATCCTAGGAGTAATTGCCACATGCTGAGAGCCTGTACTGCTCTGTGAGGAGCTATTCATTCTCTCCTTCAGCCTGTTCTTACTGCCATGTAGGAGTGAGGTATTCTGTAAAATGTACTCACATCCTCATTTTATAGAAGAGGAAACAAGGTTCAGAACAGTTGGGTATCAGGGCTGGGATTTGAACCCCAGCTGTGTTATGTCAGCACGCCACACCATGCCTCTGCTGTCTGCTATTCCAGTTGTCTTGGACTGACTCCGGTTTTCCAATTCCTCTGTCTTTTCAAGCGGGGTGCAGGCAAATTCAAGACCTGGAGCTCTCTTCCGTGGAGGTGGATCCCTGTGGAGATGCTCAGGCTGCTGCAGAGGGAGCCGTGCTTGGTCTCTATGAATATGATGACCTAAAGCAAAAAAAGAAGATGGCCGTGTCGGCAAAGCTCTATGGAAGGTGATGGAAGGAAATTAGGATGAGGGTGGGCCTCCCTGGCATTCTGACAGCCTGGCCTTTGGGATATGAGCTGCCTGCTTTTCAGCACCCTACACTGCTACATGGCTTGGGTGTGACCTCCCTCCCCATTGCCTCGGCCATTTTAATAATGTGGTCACAAGCCCAAGCTCTGCTCCTGGCTCTCCACATGTGCCTGTTTCCCCCATGACTCCCAGATCCCACCCTGTCTGCTGGTTACGAGGAAGCCATATACCAGGTAGCTCTTACCTGAGAGGGAGGAATGACATGACAGACAGGTTTCAACCCAGATGTGTTCATTTAACTGGCACCTGCTGGCCTTGTGCTAAGCGCAAGCGTCACACAGATGAAGAGATCCTCTGGGTGCTTCGTCCTTGCCCTTGTGGGAGGACCCATCTGTAGGCAGATCATTGAGCATCTATTACATGCCAGCCCTATTCCAGGTTTTGGGAGATGAGGTCCCTGCCATCAGGACTAAACCAGATGAGACCTTCAGCAGATGGTGCCAAGCACAGTGGGGGCCTGGTGCCACCCGAGGGTTGGCAGCTGTGGGGAGTGGGGGAGAGTGTGGGCTCTGCAGCCAGTCAGTATGGGCTTAAGTCCTGGCTCCACCACTTACTCTTTGGGACACCTTGCTGGTTACATGACTGAAATCTCTGTGCTTCGTTTCTGCATTTGTTTAGTAGAGTTGTCATACTGATTTCTTAGGGTTTGTGTCATCATCCAAAAGAGCACATCAAGTCGGGGGGCACCTGGTAGGGCTTCCAGGTCATCTACTGTTAGGCACCCATCTCTGTGCTGCCACAGGAAGAGCCAGGGTGCCTGTATCCTTTTTCTTCTACAGCTGGCCCTGCTTATGGATGGGTTGGAATTTGCAGCCCCAACTTATGTAAAAGAAGGCAGAAAGGTCTTCAGTGCCACATTAGAGCCATTGCCATACGCTCACTCTGCAGTTAGCGCCTGGGGCTGCGCCATTCCTGATACAGTGAAGGAGAACAAAATCGGCCTTTCTGTGGAAGCCTCTTCCCTTCATTTATGTGATAGATTTAGAGCTTAAAAGACTCCACAGCATAGGCCCTTTTTAATGCAGTTTGAGGATTCTGAAGGGAAGTGCCTGACCAGGTATTCTCTGGTTCTGCTCCGTGTGGCCATGTTTTCTGGCTCCTTGCACCATACCGTCCATCTGCTGCCCTGAGTCAGATCACAAAAAATGAATCCAGGTCCTGTGTGCCAATTGTTTTTGATCTGTAGTCTTCCTCTTTTATTTTCTGTAAGCTAAGAGCGTCTCCTAGTTGCCAGGTGGTCAAAGTTCTTGAGAGGTTGTTTGACAGTCACTTTATCTTTCTTCTGCAAGCGGGGATCAGGAGGCCTGGCAGAAAGGAGTCCTGTTTGCTTCTGGGCAGAACCTGGCACGCCAGTTGATGGAGACACCAGCCAACGAGATGACGCCAACCAGATTTGCTGAAATTATTGAGAAGAATCTCAAGAGTGCTAGTAGTAAAACCGAGGTCCATATTAGGTAATTCGGGATTGTGTCACAGACTCAGGATGTTACAGCCAGAAGGAGCCTTTGGGATCCTAAAATCCAGCTCCCTCACTATTGAGAGGAGTAACTTGAGACCAGAGATTTGAGATGACCGGCCAGAGGCCACACGGGAGCTGGAATAGAGCTGAGTGAGGTTCTTTCTATCCTTGCCTTTGAGAGAGAGAGAGAGCTTTGGTATGCTATGTACATGTATGTTTCATAACCATGTTATTTGGACACAGTTAACATACCATACAATTCACCAATGCAAAGTGTGCAGTTCAATGATTTTTTTTTTTTTTTGAGGCAGGTTATTGCTCTGTTGCCTAGGCTAGAGGGCAGTGGCATGAATGGGCTCAAACTCCTGGGCTCAAGCCTCCCACCCTAGCCTTCTGAAGAGCTGGGATTACAGATGGTGTGCCATCATGCCCAGCTAATTTCTTTCTTTCTTTTTTTTTTTTTTTTTGCTAATTTCTTAATTATGATAGAGATGGGTCCCGCCTTGTTGCCCAGGCTGTTCTTGAACTCCTGGGCTGAAGCAGTCTTCCTGCCTTGGCCTCCTAAAGTGCTGAGATTACAGGCATGAGCCCTGCGCCTGGCCTGATAGGTAGAATATTCACAGAATTGTGCTACCATGACCACAGTCAATTTTAGAACATTTTCATAACCCCCAAAAGAAACCCTATACCCATTAGCAGTTACTCCCTGTTTCCCATTTTCTGAAACCATCAGGGATGGACACTTCAGTTGTTTTTTTGGATACGATGAATAATGCTACTGTGGGCATTGTATACAAGTTACTGTGTGAACATACTTTTATTTCTTTTTGGTATATGCCTAGGAGTTGAATTGCTGAATCAAATGGTAGCTCTGTTTAATTTTTTCAGAAACTTAACATGGTTTATTTTGGTGAATTCCTCCTGTCTTTACTTTTGTACACAAATGAAGGACACAGCATGCCTAACTAGGCATGGGATGAGAATTTCTGCCACATAGATTGCCTTAGTTACACTCCAGTATTGCTGCTCCCAGGCAGCCCTGAGTGCTGTGTCAGTGGGAGGCTGTTGGAGCTGAAAGGCTCCCCATCCAATTCCATCACTCTCTTGGGATCTCCAGCCCCTTAAACAAATCAGCTTAGAGAATTTGGGAATTTATGATGAAAACAAATTAACAGGTATTGTTTGACCTAAGGAATTCTTGTCAAAGTTGTTTCCCAAGGGTACTTCTATTTACATTTTTTTTTTGCAGTGGAGTTTTTCTCTTGTTGCCCAGGCTGGAGTATAATGGCACAATCTCGGCTCACTGCACCTCCGCCTCCTGGGTTCAAGTGATTCTCCTGCCTCAGCCTTCCTGAGTGGCTGGGAATTACAGGCATGTGCCACCACACCGCCTGTTTTGTCTATTTGTTTGTTTGTTTGTTTTTTAAGTAAAGACAGGGTTCCTCCATGTTGGTCAGGCTGGTCTCAAACTCCTGACCTCAGGCGATCCGCCCGCCTCAGCCTCTCAAAGTGCTGGTATTGCAGGCATGAGCCACCGCACCTGGCTAAAAGAATTCTTTAGTATTTAGTTGTGATTAGTGTTAACGTTTTTTCAGGAAAGCACCTATGGTTTGGAGAGAATGAAGAAAAATTTATAGTTTATAGGAAGCATAGTACTTACAGCTTGATAAAATTTCTGGAATGGTTAGTATATGTTTAATCTGTAGCAATGTTTAGGTTCTATAAGATATCTTTGGTAGAGCCTCTTCCTTATTTGAGGAAGCACCAGAGCTACTTTTGGTCAGCAGATAGTGGTTATGATAGCTCTGGTGTGCCTGGAATCTGTCATACAAATGCATGACAGTGGTCCTTGTCCTTGATGAAAGTGAGGGTGTTATAAGAAGGAATAGGCAAGTAAATGGGGTTTGCAGAGGGTGCTGCAGGAGCAGAGAAGGAGGCAGGAGGACCAATCAAGTCCAGAAGTTCAAGGCCAGCCTGGGGAACATAGCAAGAACTGTCTCTAAAATAAAAATTTAAAAAAGAATATGGAGTCTAGGCCAGGCATGGTGGCTCATGCCTATAATCTTAGCACTTTGGGAGGCTGAGGCAGGTGGATCACTTGAGGTCAGGAGTTCGAGACTAGCCTGGCTAACATGGCGAAACCCCGTCTTTACTGAAAATATAAAACTTTAGCTGGGCATGGTGGTGCGTGCCTCAATTCCAGCTACTTGGGAAGCTGAAGCACAAGAATCACTTGAACCTGAGACATGGAAGTTGCAGTGAGCCAAGATCATACCCCTGTACTCCAGCCTGGGTGACAGAATGAGACTGTGTCTCAATAATTAATTAAATAAATAAAGAGGCTATGAAGCCTAAAGCAGAGTCCTGCATGTTACGTAGAAGTTACAGTACAGGAGAGTGGGGCAGGGCGGTTCAGGTGAGGAAGTTGAGCTGAGCAAAGGGAAAAGAGTTCAGCAGAGAGCAGGCAGGACGCATGGGTGGGGTATGACTCGTTAAACTGAGGCATCGCTGCACTAAGCCCTCTCCAGTGTAGGTGGGTGTATATCAAGAAAACACAGGCAGTTCTTCCACAAGGGCAGGACTTTAATCAAACATTGGGTACTGAGTTTCTGATTTAATATGCCCACATTGCACAGCTTTTTTTTTTGAAGTGATTTTTAAAATGGTTTTATCTTCCAATTTAATTTTTTTTTCCCCCATTTGAAGTGTGCTGGTCATCCCACCATGATGCAGTCCTAGTTTGATTATTTTAACAAATGGATGGCAGGTGCTGGAGGAGCATTCCTTGGCTATGGTTGCTGCTGGTCTGCGGGAGTACAGGATTTCCTTCTTGGCCTAGTTACCATGGCCAGAAGTCAATACAGAGCCCTTTTGTGCTCCCAGCCGAGAAAGAAGAGTAATATGGCATCAGTTTTCTAGTTTGCACTAAGGACTGTTTCCATTGTTACCCCACTGATCCCATGTTTATTAAGTAAGAACTAACTAGTTTTCTCACTTAAATCAAAGATGCCTCAAGCTACAGTTGGAACTGTGCGAAATGGTGTGTGACAACATTAGAAAGATAGAATTCAACAATTCTAAAAAAGCAGATATTTTTTCTAGTCATTGAAATTTAGCTTTCATTTCCTTGGTTTATTTTTTTTGCGTGTGTGTGATTTTTAGAAATAAAGCAGTGGACCTTTTACCTATCTTTAAGTACTCTTTGTGGTCTCAGAGCCTATTGTCAATTTTATTTTTTTTAAGAGACAGGGTGTTGCTGTGTTTCCCAGTTTGAGTGCAGTGACAAGATTGTGGCCCACTGCAGCCTTGACCTCTAGGGCTCAAGCGATCCTCCTGTTTTAGCCTCTAGAGTAGCTAGGACAACCGCACATGCACCAATATGCCTCGCTGATTTTTTCTGGTCTCAAATTTCTGTCCTCAGTAATCCTCCTGCACTGGCCTCTAATTTCATCTTTGTTATATCTTACCTTATTTGTTTTAGAGACAGTTTAACTTTTTTGCCCAGGCTGGTCTCAAACTCCTGAGCTGAAGTAATTCTCTCGCCTCGGCCTCCCAAAGTGCTGGGATTACAGGTGTGAGCCACCACACCTGGCCTTCTAACCTCATCTTTAAACTAAAGTTGTAGAAATATATGAGTAGATTGGAGGGGGAAAATTAATTACATAGACCATAGATTATTAGTTGACATTGTATTAGGGAGGGAGAAGATTAATTACATAGACTATAGACTATTACTCGACATTGTATTAGGTGCCACACGACTTCTCTTAGTAACTCTATAATCTTTTGATGTAAGAGTTACAGACCTCATTTTATAGATGAGGAAATAGGTTCAGAATCAAGTGACTTGCCCAAGAAGATACAGAAAGTAAATAATGGGACCTGATTATTGAAACCTTAATGCTTGTATACTTTAAGAGCTTGTATATTATACTTTTTCACACACTGTGATGAGCTTTTTCTCTTATTTTGAAATAAAGGTAACAGTATATTTACTTATTCCCTCTTTCTGCCCTATAGACCCAAGTCTTGGATTGAGGAACAGGCAATGGGATCGTTCCTCAGTGTGGCCAAAGGATCTGACGAGCCCCCAGTCTTCTTGGAAATTCACTACAAAGGCAGCCCCAATGCAAACGAACCACCCCTGGTGTTTGTTGGGAAAGGAATTACCTTTGACAGGTATTTTTTTATGGTGTCTGTGCTTTGTATTTCGGTGAATTGTTTGTATGTAATTAAATTACTTGGTTTATAGGGGTGTGTTTGTTTGCTTTTTTGTTTGAGACAGAGTCTCTCTGTCACCCAGGCTGGAGTGCAGTGTCACGATCTCGGCTCACTGCAGCCTCTGCCTCCCAGTCTCAAGCAATCCTTGTGCCTTAGCTTCCTGAGTAGCTGGGATTACAGGCGTGCGCCACCACACCCAGCTAATTTTTGCATTTTTAGTAGAGATAGGTTTTCGCCTTGTTGGCCAGGCTGGTCTCAAACTCTTGGCCTCAAGTGATTCACCCACCTCAGCCCCCAAAATGCTAGGATTACAGGCATGAGCCACTGCGCCCAGCTGGTTTATAGTTTGATTCAAAAGCATGGTGTTCAGTTGAAGGTATACATTACTTTAAATTTATTAAGCTACCACCTATAAAATGCTTAGTATATGTCAGAGACGATCAGGTATTTTGCAGGTATCAGCCATAGCTATACTCCTGTGGGCTAGGTATTGTAGACATTTTACAGGTAAGGAAACCATGACCCAGAGTTTAAATAATTTGTTTTAAGTCCCATAACTAATAAGTGGAATCAGAAGTCAAACTCAGGTATGTCCTTTTTTTTTCTAAAATATGGAGATGAGGTCTCATGACATTGCCCAGGCTGGTCTTAAACTCCCGTCTCAAGCAGTCCTCTTACCTCAGCCTCCCAAAGTGCTGGGGTTACGGGTGTGAACCACTGTACTCTCCCTAAAATGTCTTCAAATTTTTCTGCTAAGCACTTTCTTTGTCCTCTGCGGCTGTTAAAGATTCTGCATGAGGTTGGTGGTGATGCTCTTGTTTGGATTATGCTGTCTTCCCTATGCTTGCTTGAGATTATTACTTTTTTTTTTTTTTTTTTTTTTTTTTTTGAGACGAGTTTCACTCTTGTTACCCAGGCTGGAGTGCAATGGTGCGATCTCAGCTCACTGCAACCTCCGCCTCCTGGGTTCAGGCAGTTCTCCTGCCTCAGCCTCCTGAGTAGCTGGGATGACAGGCACGCGCCACCATGCCCAGCTAATTTTTTGTATTTTTAGTAGGGACAGGGTTTCACCATATTGACCAGGATGGTCTCCATCTCTTGACCTCGTGATCCACCTGCCTCGGCCTCCCAAAGTGCTGGGATTACAGGCGTGAGTCACTGCGCCCGGCAGATTATTACTACTTACAGCTGACCCGTCTAGCTCCCATTAATCTTACTAAACCATAAGTATTTCTTATGGAGTTGGAAATTGTATCTGGTTATTTCAACTAAGGAGAGGCTGAACTGG
Source organism: Saimiri boliviensis (assembly GCF_048565385.1). Classification (NCBI taxonomy): domain Eukaryota; kingdom Metazoa; phylum Chordata; class Mammalia; order Primates; family Cebidae; genus Saimiri; species Saimiri boliviensis. Next base: position 16,583,437 of record NC_133451.1, read on the forward strand.
AAAAGGAGTTCAGTATTTCCCATGGGAAGCATTTGCCAGTGAAAAAAAGTTTCAGGGATGCCAGTGAGTATGAGGCGTAAAAGGGCTATTTAGCAAGCTGGGCGCAGGGGATTACTCCTGTAATCCCAGCACTTTGGGAGGCCAAGGTGGGCAGATCATAAGGTCAAGAGATCGAGACCATCCTGGCCAACATTGTGAAACCCCGTGCCTACTAAAAATACAAAAAATCAACTGGGTGTGGTAGTGCACGCCTGTAGTCCCAGCTATTCGGGAAGCTGAGGCTGGAGAATTGTTTGAACCTGGGAGGCAGAGGTTGCAGTGAGCCAAGATCACACCACTGTACTCCAGCCTGGCAACCGAGTGAGACTCTATCTACAAAAAAAAAAAAAAGAAAGGCTACTTAGCAAAGAAAACTAGGTTGGAGAAGGGTTTCATTTTCATTTCATTTGCTTAACTACAGGACTTCTCAGGGTACAGAATGTAGCATTTTCTGTATTACCTTTCTGATTCCTGAGAATCATGTTACCTGGAAACTACTTTGGAAAATGCTGCTAGAGAACCATAAGATGTTGATGTCCTTTTGTTCTTTTTTGCGCCCTTTCCGGAATGCTTCTAACATGGGAAGACCGTGCCAGTGGCATGCTTGCTGGCAGTGTGGTCTCTGTCTATTAGAGAGTCAAAGTGCCTCCTTGTGTCTTCCACCCACTAGTTCATGTTTTTGCCTTTAAAGCATTGATCTCCAAATGATTTTCCAGGTAAAGCCCATCAGTAAAAGATTTCGAGCACATCGCTTTCAAAATATGCATGCTTTTTTTCTAAGTTATATGCATTATACTATTGTACTAAAGTGTGTATTATAAAAACAATATAGCAAATAAAATTTAGAAAGTTAAACTATTTTTTTTTTTTTTGAGTAGAGAGGAGGTCTCAATATGTTGCCCAGGCTGGTTTTGAACTTCTGAGCTCAAGCAATCTGCCTACCTCGGCCTCCCAAAGTGCTAGAATTACAGGTGTGAGCCACCATACCCAGCCTAAACTTTTTTTTTTTTGAGACGGAGTCTCGCTGTGTTGCCTAAGCTGGAGTGCAGTGGCGCAATCTCAGCTCACTGCAACCAGCATTATATCGTGCTTTTATGTGATTGTTAACTCTCAGTTTATGTACTTTTTAAATAACGTGATTTTGGCCATCTTCTTTGCTATTAATATTGCATATTGTCCATTTCCCCATAGTGGTGGTATCTCCATCAAGGCTTCTGCAAATATGGACCTCATGAGGGCTGACATGGGAGGAGCTGCAACTATATGCTCAGCCATCGTGTCTGCTGCAAAGCTCAATTTGCCCATTAATATTATAGGTAAGTGGAGCAAGGGATTACATCTCAGAGAGCTTCTGGATTCCAGACAGGTGGGAGAAAAGAGACAACAGACATGATGCCCCTAATCTGAAAAGATAAGAAGTGATTTTTAAATAGTTATCAAGCAGAAACTATTTAGCTCAGATAAGTGTTTTACTGTCTGAGCCGATTGAGCTAAATGTATCTTGCAACCAGTGGGCTGTAACTGGAATTGATTTGTTTTACTTCTGCAAAAAGTGGTTAGCAGTCAGGAGCACAATGTCAGGTTTGTAGTCGACATTATGAAATTTGCCCGGTAGTTGAGGTGAAAGGACGTTGTGGCTCGTTGACTGATTGCCTTGTAGGATTGTGGCCAGTAAAATGATGCAACACACTGAAAGCTCCTGGGACAGAAAAAGGGTTCATTATTTGGCAGTTCTTAGTAATAGAGGATGCATACTCCCAGGCACAGTTCTGGGAGTTTGTATAATAGCATTGCATTGCTCACACTCATTTCTGAGGAGACGGGGAAGGAGGAGAGAGTCTTAGGTTATGTGACAATGCCCAGTGTCATGCCCATTGCACAAGGAAGGTAGATTAGAATCCAGGCCTGTCAGACTTAACCCCCTCCTTCACTATCATAGCCCTTTTTTTTTCTGAACTATTTAAAAGTCAGTTGCAGACACCATGACATGTCCTCTAAGAAAAAGGACTTTCTATGTAATGACAAAACCATTATCTTTTCCAAGGATTAATGCAGTAACCTAATTATTTCCAGTTGTGTAAAAAATGTCCGTTTTACTTACTTATATTTAGTTTTTTTGTTTTTTTTTTTGAGATGGGAGTTTTGCTCTTGTTGCCCAGGCTAAAATGCAATGGTGCAATCTCAGCTCACCGCAACCTCTGCCTCCTAGGTTCAGGCAATTCTGGCACATCCTCCCAAGTATCTGGAATTACAGTCATGCACCACCATGCTTGGCTAATTTTGTATTTTTAGTAGAGATGGGGTTTCTCCATGTTGATCAAGCTGGTCTCAAACTACCGACCTCAGGTGATCTGCCAGCCTCAGCCTCCCAAAGTACTGGGATTACAGGCGTGAGCCACCGTGCCCAGCCTATATTTAGTTTTTAAATCCAGAAACTAACATTGCCTTTGGTGCCATGTCCCTTTAGATTTCTCGAGTCTAGACCTTATTCCTGTTTTCTTCCATGACATTAGCAGTTTTGAAGGGTCCAGGTTTGTTTCATGATATTCTGCAACTTGTATTCAAATTGCTTCTTCTTGATTAGAATCAAGTTAGACTTCTTTGGGAAGAATGCTACATGGTGATGTGTACTTCCTGTTGCTGACACAAAATGTCAGTTATGTCATTGGCGATGTTAAATTTGATCACTTGGTTAGGTGGCCTTTGTGTGTTGCTTCTCATGGCTCACAGGTGGCCTCTTGTCTCATGAGTGGCATGTTTAGACCCAGTATATACTGTGTGCTTTCATATATTCTTTCCAATAGGTCTGGCCCCTCTTTGTGAAAATATGCCCAGCGGCAAGGCCAACAAGCCAGGGGATGTTGTTAGGGCCAGGAACGGGAAGACCATACAGGTTTGTACATGCAAGACACAGCACTGCCCACCCGGCATTCCTCAGGAATCCCACAGTAGCCACATAACCACAGCTTGAATGGGTGCAGAGCCCCAGCACCATATGAGGGGAGGGTGGTGTCTTTAGTGCTGAGTAGCCTTTCTTTTCCTCTCCTGTAACAGGGTCTTGCTCTGTCACCCAGGCTGTAATGCAGTGGTGTGAGCATGGCTCACTGCAGCCTTGTCCTCTCCAGGCTCAGATGATCCTCACACCTTGGCGTCCTGAGTAGCTGGGACCACAGGTGCATGCCACCATGCCTGGCTAATTTTTTGTATTTTTGGTAGAGAAAGGGTTTTGCCATGTTGCCTAGGCTGGTCCCAAACTCCTAAACTCAAGCGATCAGCCCACCTTAGCCACCAAAGTGCTAGGATTACAGGCGTGAGCCACTATTCCCAGCCCCTGAGTAGCTTTCCTTGCAAAGGCAGAAGTATCTCTTTTTGGGATTTTGAAGAATGTTTTTCTAGGCTTATTGTTCCTCCCACTTCCTGTATGCCGTACACACACGTTTCCATGAATTTGCAGCCAGCCCTGCAGAGTGCAGCAAAGCAGTAAAGCTGTGGGCTGTCATCTGGATATACCTGTGCTATGAGTGACTTTTTTCCATTTTGGGTATTGAGGTGGAAAACACTGTCCTACATCATGGGCCCTGCATTCAAGGGGATGTAGCAGCAGGTCCTCCGGGTGGCATGTGCATGCACGTGTGTATAAGCCGCCCGTGGCGACTGGACCGCCATTTAAAAGAAGGTAATATAGACAGGGCGCGGTGGCTCATGCCTGTCACCCCAGCACTTTGGGAGGCCGAAGCAGGCAGATCATGAGGTCAGGAGATCGAGACCATCCTGGCTAACGTGGTGAAACCCCATTTATACTAAAAATATAAAAATATTAGCTGGGTGTGGTGGTGTGTGCCTGTAGTCTCAGCTACTTGGGAGGCTGAGGCAGGAGAATCTCCTGATCCCGGGAGGCAGAGGTTGCAGTGATACAAGATCTTGCCATTGCACTCCAGCCTGGGCAACAGAGTGAGACTCTGTCTCAAAAAAACAAAAAAAACAAAAAACAAAAAAAAGGGACTATAGTTAGGAAGTGTTACTGAAGTTGCAAGAGTTCTCATTTCTAGGATTCACACTGCCATGTAACTGTAGCTTTCTTTTTTTTTTTTTTTTTTTTTTTGAGACGGAGTTTCGCTCTTGTTACCCAGGCTGGAGTGCAATGGCACGGTCTCGGCTCACCGCAACCTCCGCCTCCTGGGCTCAGGCAATTCTCCTGCCTCAGCCTCCTGAGTAGCTGGGATTACAGGCACGTGCCACCATGCCCAGCTAATTTTTTGCACTTTTAGTAGAGATGGGGTTTCACCATGTTGACCAGGATGGTCTCGATCTCTCGACCTCGTGATCCACCCGCCTCGGCCTCCCAAAGTGCTGGGATTACAGGCTTGAGCCACCGCGCCCGGCAACTGTAGCTTTCTTAAGCTCTCTTTAACCTTGTTTTCAGAAATCTTTACATATTCCCCCTTCATGTTATGAAGTTGTGGGTAAAATGGATTAGACATTTTTCTATTTATTTTGGCTTCCAAAGTCATCAACCTTAGGTCATCAGCTGTGGCACAAGGATTATTATATTATTATTTTTTTTTAAATTTTAATTATAGATGAGTTTTCACCATCTTTCTCAGGCTGGTGTCAAACTCCTGGGTTCAAACCATCTACCCACCTCTGTCTCCCAAGTTGCTGGGCAATTATTAAATCATATTTACCCTCCAGATTAGATATGTTCCTATTCTCATTGAAGTGTATGAATGGCTTTGATAATGACACACGTCACAGTAGCTTTTTCCGAATTTCCATCGAACACTGTTGCAGGTGTCTAGTTTTCGCATTTGTTACCCATGCTGTCACCCTTTCTGTTTTTGACGCTCTGCAGGTTGATAACACGGATGCCGAGGGGAGGCTCGTACTGGCTGATGCGCTCTGCTACGCGCACACATTTAACCCAAAGATCATCCTCAATGCTGCCACCTTAACAGGTCAGACCGCACACTTGCCTTGTTTTTGTTTGAAGGAAGTCTTGTTTGTTGCATGGGTTTCATACACTATAATTTGGGCATTATTTTGCCAAAATTTGGCTCCGTCCATTCACATTCAAAGATCTTTCACTAGAGGAATTGGTCTGTAGTTGTAAACTGTTTTGAATATTAGGTTCAGTGTTTTAAAACATTCCAGGCTGTACCTTTATTTTTTATACACCCAGGCTGGAGTGTGGTGGTGTGATCTTGGCTCACTGCAACCTCTGCCTCCTGGGTTCAAGCAATTCTCATGCCTCAGCCTTCCAAGTAGCTGGGATTACAGTGCATCACCATGCCCGGCTAATTTTTGTATTGTTTTGAGACAGAGTTTCACTCTTTTCGCCCAGGCTGGAGTGTGATGGCACGATCTTGGTTCACTGCAACCTCCACCTCCTGGGTTCAAGTAATTCTCCTGCCTCAGCCTTCTGAGTAGCTGGAATTACAGGCACCAGCCATCCAAGCCCAGCTAATTTTTGTACAGGGTTTTTGCCATTTGGCCAGGCTGGTGTTGAACTTCTGACCTCAGGTGATCCACCCGTCTTGGCCTCCTAAAGTGTTGGGATTACAGGCATGAACCACTGTGCCTGGCCTGGGCTATACCTTTATAAAAAGAAATAGCAAGTGGGCCAGAACAGCTCATCTAGAGTGACATCTAAAAATGATGTTAAGAGATGGTTTCAGGCCGGGTGCAGTGGCTCAGTCCTGTAATCCCAGCCCTTTGGGAGGCTGAGGTGGGAGAATCACTTGAACTTGGGAAGTGGAGGTTGCAGTGAGCCAAGATCGTGCCACTGCACTCCAGCCTGCGTGACAGAGTGAGACCCTATCTTAAAAAAAAAAAAAAAGATGGTTTCTCTTACAATTAGCATTTCATACAGATCTGAAAAGATTAATGATAAATCCACAAATCAATAGCTTTCTTTTACTTTTTTAAGCCAATTGTAATGTATCTGATACCCTCTGAGTTTTCAGAGCTTTTCTTTTTTGTTTTCCCTAGAACTTTTTATACTTGATCTTATAATAAATACATTTTATATGATAGCAAGATCCTCATTTAACAGAAGTGAAACATTGTGAAGTCTGAGCTTTAAGGCCAGGCTCAGGTGGGACTCCCAGCTGTGCCACTTACCAGTCAGTTAGCCGTGGGCAAGTTCCTTGGCCCTTTTGAGCATTAGTACTTGGGGACAATTCCATTTGCCTGGAGGAGTTGTAAAGACTAGAGGGAGTTTTGGAAGCCTCTTTAACACAGGCTGTGACACCATCAACCCTGGAGGGCCGCAAATAAATTCCTAAAGGGATGACAAACAGGTGTTGTCTTATCGCCAAATCGCAATGTTCATAATCTTTCATTTAAAAGTTCTCTTCTAGTAATTCATCCTGACTCTACTTCCGTTTTTTCGTTTTGTTTTGTTTTGAGATAGAGTCTTGCTCTGTCACCCAGGCTGGAGTGCAGTGGCGCAATCTCAGCTCACTATAACCTCTGCCTCCCGGGTTCAAGTGATTCTCCTGCCTCAGCCACCTCAGTAGCTGGGACTACAGGCATGCACCACCACGCCTGGCTAATTTTTGTATTTTTAGTAGAGACGGGGTTTCACCATGTTGGCCAGGATGGCCTCCCAACTCCTAACCTCATGATCCACCCGCCTTGGCCTCTCATAGTGCTGGGATTACAGGCATGAGCCATTGTGCCCAGCCTTCTACCCCTTTTTTAAAAAAATTAATTTCTGAATCTTAAAGTCATACTCTACCTCTTTTAAGAGGAAAATTAGATTATTTTGTATCCTTTGGTTTTATTCTTGCCCTGATCATGTTGAACCTTTACTTTAGCAGAAATCACGTTCACTTTTATATGTAGTTCCAAAAATAGCCCACAAGCCTATTGCTAAGAGTTCTTTTTCAAAGCTGGCATTGTAGTGTTTTCATGGTTTTTGGTCTCCCTATTCAGTTTAGCAAACACTTTAAGTTGAAAAGTAGAGGTTCTCTGGTGGGGGGTTGGCGGGAAGGCAGTGGTAGTGAAGCAGGTACCCCCTCACTGTAAATGAGGAATCACAAAGGATAGATACATCAGACACATCCAAGTTTTACAACTTAAAAATAACTTTCATAATTACCACTTGAGAAATGCTTTTTCTAGATGCTTAGTAGCAGCATCCTACTCCACTTTTTTTCTCAGTCTGAGAAGTTGAGAAGGTAGGAAAGTTGGCCCTTAGTAACCAAGGGTGACCTTATGGGTGAGCTTTCAGACTGTGCTGGGTGACAGTTCCCTAAATACTGCTGAGCCCCTTCTGAGTTCCAGAAGGTCAGGTTCAAAGAGGAGAATAAAATATGTTAAGTATGTACAGGAAAGATTTTTTAAGCTTATCTATTTTTGAAAATGAGGAAGCCACTAAATAGGGTAAGTACTAAGGTTTGTTTGGGTCTCCATGGCAAGAGCCCATTCGGCCTGGAGAGGCTGCACTTGACCTGAGGCCTTGTGTCTTGCAGGTGCCATGGATGTAGCTTTGGGGTCAGGTGCCACTGGGGTCTTTACCAATTCATCCTGGCTCTGGAACAAACTCTTTGAGGTAGGAATAATATTTGTATGGTGGTGGGGTTGATGAATAAATTATTCTAGCCTTAGAAGGATAGACTTCTTCTAATAACTCCTGTGTTAAAATGATTTTTATGCTGCAGGTTTGCCTTTGAACTGAAAATTAACCACAGCAATAAATTCAGTTCAGTGGTGTTGGGTTTTCCACACATGCTCCTAAAGGAAGGGTTGAAGCCACCCTGCTCTCCTCTGGTAGCCTCAGAATCATGTGAAAATATCTTACAAACTCTGTGGCCATGGTTTAGAATCCCTGAGGTAGAAATGGTTTTGAAGATGGCTTTGTGGAGCAGTGTTTGTGACTGTGTGCTGTGAGTCACGTAAAGAAGCTCACCCTGCAGCGATGAGGATGTCTTCAGACCGCTGTGCTCTGTGCCTCCCTCCATGACCCTTCCCAGCCAGCTTCTTCTCAGCAGTCACCCTTGTTTACACACACACACACACTCTCTTCCTCACTTACTGCCGTCAGTTTTTGCCTTCCAGCACCACTGTTAGCCTAATTCACAGTCTTGAGGCAATAAGTGACTCTGGCCTCCTGACGCCTGGTTCAGCTTCTGGGATAATCCTCTCTCTGGCTGCCTTCTCCTATCTGTTCCCTTTGCCTGCCCTTTGGCTGGTGTTCAGTTTGAGGCCATAGGCTCTTCCTATTCTACACAGTCTTCAGGGACACTCCAGCTGGCATGTGTGCCTGATGGCTCCCGTCTCTCTCCTCAGCCCCAGGCTCTGCACCCCCATGGCTGCTAGACAGCCCTAGCAGGCTGCTTACTCATTCTTTCAATTAGTAATTAATGGAAGCTTACTCTGTGCCAGTGGGGGACAAACATAAAATGTCCCCAAGTACAATCTTGAGGGTGGTTTAAGGTCTAAACTTATTTTTACCCTAAACTGCTTCTCCTTCATATATGTCACAGTTCATAAAGCCCAGTCCTCCCAGCTCTGCAATATTCAGCTCCATCATCTCCTTCCAGGTCAGGCCAGGAACCTCTCCTCTGGCCTCCCACATAGCCATTATCCCTCTCTTTCATGGAACCCACACATTGTTGTTTTGACTTTTTTTTTTTTTTGGAGATGGAGTTTTGCTTTGTCGCCAGGCTCAAGTGCAGTGGCTCAATCTCAGCTCACTGCAACCTCCGACTCCCTGATTCAAGTAATTCTCCTGCCTCAGCCTCCTGAGTAGCTGGGATTATAGGCATGTGCCACCATGCCCATGCCCAACTCATTTTTGTATTTTTGGTTGAGACGGGTTTTTACCATGTTGGTCAGGATGGTCTCTATCTCCTGACCTCATGTGATCCACCCGCCTCAGTCTCCCAAAGTGCTGGGATTACAGGTGTGAGCCACCGTGCCCAGCCTATTTTGACTTTTTAAAAACATTTAAGCTTTAAAAAAAAAAATCTCAGTTATATGTGCATAAGTTAACAATCAGCAGCCCACAGTCTGTTTTCTAGAAGGCAGCTACTTTCAATCCTTAGTTGACTCATCTGATTACTTGTGTCTTAAAGTAACAGCTTATATTGCCACTTCTTGATTTTTCACTTTTAGGTCTTATCTTTGACTTGTTACCAGTGAGTTAAATAATCTGTTTATGTATCTGTTTCTCCTATTGGCCTGTAGGCCCTCAGATGGCTTCAGCACACCTGATGGTGCTCACTAGTTCAGTAAACAATGAATGAGTGAGTGGGTAAATAATGAATGAAATAATGTGGTCACCTTGTCTCAGGATTTCAGTGATTCAGGTCCAGTCATGTGTTTCTATCACATTGAGGTGACCAACCTCATGAGAACCCTTTCACCCTAATTGTAGTTTGATGATTTTACCAAAATGCCTTACAGATTTGTGAAACTGCTTCACAGCACTCCTGGTTTCTTTTATAGTTCTAAAATAAATCTTTTAATGAATGGACACAATTCTGAAACCTATTTTATAGTTTCAGGTTTTAGAGTAACAGGTTAGAACAACTCTTCCTTCATGCATTGAGCATCTCAATGCTGTGACTTTCCCAGAACTTACCTCATCCAGTCTTCCAACTGTCATACCTGTTTCTTCTGTAGGCCAGCATTGAAACAGGGGACCGTGTCTGGAGGATGCCTCTCTTCGAACATTATACAAGACAGGTTGTAGATTGCCAGCTTGCTGATGTTAACAACATTGGAAAATATAGGTATGTAAGATAAGCTAAATGTACATTTATACAGTCATCCTTGATTGCCAAAATTTTCCATTTTAACCCCTTATAAAAGGATTAACTATTTAATTTCCTTTTGGTATAGTGTTTGTAAGATTTTTAATGTCTTGAATTTCAAGCATTTCTTCAACCAGGTCTCAAAATTTGCATGTTTCCAATCTAAAGGTAATTTTAAGTGAATGGTAAGGGTAAGAGATGGAAAATATGGGAATTCATTACCATAACAAAAAGGAATCAGAAATTATCCTTTACTGCTTAAAGCAATATCTGATAAATATTCTGAAAGTGATATGTGAGTTAGCATCTTAATAGGTCCTATAAGCTTGACTTTTGTTCTACAGAATGTACTTACCAAGAATGTGGGATCTCTTTGCACATTTACATGGGTTATAAAGTCCTTCTTGTCTTTCTCTTCAGGTCTGCGGGAGCATGTACAGCTGCGGCATTCCTGAAAGAATTCGTGGCTCATCCCAAGTGGGCACATTTAGACATAGCAGGCGTGATGACCAACAAAGATGAGGTTCCCTATCTACGGAAAGGCATGACCGGGAGGCCCACGAGGACTCTCATAGAGTTCTTACTTCGTTTCAGTCAAGACAATGCTTAGTTCAGATACCCAAAAGTGTCTTCACTTTCTGTCTTAAATTGGACAGTTGAACTTAAGATGAAAATCTTTCAGAGGAGATAAAGGATGGTATTTTAAAATGTAGGACACAATGGAATTTGTATGCCTTGATTTGTTTTTCATTTTACACAAAGATTTATAAAGTTAATCTTACTTGGCAAGGATTTTTAAGATATTCTATAAATGATTAAAATCTTTAGAACTTCCGAATCACTTTTCAGAGTATATCTTTTTAATTGAGAAGCAAAATTGTACTTCAGATTTGCGACGCTAGGAACATAAGCAAACTGAAATTTACTATGCACTTGTCAGAAACAGTAAATCCAACTTTTTGTGCTCTCTGATGTGGCTCTGATACTTACATACTGCTACAAACCCAGTAACTTATTACTATAATATCATTCATCTCTGTAGCCATGTTATATGAATTGCCTGATTAAATTGGGGTACAGTGCTTTACGCATTTTCTCAATGTTCATCATCCCTTAAGGGTACTCAGTGATTGAGCTCATCAGTTTGTATAATACTGACTTGACACATGATTTCCAAAATGAATCAGTCGGAATAACATTAACCATTGTTGACTTGCCAGCTGCCAGGCCCTGTCCTCAGCGTTTTCAGGTATTAAATTATTGGTCCTACCCAATGAAACAGGTACTTTTATTACCTTCATGTGACAGATGAGGAACGTGAGGCACAAGAGGTTTAATAACAGGCCACTGATGTCACAAACAAGTTCAAGCCAGGTGGTCTGATTGCTGCATTGGTACACCGCAATGCTCTTTTTCAGTTAAGTGACTTGAACTGATACAGAATTTATTTGAAATACTTAAGTAAGAAACATGACCATAGGCCAGGCACAGTGGCTCATGCTGTAATTCTAGCATTTTGAGAGGCCAAGGCAGTAGGATTGCTTGAGACCAGGAGTTGGAGACCAGTTTGGGCAAAACAGTTAGAGCCTTGTCTGATTAAATTTAATAAAGAAACAAGCCAGCAACAGTGTGTTGAAAAGAAACAAGACCATAAAAGGGATTGCCAGCTGAGCCCAGCTACTCAGGAGGCTGAGGCGGGAAGAGCGCTTGAGCATGGAGGTCAAGACTGCAGTGAGCCCCAATCATGCCACTGCATTCCAGCCTGGGCAACAGAGCAAGAACCTGTCTCAAAAAGGTATGGGGTGGGGTAGGGCAGTAGGGATGCACAGGCTAATGCCTATAGTCTCAGCACTCTGGGAAGCCATGACAGGAGGATAAGTTGGAGCCCAGGAGTTTGAGACTAGCCTGGACAACATAGTGAGACCCTGTCTCCATGAAAAGTTTAAAAAAATAAGCTGGGTGTGGTGGTGTACCTGTAGTCCCAGCTGCTCAGAAGGCTGGGGCAGGAGTATTGCTTGAGTCCAGGAGTTTGAGGCTGCAGTGCTCTAGCTGGGGCAACAGAGCAAGACCCCATCTCTTTAAAAAAAAAAAAAAAAAGACTGTCAATGGGTCACTGTTTGCTCACCTCCTGAGACTATAACCAATCAACATAATTCCATCAGTAGACTTAGAACAAAGCTCTCCTTTTAAACTTTTATGTCTGATGAATCAAATTATCCATCAATGAGATCTGTGGCCCTTTATTTTAACTTTGAAAAATGTTTGTCAGGAAAAGCTCTTTGTTGTTAATTTTAATATTTAAGAAATTTGACATGTGAAGAAAACATTGTGTATCTAAACTGGTTTATAGAGGGAACAGAAATGGGTATGCATGTTTGGTATTTATTAGAATTAAAGAAAACCTGGTGAGTGTAGTTAAGTAAACACAGGTTTCCCTGGTTATCCATGTTTAGAAGTCACTTCATCAGGAAAGATGGAATTAGAGGGTTGGAATTACAGGCTTTTGAAGGAAACTGAATACGGATTTATTCTGAGTGATACACAGCCTCAGTAGGGCTTTGATAGAATTTTTTTTTTTAAGACAGTTTCACTCTGTCACCCAGGTTGGAGTGCAGTAGCACGATCTCAACTGACTGCAACCTCCACCTCCTGGGTTCAAGCAATTCTCATGCCTCAGCCTCCCACATAGCTGGGACTACAGGCGCGAACCACCATGCCCAGCTAGTTTATGTATTTTTAGTAAAGACAGGTTTTGCCATGTTGCCCAGGCTGGTCTTGAACTCCTGGCCTCAAGTGATCCACCCGTCTCGGCCTCCCAAAGTGAGCTGGGATTACAGATATGAGCCACCATGACTGGCTGAGATGAAATTTAATAGTTGTCACTGAATGTGCATTTAGCTGCCAGATACTTGATGAACCCTGTCTCTACTAAAAACACAAAAATTTGCCAGGCATGCTGGTGTGTGCCTGTAGTCCCAGCTACTAGGGGGGGCTGAGGCAGGAGAATCACTTGAACCTGGGAGGCAGAGGTCGTAGTGAGCCAAGAATGTACCACTGCACTCCAACTCCAGCCTGGGTAACAGAGCAAGACTTCTCTAAACAAAACAAAGCAAAAAAAGTTACATTCAAATCATACTAACATTCCATTCCCAACCCGTTGGTTGTTGAGCAAATCATGGCATTTATTTGACCCAAGTCTCACCACTGCTCTCTCAATTCCCCTAGTAGAAGTCACCATCCTCTCTGCAGTCCTAGATTACTGTCTCACTGATCTCCCTGCCTTCTCCACTTGTTCTCCCATTAACCGTAGGGCTAGAAAGATTATTTTAAAACATAAATCAGGCCAGGCTCAGTGGCTCATGCCTGTAATCTCAGAACTTTGGCGGGCCAAGGTGGGAGGATCACTTGAGGCTTCAAGAGCTCAAGATTAGCCTGGGCAACATAGTGAGACCTTATCTCTAAAAATTAAAAAAAGGAGTCACATCATGTCACTACTTAGCAACTTAGTCGATGTGAGGCACTGTATTAAACCTCTACATATGTTATCTTGTTCTTAGTAATTTTTCTAAGGCAGTGTTCCCTCATCTTATAAATGAAGTGATGGGTTTTCAGCAAAATCCAAAAAATGTCAGTGCTTTTTTTGTGCAGTACTCTAGGGGGCCTGCAAGAGAAATACCACTGACCATGCTCTCAGGAAATTTACATTGAGGTTAGGTAAACTGGATATTAAGGCTTGAAAGGCTGGACATGGTGGCTCACTCCTGTAATCCCAGCACTTCAGGAGGCCAAGGTAGGTGGATTGCTTGTGCCCAGGAGTTCAAGACCAGCCTGGGCAACATGGCAAGACCCAATCTTTGCAAAAAATAAGCCAGGTGTGGTGGCGTGCCCCTGTAGTTCCAGCTACTTGGGAGACTCACTGGAGCCTGGGAGGTGAGAGTTGCAGTGAGCTGTAATTGTGCCACTGCACTGCAGCCTGGGTGGCAGAGTATGACTCTGTCTCAAAAAATAAAAATAAAATGTGTATATGTATGTATATATATATATACAAATACACACATATACATGAGACTTGCCAAAAAGTAAAATGATGCCACTGTTTTTACTAATTTATTCCTTATTTTGGAAAATAGAGTATTAGTTTTAATAAAGATACTATTTTTGTTAACATGTAATGAATTTCTTTTTAAATGAATTTTTTAAATTCTCAGTTTTAACTTATAAATATTAGCAGACATAACCCACATAAACAAAAACGTAGGGATCCTCAATACTTTTTAGGCATGTAAAGGGGTCTTGAGACAAAACTCTCTGAAAACTGCTGGAGTAGACTTGTTTCCTCTGGGCACTTTCTTCTGGTTCCTTCAGTCACCACATATTTATTATGTCTATCTATGACAGGCACCATTCTAGATTTTGGGGATACAGGTGAATAAGATGGGCAGGCTCTGATATATGGAACTTACATTCTAGTTGGTATGTGTATGATAGAGGAGGAAGAGGAGGAGGGTAGGTGATTTAGTTATGAAGAAACGAACAAGATAATTTCAGATTACATAAAAGCTGTGTAGAAAATTAAACAGGGTCAAGTACCCAGGAGTGGGTATCGAAGTCAAACTGAGGCTGGGAAGATGACTTGATTTGAGCCTGATTGGCAAAGGGAAGCTCCTGCTTTTTCTCTGAACATTTCTGCCCTGGCTCACTCCTCTGGCACTGAGCTTCCTGTGGTTCCTTAAATATGCTAGGCAGGATCCTTCTTCAGGGATCCCTCGGTGTAGAAAGCACTCCTAAATTTTCACGCCAGTCACTACAGTCCGGATATCCTTGGACGGGCCTTCTCCAATCACCTATCTCAAAGAACACCCCTCCATTACTAGCCATCCCCTTACTGGGTTTCATTTTCCTTCCCAGCTTTTCTCTCTACACAATATTGCTATATATTTATGTGTTTGTCTCCCTCCTTCCAGAGATTTGAGGTGATTGCTATAACCCCCAGATCATTAAATAGTGCCTGGGAAATAGAGGGCTCAGTTTAAGTGTGCTGGGTGATAACTAAAATCAGATATGATGAAAAAATGTTACTGGCTTCTGAAGAGAGAACTAAGTGGGCCCGGTGCGGTGGCTCACGCCTGTAATACTAGCACTTTGGAGGCCGAGGCGAATAGAATGCCTGAGCTCAGGAGTCAGAGACCAGCCTGAGAAACATGGCGAAACCCCATCTCTACCAAAATACAAAAAATTAGCCCGGAGCGGCGACCTTCGCCTATAGTCCCAGCTACTCGGAAGGCTGAGGCAGGGGAATCGCTTGAACTAGGAACGCGGAGGTTTGCAGTGAGCCCAGATCGCATCACTGCACTCCAGCCTGACGACACAGCGAGACTCCGTCTCCAAAATAAAAGAAGAAATAAAGAAGCTTTTTTTTTTTTTTGAGAGGAGTTTTGCTCTTGTTGCCCAGGCTGCTGGAGCAATTCTCCTGCCTCAGCCTCCCGAGTGGCTGGGATTACAGGCATGTGCCACCATGCCCGGCTAATTTTGAATTTTTTAGTAGAGAAGGAGTTTCTCCATGTTGGTCAGGCTGATCTCAAACTTCTGACCTCAGATGATCCGCCCGCCTTGGCCTCCCAAAGTGCTGGGATTACAGGCGTGAGCCACCGCGCCTGGCCTAAATAAGCAATTGTTTAAAAGGAGATTATTAAGGGATTAGCAGCCTCGTGCATTGTTTTATGCCTGTATTCCGAACACTTTGGGAAGCCGTAGCGGGAGAATCACTTGAGCTAAGGAGTTGGAGACCAACCTGGACAAAACGGTGAGAACCCCGACTCTTCTAAAACTAAAAACTAATTATCTAACTAAATAAATAATAGCCCGGCATGACAGCACGCACCTGTGGTCGTAGCTACATGGGTGACTCAGGTGGGGGGGCTTGCTTGAGCCCGGGAGTTCGAGTCCCGATCATGCCACTGCACTTCAGCCTGGGCGAGACAAAGCGAGACCCTGAGAGAAAGAAAAAGATCAGCACAGTGACTGTCTCTTTGGTGTAACCATAAATATCTAAAGAGAACAGTGCCGGGCACATTGGGAATCTCAACAAAGTTGTTTCCACTATCCACCTCCGACCAGAATTTAGGAAGAACTTTGCCTGTCTTCCCGCTATAACCAATGACTTAACAAATATTTGTGGAGTGGGTGACCCTCTCGTTTTATCAACGGGTAACAGCCTGCGGAAAGTACAAGTGACTTAGCCAAAGTCTCTGCAGGTATTCGGGGCACAGTCGGGACTGGTGGAGAAGTATATATACCAGCATATATTATATAGTATCCTGACTCTGGTGGTAAGGCTTGCTCTACTGTAGTCGTTAATTCCCCTGTCCACACAACCAGGTCTAATCTGGCCAAAGTTTTCTATTCTTTTTTTCTTTTTTCTTTCTCTTAAGTTTTCTATTCTTAAGCTAAGAAAAAAGGAAAAGACATGTAAACTCTGTTTTGCGATAGACAAGAAGACAGAACAAAAAATTCTGCTTCCGGCGGCGCAACGAAATCCTCCCACCGCCAGGTCCTGTCACGTGACCACGCCTGGCGCGTGACCTTTTGCGCCGAATTCCGCGCAGGCGCAGTGGACCTCTCTTGTGTCATTCCAGACATGGCGGCTCCGCTAGGTGGAATGTTTTCTGGGCAGCCACCTGGGCCCCCACAGCCCCCGCCGGGCCTCCCGGGCCAAGCTTCGCTTCTTCAGGCAGCTCCAGGCGCTCCTAGACCTTCCAACAGTACTTTGGTGGACGAGTTGGAGTCATCTTTCGAGGTAATATAAGACACAGGAATCTTCGTCTCCAGCCTTCCATTTTTCCTGAAACGTGAACCGCGCATGCTCATATCTCTCCAGGCATCTCAGCGGCTAATTTACAGATAGGGAAACCGAGGCTTAAAGAACTTAAGTTACTTGCTTTAGGCTTCACAGTGACCTGTATTCAATTCAGGTCGGCTGCCGGAGGCGCGTAAACTACTTGCTTTAGGCTTCACAGTGACCCGTATTCAATTCAGGTCGGCTGCCGGAGGCGCGTAAACTGCACGTTTCTGGAAACGTGGAGGCAGAAGTTTGCGTAACCTTCAACCTTGGAACCCTTCCAGATTTCCAGCCGGCTGTTGCCGTACCAGCTTGTCCTTGGTCCCATCCCTGAGCCCCGTTTCTTGCATTCCTACATGTTGAATAAGGGGCTCAAGCCTTTTCGGAGCTTAAAGTTTCACTGCTGTGTCCTGTCTCCTTTCCACTGGACTTCACCCTTAAACGATCCTGAAGTAATGGGACTCTTAGAGCGGAAATTGACTTCAGTTACTAGGCATATCCTGGTACTAGCGGCTGAGGAAAGAGCAATGTTGGCGGTTGGGGAGGGAGGGAGGCAAAGATGACCCAATCTCCGAGTTCTGCCCAAAGAGTTTACCTTGCAGCAAGGAAGGTGAACTATGTATCGAGGGACGATGGAGAGGTGAAAATAAATGCTTTGGTGATTTCCAGTGGTCTTTAAAGTGGAAGATGAGCTGCTCGTGTGTAGTAATAAAGTAATATAACTTCAAATTGGAGTTAACTTTTCCACATTTTAAGTCCCAGTTTTGTGACTTTTATACTGTATCTAATAGCACAGTAGTACATGAATATCATTTATAAATGATATTATTCAGGCTGTATGTACCACGGGCTCTACAAAGATTTAGAAATAAGTGATTTAAAGACAGAGAAATCTGC
Source organism: Saimiri boliviensis (assembly GCF_048565385.1). NCBI lineage: Eukaryota > Metazoa > Chordata > Mammalia > Primates > Cebidae > Saimiri > Saimiri boliviensis. The sequence goes on from NC_133451.1 coordinate 16,600,972, forward strand.
CCTATTTGGGAAGACGAGGAGAAGGAGACACCTTTGTGATGGTGCTAAGTGGTAAAGGAAGGGGATGGTGAGCTTTAGAGCAGAATCTAGCATTGTACTTGAGGTGAGGTGGCTCTCAGTCATGGGCACTTGCAGAAAGACTGGCCCTGTACAAGTCAGCCAGAGTTGACTCCCAGTACCCTGCTGCTTAAAAACTTACAGTGGCTGCTTGTTGCTCTTGAGATAAGATCAAGATGTTTAGTGTGGTATCCCAGGCTTTGCATGTTGAGTTCTCTCCTTCATACTTATTTCCTCTTACTCCAGCCACACAAGGCTTTCCCACATGTACCATTTGTTTTCTCTTTGGGCTTCCAGGCCCCTCCTCAGCTCATTGCATCACTTCCTCAGTGGACCCTTCCCTGGCCTTCTTTTTAATACTTACCGTTAAACCAGGCTCCATGAAGTCAGAGGCTACCTGTTTTGTACCCACACTCTTCACATTTTGTGTCCTGTAGTGCTAATACAGTGGTAGTAGATAGCAACTGCTAGATGAATATTTTTCAGACATTGAAGGAGCCTTTATTGTGGTGCTGAATATTTGTCAGGCATTGAAGGAGGCTTTAGTGTGATTGCCTGTGCACAGAACTCCTTGGCTGATTCACGTATGCGTCTGTAGGTGCCCTTTAGAGAGAACTCCCTCTGGGACTTGATTATCCATACAGAGAATACAGAGAAAACCAGTCCCTGCCTTCAGGAAGCTTGTGATAAACGGCAGGCAGTTGCTTTGCTGTAGGATCAGTGCTCTGTTAGAAGAAACCTAGGGTACCGTGGGAGCACATATGAGCATGTGCATCAAAGAAGGCTTCCTAGAGAGCATGAAAGCCAAAGCAGCATTTTGATCTTGCCAGGTGAAGGGGAGAGGGAGAGGTGCTAGCTGGATCTTCTGCTGCTGGGTGATCACCTGTCTAGTCTTGTCTAAAGATTCAGTTCAAAGGCCACATTTTCATTGGAATTTTTCCTGTTTCCTTCCTTATGTTCTGAGTGAACCTCAATTTTCACAGCCTCCAGTGGCACATGGCAGCACCTGCTTACCTGCTTCTCATTCCTGTTGGGGTGCCACCTCTTGAGGTCTCTGTCTTGCTCATTCAGGCTGCTTAGATGCCACCTCTTAAGGTCTCTGTCTTGTTCATCCTGGCTGCTCAGTACATGCTCTTTGATGGAAGGAGTTTATTGAGCTCATGCACTCTTGATTTTGGAGGGAATGTTGGAGACCATCTAGTCCCGTTTCCTCCATTTAATGGACAGAGAAACTGAGGCTCAGTGAGGGGAACTAACTTGCTCAAAGTGAACCATTGGGTTTGTGGAAATGAGGACTAGCACTTACTTTCCAGGCAAAGGCTCTGTTGTAGCCATGCTTTTAAAAAGTTGTTCTCTTCCTAGGCAGACGCTGTGGCTCACGCCTGTAATCCCAGCACTTTGGGAGGCCAAGGTGGCTGGATCCCTTGAGGTTAGTTCAAGACTAGCCTGGCCAACATGGTGAAACCCCATCTCTAAAAATACAAAAATTAGTGGGCCGTGGTGGCACACACCTAAGGCTGAGGCAGGAGAATTGCTGAAACCTGGGAGGCAGAGGTTGCAGTGATCGAAGATCGTGCCACTGCACTCTAGCCTGGGCAACAGAACAAGACGCCATCTCAAAAAAAATAAAACAACAAAAAATCAAAACGTTTATTTTTTTTCTGGACTGCCACACATTTTCTTCTCAGTACAGCTGTCCAACTGTCTCTAAAAGGCTGTATATCTTTTTTTTTCTTTTTTTCCTTTTTTTTTCTTGAGACAGTCACCCAGGCCAGAGTGTAATGGCATGATCTTGGCTCACCGCAGCCTCCAATTTCTGGGCTCGAGTGGTCCTCCTGCTTCAGCCTTCTAAGTGGCTGGGACTACAGGTGCGTACCACTATGTCTGGTTAATTTTTGTTTTAGTAGAGACAGGGTTTCACCATGCTGCCCATGCTGGTCTTGAACTCCTGGACTCAAGCGATCCACCATGTCAGGCCCCTAATATTTTTCTTAAGGGAATGGAGGGGAGTAAAATTCTTGAGATCAGATTTCCTGCCACCCTGGCTGGTGGGCCTTTTTGGCCAGTTCGTGACTGGTTGGCCTCTTGATGGGATGTTTCCCAGTAGCCATAGGTTTCACAAAAGAGGTACAGCTTATCCACCTCCCAAACCCAAGGGGAGTCAGCTTTCAGAGTAATCCCAAGAATGGGCAATCTGTTTTTCTGCTTTACTTTTTCTGTAAGTCAAGTGTGGGAGTTACAGGCCGGCAGAATTTTTGTTTCTCGAAGGGCCCTCACATGTAGTTAATGCCCTAAATTTGGGCTCAGATCTGCCTGCCTCACACCAAGTGTGTTTGCTAATTGCTGACAGAGCTCTGCTTTCCTGCATTTGAGGCTCCTTTCCAACCCCTGCTCATCCACCTGCCATCCTGTTCTCTTTATGTGCCTCCCTACCCACTTCCTGCAGTGGGCCTGGCATTTCCTTAGAGTTGCTTATGGACAGAACTCCTTGGTTGATTCGCATTTCCATCTGTATAGGTGCCCTTTATAGAGAACTGTCTCTGGGGCTTTTGATTATATCCATATGACACCAACCTTGTCCTCTTAGGCCGTCCAGTCAATCATTAACATGTGTTATTAAACACTTCCCTTGTGCCAAGGCAGTGTTCCTGGCACTAGGAGGACAGTGGTGAATAAGAGGTAAAATTCTCACCTACTAGTAGGGGACAGATAATAATGGATGAAAATAATGGGTATGATGTCAGTTAATTATGTGAAAAACAATAAAGCTGTGCTTGTGGGGTGGAGCATGAGCAGGAGGGTCACCATTTAGAAAAGGTAGACCAGCTGGTCTCTCTGAGGGGGAGAAGATTGACCTGAGTCCTGAATGGGTGGTCATATGAGTTGTGTAAGCATCAGCAATAGGCCACAGTGGGGCTGGAAGAGTGGGCCTGGTGTGGAGTAAGATAAAGGGAAGGGGTATGGGTAGCACAGAGACCAGATGTAATGCCGGCTCATTTGCCTAGCGCTTTCTCCATGGGCCTAATTGGTAAACTCAGTTTACCAGGTGTTTCTGTTGGCATGATGTCTTGCCGTCTCATGTGCAAACACAGATGCTGCCACCTTATCAGATGACTTCAGGAGAAGTTATTTCTTCCTCTGGAATAAGATTTTTGATGTGTGAACGACATTTTTTTCTTTTCTATGTTTTGATTACACAGGCTTGCTTTGCGTCTCTGGTGAGTCAGGACTATGTCAGTGGCACTGATCAGGAAGAAATTCGAACTGGTAAGCATTCCCTCTGTGTACGCAGGTTCTTGGCTTCAGCAAGATTTCCTAGTTGCTAATTTTATATTTCATGTGTTTCAGTCCTGCTTTTATCCTAAGAGAACAGTTCAGGGACTAAAATGTGTGCACATAATCTCTATGAGCTGCTGGCTCTTGGTTCAGCTTTTTAGTTGACATCTTATATCACCGATAATGAACCATTTATAATGAGCTTTTCATATTGGTGCTAGGTAAAGAAGACCAATAGTGTGTACTGCTTTTTAAAAAATTTTTATTATTTTTGGAATAGGTCTTACAGAGAAAAGTCTCTTGTACGTTTTCTTATTCCCCAAGTTCTGTCTCTAGAGGTAACCAGAGCTTCTGATTTCTTTGTACCATATTTTACATGGTTTTTTGTTTTTGTTTTTTTTTTGAGATGGAGTAGCGCTCTGGCACCCAAGCTGGAGTGCCGTGGCGCAATCTCAGCTCACTGCAACCTCCATGTCCTGGGTTCAAGCTGTTCTCTTGCCTCAGCCCCCTGGGTAGCTGGGACTACAGGCGTGTGCTGCCATGCCCCACTAATTTTTTATATTTAATAGAGATGGGGTTTCACCATGTTAGCCAGAAATGTTCTCAATCTCCTGACCTCATGATCCGCCCACCTCGGCCTCCCAAACTGCTGGGATTACAGGCATGAGCCACTATGCCCTTTCTTTTTTCAAAATACATTTTCACTATGCTTGCCCAGGCTGGAGTGCAATGGTGTGACCTCAGCTCACTGCAGCCTCTGCCTAATGGGTTCAGGCGCTTCTCCTGTCTCAGTCTCCCAAGTAGCTGGGACTATAGGCATGCACCACAATGCTCAACTAATTTTGCATTTTTAGTAGAGATGTGTTTTCGCCATGTTGCCCAGCCTGGTCTCAAACTCCTGACCTCAGGTGATCCACCTGTCTCAATCTCCCAAAATGCTGGAATTGTAGGCATGAGCCACCACACCCAGCCTGTCACCCTTTAAGAAAGGAGTGCAGTGGCACGATCTCTGCTCACTGCAGCCTCTGCCTCTTAGGCTCAGGTAATCCTCCCACCTCAGCCTCCCAAGTAGCTGGGGACCACAGTGTAAGCCACCACATGTGGCTATTATTTGTGTTTTTATTTTTTTTTGGAGAGGAGATTTTGCTGTGTTGCCCGGGCTGGTCTTTACTCCTAGGCTCAAGCAATCTGCCTGCCTCAGCCTCCCAAAGTGCTGGGATTACAGGCGTGAACCACTGCACTCGGCCTCTGCATAGTCTTTTTTAAGAAGATCTCATGGCTTTCATGCTATATTAAGGTCTCTCTCTCTTTTTTTTTCTTAACCTGCGAAAAGCATGAATTATCTGCTGTTTAATGTTGGTTAACACATGAGAAGTTGGGGGTTACTATTACCGCTGTGGCTAAGATTAAAATCTCTGAGTCGTCTATGAGAAGGCTTTGTTTTTACATTCTGATTATTTATTTATGACAGAGATAAATGTATATAAGTGTTTTTCTTATATTAATCTTTTTGGTCTTTTTTTTTTTTTAAAGGTGTTGATCAGTGTATCCAGAAGTTTCTAGATATTGCAAGACAGACAGAGTGTTTTTTCTTACAAAAAAGATTGCAGTTATCTGTCCAGAAACCAGAGCAAGTTATCAAAGAGGTATGAACTCAGTTTTCTTCTCAGCTTCTATAGGAAGAACTAAGTGGTGCCAGGATTCCTCTTATGCTTTAGATAAGATGTACTTGTTTCTCACGAGTCTCAGTCAGGCTATTTATAGGTCAGTGTGAAATGTGGCTAGTCTTCAGTGTTTGGGACAACCTGAACAAGAAGTGAAGCCAATGAGTGGGGTTCAAAAAGAGAGTGTCAGGTAGAACAGCTCTGATCTGATTTGTGGCATACATTGGCCTTCAGGAAAGATTTTTCTTAAAAGATTCTGCCATGTGAAACACATTAAAAACACCCATTAATATGTACAGACTCATTTTGGACAGAAACTGAGATCTGTGTCCCCAGTTGCCTTATCCATTGCCTTGCACACAGGAATCCAAGGAATCAAAAAGTAGTGTTCCGACTCAGGGTCTTTGAAACTCAGGATTTCACTGATCTCAGTTGTTCTAAGCTAGGGCGTTTGGAAGTGTATTGGGGTTCCACGATGACTTGGGAAGCTTTAATGGCATTGAATGGGTTGGGCCAGGACCTGCCCCAGGCAGTGTGGAAGAGTGAAGAACCGTCTTGCCCAAAAAGCCGCGATGCCCTCAGTGGAAAACACTGAATTGAGATTATTGGGAGCAGTTTTTGAAGTAACTAGTTCCAATTAATCAAAGTCTCTTTCCATTCATGATACCAGGTGTTGGGGATAGATAGCTATTCTCATAGTTTATCATGTCGGATCATTTCCTGATGTGAATACGTGAATAATAGTGCAGGTATGTCCAAGACTGGGTCTTTGGTAAAGGATTTAACGCTGTTGTTCACAAAAAGCTCTTGAAAAATATAATTTTAACAGTTCATAATCTGAAGTGATAGAGTGGTGTGGATTTTTTTGTACACAGTTGTTAACAACTGTTTTAGGTTCTCAGCAGTAACCTTTGGAGAGAGGTACTGGGTGGCTGGAGACTAGGATGGGTAGAGCCTGCGTGTTGGTTCATTTTCACACTGCTGGTAAAGACATACCCGAGACTGGGCGATTCACAAAATAAAAAAGGTTTAATGGACTCAACAGTTCCACATGGCTGGGGAGGCCTCACAATCATGGCAGAAGGTTAAAGACACATCTCACATGGCGGCAGACAAAAGAAGAGGGCTTACACAGGGAAATGCCTATTTTTAAAACCATCGGATCTTGTGATACCTACTCACTACCAGGAGAACAGCGTGAGAAAGACCTGCCCACATGATTCAGTTACCTCCCACCAGACTCCTCCTGTGACACATGGGAACTGTAGCAGTTACAACTTAGGATCAGATTGGGTGGGGACACAGCCAAACCATATCAGTCTGATTTTTTTTTTGGCTGCCCTTTGGTACCTTTTGAATTTTGTAACTTGCGTATTACTTTCTATAAGAAAAATAAACATAGGCTGGGCATGGTGGCTCATATCTATAATCCCAGCACTTCAGGAGGCCAAGGTGGGTGGATGACTTGACGTCAAGAGTTTAAGATTAGCGTGACCAACATGGCAAAACCCCATCTCTACTAAAAATACAAAAATTAGCCAGGCATGGTGGCATGTTCCTGTGATCCCAGCTACGTAGGAGGCTGAGGCAGGAGAATCACTTGAACCCTGGAGGTGGACATTGCAGTGAGCCCAGATGGTGCCACTGCACTTCAGCCTGGGTGACAGAGTGAGACTTTGTCTAAAAAAAAACCCCAAAACAAAACATAAAAACTTACGTTAGAATCTATGATTTGGGTTATTCAAACAGTGGAGTCAAGCAGAGTAATGGACTTAATATGGTTTAATGGATTATTTTTGTTTTGAATTCCTAGCCTCTTAACCAGAACCATGTATGTTTTTTTTTTTTTTTTTTTTTTTTTTGAGACGGAGTTTCGCTCTTGTTACCCAGGCTGGAGTGCAATGGTGCGATCTCGGCTCACCGCAACCTCCGCCTCCTGGGTTCAGGCAATTCTCCTGCCTCAGCCTCCTGCGTAGCTGAGATTACAGGCACACGCCACCATGCCCAGCTAATTTGTTTTGTATTTTTAGTAGAGACGGGGTTTCACCATGTTGAGCAGGATGGTCTCGATCTCTCAACCTCGTGATCCACCCGCCTCGGCCTCCCAAAGTGCTGGGATTACAGGCTTGAGCCACCGCGCCTGGCCGCCATGTATGTTTTACCTGAGTTTGCTCTGACTTATTCTCACTTTTATCTGCAGGATGTTTCAGAACTAAGGAATGAATTACAGCGGAAAGATGCACTAGTCCAGAAGCACTTGACAAAGCTGAGGCACTGGCAGCAGGTGCTGGAGGACATCAATGTGCAGCACAAAAAGCCAGCCGACATCCCTCAGGGCTCCTTGGCCTACCTGGAGCAGGCATCTGCCAACATCCCTGCACCTCTGAAGCCAACCTGAGCAAAGGGCAAAGGCAGTCAGACTGTGAGTGGTCTGGTGCGTGAGGTTGACCACACATCTTTTCCTGTGGACTTGACATTTTGGAAGAATTCTTTGCCAGATTATGAGTTCATTTTAGTTTTATGCTCCCATCGAAAAATTTTCCACTATTTTTATAAGCTGTTACTTTCTTGAGTACTTTAAGGGTCTGTAGCTTGGATAAATCAAGTAAATTTTTTTTTGTCTTTAGCAAAGTTTTGACTGTGAGTGTGATGACACAGCTTCTTTTTTATGGTGGTTTTGCTTGTTTTTAAACTTTTGTGTGACTTTTCATCTTTTTTTCATCTTTTTTTTTTTTTTTTTTTTTTTTTGAGACGGAGTTTCGCTCTTGTTACCCAGGCTGGAGTGCAATGGCGCGATCTCGGCTCAGCGCAACCTCCGCCTCCTGGGTTCAGGCAATTCTCCTGCCTCAGCTTCCTGAGTAGCTGGGATTACAGGCACATGCCACCATGCCCAGATAATTTTTTGTATTTCTAGTAGAGACGGGGTTTCACCATGTCGACCAGGATGGTCTCGAACTCTCGACCTCATGATCCACCCACCTCGGCCTCCCAAAGTGCTGGGATTACAGGCTTGAGCCACCGTGACCGGCCCCTTTTTTTCATCTTTTTATGTGTGCTTCCTGTAGTTTGATCTGAAGGAAAAAAGCATAATAGCCTGAGAATTAGGAGAAGGGGATTTTAGTTGTAGGCCTTATGATAGTTACCCTCAGTGATGAGTAGAAAAGTATGTAAATTTGTTCTGTTTTAAGACTTTGAACTACCTCAAGAAGAGGAACCTAACACAATATTTGTAATGTTTCCAGAGCTCTCAGGCTGAGGATTTTTTTGTAAACAGGTCAGAAGAAGATTGAACTATCTTGGGTTAGTGTAGTAATCTTACAGTAGGATCCTTAGGTTGATGCTGACCTCTGTTTGGGGTATGTTTATATTTTATGTTGTGTTTACTTTTTCTTTGATAAGGAGGGATGTAGTGGGAACAGTGATACACTAACGTTTATTACATTTTGCAGTAATGAATCCGTTTAATGGGGCAGACATTGTTTTCAGTAGTCTGACAGTGGGGCTATAGGTGAGCTATGAGGGGCTAAAGCTTGCTGTGATTGTCTATTTCTGTTTTGAGTTTTCTTTGCATGTATCATTTTTGTTTTACATTTTGGGAGGGGAAACATTTTCCATTAAGGAAGGTTGTTGCTGGTGGATTTGACTCCAAGGAACTAGAGTGTCATGGTGAGGGTGGAGGGGATGCAGGGTGATCATTGGCTACTGAGCCTCCACAAAGAGCATGTGGCGCCTCTGCCTGTGGAAGGATATTTTGCTCTCTTGTTAGTTTTGCAGGCAACCTTGGATTCGCTGTTGAGTTGCTGTTAAGAAATGGAGACCAGCGTTGTTTCTGCCTCTCGTTGGTTAGGTTTTCTGAGTTTTATAGTCTCTTATTAGATCTTATTAGATCACATCTCTTTACCCAGAACAAACGCTTCCCTATCTTCTGACTAGCAGTACTCCTGTGGCTCTGCACCTTGCCTCATTTTATTTTCTTCAGCCTTGAAGGCCCCTTCCCACATGCACTGACATCCTGTGGTGTGCCTGGTCCCTGAAGCCTCCTAGCACCTGTTCTGTTGCATCCCCAAGGCGTGGGACTTTGATCTCTTCTGCTGCCCTTGCTAGGTTCTCCCTGGTGGGTTAGAGCTTTGTATCAGTCTCTCTGCCCCTCACAATCGCAATTGTGGATTTTTACCTACTCTAATTCAATGATGCTAATGAGAATTAGACATGATTCCCCTTACATATATAGGGACCATATAGTCTTTTATCTTTTTGTTGTGTGTATATATGGTATCTGGCAAATGGATCTGTGATTACCAGCCTGACACCAACAAATCCCCTCAGTTAGGATGTATAGATTAAACAAAGTTTTGAAAAGCTCATATGCTACGACCTCAAGGTTGTTAACCTGATCATCTCATGGTAATTAGAAACTCTGATTGGCAGCTTTATATTTCTTGATTAAAAACCTAAATAAACTGATTATGTTTTAGGTATTCTTTTAAAGAGGTTCTTGATTAAAAGATTGAGAACTATCCTGTTTGGTGCTTAGTGAAAAGAGTTTGAATTACTGTATGTAACAATTATTACCATTTCTTTATTAAATTCAGAAGCTTTTTTGCCAAATAAATAACAATTTTTCAATCTTGTCTGTTGGTAAACATCTTGTTGGGTGATGAATAACCCTCTAAGAAACCCTCTGAGCTGCTGACTTTTTCAGGAAGAAAATCACATGCCATCCTCTGAAGTTCCCCTCTCAACTACTGTAAATGCCCTTGGCCGAGTCACTGCCCTGGTACTGGGGAGTGGAGTATTATGTCTTGGAAGAAAGACTCCTCTCATTGTCCAGGGGTGAGTTCTGGTCTGGCGTGATATTTGACCTTAGGTCTGCCCATAGGCTTCAGGCTTTCAACTTCCAGACATCTGTGCCACACACATTATGTGAATGATCTCACTGAATCTTCTAGAAGGCTTATAACAGAATCAATATTGTTGTTCCCATTTTCACAGATAGATAATAAATCTGTAAAATAGAGATAAGACTAAGTCCTATCCCCTAGGATTATTTTTGCAGACTAAAGGAGATGTTGAATGGGAAGTCGGTAGCAAGGGTGCCAGAATGTGTAGCAAGTGCTCTTCGGGTGTTGGTGATTTCTGTGGGTCCAGGAAGAGGAGGATTATGGACAAAGAATATGGGATTTAGGAAGTTTAAGTGGTTCGCCCACAGTTGAGAGCCTAGTCTTTAATCCTTGGCAGAAGCAGGATTTGATGTAGGTTTTCACACCTCTCTTCTCTGGTCAATGTGTTGATAACAGCCTACCTACCTAGGGTTCCAGGGTGTTCTTAAGAAGCCAAGGTTGTCTTGGGTGTGGTAGCTCTTTGAAAGGTAGAAAGTTCCACCAGAAGGCCTTTCTCCTCAAATACTACTTAGTTTCCTTGTCAGGCTCCCAGATGCAGATTGCCTGTGGGCTGTCACTCTCCACAGGTAAAGCTGCCCACATCTTCAGGACAGGCTTTTTTTTTTTTTTTTTTTGAGGCGGAGTCTTGCTGTGTCACCCAGTTTGTAGTGCATTGGCACGACGGGGTCCCACAGGCAGGCTCTGGGCAAAGGCCTGCCCGGCCATCAGGTAGTCTGTGTGTTTTACAAACAGCAGCTGAATGTGCTGCTTCCTGCTAGACATTCCTACCATTGACATCAAAACTGGTGGGTGACCTTTTCAGCCATTTGACATTTCCCTCAGAAGAACCTTGCCTCCTGGCAGTTCAAGCAATTCTCCTGTCTCAGCCTCCCAAGTAGCTGGGCTAATTTTTGTATTTTTAATGGAGACGCAGTTTCACCATGTTGGCCAAGTTGGTTTTGAACTCCTGACCTCAAGTGATCTGCCCACCTCAGCCTCCCAAAGGGCTGGGATATACAGGCATGAGCCACGGTGCCTAGCTCATCTTCATCTTCTTTACTTGAATAGAATTCTTTTTCATGTATCTTCCCTCTTTTGCTGTTTCCTCCTCTACCCAATGTCTTGACTGTTGACATTCCCAAGTGTTTGGTTCTGGACCTCTGGAGGCTGTGAAGGAGCGCTGCTCAGTCCTCTCTTCAAGAAAGCAGCTTCAAGGAGTTCAATTACACAAGCTCCTGCCATTGGGGGCCTGTTGCCGTGTTCCCACCCAGGCCATGATGGTTGTCACCAAACTCAGTGGAGGTGCAGATGCTAGACCATTTCTGCCCCACACAGGACTCCTCTAATGAGCAGTCTGAGGCCAGGCATGGTGGCTCATGCCTGTAATCCCAGCACTTTGGGAGGCTGAAGGCAGGCTGATCACTTTGAGGTTAGGAGTTTGAAACCAGCCTGACCAACATGGCGAAAACCTATCTCTACTAAAAATACAAAAATTAGCCAGACGTGGTGGCAGGTGCCTATAATCCCAGCTACTCAGGAAACTGAGGCAGGAGAATCACTTAAACCCAGGAGGTGGAGGTTGCAGTGACCTGAGATCAAGCCATTGCACTCCAGCCTGGACAACAGAGCGAGACTCTGTCTCAGAAACAATAAAAAAATACTGAGCAGTCTGCTTGGGCACTCTCAGCCTGGCCACATCTTCGGAGCTGTCTTGCCATCCTGCCTTCTTTTACCCCAGTGTTCCTTGGCCCACCAGCAAACCTACATCATAGGCTCTTCTTGTCTTCTGTTTCCTCCTCTCCCCTTTCTCTAACATAGGTGTTTCTCCTGAGAAGGAGAAAAAACTACCTGTCCCTGACATTCAGAAGCTGACAACACTGTTCAGTCATGTTATTTTATTGGACTAAACAGTCTCTGACTACCACCAACTCCAAAGGTGCTCTCAGGCCATGAAAATAAATCACTTCATAATTTTGTCTAAGCACATAAAAGAAAAAATTCAAGGTCTGTTTACCACTCACAAAAGACCAAACATCCTTCTAACAGCTTGCTCGCTTCGACAGCAGATATACTAAAATTGGAACAATACAGAGAAGATTAGCACAGCCTCTGCACAAGGATAACACGCAAATTCGTGAAGCGTTCCATATTTTTCAAATAATGCCTTTTTAATTGTATCCTGTAATATAGATACAGGACAGTACTGTATCATACCTCTGTGAATGTAACATATCTTGTACCTGCTTTATGATACGTAGTAGTGACTGTGCTTTATCAGAGCTGTTTTTAATGATGTTACTCTAGAATGTTTTCTTTCCCGATGATGATTCAGAAGCTAGTTTTTAAAAATGGTGCCAGGTACCACAACAGTAACAGAGCTTTGCAGTTTTTGGGGTTTTGTTTTTTACCTTTTTTTCCCCTTTTTTTTTTTTAAATGGGATGTGCTAGATGTCTCTCTAATTTTGTTCAGATGACTGCAGAACCTGGAAAAGCTGTTACTGTGGTTGATGCATAACATACTGCTATTATTGGTCTTTTTATGCAAGTATATATATACATACATATATATATAATTTGAGTTTTTGGAAACTTTAGCTGTACTGTCAACTTTGGAAAAAGTATCCCAGTTTACTGTGTTGAGTTGGCATTGTACAGAAATTAACAGCCATATTGGTCTAGAAACGTTAAACTTAATTTTTTTCCATTTATACGGGGGTAACACACTGTATTAAATATGTAAGGTCTTATCTACATGGGTTTGATTACAGAAACTAATATTCTCTAAAAAAGAAAAAAGAACAGCTGCTAATAAAAAAAAAGAAAAAAAGGGCAGTTACAGCCTTTATCCCTACTCTAGTCCACCTTCCTATAGATAAGATGTATTGAGATGCTCAGTCCTACAGTTAGTTGCCCTCACTCTGACAGCATCCAATCTGAATGAATCCTCACTTCTTGAAATCACCCAACCAAGGCCAAAATCCTAAAAAGAGGTTCTGACACCCTCTGTCTGAGAAGCCCTACTATTCTCTGTGATGAATGTTCTCCCTCACCGCAACAAGTAATAGACCCAACTTGTTCAAATACAGTTGTTTCTAGTAGTATTTGGCTGAAGGCATTCACACCCCCAGCGAATGTCTTGCACTTCTCATTGTGTCTTGGGGTGTGCCTCATCGAAGACCCTACTGAGACAATTGTGACTGGATGTGGTCTGTGAGCAGGCAGTAGGATGAAGCTTGGGGACTGACTCACTCCCTGTCCGACTGGCAACAAAACACATCCAGAACAGTGTGTGAGGTCTGGACAGTTGCTGGCACAAGGGGGCGGCCCAGTTGCTGAGGATTCTACCAGTGGTGCCCTGGGAAAATATCCCCAGGGAGGTGAGTGCGTGGAGTCAAACCTGTGGGAGGTAAGGGGAGTACTTCACAAAAGGACAGTAGAGTGTCAGTTCCCTGCAGGGGAATAGTGAGAAATTGATGAGGTGACTGAGTATCCAGGGCCTCTGTGGTTACCTCTGAGGACCTGGTAGAAATAGTCAATCAAAAACAATACTGAGGCCAGGCACAGTGGCTCATGCCTATAATTCCATCACTTTGGGAGGCCAAGGTAGGCGGATCACTTTGAGGTCAGGAGTTCGTGACCAGCCTGGCCAACATAGTGAAACCCTGTTTCTACTAAAAATATAATTAGGTAGGCATGCTGGCAGGTGCCTGTAATTGCAGCTACATGGGAGGGTGAGGCAGGAGAATCGCTTGAAACCGGGAGGCAGAGGTTGCGGTGAGCTGAGATCGCACCACTACACCCTAGCTTGAGCGACAGAGCAAGACTCCGTCTCAAAAACAAACAATACTATATGCCAGGGGTGGAGGGGAGGTGATGGTGAAGATTAGTGCTACCCTTGGAAATCTGACAGATGCCAGTAAGATGGTCCCAATCATAGTTCCATGTAATTTGTCAGCCTGATCTGCAGAATCCTGATGGATGCTGGAGAAAAATTGTCAGCCAAGTAACCTCAGTAACAATTGCTAGGTTGGAAATTACATCAGTGTTAGAGCAGTTCAGGGCTCAGGTACGTGGTATGCAGCCATTGATTGGGAGAATCCATTCTTACCTACCCCAGTTATGAAACACTTTGCATTCATGTGGAACAGAGAGTATTCCTTTCAGTTTTACTACAGGAACATGTTAACTTCTCTGCTGTCATGATACAGCCTGAAGAGATTTACCACCAAATCCCATTGTTTCTCTCTCCCAACTTAATCCCGAATTGGATAATTTATCTCCATCTCCACTGTAACCTTTACATCATCACTGTCATCTCTAGACCACTCTGCTCTTGAGAGACTGATGGAATCATTATTCAGACTAAAATAGGAAGAATGTTTTATCTATCAAATTGTATTTTTTGTCAATAGTGTTAGAGCACAGACAGTTTCGTTTACTGCTGGTAAGGGTGTAAATTGCTAGAAACTTTCTGAATGGCAGTTTGATTAAATCAAAGAGCTTAAGTTTGTGTCCTTAAATGCCTGCCTTGAATACTCAAGGCACATGGCCTCAAGAAGAAAATTAGAGAAGCATGCAAAGATTTTGTTAACAAAGATATAATCACTGCAGAGTAGAATTTAGAAATTTAAGAAGATTTTTTAGTCATCTGCAACAAGAAAGGAGTCAAAACAGATGTAGGGTCTCAATTAGTAAAATTCTCTCCCTGCCCAGAGATTATGCTGAGTTAAGGGACAGAAATGCAAAGCGTAGCCTGCTTTGCTAGTTATCAGGAATTACACTGTGTTGGGAAAATGTTTCAACACAAAAATAGAACCACCTATATGTAATCTTTTTGAAAGCACAAAATAAAGAGCAATCCTACAACCTTCACTGCTGTGGTCTGAATGTTGGTATCCCTCCCAGAATTCATGGGTTGGAACCTAATGTCAATGTAATAGTATTAAGAGGTGGAGCTTTTGGGAAGCAATGGATTCATGAGGGCTTCACCCTCATGAATGGGATAAGTACTCTTACAAAAGAAGCTTAGGGATGATCTCTTGCCTCTTCCACCTTATAAGGATACATAGCAGGCACCCATCTCTAAGGAATGGGCCCTCACCAGACTCCAAATCTGCTGGTGCCTTGATCTTGGATTTAGCCTCTAGGACTGTGAGCGACATTTCTATTGTTTATAAATTATCTAGTATAAGTAAGATATTTTATTATAGCAGCCTAAACCAGCTGAGACACCCTAAGAAAAGAAAAAATATTTGGTAATGAAAAACAATATGGCATGTTACATGTATGGTGACAAGTATTTGCATTTAAAAATGTATTGGGGCCTTGTTTTGATTAGACAGGAAATTTACCTTTAATATGTAAGTTTGGTTTTCTCTCAACATGACAGTTATAATATGTAATCAGCTTTGTTTTTTTGAAGATTATGTGATTGAGGTTAATGGGAACTGAACTTTCTGTTTCCAAGCTGTCTTCATTTTACCTTTCTATAAAAAAAAAATACAAGGTAACCATTTTTATTGCCCAGTTGTTCAGTTTTATTCAAAGAGCAAAGATTTGACAATGCATAGAATTAACATTGGTTTGTGGGCCACTTCCTGGGCCAGCACCAAAGACTGAAAAAGTATTTTGCCCCCTAAAAGTTGTATTGAGTCTTGTCAAATCACATTGCTCCGTCAGAAGGTAAGACAAGTCAGTGTGGACTGAGAGCAATGTCAGCACCATGAACAGCCATTCCAGTTCCTTTAATCCACTGGAAATCCATGCAGTGAAGTAGCAACACACCATGAGACAAATGGCTCCAACCCAAAGACCAGAGGTTCAGGAGTTTCTTCTTCTTCTTCTTTTTTTTTTTTAATCTGTAGAGATGGGGGTCTCACTGTGTTGCCCAGGCTGATCTCGAACTCTTGGGCTCATACTATTCTACTTCAGCCTCCTGAGTAGCTGGGACAACAGGCGCCCATCACTATGCCTGGCTAATTCTTTTTGTAGAGATGGAGGTCTTGCTGTGTTGCCCAGGCTGGTCTCAAATTCTGGCCTCAAGTTCTCCCATCTCGGCCTCCCAAGGTGTTGGGATTACAGGCATGAGCCATGTGCCCAGTCTAGAAGATCTTTGACTTTAAAGAACAGATCGTCTAGAGACCTTCACAAATGATGAAGTTGACACTACAGTCATGAAATTGAGACCTATAACTGGGCTGGGCTTGGTTATTTACAGAAAAACCTGTGTAAATAATTCCAATTCATGTTAACTTACATTATCTTGCTTAATCCTTTCAAAGCCCTTTTGGAGGTAGGTGTTATCCATCTATATATAATCTGCTACTTGTCTTAGACCAAGCAAGTGAAAATATTCAATCCAAGCATGCTACCATCCATTTCTGGTAGGTTTGGTTTGTTTTCTTTTTAGTTGGCTTTCCTGTTTATTTTGAACTTTTATTCGTCTTCCTATTGAGGTTAGATGTGCATTTTGGAATTGTATCATTTTACATAGAAAAAACTCTTCGGTGAGTTGACTAACATCCTAAGGACAATTAAACCACTTTTAAAGTAGATAATGGAAATCACAAAGTCTGATATTCCACAAAATGGAGTATGATGTTATGGACACTAGAAATACAATACAGGTCATTAGTAATGCTAATAACATTTCCCTGTAGATGCTTTTTAATAACACTGGTTTGTTTAATGTCAAGATATTTGTCGTGAATGGTCACCATGGAAAAATATGATATATTTTTTTTCTTTTTTTTGAGACAGGGTCTCCCTCTGTCACCCAGGTTGGTTGGAGTGCAGGAGTTCGATCTTGGCTCACTGCCACCTCTGCCTCCCAGGTTCAAGTAATCCTCCCACCTCAGCCCCCCAAGTACCTGGGACCACAGGCACATGCTGCCATGCCCGGCTAATTTTTGTATATTTTGTAGAGACGGGCTTTCACCATATTGCCCAGGCTGGTCTCAAATTCCTGGACTCAAAGCGATCTGTCTGCCTCAGCCTCCCAAAGTGCTGGGATTACAGGCATGAGCCACAGTGCCTGGCAGAACAGTATGAAATGTTAATGCCAAAATTTGTTTTAGCTATCATATATAAATCATATTACAAGCATATTATTTGGTTGGTTGGTTTTAGTTCATTCCTTCAGTCAGATGATTTAAAAGAAATGTTTTTCAGGTATCCTGTTTGTGATGTATCCGAAAGATTAGCTTAGAAAGAAAAGTACTTGGTAAACCATTCCTGGTGCGTAGAGCCCTGTTTCTGCTGGGCTTCTTTGGGTTGATCCGTTTCACCGTCTGGTGTCCTAAAAAAAAAAGAAAATATTTTTTATATGGTTTAAATATGCAATAAACAACTTAATACCCACCATCTTTTCAGAGAAAAATAACTGCTTATTTACTCTTCAAAAATACTGAATGGGACCAGCCAACATTAGTAATGGGAAGCAAGCTGAAAAGG
The DNA here is from genome assembly GCF_048565385.1 of Saimiri boliviensis. Classification (NCBI taxonomy): domain Eukaryota; kingdom Metazoa; phylum Chordata; class Mammalia; order Primates; family Cebidae; genus Saimiri; species Saimiri boliviensis. The sequence continues at coordinate 16,618,301 of NC_133451.1, forward strand.
ATGGGGCTGGGGAGGGAGTGTCTAATTCCCATTTTGAAAACAGAAGATTCACCATTGTTTGTTTCTCTGTTGTTCCTTTGATACTTAGTGATTATAGCTCCGATAATTATGCAGGATTAACCAAACCTAAAGATTAAGGGACTTTATTTATTTATTTATTTATTTTTTGAGACGGAGTTTCGCTCTTGTTACCCAGGCTGGAGTGCAATGGCGCGATCTCGGCTCACCGCAACCTCCGCCTCCTGGGCTCAGGCAATTCTCCTGCCTCAGCCTCCTGAGTAGCTGGGATTACAGGCACGCGCCACCATGCCCAGCTAATTTTTTGTATTTTTAGTAGAGACGGGGTTTCACTATGTTGACCAGGATGGTTTCGATCTCTTGACCTCGTGATCCACCCGCCTCGGCCTCCCAAAGTGCTGGGATTACAGGCTTGAGCCACCGTGCCCGGCCTATTTATTTATTTTTTTGAGACAGAGTCTCCCTCTGTTGCCCAGGCTGGAGTGCAGTGGCATGGTCTTGGCTCACTGCAACCTACAGTCTCCCAGGTTCAAGAGATCAGTGTTCCTCAGCTTCCCAATTAGCCGGAATTAAGGCGCAGACCACCACACCTGGCTAATTTTTGTAGTTTTTGTAGAGATGGGTTTTGCCATGTTGGCCAGGCTGGTCTCAGAAATCTGACCTTAGGTGATCTACCCACCTCAGCCTCCCAGAGTGCTGGGATTACAGGTGTGAGCCACCGAGCCCGGCCTGATTAAGAGACTTTAGAATTCCAAGGAGATATAGTAAATCTTGAGGAATAATATTAGTAATAATACTGAAACTATATTGAAGATTTCTGTGCCAAGTCCTGTGCTAAGCATGTCCTATGGATTAATGCCTTTAGTCTCACTTTAGTCTGATGAGATAGATGGTGTATTGTCTTCATTTTAGAGGCAAGGATATGGTAACCTGGAGAGGTCAAGTGACCTGTCCAAGGCCACACAGCTAAGAATGAGGAGTGTGATTTGAATTCAGACCTCCAGGCCAGATGGGGTCTGCCTTTTGTGTAACCCATTCTGAAGTGTTCAGCTAAGTGATTCAGTGTCCCTTGTCTAATCATCCATGAAAAAGGGCCTTCTGGAATTTGGTACCAGGAATAGTACCCCTTCCAAATGACATAATTCTCTTCTCTTACACAGTCTTTCCTTTTGGCTAAATTATCATTTTTCAGGCAGGGCTTGTTTTGCTACTCTTTATATCACCCAAATGCCAAGTACTTAGCAGGTGCCAGAAAGAATCCTAATTTCCCTCTTATCTATGGGGTAATAGAATCAGGGCCTCTGTCCCCAACAATCCCCGGAACCTTGTGGCAGTTTTTGCATCCAGAGACTGGTTGGGTTTGTAGGGCCGGCCACAGCTGGGGCTTGGGTCCAAGCTGGGAGATTTAGTTATTGGAGGGGCATTAATCCTGGAGCTCAGATCGCCACTCAGAAAGTTCTTTGCATAGGAGGCAAGGTTCGGCACGCTGACCACGCGGCTGGGCACATCCTCCATCTTCTTTTTCTGTTTGTATTAATGGAAAGGTTAGCGCAATGCAATGCCAAAAAAAAAAAAAAAAAAAAAAAAAAAAAAAAAAAAAAAAATTATTGTAAAAGCAAAGAATGCTCTCGCCCAATCAAAATTGTACAGGAGAAGCAGCAACAATTTTATTTATATACTTACATGCTATTTTTTAAAGCACTTTTCCTTCTAATCTTCATTTTATATTATAAAGATATATGTATGTTCACAATCTCTTTACCAGAACTTCTGGAGATGGATGTGTTTTGCAACTAAATTTTGTTGAAGATTTTAGAAGGTCATATAACACCCTCAGCAGGAGCTGGGCCCACCCTAGCCTCAAATGCATTCACATTTCTGGAGAGAAACTTACATTTCATCACACTGAGGGATACATAACAGCTGCAAATGAGATCACATTAGTTAGGTCACAAGTGTATTGTTCTGTGAACTATTTTTTTAAATACTGGTTTTTTTTTTTTTTTGAGATGGAGTCTCTGTTGCCCAGGCTAGAGTTCAGTGGTGCGATCTTGGCTCACTGCACCCTCCATCTCCTGGGTTCAATCGATTCTCCTGCCTTAGCCTTCCGAGTAGCTGGGATTGCGGGCATCCACCACCACACCCAGCTAATTTTTCTGTTTTTTAATAGAGATGGAGTTTCACCATACTGACCAGGCTGGTCTTGAAACCCTGACCTCGAGTAATCCACCCACCTTGGCCTCCCAGAGTGCTGGGATTACAGATGTGAATGATCACACCTGGCAAAAAATACTATTTTCAAAGAGCCTTTAGGATTTTGTGATAGCCTTTAGGATTTTGTGATAGCAGATAAGAGAACTGGATGTGAAAAATTCCAAAAATACGTAAAGAAATAAGAAGTGGAAGATTCTTACTCTTCTTCTTCCCATTACCTAGGTAGAGCTGTTCTTAATACTGACAAATACTCTAAAAAGTTTGGAGAATACAAAAGCTCATAAAAAATAAAAATCACTCATAATCTGCCCAGCCAGATATAAACACTATTAGTACTTTGGACTGTTTCTCATGGGTCCTTTTTTCCCAATGAATATTTCTCTGAGCATACACCAACCCATCAATAACCTGTGGTTACTTTTAAGAAAAATGAAACCAACAGAATTGTAAAATGCATTAAAACCAGTAGAACCAATTTACCTTCATGGAAGGAGTCAAATATCCCGGGTGAGGATTGAAAGAAAAAGATCGATTCCGGTGGGACATTGCACTGGGAAATGCTGTGTAGTGAAATCTTCTCTCTTCCTGAGAAAGCAATACAACTGAGTTTAAGTGAACCTAACCACACAGCACTGGGTTTGACCTGAAGGAAGATGACTGTGAGGGCAGAATACAGAGAAAAGGAAAGTCCAGGGGAGGAAGGGGAAGGCAGTGAGAATCAAACTGCCAGCCGCTGAAGCTTTCAGGAAGCACCTTTCCTCTTGATCTTTTATGTCACCAGCCCCTCTTGTAAAGAAAAGGGCAAGGTTATGCTTTAGGATACCGGAAATCCAATTGTTCTTGGCATGTGAAGGTAACGTACTGCAGAAAGTTAATAAGGCAAAGAAAGAAAACCTCCAGGTATGCAAAGGATTTCACCTTCTTTCTTCCTCTGTCTTTTGTTTACATTTGTGTCTTCTAACATACACAAACGTAGAGAGGGTAATGAAATCCATCCCCCACTTTACCTGTTATAACTGTATGGCCAATCTTGTCTGTATGTGTCATTTTCCACTTTTTTTTCTCTCCTCCTGTGTTAGTATTATAATTCCAGTTATTACATAACTTTCTCTATAAAAACGGTATTTCTAAGAAATAAGGATTGCTTTAAAAACTCACAATACCTGTTCACACTTAGCAAATGAGCAATAATTCCTTATCAGTGTCACCTAATTTTCAAAGCACCGGGAGATACAGAAGGTAGGTGGGTGGGCAGGAGCAGGTGGAGCGGGAGACATTCCCAAGAAATGACCAGCAGGCCTTGGGTGGATACTGAATCAGAGGGAGTTGGGTTCTTTTCAAGGGGTCTAGGGAGTGGCTTTGCTAAGTAGAAAACGTGGTCATTTTTACCAAAAAGAACAACAATGAAAACATCTATTGATTCTACTAAAATTCAAACATAAGCCATTCTAGATTTTCTCATATTCTGTAAGTTAAAAAAAAAAAAAAAACCATTATTAACATCGGGCAAATGCTGTTAGACTTGGGAGTAAAATGATTTTTTTTCCTTCTATTTTCCTGTATTAATTTTTTAGTGAGTATGTCTTCTTTAATAATAGAAAAAAAAGATTTTTTTTTTTTTTTTTTGAGACAGAATCTTGCACTATCACCCAGGCCAGTGCAGTGGTGTGATCTCGGCTCACTGCAACCTCTGGCTCCTGGGTTCAAGTGACTCTCCTGCCTCAGCCTGCCTAGTAGCTGGGATTACAGGCGCCCGCCACCACACCCAGCTAATTTTTGTATTTTTAGTAGAGACAAGGTTTCACCATGTTGGCCAGGCTGGTCTCGAACTCCTGACCTCATGTGATCCACCTTTCTCAGCCTCCCAAAGTGCTAGGATTACAGGTGTGAGCCACCGCGCCTGGCCGGAAAGGATTCTTTATAAAGCAAGATGTTAGGGCACCTAGAGAAATGCTGAGTGCAAGTGAACACCCCTCCCCGGGGAACCCGCAGTGCCTGGCCAGGCACGTGGGCAAGGCGCCCCCTGATTGCCTCACCGTGAGCTGCCTGATGATGTCCTCTCTCTCCTTCAGCCGGGTCTGCAGGCGGCCTATGAGCTGAAGGTCCTCGGGCCTCGACGCTCCCTTCCCTGGCTTCTCTCCAGAATCTTTCAGTCTGTTCCAAGCAGGCATGCAGTCAGGTCCCCCTTAGAGCAATTACTCAACAAGGCGGGAGAACAAGTGCACGCGATGGGAATGCCACCCTGTGTTCAGCCCGGCCGGGGAGGCCCAGATAGCAGCAGAGGCTTAGCTAGGGGCCCCCCAGGGAGATGGCTGGCAGAACCCAGGATCCCAGTTCTGCCAGGTCCCCTGAGGCTGCAGGGCCAGGAACCAAAGGTCCCCTGTGTGCACAGAGTGCTGCACACAGCCGGGCTTCAGGAGCCAGGGATGCTGCTGGGAAGAACAGCCCAGGGCAGGAACAAGCCCCCAACTCCGCCCGAGGCCTGCAGGTTCTCTTAAAGCTCTTGCGCCATCTGCTGGCGGACACGGAGCACGACCCGTGGCCAGTACCCACTGCTTACTTTTTCAGTGTGAAGCCAGGGAGGAACTGGTGGGGGGAGGCGAGCAGGGCTAGGGCTGCAGATGACCTACTGACAGGAGTTGATAAGAGCCCAGGGCTTTGGGTGCGATGACCGGGCTCTAATACTGGCTCTGCTTTTTTCTAGATATGTGACCTTGGGCATCATTTCACCTCTGTGTGGGCCTCGGTTCCCTCTTCTTTAAACTGGCCATGGAACTGGGTGGTTGTGAGAATTCCATGTGATAATGGGCCCCTGGCTTACATAGCAAGTGCCCTGTAGACTATAGCGGTAAAACCTTTCCTGCTGACTTTTGGATGATTTGCTTTGTATTGGAGACAGTGGGGAAGTTTTTAAGAGCTCAGCCTAAAGGTCAGACAGGTGACATTTAAATTCACTTAATGCTGCCTGACCTTGGGCAAGTGGCTTTGCCTGTCAGGACCTGGCTTGCAGCCATCACCTCCTAAATGGTCTTCCTGGCAGTCACCCCTCCCCGTTTCTTCTCAGCAGTCAGGCCATGTCACTCCTGCCCAATGCCTTGCGATGGCTTCCCAGGGCATTCTGAACACATGCAAATACCTTCCCATCAGGGCAGGGGTTCCTCCGCCCATCTCCTTTCCTCCCACTCACCTTCCCTCTCACTCTGTTTAGCCACACAAGCCTTTGGGCTGTTTTCAGGAACGTGAAGCAGGCCCCCTTTGCACCAGGTGTGGCATCTGCTTCGAATGCTCTTCCTCCAGATGGCTCAGGAGTGCCCTCATCTCCTTGTACTTAAATGTCACCTCCTCAAAGAGGCCTTCTTTTGCCCACACTTGCCACTCCCAATCCTGTCTTCTAGCACTTTCACCACCCGTTGTGAATTTAACTGCTTGCTTTTTCTTTTTAGTGAGACTGGGTCTATTTTTGTTTTGTTTTGAGACAAGAGTCTCTCTCTCTGTAACCCAGGCTGGAGTATAGTGGTAAAATCACGGATCACTGCAACCTCAACCTCTCTCACCTCAGCCTCCCAAACAGTTGGGACTACAGGCACACACCACCATGCCCAGCTAATTTTTTTTTTATTTTTTGTGAGACACAGTTTTGCAATGTTGGCCCAGGCAGGTCTCAAACTCCTGGGGTCAAGCCTCAGCCATGCAAAGTGCTGGGATTACAGGCATAAGCCACCAAGCCCAGCCTGTTTGCTTATTTCTTATCTGAGTCCTCAGCAGAATTTGTGAGCCTATGGACACTGTCTTTGTTTTGTTCTTCGCTGTAACTCTGGAGCCTAAAGCAGTGCTGTGCATACAGTGGTCCTTAACAAATATTTGTTGAATGAATAAATACAATATGTGTTCATGAGGGACCAGTGGTAATAACGACTCTACCCTCAAGTACTGTTGTGATGATTAAATGAAATGATACTATTAGAAGAGAGCAAATGCTCATAATTGAGCAGCCCTGATCCTTCTGATTTCTTCCAAGTGTGAGGATTAAACCAATGCTTATCCTCACAGATTCCCAGTGACCTGCAGGAAAGGGGAACACAGCCTCATAAAATGAAGGGAGAATCATGACCCCTTGGCTTGTTCCTCCCCACCCCCACCCCCCGAACTTGATCTGTCACTGAAGCTGGAGTGCAATGGCCCAATCTCCGCTCACTGAAACCTCCACCTCCCAGGCTCAAGTGATCCTCCTGCCTCAGCCTCCCAAGTAGCTCAAATTGCAGGCGTGTGCCATCATACCTGGCTAATTTTGTGTTTTTAGTTGAGATGGGGTTTCACCATGTTGATCAGGCTGGTCTCCAACTCATTAGCTCAAGTGATCTGCCTGTCGCGGCCTCCCAAAGTGCTGGGATTTCAGGTGTGAGCCATCGGGCCCGGCCAGAACCCAGGACTTTTCATTTGAAAACCAGGAAAGCCCAGGGCCACTGGGGTGAGTTGGCCACCCTACCAAATGGCACATTTGCTAGTCCCTCCCTGGGGCCCAAGGCCTCACTTACTCAGCTTCCAGGGCGGCCAGCCGGGCCTGGAGCTGGGCCTGAGCACTACTGAAATCTGCCACCATGGCCTGCATCTCCTTCCGGTGTTCCTGGCGGAGCGTCTCCACCTCCCTGGCCCGCTGGGCTTGCTGATTCTCCTCCAGCAACCTGTGGTGGACGAAAGCACAGCCAGGCTTGCCCAGCTCTGGGGATGGCGCCCCTTGGGTCCTGGGGTTTATTCCCCTCGTTGCTGCCCAGTTTGGGAGAGCTGGGTGGGGAGAGGTTGTGAACTGAGGATACCTGTGGGAAGGACAGCTAGGGTCTCCGAGTTGTGGGGTCCAGGACAAACCCCCACTGTGGGACCCCTTCTCAGCACCCTCCCATCTCAGAAGGAGAAACCTTAGCATAGAAACAGCCTTCAGGCAGAAGTGATGGAGAACAGCCCTGCAGGGGAGCCCCAGAAAACACGCTTTTCACTGGGGGCCAGCGGGGAGGCGGGAGGCTGAGATTCTCTGTCATTATCGCCCAAATGCTGGGACTCTGAGACCCAGGGGGCCGCCAGTCCAGGGTGGAAAGGAGGGTGGGAGTGGGGGGATGGCAGTGTTTCAGCACCCCCCCCCCCCACCACTCCCGGCTGCCTGTGTCTGCAGCCTCCCCATCACTTCCTAGCTGTGTGGCTCTGGGCAAGCTGCTCCCTGCTGCGCCCTCCTCTGCCAGATACAGGTGACAGTGGAACCTACCTTACAGAATTACTGCAAGGAGGAATTGTGTTAATACATGTCTAGAACAGTCCATGGCATAAAGTACATGCTCAACCATTAGTGATAATTTCTCTTACTAGTGAGAAACAGCAGTATCTACAGAAAAGCCTCAGGGGTCTATTGCCCTCAGAGGGTACAAGAAGTTTTTTTTTTTTTTTTTTTTCAGATGGAGTCTCACTCTGTTGCCAGGTTGGACTGCAGTGGCATGATCTCAGCTCACTGCAACCTCTACCTTCTAGGTTTAAGCAATTCTCCTTCCTCAGACTCCTGAATAGCTCGGATTACAGGTGCCCACCACCACGCCCCACTAAGTTTTCGTATCTTTAGCAGAGACGAGGTTTCACCATTTGGGCCATGCGAGTCTCAAACTCCTGACCTCAGGTGATCCACTCGCCTTGGCCTCCCAAAGTGTTGGGATTACAGGTGTGAGCCTCCACACCCGGCCAGCACTTTTTTTGTTGTTAGAGGTGAGGTCTCGCTATGTTGCCTAGGTTGGTCTCTAACTCCTGAATTTAAGCGTTTCTCCCACTTCGGCCTCCCAAAGTGCTAGGATTATAGGTGTGAGCCACCACGCCTGGCCTGGTCCAAGCAAATTTTATGTGATATATTCCTTCCCAGGAGTGGAACCATTGCTCTTCACACTTGGAGGGGGCTGTAATGTAAAATGGTTAGGAGTTGCTAATCCAAACTCCTTATTCTAGGGAGTTGCTAAGGTCACATAGTGAGTCACTAACAGAAACTAAGTTGTTCCACCTTGTCCAGGTGCACTCCTGGCTGCCTCTCAGATGAGCCTCAGGTCAGCTGTTTGCTTGGGGAGGGAGGCCTCATGACCCCAGTCCAGTTAGGGCCTGAGCTCTTTCACAGCCACCTGGCCCTGGCAGGGGGAACTGTCCCTCACCAGTGAGTGTAGGACTCAGAATAGCCCCCATCTCCTGGTGGCTCTCCTCCCAATCTCCACTGGGCATTCTAGTCTCCTGGGGCCTCATTCCACATCCAGATTCCCCTCCTCACACCTCCTGCAACTGGGGTGGCCCTTTCCACATCCAAGCCCTTCCTGGGGCCTCCTTTCCACATCCAGGCCCCTGCTGGGACCTCCTTTCCACATCCAGGCCCTTCCTGGGACCTCCTTTCCACATCCAGGCCTCCCTGAGACCTCCTGCAACTGGGGTGGCCCCAGAGTGTGAACTTTTAACAAAGCTCCCATGAGGGGCACCTCTGGCTAAGCACAACCTCAGGCCTCCAGGACACCCTGGTTCATCTCAGCAAGTGCTTCTGCCTAAAAAAGGAGGATTTATGAAGAATTCCAGCGCCTCTGGAAAACTCTCTTGCTCTGGCCATTTACTACAGCAAGAGTGAAGTAAAGGACTCACAGATAAGAAGGCAGTGGCACTCAGAGTAGCATCCTGGTGACACTGCGTCAGCATCTCCTGGGAATTTGTTAGAAATGCAAATCCTACTTCCAATGCTAATTAATCTAATTAATCCTGGTTTGCAGGCTCCACCCTGGCTCTAGTGATTCAGAAATGCCCAAGGTAGAGCCCAGAAATGTGTTCAACAAACCTTCCAGGTGATTTCTTTTTTCTTTTTTTTTTTTGTAGACAGGGTCTTGCTCTGTCACCTAGGCTGGAGGGCAGTGGCAGGATCTCAGCTCACTGCCGTCTCTGCCCTCTGGGGTCAAGTGATCCTTCCCTGTCAGCTTCCTGAGTAGCTGGGACTGCAGGCGCACACTCCCATACCTGGTGTTTTTTTGTTTGTTTTTGTTTTTGTATTTTTAGTATAGATGGGGTTCTTACATGTTGCCCAGGCTGGTCTCAAACTCCTGAGTTTAGGCAGTCTGCCTTGGCCTCCCAAAGTGCTGGGATTACAGGCATGAGCCACCACACCCCTCCCTTCCAGGTGATTCCAATGCAAGTTCAAGTTTGAGAATCATGACAACAGATTGTTTCTTGAATCAGTGCTGTGTGCCAAGCATTGTTCCAACACTGTACATGTTCTCTCTTTCAGTTCTTCGACAACCCTGTGAGCTAGGCCCTGTTATCCTCCCATGCTCTGGGCCAGTGAGGCATGGAGAGGTCAAGAAACTGACCCAAGGTCATGCATCAGAGGCAGAGTTACCAACGTTGATCAAAGTGCAAACCCCAGCCTTCCCTAACAACTACAGTGCAATGGAAAGCCTCGCTGAACCTTTTTTTTCCTTTTTTTTTCTTTTTTTTTGAGACAGAGTTTTGCTCTTGTTGCCCAGGCTGGAGTGCAGTGGCACTATCTCAACTCACTGCAACCTCCACCTCCCAGGCTCAAGCAGTCCTCCCTCCCCAGCCTCCCAAGTAGCCGGGACTACAGGTGCATACCACCACGCTTGGCTAATTTTTGTATTTTTAGTGGAGATGGGGTTTCACTATATTGCCCAGGCTGGTCTTGAACTCTTGACCTAAGGTGATCTGCCTGCTTTGGCCTCCCAAAGTACTGGGATTACAGGCATGAGCCACCGAGCCAGCCGAGGCTGGAGTCTTATCCCCATTTTACAGAGGACTCAGTCTGGGAGAGGTCAGCTGACTCACCAACGTCACACAGCTAGTTAAGAGCGTACAGCTAGTTAAGAAGACACCACACGGTCTGAACTACTCCACCACACTGTCTCCCTAAGATTGGATTTGATGACACTTTTGGTGTCTTCTAGGTCCAATTCTCGTTCTCATAAATGCCATGATTTGCAGGGAACAGGACACCCTCTTCTATTTCAAGGCACTTCCTCTGCGGTTTTGAGATCTAGAATTTCTGGCGCTCTGGGACTTTTCATGAGTTCGAGTAGTATCTGTGAGATGCTGGAGCATTAAGTATCTAGTGTCTTGCAAGGCAGGGTGCCGGAGGGAGTGACCCATTTCAAGGCCTTGGCTCAGCGAGCCGCTGTTGGAGGGAGGGAGGGACGCTGGTCGGGGGCGGAGTCACAGACCTGCGCTGGTCACGGAGCTGCTGCGCCTCCTGCTGATGCTGCTCCACCTCCGAGCGCAGCCGCCGCACGGCGTCCTGGAGCTGAGCGTTCTCCTCCCAGAGCCTGCATCCCTCGCCGGGACCCTGCCCAGCAGCGCCTGATGGGAAGCTGGCCTGGCCTGGGCCACCCTGTTCCTGAAAAGGCAACCGGGAGAGCTGTTTTCAGGAGGCACAAAGGGCCAGAGCAGTGCTGCGGCGAGATGGAGATCCACGGGTGCCCGGCGCAGGCTGGAGCCCGAGACAGGTTCCTGGGTCCCCTGTAGGGACCCCCATCCAGTCTCTTAAACTTTTCCTGCTGCCGGGCGCGGTGGCTCACGCCTGTAATCCCAGCACTTTGGGAGGCCGAGGCGGGTGGATCACGAGGTCGAGAGATCGAGACCATCCTGGTCATCATGGTGAAACCCCGTCTCTACTAAAACTACAAAAAATTAGCTGGGTATGGTGGCGTGTGCCTGTAATCCCAGCTACTCAGGAGGCTGAGTCAGAATTCCCTGAACCCAGGAGGCGGAGGTTGCGGTGAACCGAGATCACGCCATTGCACTCCAGCCTGGGTAACAAGAGTGAAACTCCGTCTCAAAAAAAAAAAAACAAAAAACTTTTCCTGCTTTGGGAGTTGGCCACATCTGGCCCTTAGAGTTTAATAAAACTTCAGAGCCAAGAATGGGGCTTGCATCCAAATGAACAACCACACTCCACCTGCCCCAGGCCCTTGCTGTGCTCTCTGCCCGAGGTATCCGCCCTGCCTGCCTCCGTGTCCCTTAGTGAAGCGAAGTGTTCAGTTAACTGACACTGCTCAGTGAAGCCTTCCCCACCTCTCAGGGGAGAACTGATGAGCTTTCTCTGATACAACCAAATCTCGCCAGCTCTGACTCTGTAAGGGGTGACATGGAAGAGAATATGTTTTCATGCTGGTTTCCTTCGCTGGATTGGGAGCTATTCATCGCTTTCCAACTGTGTAGCACCTAGCATGGTGTATTCTATAGGTACCACGTGAATGCTTGCTAAAGAAAATTGTTCTAGAATGTCAGTAGTTCAGGTAGAAACACAAAGATTGCAGTTCAACAGCAAATGGGGTCAGATTTAATCTGTGACTAGTGAATGTTACAGTTTTCAAATTCAGATATGCCCGACAGCTTGTGCCTGTATTTGCTCGCTGCACACAGTAATTGCACAGCTGTGCCCTGGGAGAATCTGTGACCCAGGTTCCATGTCTCTGCCTTCCTGCCCTGGGGTTGGCATGGTGGGGGATGCCTGTGGGCACCCACTTGGCACTCTTACATGCCTAACCTGGAAGAGCAAGAGCAGGGGGGTTACTGCCCTGTGGGGACCACCCTTGATGAATGGGGGATAGAAACAGATGGAAAAATGCATTCCCCTCTTGGGTCTCTGAGTGGCAGGGATGAATGAAAATTAGGTCCCAGCAGGACAGAACTCCACTTAGCTCAGTGGTAGCCAGCCTGGGGCTGCAGCCTGGCATTGTGTCCCCTCCCCTTTCCTTTATGACTTGCTGCCCGGGCTCTTCCTCTTTGCTGACACCCCGGCATCTGTGCTCTGTGCAGGATATCACCTGAGACCACACTTTCCTTCTAGACGGTTCAGGGCTTCCCTCCTCTGAGGCAAAGGAGAGGGCTGGGGCACAGGTGGCCAGGTATCGTCCCATGTACTCAGTGCTCCCTGGCTTCCATCCAGAGCCCTCAGATGAACACTGACTCCCTCCATAGCCCAGGCCCCAGCTGTCACCATCCCACACTTCCCCTGTCCCCTTCCATTGGTACCAGAGGCTCCCACTCATCTAAACAGTTAATGGAACACGTTGTGTCTTCCCTCTGTTAGACCTAACCACTGGGCTAACCTGTGATTCATCATTTGTTAATATTTTTCACATAAATCCAGAAATCACCTTCCTATGCTCAGCAACAGCTAAGTCAGGCACACGTGATTCCTATGTCCCCAGGACTTTCAGCAGAACTGGGCCACCAACAAATCTTCACCATCCACAGACACTGGTGGAGACCCTACTGAGAGCCAGGAGTGGGCTGGGGAGGCAATGAGGCAGAACAGACGGGTTGTCCTCAGAAGACTCCTGATCCAGTCTAGGCAACAAGGACATCCATGAAATGGCATGTCCCCAACAGGACCAGGCAGTAGATCCTAGAGCCAGCTGAGCTGTCTTGGGAGGACGTGCGCCAGGATCTCAGAGCCAGCCACGGTGTGTAAGGGAAGCCCCCAGCATGGGATACCCTATGCAGCATTCCAGGCAGGAGGAGTTGCACAGGCGGAGGACAAAGGGAGGGTGCAGATGCCGGGTTTATGAACTGCGGGGAATACGGCAGGACCTATAGGTCATTGTCAGTGGTGGAGGCTTTTCAATGCCAAGTTGAAGCATTTGGAGCTTTCTCCAGTGGGAGCCACCAAAGGCTTTATGAAAAGTGGTGCTGGGTTTTGGCGGAATACCTGAAGCCATACACCATGGGCTGGAGGGAGAGGGGGCTGGGCTGTTAGGAGGTGACTGTGCCATCCAGCTAGACCAGGAATGATGGACATGCAGGGAAGGGACTGATGGGCAAAGTCTGAGCAGGAAGTGGAAGAAGAGTCGGCACTGAGCCTGGGTGACAACAAGGCTGCTCCACTCAGGGGAACAGCAAAGGCTAGATGGAGCCTATCTGGGAGATAGTCTGAGAACTTCCCCTGCAGATCCAAAGGAGTGGCCCAGAGCAGCTGCGCTCAGGGCCTGTCTAGCACCAATACCCTGAGATACGATTGTGTCTGAATTATAAATAACATGCAGCACTTAAAACCTTTTTTTTTTGCTTGACGAGACCCCGCAGTATCCCTCAGGCCTGTGGAGAAGGGTCTTCCCCACTTCGGGCAGGGGACAGGGGAATGACCAAGTACCCAGAGCCCATTCTTTTTTTTTTTTTTTTTTTTTTTTTTTTTTTTTTTTTTTTGAGACAGGTCTTGCTGTGTTGCCCAGGCTGCGGTGGTACAATCATAGCTCACTACACTCTGAAACTCCTAGGCTCAAGTGATCCTCTCTGCTCAGCCTCCCGAGCCAGGATTACAGGCATATGCCACCACGCCCGGCTAATTTAAAAATTTTTGTAAAGATAGAGTCTAGGCTATGTTGCCCTGGCTGCTCTTGAAATCCTGGCCTCAAGAGGTCCTCTGGCTTTGCCTCCCAAAGTGCTGGATTCCAGGTGTGAGTCACTGCACTAGGCCTCAGATCCCGTCTTTTATGAGGCTTCTCACTGTGGCCCCGATGCTGCTCTGGGAAGGGTGTGGCTGGGGCAAGGGAAAGCGCAGGAGTGCTGACCTCTGTGGCGATGGTGTGGTCCTCGCTGTCCCCTGGACACTGGCTGCTGGCTTGATGTTGGCCCAGAGCCCTCAGCTCAGCCTGCAGCGCCTCCAAGTCCTTCTGGTGCCCAGAGCAGGCAGCTTGCTGCTCCGACAGCTCCTGCCTGAGGGACTCTGGAAGAGGGAGAGCAGTGGGAGTCAGGTGCTGGGTCTAGGCTGGAGCCTGTCTCATGGGGACAACAGTCTCTGGAGCAGGGGTGGGTGGAGTGGGTGGCTGCTGAAGGCTTGTGGTGGGTTGAATTCCCCAAACGTTTTTCAAGATAACAGTAACCACAGGACTATGTGTGAAAACTTCTCATTAAAGCCCCACAACCATCCTTTCTGGTATCAATTATACCCCTCCCCACCCCTGCTCCATTTTAGGATGAGACAGGGTGAGTACAATCCCCAAAGCCACACAGCTATTAAATGAGGGAGTTGGGATGCAAAATTTCAAGTGGTTCTTCACTCTGAACCCCCTGCTTGCCCACTACTGGTTGGTTAGGATGGGTGGCAGGTGAGGGCAGGATGGCCTGAGCCCAGGGCCAAATCCTGTGGCAACGCTTGACCTCAGCATCAAGTTAGGAGACCAGGCAAAGAACAGGGCATTATCAAATGAGCCGAAGGCCTCTTCTGGGGGTGATGGTCTCAATTTGGAAAATTTCAAATTTATGTCAACTCTTTTTTTTTGAGATGGAGTCTCACTCTGTCACACAGGCTGGAGTGCAGTGGCACGATCTCCGCTCACTGCAGCCTCCGCCTCCCAAGTTCAAGCGATTCTCCTGCCTCAGCCTCTTGAGTAGCTGGGACCAGGAGTGCACCACCATGCCCGACTAATTTTTGTATTGTTTTTAAGTAGAGATGGGGTTTCACTATTTGGCCAGACTGATCTTCAACTCCTGACAAATGATCTGCCCATGTTGGCCTCCCAAAGTGCTGTTACAGGCATGAGCCACCATGCCCGGCCAATGTCAACTCTTAAGGAGACAAAATGTTCACAGGTTCTTCCCATGAGTGGGAGGTTTTGGCTAGATCATGGAGGTAGGAGATGGTATGACATCCCAGCAGGTTAGGGACTAAAACGGAATCACCCAGGAGAAATGTGGGCATTCTCTTTAACTCAGGGGAAGAGTAAGGCCAGAAACTCTAGCTTCCCCTGTGAGGATGCAGACTGATTTCCAGTAGTACACTAGACACTTCCCAGCATGATGGAAACAATTATTTCAAAATGAATATTTTCTGATAGAGCAGATGCTAAATAGTAAGCTATTCCTTTAAAAAAAAGATACTTTCAAAGTGCTTGTAAATTTGGTACTTTACTTTTCTGTTAAAAACTTTTGAGACTCTGTATCTTAGTTATTGCAAATAACCTTTGAAACATTGTTCTGATCACTCCATAAGCACCTAGCACAGGTTTTAGTACAGAGCAAGTGCTCAACATGTATTTGTAAAATAAACAAATGATCTTTAGAGTGAAAATGGATGATGTGGTAAAAGTGTATTAGTTATAAGAGCTTTCCTATAAGCTTACTAACCTTGTCTCAAAGGTTAAGTATATTAAACACACGTAAAAGCTTAGTATATTTGGATGATATTAAGATGAAAAATTTATGTGGTCATCTTTCCAGCAAAATTTTGATAAAGTGATTTCTATGGCTTATCTTCCTTTTTTTTTTTTAAAATCTCTAAACATAACCCCATCTTTTGAAAACTGTTATCACAAGATATATGTAATAAAACTCTTTGGCAAATAATAAATTATAGGGTATTCATTCTTTACCCTCCTCCTTCTCTCACACCTTCCCATCATTCATCTATCCATCCACCTATCCATCTATCCACTGACCCATCTATCCCTCCATCCACTTGCCCATTCATTCACCCATCTACTTATCTACCCATCCACCCATTCACCATCCATCCATCCATTCACTCATCCATCCATCCACCTTTCTATCCATCCAGCCAGCCATCCACCTACCTGTCTGCCCACCTATTTGTGTACCCTTCTGTCCATCCATTCATCCATCTACCCATCAATTGCCCACCCAATCATCTACCCATCCGTGTGTCCACCTATTTGTCCGCCCACCCATCTGTCCATCCATCCACCTCCATCTGTCCATCCATCTATCTATCCTTCCTCCTGTCCATCCATCCCCCGATTTTTCTGTCCGTCCACCTGTCAACCCAGCCACCCATCTAACCACACACCCATTCACCTGTCTACCCACTCACCCATTCATCCTCCATCCATCTGTTTATCTACCCATCCAGCATGTCAGAGCCCCAACCCTCTAGTAAACACCCACCCTCTCTGCCCTCTTCAGTAAACATTCATTTACTGAAGTCCCACTGTGTGTCAAACACCCAAAGCAGTTTCTGTGAGCAGCTGTGTAAACTTTAGTAAGTGTCTCTTCACTACCTGCCTAACGTCACTCAAGTTGGTTTCTGTGAGAGGTACAAAAACAGCCCATAAGATGTCCATTTCTGAATCCCTGAAAACCGAGTCTGTTACCTCACATGGTCAAAGGGACTTTGCAGAGGTGATTAAGGATCTTAGACGGGAGATTACCCTGAATTATCTGGGTGGGCCTCAGTCACAAGGGTCTTTATAAGAGGGCTGTAGGAGGGTCGGTGAGAAAAGGGTTGACTGTGGAAGCAGAGGTCAGAGAGAGAGAAAGAGGGAGAGACAGGGAGAGGGAGAGAGAGCACGTGATTTGTGACCTATAGTATTACAGGTCAGTTGTGTCTCACACAGATATTAGAAGAGGAATAATCAGCACCAGGATTATCTCATATCAATCTGCCATTGCCACAGGTGCTCGCACTTTGAAACCTATGCTTTGTTGTCATCACAGAGTCCACAAAGTCCTTTCTTCCCAGGACTGGTGCTGAGAAGCCCAGCCTTTCCCCAGGCTCTTTCCAAGGATCTCTCTGGATTCTTTTATTTATTTATTTATTTATTTATTTATTTATTCATTCATTCATTCATTCATTCATTTATGAAACAGAGTCTCAGTCTGTCAGCCAGGCTAAAGGGCAGTGGCATGAACTCAGCTCACTGCAATCTCTGCCTCCCAGATTCAAGCAATTCTGTCTCAGCCTCCCGAGTAGCTGGGACTACAGGCGCATGCCCGGCTAATTTCTGTATTTCTGTAGAGATGGGGTTTCACCATGTTGGTCAGGCTGGTCTTGGACTCCTGACCTCATGATCCACCCACCTCAGCCTCCCAAAGTGCTGAGATTACAGGTGTGAGCCACCGCGGCCAGCCTCCCAATTTTCTTCAGGGAAGAACAGGGCTGCTGTGGAGTCAGAAAAGCCAGGGAAGGGGCGGCAGGGACATCTGCACTGGCAGCTGCTGTTGAGTGTTGGAATCACCAGCCTGACCTGTACATGGGGAGCCTTGGACCTGAGCCTTGTGGCACAGCCTGTGTTTTATCTCTACATGCTGCTAACTCCAGCATTTCCCAAGTGGAAACCACCATTCCAGGGTAGCTGCTAACTGGGAAGTCTACAAAACTCTTTCCTTCCTGCTCCTCACACCACTTCCTTAAAAACATGCAGTCAGTGGGACACCCTTTCTAATGAGAACTCAACCAAGCAGCAAGATGGAGCCTACTCACTTAGGGATGTAAAGAAAATGCTCTTCTCCAGAATTCCCTTTTTACTTTTTTTCCTAATTAATTTTCTTTGTAGAGATGGGGTCCTGCTATGTTGTCCACGCTGGTCTCGAACTACTGGCATCAAGTCATCATCTCTCACCTTGGCCTCCCAAAGTGCTGGGACTACAGGCATGAGTCACCACACTCAGCACCCAGAAATCTCTTAAGGAGAGCCCTGTCTAGGTTTGGAAGAAATATTTAATAAAGGCAACATGATCTTTAGTGCTCTGCATGAAATGATGAGAGGTATTTGTCTTGCTCTTAAGAGTGACAGGAAAGATGAAAGTGAAGGAGAAAATGAGTGACAGGAATGATCTACAAAAATGGAGAGAGGTCTCTAGAGTCAGGCATGCAGCACCGGAATCTTCAGTCATCATTTAATAGGGAACACTCGCATAGCACTTACTGCATACCAGGCTGTATGCGAAGCGCTTCTCGTGTATACTCATGTAATTTTCATTACAGCCCAATGAGGTGAATGCTATTATTATCCTCATTTCTTAGATGGGAGACTGAGGCACAGAGCAGTTAAGCAACCCTCTCCCCAAAGTCACACAGCTAGTGAATGTCAGAGCTGTGCTTGACACCCAGGCAGTTTGGCTCTAGGGATCATCTTAACTGCCTCTGTTAACTTCCAAGATGCTTGGTGTGAGTGGTTCTATTGATGTGGCAACTGAAAAAGGGCAGAGTTTTGTGCTGGGGAAGATGTGGGGGCAGTCAGAGGAAGCAGCATGTGGAGGCCTGAGAGCCCCCAGTTTGTAGAAATCTTCAGAACAGAAATGAGAGGTTGAGGTAATGCCATGAAACTCATATGAAGGCTCAGAGATCTGGGTTATATGCAATAATAATAATGATGATAATGACAATATCTACATTCACTGGGCTCATGTTATATGCTAGGCACTTCATATTTAAATCTCATTTAATCCACATAGTGAGCCCATGAGGTAGGGACAATTGTAATTCCATTTTATAAAAAGGGAAAATGAGGCTCAGAGTGAGCCATCCCAGGTCTCACAGCTAGTTGATGGCAGAGCCAGGACTGTCCCTGACCTATGTGCCTGAGAGTCCTGGAGCCCCAGCCTGTGTGCCCGAGACCCCTGGAACCCCGGCCTGTGTGCCCGAGACCCCTGGATCCCCTGTGTGCCCGAGAGCCCTGGAGCCCCGGCCTGTGCGCCCGAGAGCCCTGGAGCCCTGGCCTGTGTGCCCGAGACCCCTGGATCCCCCATGTCCCCGAGACCCCTGGATCTCTGGCCTGTGTGCCTGAGATCCCTGGATCCCGGCCCTCAGCTTGTCACTGGTTTCTACGTGCAGACCCTGCAGACGGCCGGGCCCTCCCCGGTGCACTGCTGGTGTATACCTAGCAGCAGGGCCTGCTGGGCCTGCATCCTCTCACGCTCCTCCTGCAGCTCTTGCCTGGCCTTTTCCTCCAAGGCCTGGAGCTCCAGCCGGTGCGCCTGGTGTTGGATCTGGAGGCTGTGGCTGGATTCCTTCTTCAAGCGCTCCTCTGTGGCCTGTGGGAAACAGTGTGGACAAGGAAGCATGTGGGGACAAGTGGTCACAGGGTTGGGAGACTCGACTCCTTTCCCAAGCTCTTCTGAGCCAGGGTGGTCTGAACGCTTTCAGTCTCCCATGGAGGGCTTATCAGGCTACAGAGAACGCTGTGCAAAGGCCGGGCCACAGCAGCCATTTTGCCCCGTGTGAAGCCACCCTCTTCCACAGCTGATTGGGCCAGAGCGGACACCCGTTCCAAGCTGGGCCAAACAGAGTTCCTTTAATGGAAATTTGGTATGAAGAGGTGGGGAACAGAGAGAGCAGAAGAGACTGACAGATACTCTGTGGCTTCAAATTTACTGTACTCTGGAGCTCTGAGGTAATATCTGACATCTGCCCCAGGACGAGTGGGGTGGAGGCAGCCGTCTGTGGAGGCAGCCCAGGGCTGGTGTGCAGAGCAGAGCAGAAATGCCATGGGGAGGAGGGAGGGTCCCTACAGCTCTTGTTTGGTTCTGAGAACTAGCTGTGTCTCTGTGCTTGGGTTCATATTCACTCCTTCTTTCTTTCCCTATTTTTTATTTTTGGTTCATTCATGCTTTCCCTCAACAAACATTCGTTTACTGAAGTCCCACTGTGTGTCAAACACCCAAAGCAGTTTCTGTGAGCAGCTGCGTAAACTTTAATAAGTGTCTCTTCACTGCCTGCCTAACGTCACTCAAGTTGGTTTCTGTGAGAGGCACAAAAACAGCCCGTAGGATGTCCATGTCTGAATCCCTGAAAACCGAGTCTGTTACCTCACATGGTCAAAGGGACTTTGCAGCGGTGATTAAGGATCTTAGACGGGAGATTACCCTGAATTATCTGGGTGGGCCTCAGTCACAAGGGTCTTTATAAGAGGGCTGTAGGAGGGTCTGTGAGAAAAGGGTTGATTATGGAAGCAGAGGTCAGAGAGAAAGAAAGACGGAGAGAGAGGGAGAGGGAGAGAGCACGCGATTTGAAGATGCTACACTTTCGGCTTTGGTAATGCAGGAAGGGACCAGGAGCCAAGGAACTCAGGCGGCCTCTAGAAGTCGGAAAAGGCAAAGACACAGATTCTCCCTTGGAGCCTTTAGAAGGAACCAGCCCTGCCAGTTCCATGATTCTTAGATTTCTGACCTCCAGAACTGTCAGATGATAAATCCGTGTTGTTTTAAACCACCAAGCTTGTGCTAATTTGTTACAGCAGCAATAGGAAACTAATATAGTTTCTGGGTTCCCCCTGCCCACCAGTTAGGAGAGTTTCAGTTAATACACAGCCCCAGGTTTTAGATGAGGAAATGAGAGGTGGGCATTGGAGAGATGAATTTGGTTTCCCAGGGTCGCACAGAAAAGATATAGAAATTATTGTCCCTTCATCTTTTTTAACTCTTTTTTTTATATAGAGGGAGGATCTCACTATGTTGCCCAGGCTAGTCACAAACTCCTGAGCTCAAGCAATCCTCCTGCCTCAGTCTCCTGAACTATTGGGATTACAGGCATGAGCCATCATGCCCAGGCACCCATCCCTGCTGCCATCTTTTTTAACAGAGCTGGAAACTGTGGCTAGAAAGGTGGGTGACCTGCCTGTAGAC
Organism: Saimiri boliviensis; assembly: GCF_048565385.1. Lineage (NCBI taxonomy): Eukaryota > Metazoa > Chordata > Mammalia > Primates > Cebidae > Saimiri > Saimiri boliviensis. The sequence continues at coordinate 16,638,899 of NC_133451.1, forward strand.
AGGTGATGATAGAGGCAGGATTCTGACCTATGAGTGGTGGAGTCCAGGGCCCAAGCCCTTTCCATTCACTCATGCAGTGGAAATTTCATCAAATTTCCTCTGGGATTTCACCAAATACACAAGGCTCCTGTGAGGGAAGAACTCAACCATCTTTGCACCCAAGTTGGCCTCCTGAACCCAGCAGATCATGTGGAAGCTTGCCTCAGCCTGTCTCTGCCACCTGTCACTGGGGATAGCAATAGGGAACTGGTCTCACTCCTCCCAGGGGAAAGTCAGTCATTCTGTGGCAAGTTTCTTTTTCTTTTCTTTTTTTGAGACAGGGTCTCACTCTGTTGCCCAGCTGGTGGTGCGATCACAGCTCCCTGCAGCCTTGACCTCTGAGGCCCAAGTGATCCCCTGACCCCAGCCTCTTAAGTAGCTGAGACCACAGATACTCACCACTACACCTGGCTAATTTTCTGTACAACTTGGGTCTCCCTATGTTGCCCAGGCTAACCTCAAACTCCTGGCCTCAAATGGTCCTCCTGCCTTGACCTCTCGAAGTACTGGGATTACAGGCGTGAGCCAGCATGCCTGGTTGCAAGTCTATTTAATAAAACAGAAAAGCCTCATGCTTTTCAAATTCTCTGATACGTTCCTCCTCCTCCCCTTGTTGCAAGGCTCAGAGAACACCAATTGGTGACATTTTTATCCCTAGGGAAATGGGGATGGAGAGCTTGAAGCCTGGGCTTTGCAAGAGGGAGCCAAACTCTCTCACTCTTACCCAGCCTCTCTCCATCCCAGGGGGCAACCAAAGATTCAGGTCAGCACCGCCTACCCACTTGGTCAGAAGCCTTCAGCAATGAGGATCACACGTGCTGCAGCACCCAGGGCTCAGGGCAAGCTGGGGACTCATTCCTGCTGAATTTCTCCAGGTGCTATGGGAGGGTTACCCTGCTCTTGTTGTGGCCAGTTTGGGGCATCCTAAGGGACCCAGTTTCACCTTGTTTCTCCAAAAGTCTCATATTATATAATGTCACTATTCCCAGTGCTTCCAAATATCTTAGGCAACTCCCTCATGGCTACCACCCACTGATCCCAGCAACCTGTTTGAGGGGCTGTCTTTTCCCCTATAGATGAGCTATGTAAGGACAGAGAGCGTGGTAATCATCTGGTATCTCCACAGCTCTGCATGATGGCAGCTCACAGTAACTACTTAATAAATGCCAGCAGAATAGATGAGTGAATAATAAAAATGAACCTTTTAAAAACTGAGCTGTTATTCAGCCATGCACTAAGTACTTTACATGTATTATCTCTTTTGATCTTCATAACCATCTTATAAGATCTATACTACCATCAATTATGTTATAAATGAGGAAACTGAGTCACAAAGAAGCTAAATGACCTGAGCTCCCACACTTTGTAAATGGCAGATCCAGGACTTGAGCCCAGGCAGCCCACTCATAATTGCTGACACAGGGACTAGGGCAGAGTGTCTTTCACTTGCCCTTGGCTAGGACTCAGACCTCATGGGTCCAACTCCCTAGGGCACCTGGAACTCCCCGCCTCAGGTGAGTGAAGCCTCCTGCCCTCTCTGCCTCATGTGAGAAATTAGGGTTCGCAGCATGGAGGAATAAAGCTCAGGCATACACGAAGGTCAGTGTCACCCAGCAGTGAATACACCTGGGATCTCCCCAGCCTGAGCTCTTGAAGATTGTAAGCCAAAGTGGAAAAAGACTTAGAAGAATCAAAGAAACAAGGAAACTGACTTTTTTTTTTTTTTTTTTTTTTTTTTTGAGCATCTAGTAAGTGTCAGGCAGTCCATGTGCATTATTTCCTTTCTTTCTTTCTTTGTTTTGATTTGAGATGGAGTCTCACTGTGTTGCCCAGGCTGGAGTACAATGGTGTGATCTCAGCTCACTGCAATCTCTGCCTCCCAGGTTCAAGCGATTCTCTTGCCTCAGCCTTCTGAGTAGATAGGATGACAGGTGTGCGTCATGATGCCCGGCTAATTTTTGTATTTTTAGTAGCGATGAGGTTTCACGATGTTGGCCGAGCTGGTCTAGAACACCTGGCCCCAAGTAGTCTGCTCACCTTGGCCCTCCCACAATGCTGGGATTATGGGCATGAGCCACCATGCTCAACTTTCTTTCTTTTTTTTTAAAGCTTCTTTTATATTGTTATCAGGGTAATATGTACATATAGTAAAGAGCCAAATAGTATTAAAAGAAAGGAAAATAAGCAGCCTCCTAGCTCTTTCTTCCTCCCTCTCTGTCTCCTGTTCTCTGGAGGCCACTGTTGTCAACTCCTTGTTTCTTGTGGTATTTACCAGCATTAAAAAGACAGTGTTTCCATTCTACTGTATCTTATTTTTGAGATTATGAATTGTCTTCCCATTATAGTAGATGAGGATTTTAGGTCTCATACACTCTACCTCTTCCATTCCTTATACATAGTTGTGTGTGTTTTTTTTTTTTTTTTTTTTTTTTCGAGACAGAATTTTGCTCTTGTTACCCAGGCTGGAGTGCAGTGGCGCGATCTTGGCTTACCGCAACCTCTGCCTCCTGGGTTTAAACGATTCTCCTGCCTCAGCCTTCCTAGTAACTGAAATTACAGGCATGTGCTACCATGCCCAGCTAATTTTTTGTATTTTTAGTAGAGGCAGGGTTTCTCCATGTTGGTCAGGCTGGTCTCGAACTCCTGACCTCATGACCATCCACCTCAGTGTCCCAAAGTGCTGGGATTACAGGTGTGAGCCCCTGCACCTGGCTCTGTGTTGCTTTTTTAATACGTTGAAGTATGCCTCATATTTTCATTATTGAGATTATGTAAATATTATGCACCATTGAGCTAAAAAAGTTACTATGATAGAATTTCTGCCTTGTGTAACTTTTTGTTTTTCTTGCTTTAATAACCGCTGCATTTTTATTTGTTTAGTTTCCTTTGGCTATCTGGCAAAGTCTTCCTACAACTTCTAAATGCCTTGTACAACACTCAGTGCAATTTTCCACACGGCCAAATCTATCAGAGAATCCATCAGTTTTGCTTTCCCCGGGAGACAGCTCTTCCAGAGCCTCGGTTCCTGGCTGCAGCCTGGACTGAGCTATTGGCCAGCAGCTAAGCCGGCCTCCTCAAACCTTCCTTCTTGCTGCTGCATTGAACCCCGGTATCCCAGCTCTCTTTTATTCCCTCTTTCTTGGTTTGCTTCCTTGTTTTTGTGGGACACCTCTTCAAATAACTGCTTAAGAAGGGAACACCCTCAGAAAACAGTGTTTAAGCCAGTCCACAAGGTAGAAGGTGCTGGATGAAATGCACCTGAACCACCTGCCAGGTTGTCCATTGTTGTATACCACACCACAGTTTTCCAAACCCTTGGAAAGGTCGAAAGTCTTTGTGGCTGAGCTCGTTTTTTGTTTGTTTGTTTGTTTGTTTGTTTGTTTGTTTGTTTGTTTTTTTTGAGACAGAGTCTTGCTCTGTCTCCCAGGCTAGAATGCAATGGCACAATCTCAGCTCCCTGCAACCTCCACTTCCAGGTTCAAGTGATTCTCATGCCTCAGCATCCCAAGTAGCTGGGATTACAGGCACTTGCCACCATGCCTGGCTAATTTTTGTACTTTTATTTATTTTTTACTTTTATTTCTTTGTCATGAAAGCAAATCGTTCCTATGTCGCCAAGGTCACAAGCAGGTGGGGAACGTAGCACAAGAAGCCCAGCAGACCTAGTCCACTTCCTTGCTTTGCCACTTATGAGCTGTGTGACCCTAAGCAAGTTACAAAATCTCTCTGAGCCTCTTTCCTCATCTGGAAAAAGAGAATACAATAATAACGACCTGGAAAGATTCTCGGCGGGGAGGGGGATGGAGGTCACGTGGAAAAGGGACGGCTTTGTGCATGGCTGTACTCACCTAGCGGGTGCCCAGCAGAGCAGACCGCACAGTCATCCCCTCACCTTGAGTTCCTGATGTCTGGCTTTCTCCAGCATGCGCAGGGCTCTCTGGTGGGAAGCCTCGAGTTGGGCTTTCACGGCCTGGTTCTGCTGAGTGCTCTCCTGGAGCTCACGCTGCAGCTTCTCCCTCTCGAGGTCCGAGAGCTGCTTGAGCGCCTGCAGGTCCTCCCGGTAGTTGCTGGCGCACTGCTCCAGAGCCTGCTGCATCTGCGAGACCTGTGCACCGGGCGTGCTGCCCTCAGCCTAAGCCCCTGGCCTTTCCTGGGATGTTTTTTGTTTGTTTGTTTGTTTTTTTGTTTTGTTTTTTTTTTTTTAAATGAAAGCTTTCTAAATGTCACCTCCATGCAGCTGAGCCTCCTTTGTCTGAAGGGTCTCAGGGGATGGAAGCTGCAAGTTTTAAAGGACCTGAGAGTGGCCAGTCCTCCCAGGGACCCCTCAGCTAGAGCCACGAATGCCAGAAAAAAGAAAAAGGGGTGAGGACACGAACCTTCCAAGAGAAATCAAGAGAGGACTGGGATACCCTCCAGGGTCCCACGTGGCGGCCCCCATCCTCCTTCAGGTGCTTGCTCGAATCTGGCTTCCTCCCTGAGGCTCTTCCTGACAGCCTCCTACAGTACTACCTCCACTACCCCCGGCCCCTGTCACAGGGGAGGTAGTATTTTTTCTTTCTTTCTTTCTTTCTTTCTTTCTTTCTTTCTTTCTTTCTTTCTTTCTTTCTTTCTTTCTTTCTTTCCTTTCTTTCTTTCTTCTTTCTTTCTTTCTTTCTTTCTTTTTTTTTTTTTGAGATGGAGTCTCACTCTGTGGCTCAGGCTAGAGTCAGTGGCACGATCTCAGCTCACTGCAACCTCCGCCTCCTAGGTTCAAGCGATTCTCCTGCCTCAACCTCCAGGCACCCACCACCATGCCCAACTATTTTTTTTTTTTTTTAATTTTTAGTAGAGACAGGGTTTCACCATGTTGGCCAGATTGATCTCAAACCCTTGACCTCAAATGATTCGCCCGCCTTGGCCTCCCAAAGTGCTGGGATTTCAGGCGTGAGCCACCACACTCAGCTTTTCTTTTTCCTGAGTCATCATTACCTTAGAATCAACTACGTGATTTACTAACTTCTTATGTCAACCATTTATTTGTCTGTTTCTACCTCCATTGCTAAAATATACATATTCTTCTTGTGACACAGAATCTCACTCTGTCACCAGGCTGGAGTGCAGTAGTACGATCCTGGCTCACGGCAACCTCTGCCCCCCAGGTTCAAATGATTCTTCTGCCTCAGCCTCCAGAGTAGCTAGGTCTACAGGCATGTGCCGGCACACACCATCACGCCCGGCTAATTTTTGTATTTTTAGTGGAGACACGATTTTACCATATTGGCCAGGCTGGTCTCAAACTCCTGAACTCGTGATCTGCCCTCTTCAGCCTCCCAAAGTGCTGGGATTATAGGCGTGAGCTACCACACCCAGCCAAAATGTATATATTCTTTGTATATATAATATGAGACAGGATCTTGCTTTGTTGCCCAGGCTGGAGTGCACTGGTGTCATCTCAGCTCACTGCAACCTCTGCCTCCTGAGTTCAAGTAATTCTTCTGCCCCAGCCTCCCCAGTAGCTGGGACTACAGGGATGTGCCACCACACCCAGCTAATTTTTGTATTTTTAGTGGAGACGGGTTTCACCACATTGACCAGGCTGGTCTCAAACTCCTGAGCTCATGACCTGCCCACCTCAGCCTTCCAAAGTGTTGGGATTACAGGCGTGAGCCACCATGCCTGGCCAAAATATATATATTCTTTATATATAAAATATGATATCTTTTTTTTGGAGGTAGGATCTCACTTTGTTGCCCAGTCTGGAGTGCAGTGGTATGATCACCTCTCAAGGCAGCCTCAAACTCCTGAGCTCAAGCAACCCTCCCACCTCAGCCTCCTGAGTAGCTGGGAGTACAGACACATGGCATGACACCCCAGTAATTTTTTTAAATTTTTTCTAGAGACAGAGTCTTGCTATGTTGCCCTGGTTGGTCTTGAACTCCTAGGCTCAAGCATTCCTCCTGCGTAGGCCTCCCAAAGTGCTGGGATTACAGGTGTGAACCACCACACCTGGCCATAAAATGTAAGGCATTTTGTCTGGCCTCTGCATTGATGAATCATCAATGGCTCATAGTAAGTACTCATTAGCACAGCAGGGCTTTTGTTTTTCTTTTTCTGAGACACAGTCACCCAGGCTGGAGTACAGTGGCGTGATCTTGGCTTACTGCAGCCTCTGCCTCCCAGGTTTAAGTGATTCTCCTGCCTCAGCCTCCTGAGTAGCTGGGATTACAGGCGTGCGCCATCACACCAGGCTAATTTTTGTATTTTCAGTAGAATCGCGGTTTTACCATATTAGCCAGGCTGGTCATGAACTCCTTACCTCCAGTCATCTACCCCACATTGGTCTCCCAAAATGCTGGGATTACAGGCGTGAGTCACCATGCCCAGCTGCAGCAGGTTTTGAATGAATAAATAAATAAAACCAAGAATCTCATTTTGCCCTGGTCCTGTAATGCCTTCTTAGCTTGGATGTGAATGAGGCCCTGAATGCATTTCCAAGTTTATAAAAAGGAGAAGGCAAGATCTCAGGAAAGGGGCATCCCCACTAGGGCTGTCCTACCTGGGCTTGCAGTTTGGCCTTCTGGCTTTGCCAGTCCTCCTGTAGATGCTGGATTTCGGATGCGTTCTCCTTCAACAAAGAGTCCAGTGGAGGTTGCAGGTCACTTCCCTCCTTGAGGGACACTTTGATCCTTTGAAGACAGGGATGCCACAATCACAAACAATCCTAGGGCTGGGAATGACACTACCACTCTGATAACGTGCCAGCCACTCTGCCTGGGAGGAGGGACATCTGACAACAGTTAGTGGGGCTGAGAAACATCTTACTTGACTTTCAAAAAGCAACCTGCCATATAAAGTGTATTATTACACTTAGGATACAATCAGTATTTAGCAGGAACCATCTAGTATCTGTTTTAGTGGGTTCTTAATAAATGATTACCAACCGTCAGAATGACTGAGAGCTTAGAGTTACTGATATGGGGTCTCTGGGGACGCCAAAAAAAGAGATCTCGATGGTCTTAATTTTGCAGCTCTTTCTGCATATATAAAAACAACACTTCACCTTAATACAGTGTTCTGCATTTTTCAAAGCATGGTCACACCTTTTACTGGCATCCCAAGTACAAATAGGGGTATTACAAATAGGCCTCCATATATGTAGTGTGAACAAGGAAACACTAGTTTAAAGCTGCAAGAGTTTCTACATTCTAGGTAAGATGCTATGTTGTCCTGGTTGGTCTTTAGAGGAGACCAGAGCTCCCTTCCTTAATTCTCATCTTTTGAACCAACTAAGAATTTCAAGTGTGATTGATTTAGATTGGGATGTTAAGTGTTTATCTTGTTTGAAAATGTAAAAGAATGCCACATGGTGGGCCTCTCTGTAGAGACTGCCAGGTATGAGTGGCATCTGCTTCCCCTGACAAGGACATCAGGCCAGAGCCCTAGAGGTGGGGGTGAGGGTCTTGGGCTGTGAGAAAAGGCTATGAAAAGGGGCACTCTGCTTGGCAGAGGTGAGAAGGCCCAGGCTGGGGGGTTAAGTATGAGAGAGACAATGGGGACCCCTGAAAGGAAAGGCAGGATGCTAGAGGCAGCATAGGAAGGTAGCCAAGAGGATGGTGTGAGAGCCAGACCACCCGGCTCCAAATTCCAGCTCTGCAACCACTCACCATGGGGCCTTGGTGAGGTCTTTAAAATCCCTGGGCCTGAGCTTCCTCCTCTATAGCATAAGGTTAATAAGGCTACCCTTTTTCATAAGGATTAATAGAGTCAATATCTATAAAGTACTTAAAACACTGTCTGGCACATAGTAAGAATTGCATAAAGAACTAATTATGGGCCAGGGGCAGTGGTGCATGCCTGTAATCCCAGCACTTTGGGAGGCAGAGGCAGGAGGATCACTGGAGGTCAGGAGTTCAAGAACAGCCTGGCCAATATGGTGAAACCCATCTCTACTAAAAATACAAAAAACTAGCCAGGTATGGTGGTGCATGCCTGTAGTCCCAGCTACTCAGGAGACTGAGGCAGGAGAATCGCTTGAACCCAGGAGGTGGAGGTTGCAGTGAACCGAGATTGCGCCATTCCACTCCAGTCTGGGCAATAAGAGTGAAACTCTGTCTCAAAAAAACAGAAACAAAAACCTACACATATTAAAAGAGAGAAGTTTTCTTTCTCTGCATTCTGATTCTCTTAGTTATCCTCAAGCCTTTCAAAGGTGTGCAAAACATAGCCACCTTTACGGAACAATATAGCAGGGATACCTGGGTCTGAGCTCTGGGTATGAAGCCAGCCCAATGGTTACAAGAAGGCCAGAGAAACTGGAAAAGCAGCCTAGGGAAACAGTGACAGGTAGCATCACCAGGTAAGTGCTCCCCATGAATCTCTGCAGAGGGGCTGAACTTTCTCTCAGGCTAGGGCTCAGTTTATTATTATTTTTAATGTTTTGTTCAAGTAAAATTTACATATAGTGAAGTGCACAGATTTACTATAAGTGTACAATTCAGTGAGTTTTGACAACTATGTAAAACTATGAAACCAGTATCTCAATCGAAATACAGAACATTTTCATTACCCAAAAATTTCCCTTGCAGTCAAGCTTTGATTTCCACAGATCACTTTTGCTTGAGCTGAAGTGTCATACAAACTGAATCATGTGGTGGCATTCTTCTGTTTCCAGGTTATGTTGCTCCCCCTCATGTCTTTGGGCCTCATCCCTGTTGTTGTGTATGTCAGCAATTCATTTTTTTTGCTGCTGTGTAGTATTCCATTACATGAATGCACTGCAATTTGTTTATCCATTTCTCTACTGATAAACATTTGGGTTGTTTATGCTTCTGGGCTATTCTAAATAAAGCTGCTAGAAATAAACCTGTCCAAGGATTTTTGTGGATACATGTTTTTCATTTCTTTCTTTTTTGAGATAGAGTCTCACTCTGTTGCACAGGCTAGAGTGCAGTGGCGCCATCTCGGCTCACTGCAACCTCTGCCTTCTAGATTCAAGCCATTGTCCTGCCTCAGCCTCCCAAGCAGCTGGGATTACAGGCATGTGCCACCATGCCCGGCTAATTTTTGTATTTTTCAGTAGAGACAAGGTTTTACCATGTTGGCCAGAATGGTCTTAAACTCCTGTCCTCAGGTGATCCACTCACCTTGGCCTCCTAAAGTGCCGGGATTACAGGCGTGAGACACAGTGCCTGGCAATGTTTTTCATTCTTTTGCTTAAATACCTAAAAGTGGAATTGCTGGTAGGTATGTGCTTAATGTTTTAAGAAACAATCAAATAGCCTTCTAAGTTGACTGTACAGTTTTAGGCCCTGCCAGTAATATATGAGAGTTCCAGCTGCCCTAGATTGTTGCCAACATTTTGTGTTGTCAGACTTCTTAATTTTAACCATTCCATTGGGTGGGAAATGGTATCTAACTGTGGTGGTAAGTTGCATTTTCCTGATGACTAATGATGTTAAAGCTCGCGTTCATGTGCTTACAAGCCACTCATATATCTTTTCTTTTTTGAGACAGGATCTTGCTCTGTTGCCCAGGCTGGAGTACAGAGGCATGATCATGGCTTGCTGCTGCCTCAACCTTCTGGGCTCAATCAATCCTCCCACCTCCGCCTCTTAAGTAGCTGGGACTACAGGCATATACCACCATGCTCAGCTAATTTTTGTATTTATTGTAGAGACCAGGTTTTGCCATGTTGCCCAGCTGGTCTCAAACTCCTGGACTCAAGCAATCCACTTGCCTTGGCCTTCCAAAGTGCTGAGATTACAGACATGAGCCACCCTGCCCGGCCTCACATATATCTTTTCAGGGAAGTGCTTGTTCAAGTATTTTGTCCATTTAAAAAATAGGTTTGCAGCACATGACAAAGATGCTCTCTCTCACTCCTATTCAACATAGTATTGGAAGTTCTGGCCACGGCAGTCAGGCAAGAGAAAGAAATAAAGGGCATCCAAATAGAGAGAAAGTCAAACTATCCCTGTTTGTAGACAACATGATCCTATAACTAGAAAACCTATAGTCTCAGCTCAAAAGCTCCTTAGGCTGATATACATCTTGAGACTTCAGGAAAGTCTCAAGATACAAAATTGATGTGCAAAAATCACTAACATTCCTATATACCAACAACATTCAAGCTGAGAGCCAAATCAGGAACACAATCCCATTCACAACTCTCTCTTTCTCTCTCTCTCTCTCTCTCTCACACACACACACACACACACACACACACACACACACACACTATGGAAGGAATACAGCTAACCAGGGAGGTGAAAGACCTCTACAAGGAGAACTGCAAAACACTGCTCAAATAAATCAGAAATGACACAAACAAATAGAAAAACATTCCATGCTCATGGATAGGAAGAATCAATATTGTTAAATGAACACACTACCTAAAGCAATTTATAGATTAAATGCTATTCCTATTGAACTACCATTGATATTTTTCACAGAACTAGAAACAACTCTTTTAAAGAACCAAGAAAGAGCCCAAATAGCCAAGGTAATCCTTAGCAAAAAGAACAAAATTGGAGGCATCATGCTACCTGACTTCAAATTATACTACAGGACTACAGTAACCAGAAGAGCATGGTACTGGTACTAAAACAGATTAGACCAGTGGAACATAATAGAGAACCCAGAAATAAAGCCACACACCTACCACTATCTGATCTTTGACAAACCTGGCAGAAGCAAGCAATGAGGGAAGAATTCCCTATTCGATACATGGTGCTGGGATAATGGCACATTTTGCAGAAGATTGAAACTGGACCCCTTCCTTATATCATATACAAAAGTTAACTTAAGTCCAGGCATGGTGGCTCATAACTATAACCCCAACACTTTGGGGTTATAGTGGAAGGATCGTTCAAGACCAGCCTGGGCAACACACACAGTGAGACCCTGTCTCCAAAAAAAAAAAAAAAAACTTAACTCAATGGATTAAAAACTTAAATGTAGAACCCAAAACTATAAAAAATCTGGAAGACAACCTAGCCAATATCATTCTGAACATAGGAACAGACAAAGATTTCATGATGACGACACTAAAAGCAATAGCAGCAAAAGCAACAATTGACAAGTGGGATACAATTGAACTAAAGAGCTTCTGCACAGAAAAGGAAACTATCAACAGAGAGAACAAACAATCTGCAGCATGGGGAAAAAGATGTGCATACCATGTGTCTGACAAAGGTCTAATATCCAGCATCTATGAGGAACTTAAACAAATTTATAAGAAAAAAACGAGCAATCCCATTAAAAAAAAAAGTGGGCAGATGACATGAACAGACACTTTTTAAAAGGAGACATACATATGACCAAAAATCATATGAAAAACAGCTCAACATCACTGATCATTAGAGAAATGTAAATCAAAACCACAATGATATAGCATTTCACATCAGTCAGAATGGCTACTATTAAAAAGTCAAAAAATAACAGATGCTGGTGAGGTTATGGAGCAAAAGGAATGCTTATACGCTGTTGGTGGGAGCATAAATTAGTTCAGCCATTGTGGAAGACAGTGTGGTGATTCCTCAAAGACCTAGAGGCAGAAATACCATTTGCCCCAGCAATCCCATTACTGGGTATATACCCAAAGGAACATAAATCATTCTATTACAAAGATACTTGCACACATATGTTCACTGCAGTACAATTCACAATAGCAAGGACATGGAATCAACCTAAATGCCCATCAATGATAGGCTGGATTTTAAAAATGTGGTAAATATACACCATGAAATACTTTGCAGTCATAAAGAATAAGATCACGTCCTTTGCAGGAACATGGATGGAGCTGGAGGCCATTATCCTTAGCAAACTAACACAGGAACAGAAAACCAAATGCCACATGTTCTTACTTTTATAAGTGAAGCTAAATGATGAAAACACATGGACACATAGAGGGAACAACAGACACTGGGGACTACCTGAGGGTGGAGGGTGGAGAGTGGAAGGAGGGAGAGGACTGGAAAAAATAACTAATGTGCATTAGGCTTAATACCTGGGTGACAAAATAATCTCCAACCGAAACCCCCGTAACACAAGTTTACCTATATAACGAAACTAATGTGAACTCCTGAACCTAAAAGTTAAATTAAAAAGCAAATAGGTTTGTCTGTTTATTACTGATTTATAAGAGTTATTTTTATGTTCTGAATACAGATGGGATATTTTATCCCAGTCTGTGGCTTGTCTATTCATTTTAAAGGATTTTTTTTTTTTTTTTTTTTTTTCTTGAGACAGAGTCTCGCTCTGTCACCAGGTGCCAGGCTAGAGTGCAGTGGTGCAATTTCGGCTCATTGCAACCTCTGTCTCCCAGGTTCAAGCAATTCTCCTGCCTCAGCCTCCTGAGTAGTTGGGACTACAGGCACACAGCAGCACGCCCAGCTAATTTTTGTATTTTAGTGGAGACGTGGTTTCACTATGTTGGCCAGGATGGTCTCGATCTCTTGACCTTGTGATCCACCTAACTTGGCCTCCCAAAGTGCTGAGATTACAGGTGTGAGCCACTGTGCCTGGCCAAGGTTTTTAAAAACAAGCAGAACTTTCCATTTTGATGAAAAATAATTTATTAATTTTCCTTTGATAATTAGTGTTTTCACATCCTATCTAAGAAGTTATTGCCTATGCCAAAGTTTCAAAGACACTTTCTTGTTTTAGTTTTGATGTTTTAGATTTATGAAATATCTCAAATTAATTTTTGTACATAGGGCATAGAAGGGGTTGAGGTTCATTTTCTCCTCATGTTTATCCAGTTCCAACACCATGTGTTGAAAAACTTTTCATATGTCAATTGAATTGCCTTGGCATCATTAACAAAAATTAATCTATCAACCCTGTGTGAATCTATTTCTTAGCACTCCACTATGTTTAATTAGTTTATTTGTCTATTGGCATATTGATACCACAGTGTGTTTATTACTGAAGCTTTATAATATGTCTTGAAATCAGGTTGCCTGAGTCCTCCAACTTTTTCTTCAAGATTTTTAATATTAGTTTTGGCTCCATGACTTGCTCTGGCTCACGGAAGTGGGTGGAAACAAGAGTGCATTTCTGAGTGTAGGCTTGAAGATCCACTGCATGTTTCCATCAGCCTTTTGAGCATCTTCCCTTTACCATGACAAAAACATCCCCTAGATGGGGACTAATCCTTCAGCCTGGGCCACAGAATAAGAAGGCATGTGGAGCGGATTTGAACTGTAATTTGTGGCACAGCAATAACACCTTACTCTCACCCAGGAGCCAAGCTCGTGTTAGTCCTGCTGATATGGTTAAGTTTTAAGTCCCCACCCAAATCTCATCTCAAGTTGTAATCCCCATAATCCCCACATGTTGAGGATGGGACTTGGTGGGAGGTGATTGGATCATGGGGGCAGTTTCCCAAACACTGTTCTCATGATAGTGAGTGAGTTTTCATGAAATCTGATGGTTTTATAAGTGTTTGTCATTTCTTCCTACACACACTTTTCCCTCACCTGCCACCATGTAAGACGTGCCTGCTTCCCCTTCTGGCATGATTGTAAGTTTCCTGAGGCCTCCCCAGCCAAGCAGAACCATGAGTCAATTAAACCTCTTTCCTTTATAAATTATCCAGTCTTGGGCACTTCCTTATAGCAGTGTGAAAACAAATGAATATACCTGCAGAGCCTGATAGAGCCAGTCAGAAAAATAGCTCGCCTATGAGCTACGTATGAGCTAAAAATCTTTGCTATTTAGAGGGTGTTTGTTATAGCAGCAACAGCTGACTGACATAGGTGATATAGGTAGGGATTTCCTCAGGATCACAAAGCTTCCCTATATCTCCTAAAGAACACTTGGAAGCACAGCAGCAGAAGTTTTGGGCCAGTGCAGGTCTGAATCTTGCTAACTTCTTTGAGCTCCAGGTTCTTAAGCTAAAAAATGGCTTCTTTGGGTTGGTGTAAGCATTAAGTGAGATAGTTTGCGTAAAGCCTATAGCCATGCTGAAGACATACGAGATATGCCTTTTACCTCCCCAAGCATGCTGCAAGGAGCAGTGACAAATACTTGAGGACAAAATGAATGAATGGATGAATCCTTCCACATCTGGGTGCTCAGTTACTGGAGCACTCAGAAGTCTGTATGTCCTCCTATACCTTTCTTCTTCATCACTGCTGGTCTCTTCTTCAGCTGCTAACTTATCTTGATACTCCTCTCCTCTCAGCGAAGTTTCATTCAGTTTCAAGCATGGATCCTTAGGAAAAAAAAAAAAAAAAGGCAAGATGAGCTTAAGTACAGCTTCATGATTCAACCTGTGGCTTATTCAAATCAGAGAGCAGAGGAGAGGGAGTCCCCAGCAACCCACTATTGGTGCTCAGTTTGCACGGGGTGCCAAGGCTTGCGATGATGAAGTGACTAGAACAGTGCCCGGATTACTATGATCAATGCCAGTCTTTATCCCTGTATCCTGTTTTTCAGTCTAGGAAGCATTTCACACTGCTGATAAAACTAAAGCATACAGCGGGGAAGTAACCTGGCTAGGGTGCCACCATCAGTGAGTAGTGGAAATGAAATATGCAACTGGGCAGTAGGACCCTGGGGACTGAACTCTTGACCTCTTCCTGATATGGTTCCATGCATAACCCTCAGAGAGAGGGCCTTGTTTTATTGTTCAGTCTGCTGCACGGGGCTGCTGTGAAGACCTGAGAACAATGCCGGTTCATGGCTAGTGGTGTGTAAGTGTGAGCGATTGGTGTTATTATTACATCTGTTTTACAATTTGTAGTCTGCTATGTCCCATTATGTAGAATCAGAAGACATGGAACTTGCTGAATAACCGGAAATGGAGTATGGGAGAATATGGAAACTATTAGTTAACAATGAGGCTTCTGAATATTTTATGAATTGGATTTGCAAATGTTATCATTCCCCCCTTCTCACAGAAATACGTAGGTGAAAAAGACCCTGTTATTTTGATTTTTCTATTTGTCATAACCACTGTCCATGACAACAGTATAAGACAGGGTAGGAACAGATTTATCTCATGAAATACTGATAACTGTAACCTGTGCTTTTCACTAACTGGTTGTGTGGTCTTGAGCCAGTCTCTTCCCTTTTTTGGACCTGAGTTTCATCAGCTGTGAAACAAAGGGGATGGCTTACATCTGTGGTCAAACTGTGTTCCAGGGATTCTGGGAGGTGTCTCAAGGGTAGAAAGGGGCAGAGCTGAGGCTGGAGGGTAGGGCCTCAGGCTTCCATCCCTCCTTGATCTGGAACAAAACTGCTTTGGTTGCCTTTTCACATACTGTAATGTCTGCAAAAGGCCATCAACATCAAGACCAATGGAGACCTCCACACTGCCAAATACAAGGGACGATTCTTGGATCTGAGCTAACTGGGCCTCCTGGCAGAATTGGAAATATTGATGATTCCTTCTTTTATGGTGCCTTCTCTCCTGGGCTTTTTCCTCCCCTATCACTTGCTGCTTCTCAGTCTCCTCTGCTGAAGCCTCCTTCTCTCCTGCTTCTCAAACTGCCACATGTCCAGAACCAAACTTGATTTTACTCCTCCAAACAGCAAGCATGCACTTGGCTCAGGGCTTTGCACTGGCTGTTCCTTCTTCCCTCTGATATTTGCATTCCTTGCTCCTCACTTCACTTGCTGCAACCAGGAGATTGTCCCTGGCTTAAAGCTTAGGCTCTAGTACCAGACAACCTGTGTTTAAATGCCAGATCTTTTACTTATTAATGATGTGGCCTTGGGAAAATTACTTAGGTTTTCATGAGGATTAAATGAGCCAAAACATGTACAGTTTTTAGAGCAGTAGTAGGTATCTAAGGTACATTCAACACTCAAGTTTATTCCCTGGGATTCTTTTTTTTTTTTTTTTTTTTTTTTTTTGGGAGATGGAGTTTCACTCTGTCACCCAGGCTAGAGGGCAGTGGCACAATTTCAGCTCACTGCAGCCTCTGCCTCCTGAGTTCAAGCAATTCTCCTGTCTCAGCCTCCGCCTCCCAAATAGTTGGGACTACAGGTATGTACCACCATACCCAGCTCTTTTTTTTTTTTTTTTTTTTTGCATTTTTAATAGAGGGTTTTCACCATGTTACCCAGGCTGGTCCTGAAGTGATCTGCCCATCTTGGCATCCCAAAGTGCGCGGATTACAGGCACAAGCCACTGTTCCCAGACTGTTCCCTGGGATTCTTATTCCTTAGACAATTTCTCTAAAATCCTACCCCATCTCACTCTCTTTTCCTCACCTTGCTCTATGTTTTCTCAAAGGAAATATCATGGACTGATGTTGATTTGTCTTTTTTTAAATTATCTGTTTCCCTCACTGGAAAGTAAGCTCCATGAGGGCAGGGGCTTTGCTCACCTGTTTCCCTCATGCCTAGAACAGTGTGTGGCACATGCGAGTCATTACTAAATGAATAAAATGATATAAGTCACAGGCCACTCCAGGATAGCAGGAGGACCACTCTCTCCCATACTTGCCCTACACCCACTTTTTTGTTGTTTTTTGTTTTGTTTTGTTTAATGATACAAGATTGCACTCTGTTGCTCAGGGAAGAGTACAGTTGCAAAATCATAGCTCACTGCAGTCCCAGCTTCTCAGACTCATGATCCTCCCACCTCAGCCTCCCAAGTAGCTGAGATTACAGGTGTGCACCACCATGCCCAGGTAGTTTTTACATTCTCTGTAGGCACAGGGTCTTGCTATGTTGCCTAGACTGGTCTGAAACTCCTGGGCTCAAGTGATCTTCCTGCCTCAGCCTCACAAAGTTCTCATATTACAGGTATAAGCCACAGCACCCACCCTTCACCTGCTTTACATCCCAGGGAAGGAAGGGCCTGGGACTTCTGCTTTGTCGTGAAAATCCCCTGGGCACATGGCTGGAGGGTGGCATGTGGAAATGGCTGTCGCACAAACTTTGAGTGTTTTCCTGCTTTGCTTTAGAAACCCTTTGTGCTTTTATGATTTATAAATTCAAGTTCTGTTTAAATCATTTACATTGCCTCTAAATGCAGCAGAACACCATGTGATGCCCACTCCAGAGAATCAGCACAGAGATGGCACTTGGGAACCCACTGCCCACTGTGCCCAGGAGGACCCGTCCTGGGGCCTTCCAAAGTAATGGCCTGAGAGAGTAAACATTTGCTCCACCTCCCACAGCTCTTCTCTCTAAACCTTTATCTTCCCTGGATATGTTCTGTGTTAACTCTGCTAAGCCACAGATACATTTGCCAGGACTTTCTTCTCTGTGTACTCTGGTCCACGTGACTTTGCATAAACTGTGGCAGATGGAAGTGAAGCAGCAATCATTTCTTTGTGACGCTTGGATGCTTGAATGTAGCAACACGCCTGGTGCTGCTGCAGCTTACACACGTCATTGCTGATCAGCTCGCTCACCTTGTTGGCCAGGCAGGTTTTGGGCTCTCCCCTCCTTCAGCTCTTGCTGGTTTCTCCTTGACTTCTCCCTATCCTAGGCCAATGTGTACAGCTCCTGGGGCAGCAGCCAGGCCTGAATCTCCTCCCACACCTGCCGGATCCTCCTCAGGCTTCTCCCTATCCCCAGCCAGGTGCATGTTTAGCTCCGTGAGGAAGGATGCCTGATGCTGCTACAGGTCACCTGCATTAGCAAGGTGGAGCCTTGCTGGCTTCAGATACCGACATGGTTCAAGCCCAGCCTTGTGGACTACAGCTTGTTCTTAATCTTCCTCACTTCACTTCTGTCCTTCTTTCCTTCCAGTGGCCCGCCCTGCTGACTTTAGACCCACCATCAGGCAAAGAAGCAACGGTTGAACTTAAAGTGTTTAGCTGGCTCCTTCAGCTACACTAGGCCAGTTCCTAAATTTAATCTCATATCCTACATCATTCTTAGTAGCTTGTTTCTATGATAAGACCCTAATTGACGCACCCTTTCATCTCTAGATCCTACTTATTCCTCAAGGCACTATTCAACTGTTACTTCTTCATGAAGACTTCACAATCTTTTGTTGCAATTACACCTTCTCCCCTTAAAGTTCTCATAACAATTTTTTTTTACTATCACAATTTTCTTTTCGTTGTTGTCGTTTTGTTTTGTTTTTTTGAGAAGGAGTTTTGCTCTGTCACCCAGGCTGTAGTGCAGTGGTGTGATCTAGGCTTACTGCAACTTTCATATCCCGGGTTCAAGCGAGTATCCTGCCTCAGCCTCCCAAGTAGCTGGGACTACAGGTGTGTGCCAACATGCCCAGTTAATTTTTGCATTTTTAAAGTAGAGATGGGGTTTCTCCATGTTGGCCAGGCTGGTCTTGAGCTCCTGACCTCAAGTGATCCACCTGCCTCAGCCTCCCAAAGTGCTGGGATTACAGGCAAGAGCCACCGTACCGGCCTTGCTACCACAATTTTCTTACAAATACTTATTGATCACTTACTATGTGCCAAGCCTTGCTCTAGGGACACCTGAATAAACAAAAAAACAGAAGTTTTTCTGCCTTATATTAGTTAAAGGAGCATTTTCTTTCTCCCTTCCTAAACGTAAGTGAATATAAAAGTAATCCCACATATCGTTTTTAAAATGTTACAAACCCTGCAGCCAGGGACTGAGAATGCAGCATAGCTATTTTTCACAGCCTGAGTCCTCCCTCTTTATGTAACTAGAAACTGAAGTCCAGCTGTTTGACGTGCACTGGTCACAGGGCCCCATGAGGTTGGTTCATTGTCATGTATTTTCAAAAATGTTGCAACTAAACAGATTATAACCTACAACGTGAACCAGAGGCTAAAAGGTCCTCCTGTGCCTCCTAGTTTCAGGTATTTTGGGCATAAAAAATATCTCAGTGATCTCTAATTTCCACAAAGCACGGAAGTAAATATCACAGTCTAGAAGCAAAACAGCTTTGTGAGTTACCTGCCATAAATTCAGGTTCTGTATAAACCTGGAAAAATTGCATGGTGAACATGGAAGAAAAACAGATAATCAGATGAGTATATGTACTATTACAATATACATACATAAATGATGTATGATTAATTAGGTTCAGGTCTCCAAAGGAAAATTCAAGGCTACAAAGAAATTTTGTTCAATAGAAAGCACAAAAATGTTGGCAGAACAATTCTAATGAGACCAATAGTCAGGACAAACATGAACTGGCTAAGTTCTACATGGAGATCTCTTCAGATAAAAGGAATTGTTCACTAAAATGCTCTAATAATGAAGCTTTCACCCTCTAGCAACAGAGCCTAAAAACATATGGCAAAATGTGTATAATTGTAGTGAGAAATAGGAAAATTTGTAATGGGAGATTTTAATATACATCTCTCAGAAACTGATGTGTTAAGCAGACAAAATGAACACATCTAAAAGCTGACTTTTTGAAAAGCTGCATCAAACTCCTGGCAAGTCTGGTCAAGAAAAAAAGGCTAAAAAACTTAAAGCAATATGAATAATGGACAAGGATCTCATGACAGTTATTAGGGATTAAAAAGAATTCCAAATGTACTCTGAGGCAACACAGGGCCTGTGAAAGGGAATCTGCAGGATGTAATTTCTAGGCCACTTTATTGACCATGGCTGTATTTAAAGGAGTTCTGGGCAAGAGTCCAGAAAGAGGAGAGGACTGAAAACACTAAAAGGGCTAATACACCCAGATAACAACATTGTCTCCCAGCTACATTGCATTTGTCTATTTCCATACATTATCTCATGGATGCATATGACTCTGTGAAGTAGCCAGGAAAGGCACTGCCGTCTTTGATTTACAGATGGGAAACTAAAAGTGGAGAAGTCCTGCCATTTGTCTCAGGTCTCATGGCCACTAGAAGGTGTCAGAAAAACTAGAACCCTGTGTTTTCTGAGTCCCATCCACATAATTCCATGTCTCCGCACTGACCCTCAGCTGTGCTGTGTTGACATGATTGTCATCTACCAGCGTCAGGGCCTAACTGGATGTTAGTTCAAACTATGTTATGCAAATTCCAAGTATCTGAAAAATGGAGACTCAAAAACCGACCTGAGAGAAGTAATGTCAGCAACACGGCAGAAGGAAGTCCTGATCCATTTTTTTTTTCCCCAATAAGCACATCAATTCAGCAATAATTCATGGACATATTACACTTGTAAAAAATCAGAAGCTAATTAAAAGGCTCTGGCACCTCAGGAGAATGCAAAACCACACTCACCAAAGCTGGTAGAGAGATTCAGAACACGCTCTTGCCAAAGATGCTGCCCCTGGTGACGTACCATATGATCACTAAGAGACTACCTACCTCAGCTTCAGCCAGAGGAGGAAAGGAGTTGATTGGCATGTCTGGCACCCTACAAGAGGGAGGTCCCTAGAGAACTAGCTTTTGTCTTGCTGGTGTTGGAGCTCTAAAGGTCCATCCCAGTCTAGCCACTTAGAGGAGAATGGAGGTGGAAACCTGGGCTGGTAGATACAATAGCTTCCCCCTTGGCTCAGTGCAGAGTGAGCAAACAAAAAACACAGCTGCCTGCTTCTTTCTGGGAGGAAAAGAGTTGGTAGAGACCCCCATTATCTGGCCACACTCATTGATGGGGTAGTTTCCTGTACAAGATCAGCCTGGGAAGACTGGGAGAGGGACTGCTTTGTCTAATGCATAGATACCAAAACATAGAGTCAAGGAAAATAAAAATCAGGCAAAGATGTTCCAAACAAAAGAAGATAAATCTCCATAAATTGAACCTAATGAAACAGTTATATGATTTACCTGACAGAGAATAAAAGTAATTCTCATGGAGTTGCTTACCAAGATAAAGAGAACAATGAATGAACAAAGTGAGAATTTCAACAAACAGAGGAAATGTTTTTAAAGTACCAAAAGAAATCATGGACAATACAATAACACAATAACTGAAATGAAAATTCAGTAGAGGAATTTAATAGAAAACCATATCAAGTGGAAGAAAGGATTAGTGAACTCAAAGACAGGTCACTGGAAATAATTCAGTCAAAGATGCAAAAAAAAGGAGAAGAAAAAAGAGAAAAGACAAGAAGGCTTATTTAAAATAATGACTAAGAAGGTCCCAAATCTGGAAAAGGAAATAAATAAGCATACAGCTCCAGGAAGCCCTAAATACGTCAGATAAGATGAACCTGAAGAACCACACTGAGATATATAATCAAATTGTTAAAGCTCAAAAACATAAAATTTTGAAAGCAGCAAGAAGAAAGCTATTTGTCACATATAAGAGAACCCCCTAATAAGACAATGAACATTTTCCAGCAGAAACCTTGCAGGCTAAAAGGGAATGGGATGATATATTCAAAGCGCCAAAAAAAAAAAAAAAAAAAAAAAAAAAAGTCAACCAAGAATACATACCTGGGAAAATCCTCCTTCAAAAATAAAAGAAAGTTTGACTTCCTGTTTACCAGTTTGGATGCCCTTTATTACTTTCTCTTATCTGATTGCTCTGGCTAGGACTTCCAAGTACTATGTTGAAGAGGAGTGGTGAGAGTGGGCATCCTTGTCTTGTTCCAGCTCTCAGAGGGAATATTTTCAACTTTTTCCCAATCTACTGAATTTTTTCCATTCAGTAGAATGTGGGTTTGTCATAGATGGCTTTAATTGCATTGAGGTATGTCTCTTGTATGCCAATTTTGCTGAGAGTTTTAATCATAAGGGGATGCTGGATTTTGTCAAATGCTTTTTCTGCATCTATTGCGATGATCATGTGACTTTTTTTTAAAAATTCTGTTTATCCGATGTATCACATTTATTGACTTGTGTATGTTAAACCATCCCTGCATCCCTGGTATGAAACCCACTTGATCATGGCAGAACATCTGACAAAGGACTAATATCCAGAATCTATAAGGAACTAAGATCAGCAAGAAAAAACAAACAATCCCATCAAAAAGTGGGCTAATGACATGAATAGACAATTGTCAAAAGAAGATATACAAATGGCCAACAAACATAAGAAAAAAATGCTCAACATCACTAATGATCAGGGAAATGCAAATCAAAACCACAATGTGATACAACCTTACTCTGTAAGAATGGCCATAATAAATACTAATAATAAATACATGTTGGCATGGCTGTGGCGAAAAGGGAACACTTTTACACTGTTGGTGAAAATGTAAATCACTATAAAAAACAGGTAAAGTTCTTAAGGAATCTCCATTTTGTTTTCCATGGTGGTTGAACTACCAGTTTCCTACCACTTTATCCAGAGGAAAATAAGTTGTTATACGAAAAAGATACTTACACATGCATGTTTATGGCAGCAAAATTTGCAATGCAAAAACATGAAACCAGCCCAAATGCCCATTAGTCAATGAGTAAATAAAGAAATTGTGGTATATATAAATATACCATGGAATACTACTCACCCATAAAAAGGAACAAAACAATGGCATTTGCAGCAACCTGGATGGAAACGGAGACCATTATTCTAAGTGAAGTAACTCAGGAATGGAAAACCAAACATGGTATGTTCTCACTCATAAGTGGGGGCTAAGCTATGAAGATGCAAAAGCATAAGAATACAATGGACTTTGGGGACTCGGGGCAAAGGATGGGGGGGTGAGGGATAAAATACTGCACAATGGGTTCAGTGTACCCTCCTCGGGTGATGGGTACACCAACATCTCAGAAATCAGCACTAAAAAGCGTATTCAAGCATATAAGGTAAAACATATGTTAATTAGCTATATCGAGCCATTCCACAATGTATAGATATTTCAAAACATGTTACGCATGATAAATTATAGTTTTTATGTCATTTAAAAAATTACATCTAAATTTTGTTATTTTAAAAGCGTTTTCACAGATCTTTTTCAGTTTTGTTTTTGAGCCTGTCTTGTACCTGGTCGCACTAAATATATAATAGTTCTGTTTTGTGAAAAACCTTAAGGGCCTAAATTTGAAGACACGTTCAATGATAATAATGATATAACAGAAAAAAAGAACTTATTCATGTAACCGGACACCACCTGTTCCCCAAAAACCTATTGAAATAAATAAACTAAACTAAACAGAAAATCGTCCACTTCTCTGAACTCTAAATTAAATAGAACAGTCCTTCTGTGAATATCCCTGAGCCACTCCTGGTATATGCTGAGTTGTTCAATCCAATTCCTACTCTTGGGTTTCCCATCAGGCGTTTTCCTAGGGTTCAGTGCAGTGCTCTCTCTGGTGCTAAAGTGCCCTGGGTATGAATAGTGTGCATGGAAAAATAAACAGATCTGCTTCTCCTCCAAACCATCCCCCGGAAATGCTTCCTCCCACTTCCTCCCAGGCAAATGGCTGGTTATTTTAGATCTGTGTTCACATTAGGTCCTCATCTTTCATCTTCCAGGTGCTTAACCTTTCTGGATTATTTCTATTTTAAAGAAACACCCACGCCCAGGAAATCTCCTAGAAGGGAATATTCAAAGTAATTCTCAAGTTTATTCGACAATCTTTCAAAGGTAGCATTATGTACCTCTTAAAATAGAACACCTAATGTAATGGAGTTTTGCTGAAATGATTACAGGGAGCTGTAAAAGATACTATAAAGTCACCTTACATTTACAGAATCTTTAACAGTTTTGAAAAGTGCCTTCATATGCTTTCTCCTGTTCATTATCACAAGTCCCTGGGTGCCTGAAGGGCAGGAATTCTTGCTATTTTACTAACAGAAAGTAGCACAGCATTGCAGCTTACAGCACAGGCCCTGGTGCCACCCTTTGGGCCTTGGTTTCTCCATAAGAAGTCTCATTGCAGCTTACAGCACAGCCCCTGGTGCCACCCTTTGGGCCTTGGTTTCTCCATAAGAAGTCTCATAGGGTTGTTTGTGGACTGTGTGAAGTACTATGGGTTTGCCATTATGAGTAATGAAGAAACTGATCTCAGGGTTGGTTTCTGATCTGTCTGAGGCTCCTAAGCAGGTCTTAGGTAGAGCTGGGTGCCTTACGCTGTCTTCCTAGGCGCTAGAGAATCTCATCTGATGCCAGGAACCTCTCTGTGGAGTGAAGGGCAGCCTACCTTGTTCCATGTCAGATGGAACCAGACCCTCAATTCATACCAGACAGAGGGTGCTGGCCCCCAACTGGCCTGAGGGACACTCAGGATGTCATAGTTGTTTAAGACCCTAGTGGTCTTCTTCCTGCCAATGGCCAGGACAGCTGACTCCTTGAATTCCCATGGTCTGCCACGTACGGCACAGGGTGACTGCTGCCCAGCAAACCACTCAGGGCCTCCAGGGAGCAGGGGACACTGTCATGGCTGGAGAGCTTTGGAGTGTCCCTGGCTCCTTCCCAAAGGGCCTCAAGGAGCTTGCTTTGGGCTGCTTCCCCATGGTATGCCATTTCCTGGTGAAGTCATTTTCAGATTTCAATGTCAAGCAGATGTCCGCAGATGTAATTTCCTGGACTCTCCTGGACAGAAAGCTTCCTCTCCTATATGGGCTTGCCATTAATATATTTTCTTGCCATCATTATAGCAGTCATCATAACAGGTTAATATTTAAGGAAGTATTTATTTCTCTCATTTGAAATGAGTCCTCCAAGGACCAAGGTTGTGCTTTGTTCTCCTGGACATGCAGTCCTATGGCTGGTATAGTGATGGTAGGCAGACAAATTTATAGAGACGAGGTGACTTCAATAGCAGCTACCACAAATGACCAGGCGTCTGGTTCAGGGGTGAGTTTGCTTAACTGCTATACTACATTATATCCCTGTATGGTGCTAACCATTGAAGTATCACCTATAATAGAGAAATACAAAAACAATCTAAAGTCCATCATAAGGGAGTGGTTCAATATAATATGGTTTTTCTGTATAAGGGGAGAACTAGATGGTTGTTTTTTTTTTTAATGAAGATGACAGGGAAGTATACTGATATATTACAATCTCTAAGCTATGAAATTTAAGTTAAGAAAAGCAGAATTGGCTAGGCACAGTGGCTCATATCTATAATCCCAGCACTTTGGAAGGTGGAGGTGGGTGGATGGTTTGAGCCCAGGAGTTTGAGACCAGCCTGGACAGCATGATGAAGGCCTGTCTCTACAAAAATTAGCTGGGCATGTTGGTGGGCACTTGTAGTCCCAGCCACTCAATGAGGCAGGAAGGATTGCTTGAGTCCAAGACGTAGAGGATTGCAGTGAGCCAGGATTGCAGTGAGCTGAGGATTGCAATGAGACACAAAAGTTAGCCAGGCATGGTGGTGGATGCCTGTAGTCCCAGCCACTCAGGAGGCCGAGGCAGATTGCATGAGCCCAGGACATTGAGGATTTCAATGAGCCAGGACTACACTCCACCCTAGGTGACAGAACAAGACCCAGTCTCAGAAAAATAAAACAAAAGCAGAATTCATGAGAGTATGCTATCATTTATAGAAAAAAATCCATAATTATGACTGTATATAGAGTATACCTCTGAAAGGATATATAAGAAGAGAGAAAATAAAACACAAGTGGTTTTCCCTGGGATAAGGAACTCAGCAGGAAAAAGGAAGATGCTTTCCAATGTATACTTTTACATACCATTTGAGTTCTGTACCACATATGTGGATTGCTTATTTGAAGAGGTCTTAATTTGAAAGAACCAACAATACCTGCAAAATGCCTAATAGAAAGCAGCACCAGGTGTTGAAGCTATTAAGTGTCCACGTTGTTTTCCAACTATTTGTTTAGCTGGAAACAGAAGCTGGCACATCTCAGGTATTGCACACAGCTGCAGAATGAATGAATAACATGCATATTGAGTTGAATCAAATGAAACATATTTGTTGAGGTTCCTGCTGCAACTCTATGGAGGAGGCATCTGCACTTCCTTCTAGAAACCGAGCTCATTCACTATTCATGACAGCAAAAACATGAAATCAACCCAAATGCTCATCAGTAATAGACTGAATAAAGAACATGTGGTACATATACACCACAGAATACTATGCAGCCATAAAAAGGAAGGAGATCATGTCATTTGCAGGGACATTGATGAAGCTGGAAGCCATTATCCTCAGCAAATTAATGCAGGAACAGAAAACCAAACACCGTATGTTCTCACTTATAAGTGGGAGCTGAACAATGAGAACATACAGATACAGGGAGGGGAACAACATCTACTGGGGCCTGTTGGGAGAGGGCGGTAGGTTGGGGAGAGCATTAGGGATAAGAGCTAATACAAGCTGGGCTTAATATCTAGGTGACAGGTTGACAGGTGCAACAAATCACCATGGCACATGTTTACTGATGTAACAAACCTGCATATCCTGCACACGTACCCTGGAACTTAAAAGAAAAGAAAGCGAGCTCACTGAAAGACATTCTAGATTAAGAAGGCTGAGGAGTTTCCTGGTGGAACAATCCATGGTTCCCAACAGGCACTTGTATTCTGGATTTCTCCAAGACTTACTTTTTTAGCGATAGAGGTAATTCTCAACTGGGGATAATTTTGCCCCAGGAGAAATTTTTGGTTGGAGGGGTACTACTGGCATGTAGCAGGTAAAGCCCAGGGATGCTGCTATACATCCTGCCACACACAGCACAGCTCCCCCAACCCACCAAAACAAAGAATTACATAACCTCAAAGTCACGTGCTGAAGCTGAGCTGTGGTGATAGTACTGGCTCACCGACATCGTGACCATGACTGGTAGGCTTGGGTCATCAGCCCTGGGACATACCTAGAGCTTCTGCGTGTTTATGTTCCCTCCTAAAATACAGCCTGTTGTACAATCCTCTTGAACTGCATTTTTATTGTCTCCAGCTTACCAACCTTATTTCAGATTTAAACTCATCGAGAAGGATACCAGCTAACTGTGGTCCATCTCCCTGGCACAGTCACTTTGAGGAACTGAAAAATACTTGAATATCTCAGGACAACCTTTCTGGGAAACCCACAGGGTACTGGTGAAAGAAAGGCTCAGCTGTCCCTGGGACCAAAAGTTCTCTAGAATGCTAGCTCATGAGACAGATTCTTGAGTAACTAAGGGAGAATAAAAATATCTGCACATTCCTCAGGCAGAAATCTTCCAAAAGGAGGGGGACAGCCTCAGATCAGGAAGGGGCAAGCCCTGTGGGTGAGAGTGCCTCTGCTCCCTTGGGCTTCTCCTCCCAGCTCACACAGGGGCAACAGGTCTGCTAAAGGATTCTCCCCTAATCTGGGTGTCAGAGGAGGAAGGAGGGAACCCAGGGAGTCCCGGCTGCTCCCCTTAACCCAGTGACAGTTGGGGCCTGTTTTATCTGGAAGCCATGCTGCGCATGTGCTGCTCTCATGGTGAGAGGAGGGGATCAGGGCTAGTGGTTCCATCCCATCTTGGCTATTTACCTGCCTGTGACTGTGGGCAAGTCATCTGCCCTCATCTTCTGTTTTCTCTTCCATAAAATGTGTACCTTACAGGGTTGTTGCAAAATTCCAATGAAGCTGAGCATGCTGGCTCATGCCTGGAATCCCAGCACTTTGGGAGGCCAAGGTGGGAGGATCACCTGAAGTCAGGAGTTCAAGACTAGCCTGGCCAACAACATGAAACACCGTCTCTACTAAAAATACAAAAATTATCCTGGCATGGTGGTGTGCACATGAGGTCCCAGCTACTTGGGAAACAGGTGGGAGGATCACTTGAGCCCAGGAGGTCGAGGCTGCAGTGAGCAGTGATTGCACGACTGTACTACAGCCTGGGCAACAGAGCAAGACCCCGTCTCAAAAACACAAAAACTCCAAAGAAGTCAAAGATGAGAACAGTGCTCTATGACTGACCAGTTCACATACAAATGCTAATTATTATTGAAATCCACAGTCACTAGATTTTGGCTCATTTTTACCTTGGTGAAAATGTGGTTGAATATATGTTATTCCACTGGAGTATGCCATTGGGGCTGTTGGCAAGACCAGGGCCTGAGCCCTGGAAGGTGGATGTCATGGGAGAGAAACTGTAGTTCCTGAGGACACTCGTGTAGATAGAAATGAGTAAACAAGAGTCTGGTGAGACAGATGTGGTAAGATTCATACTCACCCATGTAGTGTTTTCCCACCTGGAGTTTGAAATGGCCTGAAAATTGCAGGGAGCAATCAAATAAGTGAAATTGAAGGCCGTGGGTTTTTTATGGCTCTCTTGCTGCCGAAACAGGAATTAAGAGGGTTATTCAAGCCAGGGTACTCAAGTGCTCACTTCATGGGGATTATTAATATTCCTGACATGGTGCCACAAATGTTCACTGAGTGCCTATCTTGCGGGTTAGGCTGTGTCCCTAAGAGGATATGCTGAAGTCTTAATCCCCGGTACCTATGAATGTGACCTTATTTGGAAATCGAATCTTTGGAGATGCAATTAGTTACGATGAGGTCATACTACAGCAGCAGAGTGGGCCCTAAATCCAATGACTGGTGTCTTTATAAGAAGGCTATGTGAAGACACAAAGACTCAGACACGCAGGGAAGGAGGCAACGTGACGACAGAGGCAGAGATAGTTGTGACGCGTCTACAAGGAAGATGTGGCCAAGGAACACGAGGATTGTCCAGCAACCACCAGAGGCGAGGGGAGAGGCACAGATCAGGTTCTCCCTGCAGACTCCAAAATAAACCAACCCTCCCGACACCTTGACTTCAGACTTCTGGCCTCCAGAACTGTGACTGAGTAAATTTTCATGGCTGAAGCCACCAAGTATGTGGTAATTCATTATGGCAGTCCTAGAGAACAATACAACCCACCGTGAGCCAGACAGAGACAAACAGGAACCAGTTTCTACACTCCAGCAGCATCCCTGAAAGGGCAGCTTCACGGACAAGGGCTGTTGTAAGAACAAATGAGATCACAGCTGTGGAGGGGGACAGCTGGGGAAAGACGGACTTTTAGGACTACTGTTGAGGTTTGTGCTGGGCAGACTCAAAGGCTCTGCTCTAGTTGAGTGCGTCCTTTATCTGCCAGGCAGGCTGCTCTCAGAGAGAGAGTGGAGACTTATCTGACAGGCCTTATTCTTTTTCAAATCACACAATAATTAGTCAGAACTCTGTTTCCTTGGTGGTTTCTGTGAATGGATTTTGTGGTGATTTTTTTGTCCCCAGGCATTTTGGCAGTGCCAAGGGGAGATGTAAAAAAGCCCATTAACATCAGCATGTGTCACTGGGGACACCGAGAGGCTGAGACGGAGAAGAGAAAGATCTTTAATTAAAGCTGACAAAGCTGGATGTTACCTGGGTCTCTAGAATGCTGCAGCGCTGGCAGCCTGATTCCTGGGGCCTCTCCTCAGCTCTTGTGGGGTGTACCTTATTTTGTTGGATAAATTCTTCCAGCCTTAAAACCTAGAACGGAAGATAAGAAACACCATGCAATGAAACCAAGTCCTACCTCCTTGATACAGTCATTCATCTGGGAATCAATTTTCCTGGGTCAGTCTGTTTTGAGGAAAGTGAGAATTAGACAAATTCTACATACACTTCTAGAAATTCCATTTCTTTCTTTCTTTCTTTCTTTCTTTCTTTCTTTCTTTCTTTCTTTTTCTTTCTTTCTTCTCTCTTTCCTTCCTTCCTTCCTTCCTTCCTTCCTTCCTTCTTTCTTTCTTTTTCTTTCTTTCTTTCTTAGCTAGAGTCTTGCTCTGTCGCCAGGCTGGGGTGCAGTGGCATGATCTCGGCTCACTGCAACCTCTGCCTTCTGGGATCAAGTGATTCTCCTGCATCAGCCTCCCGAGTAGCTGGGACTACAGATGCACACCGCCATGCTGGCTAATCTTTTGTATTTTTACTAGAGACTGGGTTTCACCATATTGGCCAAGCTGGTCTCAAACTTCTGACCTTAAGCGATCCACCCACCTCAGCCTCCCAAAGTGCTGGGATTATAGGTGTGAACCACTGCACCATGCCTAGAAATGCCATTCTTTTTTTTTTTTTTTTTTTTTTTTTTGAGACGGAGTTTCGCTCTTGTTACCCAGGTTGGAGTGCAATGGCGCGATCTCGGCTCACCGCAACCTCCACCTCCTGGGTTCAGGCAATTCTCCTGCCTCAGCCTCCTGAGTAACTGGGATTACAGGCACGCGCCACCATGCCCAGCTAATTTTTTGTATTTTTAGTAGAGACGGGGTTTCACCGTGTTGACCAGGATGGTCTCGATCTCTTGACCTCGTGATCCGCCCGCCTCGGCCTCCCAAAGTGCTGGGATTACAGGCTTGAGCCACCGCGCCCGGCAGAAATGCCATTCTTAATGAGCTAGTTGCTTAGTCTTTCCAGAAGAAAATGTGCCCAGCAGGTTTCCAGTATTCTACATACATTTTCCTTTAAATTATTTACATACATTTTTCTATACTAGATCTGTAGGGTGGCTTTCATACCATTCCCAGAAGTCCACTCAATGTCTTTTGAAAATAACAACAAAAAAGTTAATTGGTAAAGAAAATATAAAACATTTAAAAATCATATAGATAAAATGAGAGAAGAGTGGGTGGGTGGTGCTCTAAAAGTGTAAGGCCTTAATTATGATGATGATGACTAACCAATTGTAATATATGAATTAAACAGACTGCTGTCCCCTAGACTTTGAGGAGAATGAGGCCAAAACCCATCAAGGACACTTAGACTTTGCTCAAATTTTTCTAGAAAACTTAATACTAGTTAGGAACCATGCTAGGTACAAGGAAGGATGGGGAAGGGACGGAGTGAGAGCAAGACAGTAAAATCATAAAACATGGTCCCTGCCTTTAAGGAGCCATCATTTTATGAGGGAGATAGACCTATGTTTATAACTACAATGACATCTGGTAGAGATTTATACAAAATAATAAGAGTACTTCCTTAACGGTACATTTGCTCTATGCCACCCAGGAATCTATGCCTTTTTTCTTTTTAAATTATTTTCTTTTTTAAAAAATTGAGATAGGATCTTGCTATGTTGCCCAGGCTGGTCTCAAACTCCTAGACTGAAGAGATCCTCCCACCTCAGCCTCACCAAGTACTGTGATTACAGGGGTAAACCACTATGCCCAGCCAGAAATCTAAGCCTTTTACAGTATTAACTCTTTTAATCCTCAAAACAGCCATTATGAGGTGGGTACTACTACACAGAATTCTCACGCCTGTAATCCCAGTACTTCAGGAAGCCAAGGTGGGCGGATCACCTGAGGTCAGGAGTTTGAGACTAGTCTGGCTAACATGGCGAAACCCCATCTCTACTACAAATACACAATTAGCCAGGCATGGTGACGCATACCTGTAATCCCAGCTACTTGGGAGGCTAAGGCAGAAGAATCGCTAGAACCTGGGTGGCAGAGTTTGTAGTGAACAAAGATTGTGCCAATGCACTCCAGCCTGGGTGACAGAGGGAGACTCCATCTCAAAAAAAGAAAAAAAAAAGAATTTACAGCAATAAACTCTGCCCAGGGGCATTCAAGCAGCTTAAGGGCACTGAAGGATGAACAGGAGTCGGTGAATGGTGAAGGCAGGATAGTGCATTCCAGACAGCAGGAACAGCAGGTGCAATGGTAGAGGGCAGGTGGGACGGATGTGAAAACTGAAGAAAGATTCCATGTTGGAGGGACAGGAGTGAAGGACTGGACAGAGGCAGCAGAGCCTTGGAGGACAGTGGCAGCAAGTTAGGTTGGGTCCAAATTGTGAAGAACATGGGGATTAAAGATTTTAGAGAGAGAAGACTGGGGCTTTGAGCAGATTTGGATTTTAGATCGTGAATTCTGGAAGTAGCTGGCCTGGGGAGAATGTGGAGGCAGAAAGATCCATGACAATGCTCTTGCAAGACTCCAGCAACATTACAGAGGAAGAGCAAGGCTATCAGAATGTCCTCCAGGCTTTCCATAAGGAACATTAGAGGAAGAGATATTTCAAGATTATGAAACTATGCTTAAACTGCATCTTGCTAAGGTTTACAAAATATTCAGAGGGGCCAGTACAATTGTTTATGTAACATCCACAAACGGGGAAAGAGTCTAGGCAAGCCATTCCAAGGATCTTGTTCAAGGCATAGGTATGGAGGGAAGAGGGGGAATAGAAAGGCTTAGGACATACGACCCACAGGACTTGACAAGGACTGAGTGTGATGACAGGACAAGATGGTGACTAGGGGTGAGGGTGGGAGAGCTGGGAGTGATTGTGATCAAGGCTGACACTTCCATTTCTAGCTTTGGTAAGAGGGTGACAGACTGTAGCACCACTTAAGGGGGAGGAGGAGTCAAGGATGGAGAGTAAGATCTGGGGCTTTTGTCAGTGGTCAGCCTCTTGGTCATGACTTGCAATCTGTAAACATTTAGGTCCTGAGTGACCCTTAGTAATCAAAGAGGCAACATACCATACTAGCGGCAGTATTAGCTTAGCAGTTAAGGGTGAGGTCATCAGAGCCACATTACCCAGGTTTGAATCTCAGATCTGCTACTTGTAAGCTATGCAACTTTGGGAAAGTAATTTACTGTCTCTCTGCCTCAGTTGTCTCATTTGTAAATAGAGATGATAATAGCAACTACGTGGTGAAGTGGTTGTGAGTATTAAAATAGTAAATGTAAACTTCTTAGTGTCTTGACGAGAGTGAGTGCTCCGCAAAGCTAGCCATTTTTTTTTTTTTTAAATTTTTAAAAAAAGCTCTAAGGCACATTCACAGAAATAGGTCAGGGCTCAGGCTTCCCTGACTTGTGTTATTCAAAAGAATAATTGGGCTGGTCTCATACAAGTACATGAAGCCACCTTAAGCTCTGCAGCGAGCAGTCATCCAGCTACAGCATGAAGACTGGCAATGTATATTCAACACGGCAAAATGAAGAAACAGAGGGAGGGAGAAGTGAAGGAGGAGGGAGGGAGGGAAAGGAGGAAGGAAGGGAGAATGGCAGGGAAGAAAGGAGGAAGGAGAGAGAAACAGGCTTCTTTGCTGTGCAGCCCCACCTTTGTCTGGGCTAGAACAGAAGCCTCTATCCCAGAACTTTTCACCAAGACCCACCTTTAGACCCTGATATATCAAGTCTAAGGAACAATATGCTCATGTTTTATTTATTTATTTATTTTGAGACAGGGTTTTGCTCTTGTTGCCCAGGTTGGAGTGCAATGGTGTGATCTTGGCTCACCGCAACCTCTGCCTCCTGGGTTCAAGTGATTCTCCTGCCTCAGTGTCCCAAGTAGCTGGGATTACAGGCATGTGCCACCACGCCCAGCTAATTTTGTATTTTTAGTAGAGACGGAAGTTTCTGCATGTTGGTCAGGCTGGTCTCGAACTCCCAACCTCAGGTGATCTCCCTGACTTGGCCTCCCAAAGTGCTGGGATTATAGGCATAAGTCATCGCGCCCAGCCTCATCATTTTTTTTTTAAATAATAATTTTAGAAATAGAGGGAGTTAGAGAAAACATAACACCCATGTACTTATCAGTCAGCTAAAGAAATAACACATCACAAATACAGCTGCAGCCCCCTTACACTCTCTTCCTTCTAGAGATAACCACTGGTCCAATTTGATTCTGTTATTCTCATGCTCTGTTTAGATTTACCTCTTGGGTATTCCTAAACAATCGATACTGTTTTACACACGGCCTCTGTGTTCTTACAAACTCCCCAGAGGTTGTGATGTACAGCCAGGGCTCAGGAACCAGTTTCACGTGTTCCTGAGGGAGGTGGGAGACACAGGTCTCATCTGGAAGGTTTGAGGGAAGACAGGGGATGGAAGGAAACTTGTCAACATTTCTTGGTTTAAGCAGGCTCAGAAATGCTCTTGGGATTCTGTTTCCAGCCTTTTTCACTAGTTCATACTTTTAGGGGCCCACAAAAATCGTTTCTTTTAAAATCAGAAAAAAATTACAGTCTGGATGATACTCATCTTTTTACCAGTGCAGTCATAAAATATAAATTTTTAATTTTTTTTTTTTTTGAGGCAGAGTTTTGCGCTTGTTGCCCAGGCTGGAGTGCAATGGAGGGATCTCAGCTCACTGCAACCTCTGCCTCCCAGGTTTAAGCAATTCTTCTGCCTCAGCCTCCCAAGTAGCTGGGATTACAGGCACGCACCACCACGCCCAGCTAATTTTGTATTTTTATTAGAGATGGGGTTTCATCATGTTGGTCAGGCTGTTCTCAAACTCCTGACCTCAGGTGATCTGCCTACCTCGATCTCTCAAAGTGCTGGGATTATAGGTGTGAGCTACTGTGCCCAGCCTTAATATTTTTTAATAAAGGAAGGGCCTAGAATGGCACAAGTGCTAAGAGCCCACAAAGAGGTGAATGTAGCCCTGGGGAAGGAAAGGCAGAGGAACTGCATGTTCCCCACTTGTGCCTTCATGAAGCCACAGAACCAACTCCAGCAGCCTCCTGTGTCCTTCTCTTATTTGAGACATTAAAAGCCTGTTTGTTTCAGCCTCCATAATCTGGCTGTCTGTTAATTGCAGCTAAATGCATGCCCCCTGAGACAGCCTTCCTGTCAGGCTGAGTGTCCTTGTCTGTCTTCCAAGATTCCTGGCTTTTCAGTTAGGCAGAAGCTCCCAGGAACCAGAAACTGCATCCCAAGGCTTGCATTTGTTCGGAGCTCACCTCGAGCAGAGAATTCTGGAGCTTCACACTGAGGGCGGCTTTCTCTTCTTCCAGCTGCTTTATCTCCTTTTCTGATTTCTTCCTCACTTCCTCCAACTGTGCTTCTACTTCCTAAATGATGATTGAAGAGTTAACAACACAAGGCACAAAAACAGGACACGTTTTCACACCCTGCCTCATTTCCAGAGGAGATCAAAGAAGCTTACAAGAGTCATACAATACTGCAAATAAACATAAATTAGAAATACACGGGAAGGTAAAAAAAAAACGTGTTAATTTCACACCACACAGCCTGATATATATAGGGGTGGGGTGGGGCATACCATTGTCTTGAAGTTTTCTAGCGTGAAATAAACATAAATGCTCATTACTGACAAAATTCTCAGTGTCGCATAAGTCAGAAAGCCAACTACATTTTCAGATGCAGGGAAAGAGGAAAAGCAGCGTGAAATTTCTTCTTAACAGCATCCATACATGAGTCAAAATGTTTGGATTGGCCGGGTACAGTGGCTCATACCTGTAATTCCAACACATTGGGAAGCCGAGGCGGGTGGACCGCTTGAGCCCAGGAGTTTGAGACCAGCCAGGGCAACATAGTAAAACAGTGTCTCTATTTTAAAAATAAATAAATAAAATAAAATAAGTGATGGGGTTTCCAGGGCTGATTGCTCACCATAGCCCTCACCATAGCCCATGAGCCTCAGTGCAAAGCAGATCCAGGTGAAGGAACATTCTGGGGACCACATGAATGGTGCAGTCACGTTCCAGCTGTGTCATCTGGAGCACATTTCCTAACCTCTCATGACTCACTGTGGTACTCGCATGCTCCGTGGCACTCAAGGTACACATAAAGGATCGGTAGATGATCAGCACTACTATTATTCTCATAGAGACCTGGGCTTTCCATTTTAGCTTAATTTCTATGGAAACTGTGCAAGTATCTAGAGGAATGAATGAGATCACTCATCCGTTCAACAAATATTTCTTAAGATCTACGATGTGCTAGGCACTGATCTCAGAGCTGGGGAGATAAAAGGGAGAATTTTTATTTCAGGAGCTTACACCAGGAGCTGACATTTGAGTGAAAGAGACAGGCACCAATCAAAGTCCAGGAGTAAACAAGACAGCAAGCACTAGGTTGGATGGAAAAACAATAAAGCCAGGAGGGGACTTCCCAGTGTTGGGGAGCGGTTGAAATATTAGATAGCTAAGTGCTCCAGAAAGCGACTTTGGAGTAAAACCCTGCAGTAAGTGAGGGGGTTCACAAAGGAGATGTCTGGGTGTGAGGTTTCCCAGACCTGCAAAGGCCCTGGCATGTTCTAAGGACAGAAAGGAGCCAGTATGGCTGAACTAGAAGAGGTTTGGGGAGCACCAACTGAGGCCTCAAACATCAAGATAAGACTTACCAGTGAGGTGAAGACCACTTAATGGTTGGTCAGGGAGTGACACGGTTCCAATTATATTTTGATAAGCTTGCTACTGGTTTTTTTTTTTTTTTTTGGAGACAGGGTATCACTCTGTCATCCAGACTGGAGTACAATAGCACAATCATGCCTCACTGTAGCCTTGACCACCCAGGCTCAAGCAATCCTCCTACCTCAGCCTCCCAAGTAGCTGGGGCTACAGGGCATGCCACCATGCCCAGATAATTAAAAAAAAAAATTTTGTAGAGTTGGAATCTTACTATGTTGCCCAGGCTGGTCTCGAACTCCTAAACTCCAGCGATTCTCCCACTTCCATTTCTCAAAGTGCTGGGATTACATGCATGAGCCACCATGCCTAGCTTCACTACTGGTTTCTCTCTTTCTACAGACTAACATGGGTGGAGGGGTGGGATGAGAGCCATGGCAGACAGGCCTGGGAGCAGGCTGTGGTGATAACTGAAGTAAGAGGATAGTGGCTGGGCCTGTGGCGGCAGTGCAGCCAAGAGGAGGGGTAGAAACTGGGATATATGTGGAATGTTGACTAACAGAACTCACTGAAAGGAGGGGTCAGATAACTAAACATGTCAAATAATCCTGCTTACCTTTCTTTTGGATGCTCCAGGGGCCCTCTGTAGCACCCAAAAGTTAGGGGTTGGAAAAGACAACCTTGAAACTGAAGTTTCATTTGGGGAAGCCTGTGAAATATGCTAAAGGTTTAAAACACTTGATATTATGAAACAGAATTCCAGTTTACCATAAGTCATTTATTTTAGCCAAAACAATGACTCAAAAACTGGACTTTCTGACCTAAGCAAGGGGAGAATGTTGCCACCATGAACTGAGGTGGGGAAGGCAGAAGGAGTGGATTCAGGGACTGTCTGAGGAGCTTGTCTGAGGAGCTTGTCTGTTAAGTTTGGTAAGATAGAGGGTCTGGAATTCAGGAGAGGGTTCTGGGTTGGCGTATGCATTTGTGAGCCATCAGCATACAGAGTTTATTGAGGCATGCATTTGAATGAGAAAAGCTAGAGAGAGAATATGAAGGAAAATATGACATTAAAGAACTAAGCCCCTGGACACTCCAAAATTTCCTGTGAATCAGAGGTTACAACATCCAGCAGGTATTTGTAGAGCAGCTCTCCTAGGCTGTCAGTTGATGACAGACCTGTAGGTCTAATGGACATAATAATGGTAGCTGACATTTGCTGAGTATAGGCCATTTGCTGGCACTTTGCACAGCCCATCTCTCTGGTCTTTGTGAAAGCCCTATGACAGGTACTACCACTAAGGCTTATTGTAAAGATAAAGAAATGAAACTTAAAGAGGTTAAATGCCTTGGCCAGGCTCAAGATTTGAACTCAGGAAAGCCTGACTGCTTTACTGTGCTTCTTCCCTCCCTTCTTAAGGAAAATGTAGCACCTAGTACAGAAAAATGCTTGACTGTGAGTATAGAGGTTGTCATGTTTCAAACAAGAGCATCACTAGGCTGAGCAGAGAAAATTTGTAGGAAAATCCATATTTAAGCTGGACTGGAAGCATCAGTAAGAACTGGACAGGATCAGATAGGTAAATTTGGGAGCAGGGAAAAAGTGCTCATTATCAAGGGAAAGTACATGGAATAAATGATGAACTAAAAGGTTGGAATCATTGAGTATGTAACCCCAACAGTTTGGGAATGTTATGCCTGTAATCCCAATACTTTGGGAGACTGAGGCAGGAGAATTGTTTGAGAGCAGGAGTTTGAGACAACACAGCGAGACACTATCTCTACAAAAATTTTTTTGAAGATTAGCTGGGCTTGGTGGCATGTGTCAGTAGTCTTAGCTACTCAGGGGGCTGAGGCAGGAGGATCACTTGAGCCCAAGAGTTTGAGGCTGCAGTGAGCTGTGATTGCACCACTGTATTCCAGCCTGAGTGTCAAAGCAAGACCCTGTCTCTAAACAAATGAATGAATGAATGAATGAATGAATGAATAAAAATAAAAGGCTGGAGGGCAGAGTTGGATAGGGGAGGGGTTGTGGGATGAGGCAGGAGGGAGCAATGAGGAGTCTGCCTCTGTAGGGTCTTAAAAATCATGTTAAACAAATTGAACTATTTAATACACTATAAAGATGACTGGAGAGTTTGAAACCAAGGTTGAATTTTTAGAAAGTCCTGCTGCAATGAAGATTAGATTACATGAAGTCGGGAGACTGGAGGCAGGGAAACTATCACACGGTTCATCATGAAATGGTGGTTGACTGGATCAGCATGGTACCACTGAGGATAGAGGGAAGTGGAGGAATTCCACAGTCACTGAAGAAGCAGAATTAACAGATGTGATGGCGGATTGAATGTGAGGGGTGAGAAAGGCATCATGTTTGACTCCTGGTTTTCTGAGTTGAACATCTAAAAAGATACTGCTGCTGATCACCTGCATGATACTTTTATACTTCCTGTGGGGCCAGGCCCAGCTTAGGCCAGTGACTCTAGGGAGCCCCTTAGCATTTTTCCTGGGGTCAGGTCATTTAAGAGAAGAAAAAACCCTGAACATTTAGCATGCATATAGTCTCTGTTCAGTAAATCTATGATCCCCTTTTGTAGAGCTTATTGTTTTTGAGAGCTCATTTTCTAAACAAAATATGTAATTCTCCTTTGGTTTCAAACAAGTTCAGATAACTTAAGCAACCATCAGCAGCAAGGCCATCCCTTCAACAAAAATTCATTTTCTTTACTTCATTAATTAGCTTCTCATTCATAGAAGCTTTTATTGAACAGAAGTTTTGTTTAGCATGCTTTAATAGAGAAGACACTCACTAACACTGCCAAGATGTGTTCACAGTAACAGCGCAGTGACAATCTCCTGTGATAATAATTTTTAACATAAAGGAATGACTATTTCTAATTTTACATAGTTTAACTTTCCAGGCTACAAGTAATTATTCATAGCTTCAGCTGTAACCTTGACAAATGAACCTAAGGTGAAAAAAATTCCCCCACAGGTGGAAATAATCAATTTCAGCAAGAATTTTTGGCATTAGTTAGCTTCATTTTGGGTGCAAAGTAATGTGGTTTACTGTCAGAAAACAGTTCTGGGTGAGAACACAGATTTGAAAGAAGCATTCTCAGCCCAGCTCAGCCCAAAGTGACCTTGAAGATTTCAGCAGGCAGCTTAAATATTCCCTTAACTCAGGTAAAGAGAAAAAAGGATAGCAAAGACAAGAACATTGAGGAAAAAGGAGACTAATGCTCTCAGATATCTAAATCGCTTCATCCCAAAACTGAAAGAGTGTTTCATGGGTCATTAATTTATAGAATTCATAGAGCATTTTCATAAACTCTATTCTCACTGAACTTTCAGATACCCAGGAAAACAGGTTTTATTGCACCCATTTGACACAGAGGAAATCCCACAGTTGATAAGAGGTAGATGCAGGACTCACACTCATTTACTGTTCCTTTGTCCAGACTGTCTACAATTACAGGTAATTAAGGAAAAGAGATGTAAAGGTGCCACTGTAAGGGAACAACAACTGAGCAACCACAGAAAATTACCATTCAGAGATTTCAGTTGGAGTTTTAAGAGAAAACTTGCTAACTTTTTTCAAAAAGAAAAGTTAGTTATTTTTATATATTTAGAGTAAAGTTCATGATGCTGCTGAAAGAGTCAACCAGTAGGTCTTAAAAAAATCACTCAGAACCAGTCATTAGCAATAATACTAACATTGATACTAATCAATACATGGGGCATGAGACTCAATGAAGCATCCCAACTCAGTAGTAGAGCTTAACTAGAACTTGAGAAAATTCTACTTCAGACTTATCCTAACAAAGCTTAAAAATAAATCTGGAAAATGGAAAACGTTATATTACATATAATTTATTGCAATAAAAACATGTCACACAATGAAGCTGGTTCACAAGTAATTTAACTGCCTGTTGAAACAAAATTCAGCAAAAAGGACAACAAAATCCATGTTTAACAACTTAACATTCTCAATGTCCAACATTCAATAAAAAATTACTAAATAGGCAAAGAAGCAGGAAAATGTGACTTATGAAGAGCAGAAAAAAATCAGTCAATAGATAAAGATCCAAAAGTGACAAGACAACAATGTTAAAAGAACAATTATAAGTATGTTCAATAATTTAAAGAAAACCATGAAAATAATGAGGAGGTAAAAGAAAGCTGTAAAGAAAAACAGAATAGAATTTCTAGAGCTAAAATATGATATCTAAAATGAAAAATGTACTGAATGGGTTTTTAACAAGATTAGATGGTACAGAAAGAAAGATGAGTGAAGTTGAAGATATAGCAAGAGAAATTATCCAAATTGAAACACAAAGAGACAAGGAATCTGAAAATGAAGAGAACCTCAATGATTTGTGGGACAATATTAGAAGAGGAGAAAGAGCAGGAAAAACAATGGAATAAATAATGGCCTTAACATTTCCAAATTTCATGAAAACTGTAAACCCATAAATTCAATGAGCCTGTAACAAAAACACAAAGAAAATCACACCATGGCATATCATAGTCAAATTGTTGAAAACCAGTGATAAAGAGAAAATCTTGAAAGCAGTTGATAAGAAGAAACATACTATGCACAAGGGAAAGAAGATAAATGTGGCTGTTAACTTTTTACTGGAAGAAAATACAAACCAAAAGATACTGCATGACATCTTTGAAGTGTTGAAAGAAAAAACAACTGTCAACCTAGAATTCTACGTCTAGTAAAAATATCCAACAAACATGAAGGCAAAATGGAGAAAGAAAATTTGTTGCAAGTAGGAGTTGACACATGCTACAAGAAATGTTACAGGAAGTTTTTAGGTTAAGGAAAAATGATACTATACAGGTACTTGATGCTATCAAAGGAATGAAGACTGCAGAAATGGCAAACAAATGGGAAAATGACCCTTTTATTCTCATTAAATTTTTTTAATCTAAAATATGATTGTCCATTTAAGCAAATATAAAAGCAATATACTGTGGGATTTTTAGCATGTATAAAATAAAATGCAGTATATGACAACCATTGTACAAAGAACATAAAGAGTGAAATGAAAATGTATTATCATGAGATTTGTATGTGTGAAGTAATATATTTTGTATGTGTGAAGTAATATATTTTGTATGTGTGAAGTAATAAATTTCAAGACAGACCAATAAATTTAAAGATGCATATTCTAAATCCTAAACACTAGCCCTCCACTTTGCCAAAAAAAGAGCATACCTAATAAGTCAAAGGTGGTGCTAGAAAATGGAATATCCCCCAAATGTATCCAAATTAAATGGAAAAAAGGGGGCAGGGAACAGATGTGACAAGTAGGAAAAACAACAAGATGGTACACTTAATGATAATTATATTAAATGCGAATGGTCTGAATGTCCCCTAAAAGGCAGAGATTGTCAATCTGTATAAAAAAGAACCTAAGTATACCACAAAAGCACTTTTAATAGAAAGACACAGGCAGGTTAAAGTAAAAGGATAGATTAAAATAGACCAAGGTACACTAACTGTAAACATGCTGGAATGAATATATATATCTGACAAAGCAGACTTCAGGACAAATACTATTTCATAAATAATAAAGGTCAATTCATCAAGAAGACATGAGAATCCTAAGTGTAAATGCATTAATGAAAAGGTTTCAATTTACATGAAGCAAAAACTGAGATCCAAAAGGAGAAACAGATAAATCTACAGCTTTAATTTGAGATTTCAGTCTTCCTCTCTCAATGATTAACAGAACAAGCAGAGAAAATTCAGTAAGGACATAATAGACTTGGACAATATTATTACCCAACTTGACCTAATTAGCTTTTATAGAACACTCCACCCAACAG
The DNA here is from genome assembly GCF_048565385.1 of Saimiri boliviensis. Taxonomy (NCBI): domain Eukaryota; kingdom Metazoa; phylum Chordata; class Mammalia; order Primates; family Cebidae; genus Saimiri; species Saimiri boliviensis. The sequence goes on from NC_133451.1 coordinate 16,680,558, forward strand.
CAACAGACTCACATTCTTTTCAAGCACACATGAACCATTCATCTAGACAGACCACATCTGGGCCAAAATCAAGTTGAACAAATTTCAAAGGAATGAAATGACAGAATCTATTCTCCAACCACAGGGGAACCAAATTGGAAATCAATAATAAAATGATATCTGGAAATGTCCCAAATAGTTGGAAATTGAACAATATACTTCTAATTAACCAGGAGTATTTGGGGAATTGGTAGAAATAGGAAAAAAAAAAAAATTGAGATCTTGGTGTTAGTGGCAAAAAAAGAAAAAAAATCTGAGAAAATAATCTCATTCATATTTGTTATTTAAAATTAGCAAACAGAGGCCCATAGTGGTTCCGGGTGACATATTCAAGATTTGACAGTGAGACTGCTCTCCCCAGGCACAGGGCTTATTACAGACTGACTTGACTCTGGTTGTTTGACTAGATCTTGTCCTCCCTACTAGACTGTGTGTTCCCTGAAAACATGGCTGATTCCTGTAACCCTGCACTGCTTAAAACATAAATATGCATTCCGTAGATGGTAAATAAGCAGTATATGGATAATGGCAGAGTGAGGACCTGAATGTTACTATTGAAAACCCAGGGTAATGTATATTCTTTTACACATACAGACTGGTAGAGAGCAAAAATTACTGGCCGTGGAATCAGACAGGCTTGATTCATATACAGCCGTGTTATCTCTTCGTTGTGTTCTGCTCAAATTACTTAATTTCCCAAGTTCCTTGCCTATGAAATGGAAAAACAACAGAGCTGAGGTCAGGAGCTGATTGCTGAGTTGAGGGTTGTCATTCCTTTTGGCTGCCTAAGACCTAGCCTCCATTCCATTTGGATATTTGGGAATTCTCCATCTGATGCATCAGAGCCCTCCTCTTATCATAGGACTGGAAAACCAGACTGCCTGCAACATGAGCATGGGCATGTCACTGAAACTCCCCAGTCAAGTGCACCTATTCTGAATTTCAAATCAGAGGCCAGTGATACGGACCAGTGGGAATCACATAGAATTTGGCAGCTGAAGTTTCCAGGGGCAGCAGGGCCAGCTGTTCTAGAGTTGTACTGACCAACTCAACTTTCTGTGATGATGAATGTTCCACAGTGTGACATAGCTAATGTGCAGAAATCCCTCAGAGCTATGCTGGCCAATAGGGTAGCCACTGCCACGTATGACTAGGGAGCACTTGAAATGTGGCTAGTGCCACTGAGGAACTGAAATTTCAATTGTATTTGATTGTAATTAATTCAAATTTAAGTAACCACACGTATCTAGTGGCTCCCTTATTAGATAGCTCAGTTCTCCAGGCAACGCTCCGGGCTCAGCGTTGGTGGTTTCGGCAGTGTAAGCTGCAGGTCCAGGTTCAAAGGTGGCAGCACAGGTGTCCTAATCCATTTTGCAATAGACTGGGGACATTATTCCTGGCTAGGTAGCTGCCAAGCCCAGTTCCCTGGCCTTCCATTATGCTTTATTAAGTTTCTCTTCTGCCTAAACTCCCAGGTGGGTTTCTGATTATTGTCACCAAGAATCCTAAGTGATACAAATGAGAATGTGCAGAAGTGATTAGCACAGCTCAGGAGGTGCTGAATGCGTCATCTGCATCCCTTCCCTGGGAGTCAGTGTATGCCAGTGCTAATTATAGGATGTGTACTGTGCTGTCCGTCAAGATTCAGTGACAGTGTCATCTAATGCAAGGTCAATGAAGGCATTGAGGTCTCCAGGTCAGCTCCGCCCACCTCCTATAGTGTGCCATTTAGGTTAGGGTAGCACTCAGGATACACAATATATCCACAGACAAGGGCTCAAAGAAATAGTGCACTCCTAGCTGGGCGTGGTGACTCACGCCTGTAATCCCAGCACTTTGGGAGGCCAAGGCGGGTAGATCATGAGGTCAGGAGTTTGAGACCAGCCTGGCCGATATGGTGAAACTCTGTCACTACTAAAAATACAAAAATTAGCTGGGCGTAGTGGTTCATGCCTGTAGTCCCAGCTACTCAGGAGATTGAGGCAGGAGAATTTCTTGAACCCGGGAGACAGAGGTTGCAGGTTGCAGTGGGCCAAGATGGTGTCACTGCACTCCAGCCTGGTTGACAGAGGTGACAGAGTAAGACTCCATCTCTAAAAAAAAAAAAAAAAAAAAAAAAAAAAAATGTGTACTCCTAACTCTGTAGGGGAAAATGGTATCTATTTTTAGTCCATAAACCTAGATTTGAGGCCTTTTTAAGGTTTTACCTTTCACAATCTGTGTGGCCTAATTTAAATTCTCAGTTTTTGGAAATGAACAAAATGTAAAACAAAAAACCCTAAAGTAAGTGCAATTTATTGTGGCATGATTCATATCCCAAACAGACTCCTGCCCCCTATTAAGGCCGAAGTGAGATTTACACATCCAGAGTCAGGTGTGGCTGACAGGTTACCAGGTCAACCTAGCTCTGCCATCCCTCCTGTCGCTTGTGGCCAGGGATGGAAAGAGTATCCATCTGTTTGTCTGAGGATTAGATTTGTGGAACCAGTTGGAGCTCATGGGGAGAAAAAATGCTTTCAATACAGCTGCCTGCCCAGTGCAAAGGTGGGGAAGTGCGAAAGTGGGGAAGCCCACGGGCTCTGGAGTCAGGATATCAGGTTTGAATTGCAGCTCCACCACTTAGCTGTGTGACTTAATATACAACACCTTTGAGCTTCAGTTTCCTCAACTCTAAATGGAATCTGAACATTTTGTAATATTGTTGGAAAGATTAAATGTGTTCTAAAGCATAAGTTACTTTATAGAGTATAGTGGGCATGAAATAATATTATCACACATTAGGTTACCCAACGCACATGGAAATTAACAATGAGGGCTGGGCATGATGGCATACACCTATAATCCCAGCACTTTGGGAGGCTAAGGTGGGAGGATCCCTTGAATCCAGGAGTTCAAGACCAGTTGGGCAACACAGTGAGGTCCCCATTTCTACAGAAAAAATTAAAAATTAGCCAGGCATGGTAGCATGCACCTGTAGTCCTAGTTACTTGGGAGACTGAGGTGGGAGGATTGCTTCAGCCCAGGAGGTTGAGGCTGCAGTGAGCCATGATCGCACCAATGTACTCCAGCCTATGCAACAGAGACCCCGTCTCAAAACAAACAAGCAAAAGAAATTAATATCTACCATATCATGAACTTTCATTACATGCTTTTTACTAAGATAAGGGTTTATATATACTATAATACCATATTTAATTTACATAACAAGCCCTTGAAGTATTTAGCCCTATTTTAGGAACCAGGCTTCAGGCAGGGCGCGGTGGCTCACGCCTATAATCCCAGCACTTTGGGAGGCCAAGGCAGGTGGATTACAAGGTCAAGAGAGCAAGACCAACCTGGCCAACATGGTGAAACCCTGTCTGTACTAAAAATACAAAAAATTAGCTGGGTGTGGTGGCACGTGCCTGTAGTCCCAGCTAGTCAGGAGGCTGAGGCAGGAGAATCGCTTGCAACCAGGAGGTAGAGGTTGCAGTGAGACAAGATCACACCACTGCACTCCAACCTGGTGACAGAGCAAGACTCCATTAAAAAAAAAAAACAAAAAAACAAAAAAACAAAAAAAACAGAAATTAGGCTTCAGAGAGGTTACATGACCTGTCTCCAGTCACACACCTTGTGTTAGAGTCAGGACTTAGATCCAAGACTAGTCTTGCTCTTTCACGAGTTCATTTAACATATATTTCTTGAGTATTTACTATTCCTAACCCCCACACAACAGTGCATGCCCCAGTGATACAGGATTGTCATTCAGTGAACACTCAAAGCTGGTACTACAGAATCTCCGGCTGTAAAGAGGCCTCCTTGTAATAATTAAATAAAGCATTCCACCTGCATTCACAATGATATTGCTTCACACTTTATTCTTTTCCGAAAACTTCACATATGTTGTTTACTTATTCCAGCAAACACAAGAGATGAGGTTTTGCATGCCTTGCCAGCAGAAAGCCACCCTGTTTGGAGGGAGAGCAGAACAGCACACAGAGACAGAATTTTCCCTCCTTTGGCATGCTGCTGATTAATTACCAGCATCAACCTGCTGCCCACCTGTCCTAGGCACTAGGATAGCCTTGTGTCTCCACGTGGTTCCCTCATTGAATCCTTGCAGCTATTCCATGAGGTGCTATTATCAACATCCTCCATTTTGCAAATTAGGATTCTGAGGCATGTGGAATTTCCCTCTGTGGGGACCCAGGTTATATCGCTAGAAGTGTGGTGGTAGGGTGGGGCGTTAGATCCAGGAAGTCTTCCAGGCCTGAGTTTTGGGTTCATGGTATTCTCTGTGTGTTTTTGCAGAGTAAGTAGAGTTGAATTTTCCTAAGTTCACCACTCATGACACAATTCCACCCCATGTCAATGACTGCAGGCCCTTAGGGCTGTCCCCCATCTCCTCCAAAAGACCTTGAACTGCCTTTGGACAGGGTCTGTATCTTTCATCTGTGTATATTCAGAGAACAAGCTTACATTTGTACATAGTAGGAGCTCAGTGAATGCTCGAGGAAGAAGGAAGAAAAAAGGAACAGAAGGAGGTGGGAGAAAGAAAAAGGAACCGACACAGTCTCTATGGAAGTAGATCTCACCTTCTGCAGTTTCTTTCTTTCAGCCTCCACAGATGAGCGAACCGATTTGATTTCCATGGTGTGATTCTTTACCAAGTCTTCCAGCCGCTTCACCAGCTTGTCCTTGAGATGTTTCTTCTCCTCTTCTGTCTGATGTTTGATTTTACGGAGGTCTTCTTCATATTGTTGCTTCATATATTCTGTCTCAACACTTGCCTCTTTCTTGGTCTATAAAAAGAAAAAAGATCTTGTAAAACTGCTGGGGAGGGGTGAGGAGCAGGGAATCACCATTTCTCTTTCATACAGCGTTTACAACATTTACATACTGTTTTTACAGCATGTAGCACAAGGTGCAATCAATTTTACAAGACAATATATTTGATGTTAGTAAGAGTCTCTACCATTGGAAAACAGATTTTTGGAAGGGTTTATGTGTTATCATGAGATGAGATATTTCAGCCCATACTATGGTAGCTTTTAAATAATGCTTTGCTTGTTTTGACTGGGAACACGCAATGAGATCCTAAGCCAGTTTCCAGTTTCCCAGAAGCCGATGATACAGTATTGGGAGGATTCTGCTGCGTTCTCAGCCTCCTGGTTTCTAATGGCATGGAGCAGGCAGTAAGTTGGCTGGAATTTTACTCCTGAAACTGTGGGGTCTGCTGACTCCAAGTGGATCCACTATGTTTGGACTGGCCTCTACCTGAAGCTTATGATAGACAGCAAAGCTCCCTGTGCCTTCTCCATCCCCAGGGCTGTGTCAGACACTACCTGTGTGTCTGTGCTTCCTTTCATGCAAGGGCACTCCTTGAGATAGGTTTGATCCTGCTGAGGATGAAGATTGTGGGTTTCCAAGTCATTCTCTTCCCCCAGGACTTCATTCTCTGAAACTAGCTCAGTCTTCATGTCATCTGCAAGTAGACATTTCAACATTATTTGGAATGCTCTTGGCCATGGCCTCTTGTTCAAGGCTTTCTGCTGTCAGGTCCCAGTTCTGCTTTTCAAACACTTTGTCCAGTAACCCCTGTGTAATTTCTGCCCTGTGGTCTCCTGGCCCTGAAGCATGGTTAAGGCAGCAATTCTCATCTCAAGAAGCCTCATGAACTTAAATAGCTGCCCTGCTCTCCCTTCCTAAATAATCTCCAAATCTTTTTGACTGCAGTTTCCATTGGTTAAAATAATTGAGCATTCTAAATACATGTTCTTTTAATAGGAATTTAAAGGATGAAACAATAACAAATATTTAATATAAGCAGAATTACTAAGTTTTCCTCCCATATTAACTGACGTTCTCATGTCCTACTTTTGAGACTTCTGCTCTAAACCCACAGCACCTTTTCCGGTTTCTCCAGAATGAGGACCTCTCTCTCTGCACCTTTCTGGCCCATGGTGACTTCTCTTTTTTTTTTTTTTGCTCCTGTTACTCAGGCTGGAGTGCAATGGCGCGATCTCAGCTCACTGCAACCTCCGCCTCCTGGGTTCAGGCAATTCTCCTGCCTCAGCCTCCTGAGTAGCTGGGATGACAGGCACGCACCACCACGCCCAGCTCATTTTTTGTATTTTTAGTAGAGATGGGGTTTCACCATATTGACCAGGATGGTCTCAATCTCTTGACCTCGTGATCCACCCACTTTGGCCTCCCAAAGTGCTGGGATTATAGGCTTGAGCCTCCGCCCTTGGCCGACTTCTTTCTCATGCACATTATTTATCTGCTGCCTTTGATATCAAAGCATGCTGTGGGCTGTAATGTACAGTCCTATGAGCTCCCTGAAGGCAGCTCCCATGTTTTATGCCTTTGTTATATTTCCCAGTGTCAAGAGCTTTCTGTTGAGGGGGCCTAGGGGAAGGCACTTAGAATCATGTATTTTTGGATACAAGCAATATTGTATCACCAACTAATTGGCTGACCTTGAGCCAGGCACTTACCCTTTCTTGGTCTCATTTCCTCATCTGTAACATGAAAGATTGGCAATACTTTTTGGGCTGGGTGTGGTGGCTAACGCCTGTAATCCCAGCACTTTGGGAGGCCAAGGTGGGAGGATCACTTGAGCCCAAAATTTCGAGACAATACTTTGTATTATTATTATTATTTTTTGAGATGGAGTTTCATTGTTGTTGCCCAGGCCAGAGTGCGTGGGGCAGCCTCAGCTCACTGCAACCTCTGCCTCCAGGACTCGAGCAAGTCTCCTACCTCAGCCTCCCAAGTAGCTGTGATTACAGGCCCATGCCACCATGCTCTGGCTAAATTTTTTGTATTTTTAGGCAGGGGCGGTGGCTCATGCCTGTAATCCCAGCACTTTGGGAGGCTGAGGCAGGTGGATCTCGAGGTCAGAAGATCATCCTGGCCAACATGGTAAAACTCTGTCTCTACTAAATACACACACACATACACACAAATGTTAACTAATTTTGTATTGTTGTATTTTTTGTATTTTTTTGTATTTTTGTATTTTTAGGGTTTTACCATGTTTGCCAGGCTGATCTCAAACTCCTGACCTCAGGTGATTCACCTGCCTTGGCCTCCCAAAGTGCTGGGATTACAGGCGTGAGCCACCATGCCTAGCCTGTACTTAAATTTTTATTTTTTCGTATAGATGGGGGTCTCATGTTGCCCAGGCTGGTCTCAAAGTCCTGGGCCGAAGTGGCCCTCCCTCCTAAGCCTCCTAAAGTGCTGGATTACAGGCATAAGCCACCATCAGTCTGCCCAACCAGATTGACAATACTTATCACCCAAAATTATTGGAAAGGCCCAATAGCATAATTGTGTCAAATGACGTGAAAAGCATAAAGCATTGTGTTAAATGGTAAGGGGTGGGATGAGTCAGTGCTAAGAATTTCAGGCACTGTGGTGAGTCTGGTGGGGAAACATTTTGGGGCAAGGGGTCCTTTTAGATGTCCAACCTGGGCTAGCTCCAGGCAAGGCAGCTGTAGGTGTCAGCTCACCTGTACCCAGCAGGGATTGGTCTCACGCACCAAGCAGGTCAGATCAAGAAACCCTGGCCCTCCTCTCTGCTCCCTTAGCAGGCTCAAGGCTGCCAGTAGCACCAGGCCCACCTGGCAGCTAACCTTGGTCTTTTAAGGAAATCATCCCAGGGCTTCTTACCTGTCTTCTGCGTCCCATGACACTCCCGCAGCATCATTCTGTCTTTGGCAGCAGCCAGCTTCTCCCCAAGTTTTTTTGCAGTGCTTTTCAACTCTGAATTCTCCTGTCGAGCCTCCTTGAGCTGCACATCCAGGTCCTAAACAGACAGGAAGGGTCCCATTGCTCTGGTTACAGTTCTGTATAGAGACATCCTGTGTACACCGAACAGCCATCAGACCTGAAAGGCGGGTATGTGCACAGCAGAAGCCCTGAGTCTGTGGAATTCAGTGGCTCAGGGCTCATCAAATCCTTCCTCATCCTCTGACCTTTCTGTAGTGAGGATTAAATGAGATAAAGTGTCTGGTAAAAAAAACCAAAAAACAAAAAACAATGCTCAGGGAGTATTAGAAATGTTAACTGCTGGCCAGGTGCAGTGGCTCTGTAATCCCAGCACTTTGGGAGGCTGAGGCAGGTGGATCTTGAGGCCAGAAGATCGAGACCATCCTAGCCAACATGGTAAAACTCTGTCTCTACTAAATACACCCACATACAAAAAATGTTAACTGCTGCTACTTTTAAAGATGGGGCTCTGTGCTTTTATGGGGTTCACATAACTGAATCACCAATGATCCTGCTCTCTATAAACACAAAGTCCTGAGTATTTTAGGACAGGCAGGTTGCTATGAAACTAACAGGGGCTTTAGAATCAGGCTGACCTGAGTTCAAACATGTATTAGCCATGTGCCAAGGCAGACCAGTCCTTAAGCCTCTCAATTTCAGTATTAGCTTCTCATCTGTAGACTGTAAGTTTCCAAGTTTTCCAAAGTTAGAGACCAAGTATAACTCACCATGTGTCCCTGCCCTGGCCGTGGCAGACAGTCAGGGTTCAATAAATATCTGTGGGCTGGGCGCAGTGGCTCAAGTCTGTAATCCCAGCACTTTGGGAGGCTGAGGCAGACAGAGGCCAGGAGTTCAAGACTAGGCTGGCCAACGTCTCTACTGAAAATACAAAAATTAGCTGGGTGTGGTGGTGAGTGCCTGTATTCCCAGCTATTAGGGAGGCTGAGGCAGAACTGCTTAAACCTGGGAGGTGGAGGTTGCAGTGAGCTGAGATCATGCCACTGCACTCCTGCCTGGGTGACAGAGTGAGGCTCCATCTCAAAAAGAAAAAAGCAAGCAAATAAATAAATAAATAAATAAATAAATAAATAAATATTTGTGAAATGAATGCAGTTGAATTCAATGGAGATAATAGGGCTCACCTCCATAGAAGGCAAGTGCTTGGCACAGTGGCTGACCTGTAGCAGGTTCACAATAAGCAGCCCTGCTGATTATCCCTGTGAAGTTGTATGAAGAGATGCTGCTTTACCTGAATCCTTTCCTTCAGCTTCTGGGCGTACTTTTTCAGGTCACTGATCTTTCGGCCTCTGTGCTCCAAGTCTCCTTCCAGCTTCCGGACCTGAGCCTGCAGGGCGGACTCCTGGACCTGGAAGTTCTTGCGGAGGTCCGACTCCTTCTCCTGCCACTGCCACAGGGCCTGGCTTACCGACTGCTGCATGGCCTGCCGGATGGCCTCGTTTTCCCGCTCGTAGGTGGCCTGCAGCTCCTCAGCCTTGCGGGCGTAGTCCTTGCTCAGCTGCTGGTTCTCCATTCGCAACCGCTGCACCTCTAGCAGGACCTCCTGCATCTCCGGGCCCTGGCCTGGCTCTGACTTGGTGTCAGGGCTCTCCTGGGGCAGCCGGCCCCGCAGGGGAGCCTCATGGCTCGTCAGGTGCTGAAGCCTCCTCTCGTAGTCAGCCTTGAGCTCCAGCATTTCCCTGGAGAGCGTGAGGACCCGCTCGGCGTGCTCTGCCTCCACTCTCAGCTCTCTCTCCTTGGTCTCCAGCCGGCACGAGGCTGACTCAGCCAGAGCCTCCTGCGTCAGCCTCTTCTGCAGCTCCAGGGCGCTCTCCAGGGCCTGGATGCGCTGGAGAAGGGCCTCCTCCTCCACGCAGCCCTGTTCCTGCAGGAGCCTGGCCTTGGTCTCTGCCATGGCATTCTGGAGCTCCTCCTGGTGCGCGTCCCGTAGCGCCTCCATGCTGGCCTCTGCCTCATCCTGGCGGGTGTTCAGGGCATAAATCACCTGCAGGAAAATCATCAGAGCCCAGTTAGGGCGAAGAGGCTGGGGGTGTGCGAACGCCGAGGGGACCAGAGATGCTTCTGCATAGTGGTTGATCTACAGAAGTGGCGCCTAAGAAGAGGATTTGCATAGAGGGGATTTATTAGGAACTGTTTCCGGGAGAAGCCAGTGAGAGATCAGGGAAGTGCGGTAGGGAAGGATTTGGACTGGGAGCAGAGCAAAGGGGTGACATTGCACAAAGGCCCCAGAGAGGGCAGCTTGAGCCAAATTCCGAAGGGGACCTCTGGAGTACGGTGGGAATCCACGGAAGAGCTTTAAAGCAGAGAAGTGATGTCATCTCATTTGTTCAGAAGGAACACTCTGGAATGCAAACCCCTGAACAAAACACTTAGAAAACTGGACAGAGGCCGGGCGCAGTGGCTCATGCCTGTAATCCCAGCACTTTGAGAGGCTGTGGCAGGCGGATGACCTGCGGTCAGAAGTTTGAGAACAGCCTAGCCAACATGGTGAAACCCCGGTCCCTACTAAAAATACAAAAATTAGCTAAGCATGGTGGCATGCACCTCTAATCCCAGCTACTAGGAAAGCTGAGGCAGGAGAATCACTTGACCCAGGAGGCAGAGGTTGCAGTGAGCCGAGATCACACCATTGTAGTTCGGCCTGTGCAAAAACAAATGAAACTCCATCTCAAAACAACAAAAAACAAAAGCAAAAAACTGGACAGAGCAATATATAAAAAGTCCAGTATAATGTGAAAATCAGCTAATGTAATACCCCACATCAACAGAGTAAAGGACAAAAACCGCAGGACTGTCTCAATAGACACAGAAAAAAAAACAGCTGACAAAATTCAACATCTTTGCATGATAAAAACACTCAACAAACAAGCCACAGAAGGGACTCTTCTCAGCCTCATACGGCACATCTAGGAAAAGTCCCCGGTTAACACCATCCTCAAGGGTGAAAGACTAAATGCTTTTCTTATAGGATCAGGAAATAGACAAGGAGTTCTGTTCTTCCACTTTTAACGCAAAAGAAAACAAAAAGAATGCTTTCTTTGCTATGTGAAGAACTGAATGAAGGAAGACAGGAGAACAGTGAGAAGCCCAGGAGAATCACTCCTAGGATGTTTGCCTGAGCCACATGTTGGTGTTTCCTGAAGTGGGAAAAACTGTAGGTAGAACAGGCATGGAGAAGAAAATCGAGAAGTCTAATTTGGACATGCTAAGTTTTATGTACCTCTGCACATCCTAGTGGAGACAGCACCAAGGCACACAGAGATAAATGTCTGGTGCTCAGAGGAGCCAACCTGAGCTACAGATGAGGGAGGTGGAGTCTGGAGAGTTTTGCTGCTGTTTGCTTGATGAGAGATTCCAGAACATATCCGTAGGATGATAGGAGTGACCCCATGGAGAATCTAGAAGTTGAAGCCAGTCACAGTGGCTCATGCCTGTAATCCCAGCTCTTTGGGAGGTTGAGGCAGGAGGATTACTTGAGCCTAGGATTTTGTTACCAGCCTCAGCAGGATAGGGAGATCCTGCCTCTACCAAAAAAAAAAAAAAAAAAAAAAAAAAAGCTGGGCATGGTGGTACATGCCTGAGGTCCCAGCTACTTGGGAGGCTGAGGTGAGAGGATCACTTGGGCTGGGGGAATTGAGGCTACAGTGAGCTGTGATCCTGCCACTGCACTCCAGCCTGGGTGATAGAATGAGACCCTGTTTCAAAAACAAACAGAGGTTGAAGCCCCAGGAATAATGATAATGAAGGGCCAAAACCCCTGAGAAGGGTACCACGGAGATTGGTTTTAAGAGCTGTGAGAGCACATCCTCATGGGGGTAGGATGGAAGGAAGAGGTGGAAACAGGTGTGTGGCACTTGGGACAGGTAAACGATGGAGCACTTGTCTTGTAGACATGAGAAGGTGGCTTCTGCATTCTCAGTGGAATGAGCCAAGGTCACTAAGAGTGAGCTGAGTTGGAAGACAGGAAGAAAGCATAGAGGTGTGAAGAGTGAGAAGTTGTGAACTCATTTTTAGGAAGGGAGAAGCCAGTGGTCTATGTCACAGTGTGGCATCAGAGGTCATGCTGAGTTACAGTTCTCTCTGTTTTGCTGTGAGATCTTCCTCAGTCAGGTTCATCTGAATGAGTTCAAAGAAGGACAGAAAGGATGGATGGGTTATCTGGAGTTGGAGTTTTATTTGGTGGGTGTGACAGAAAGAGAAGACAAGGTATTTTCAAGGGCCAGAAAGCAGGAAAAATGGAGTGGAGGCAGTTTTTTGGTGATGACAAGGTCAAGTGTCAAAGGGAGTGTGTGACTGAGGCCAAGTAGAGGAAAAGATCGCTGGAGATGAGGGGGTCAAAGACTGAGAAATCCAGCTCAGGGTGAGCCCTGCATGAGATGTCCTCACTGAGAAAAATGCAAGAGACGCTGGGCTGGTATAGACACTGTGGAGTCAGATGCCAAACATGACATTGGCATCCTGGAGCATTTACGATCAGAAAAGTTTTCCTGAAGACTCCCCACCACACCCTTTCACAAGGATTTACTTTTAGGCTTTGGGGTTTCTGGTTATTACTTATCCATGAGGCTGTCTACTGAACTAGACTCTAACTTCATTGCCAAGTTCCTACTACTGCTTCACCCATGGTTTTCAAACTGTGCTCCTTGTGGTCTTGAGTTCTCCAATGGAGGTCAGGGCAACATTGGGGAGCTAGGGGGAGGCTGAGCAGGTGGGGACCCCCATCAACCAGGGAAGGGCTTTCACACTTGGGCTTCCCTAGCATAGGGTTTAGAAAAAAAAAAAAAGCTTTCTGTGGCTTCAAAAAAAAGTAAAAAACTAGAGGATTAGATAGTTAAGAAACAGAAAATAGACCAATCAGGAATAGTGTATGAGAGGAAGTTTTGGTATCACTGTGTGCCTGTGTGTCTGTGCATGTGTGCATTAATTACAAAATCATCATTGAAGGCCAGTCAGCACCACTAGAGTGACATGTATAATAGATTTAACAATGGTTTACCTAGAGACTACAGATCTTGAAGAAAGAGAATGTATATCCAGGACACAGCCTAAGATCTTATTTTTCACTGTCTCTGCCTGATATGGCAATCCTTAAAAAATCTGGAGATAACAGATGCTGGAGAGGATGTGGACAAATAGGAACATTTTACACTGTTGGTGGGAGTATAAATTAGTTCAACCATTGTGGAAGACAGTGTGGCAATTCCTTAAGGATCCAGAAATAGAAATTCCATTTGACCCAGCAATCCTCTTACTGTGTATATACCCATAGGATTATAAACCATTCTATTTTAAAGATACATGCACATGCTATGTTCATTGTGGCACTGTTTACAATAGCAAAGACCTGGAACCAACCCAAATGCCCATCAATGAGACACTGAACAAAGAAAATCTGGTACATATACACCAGAAAATACTATGCAGCCATAAAAAAGGATGAGTTCATGGATGAATCTGGAAACCATAATTCTCAGCAAACTGCCACAAGAACAGAAAGCCAAATATTGCAATTTCTCACTCATAGGTAGATGTTGAACAATGAGAACAAAAGGGCATAGGGAGGGGAATGTCACATACTGGGGTCTGAGACAGCAAATCACCATGGCATGTGTGTATCTGTGCAACAATCCTGCAGGATCTGCACATGTGCCCCAGAACTTAAAGTACAATTTTAAAAAAAGAATATATCTAGAAGCTGAAATTGGTTTCCCATTGGCTATAATTTAGGTTAATAACAAATATTATTTAAATCAAATTTACTATGTGCCTAGCACAGGGACAGATGCTGTATATACATTCATAGTCTCAGATAATCCTCATGGTAACCCTGCAATTTGGTATTTTTCTGAGCAACTGAGGTTCAGAGAAGTTCAGTAACTTTTGTAAAGTCCCAGTCATAAGCAGGTTTGAGTAACGCTGAAGCACACATTCCAAGCATAGTGCCACATTGCATCTCACCATCTCACTCAGTCATTTATTCATTCGTGGATTCACTGCACATCTCAGATGTGGCAGGCTCTGTGCTGGGCACTGGGGTTACATGCTGATCAATAAGACAACTGAATCTGCAACTTTAAAAATATTATAATTCAGTTGGAGAGTCAGACAAGAAAATGGAAAGTTTCAATGTACTGCAATGAGTGCTACAAAAGGATTTATCACCAGTTACTGTGGAAACACAGAGGAAGAGGTCTGGGACGAAAGAAGACTTTCCAGAAAAAGTGGGCCTTGCCTCCTCACCCTTGGGGTCACCAATCCCCTTTTCCATGTCAAGCTGCACATGGACAAGAACAATATCACTTCTTTGGGCTGCTCAGTAGCACTTGGCATAAAGTTGAGTACACAATCGGTTCATAGTAAGTATTTGCTATGGAGCTGCTGTAGGTCATCAAGGATTCATGCTTTCCTTCCACAGGGAAGAGCTGCTGCAGAGCAGCCACTGAGAAGAGGCTCCATTTCCTAGCCCCTTGCCTTTAGGTGAGGTCCTATGACTGGTGATTGCCAATGGAATTTGGGTAGATGTGATGTGTGTCATCCTGAGGGCAGTGTGGGAACATTAAGAAGGGCTCATGTCCTTCCCACAGTTTCTTTTTCCATCTGCAACCTTAATGCAGAGGAGTCAGAGGTCTTAGAGGAAGGCAGAGTTCAAGATGGAAGGCATCCGGGCCCTGAAGGACCAGGGAGAAGGCCACCTACTCTCTCAGGAACACTGTCATCAATCTTTACATCAATAACTACCATGTTGAGCTTCTGACATCTTGGCATTTATCTGTAACAGCATCTATTAGTACCTGTTGGGGGTCCCAAGATTAGCCCCTGGTTTAACCATTCATTAGAGGACTCACAGGACTCAGTATATAGCCATGCTTGTGGCTATGATTTATGACAGTGAAAGGTACGAAGCAAATTCAGCTAAAAGGAAAGGTACATGGGGTGAAATCTGGAGGAAATCTAGGGGCAAGCTTCAAAGGGTTCTCTTTCAGTGGTCACACAGGACATACTTAATTCACCTAGCAAGGAGCTGTGACAATATATATGAAATACTGTCTACCAAGGAAGCTCATTAAAGACAGCATACAAAATTTTTATTGGAGGAGAGTCAGGTAGGCAACCTTCATCAGGTATGTACCGAAACTTCGGACATTCAGAAGGAAAGCAGGTGTTCAGTGTAAACCTCATTACTTGCATCGTTTAGGCAAAGTGAGCAACTCTTATCGGTTTCAGTGGGGGGACCCTCTGGAAATCCTAGATGCTGGTTGAGGCCCACTATTTTAGCTCTTCTGTACAGTTAAACCCCAAAATGACAGGAAAAGACTGATTTTTCCCTTTAATAGAGTCAAGCTTGTGCCCCAGGGCAAACTGTTAACATTAATGAGGTTTTCTTGTGGTAAAGAAAAAACATGCTTTAAAAAAATTGTCCTATGAAATTTGTTTTTGGTGATTCTACTAAGGATGAAGTTCGGGCGCAATGAGTCACACCTGTAATACGAGAACTTTGGGAAGCTAAGGCAGGTGGATCATGAGGTCAGGAGTTTGAGACCAGCCTGGCCAATCAACATGGTGAAACCCCAACTCTACTAAAAATACAAAAGTTAGTTGGGCATGGTGGTGGGCGCCTATAATCCCAGCTACTCGGGAGGCTGAGGCAGAAGAATTGTTTGAACCAGAGAGACAGAGGTTTCAGTGAGCCGAGATTGTACCATTGTACTCCAGCCTGTGCAACAGGGTAAGGCTCTGTCTCAAAAAAAAAAAAAAAAAAGGATGAAATAGACCTTGGGGTATGGGGTTCCTGTGTTCACCTACACCCGCACAACAGATAATTTAGTTGAAGATATTGTATATCCTGATGCCACAAAACACTCAATTAAAATTTTAAAAATAACCCCAATGTTATATCTGTTGGAGTAGGAACCAGAGGCCCCTGAATTGGGGCCTTAGGGGGCTTCAGCTGTTTCCAGCATGCACACTCATGTGAATCTGCCCTATCATGTGAAAACTCTTCCTAAGTGCCCACCCAGAATTAACACATAATCAGATTCAGGCTGGAGGTAGAAGAGAGGGTACCCCACGGTGGGCTCACAATGTCTAAGGGCACCTTGGCATGTTCACATTTAGTCACAGTGTCTGGCAACCAAAGTCCCCAAATCCAACAAAATGTGGCATCCCTTGGGGACACCAAGGATTTGCCCAAACTGTTCTGTTATGCTGAAGTCTGGTAAATGGCTCCTCCCCTTCCCTCCTCTTCCCCTCTCCTCTCTGCACAGAAGGATACTCATATATCGTTTCAGGGATAGCCTGTACGTAACAAGAATGTTATGTCACATACTTCATATCACATATTTTCGCCATCTTTCATACACATACACATTCATCTGCACTTTGATTTTTTTAAACTTCATAACAGATTTTGGAGACCATGCTATTTCTGTACATAAATTAATGTTGGGGCTGGGTGCAGTGGCTCACACCTGTAATCCCAGCACTTTGGGAGGCCAAGGTGGGTGGATCGCTTGAGGTCAGGAGTTCAATACCAGCCTGGCCAACATAGTGAAACCCCATCTCCATTAAAAATACAAAAATTAGCCATGCATTGTGGTGCACACCTGTAATCCCAGCTACTTGGGAGATTGAGGCAGGAGAATCACTTGAACCCAGGTGGTGGAGGTTGCAGTGAGCCAAGACCGTCCCACTGCACTCCAGCCTGGGTGACAGAAGAGACTCTGTCTCAAAAGACAAAAAAAAAAAAAAAAAAAAAAGAAAAGAAATTAGTGTTGGTCAAAAGACACAAAATTTCAGTTAAAGGAATAAGTTCAAGAGATCTGTTTTATAGCCCAGTGACTGCATTTAATAATATATTATATATTTGAAAATTGCTAAGAGAGCAGATTTTAAGTGTTCTCACCACAAAAAAATGATAAGTATATGAGGTAATACATATGTCAAATAGCCTGATTTAGCCATTTCATCACATACGCCTACATCAAAACACATGCTGGAAACCGTAAATGTATATAATTGTTACTTGTCCATTTAAAAAAAGAGTTACTTGTCTGTTTAAAAAAAGAGATTTCTTGGTTTTATTTTTGGCTGCTTCACGTGCCATTGTATAAGCTATAATTGATTTCTCTGGCTCCTCTCGAGAGCCATTAAGGCGTTTCTGTGGGAGATTATCGACATGTTTCTCATTTCATTGTTATCAAGTAAAATTTTCTTTACTCTTTTCTCCATTTCTGCCAGTAAGCCAGAACTCTGCTTTTTCCTCAGAATGCAACTAATAAAATCCCAATACCTGACCTTAAAAAACTCATCTTCATAATTAATACAGGAGCCTCAGGAAGAGATGAAAGAGAAAGGAGGACAACATGCCTGCCATCTTGTGTCATAAAAGTAGTTCAAAGATCGTTGAGAATGACTGCAAGCATCCAGAGTGTCTTCCTGTGCAAGCGTTCACAACTGACCGACCTCTCAAGGGCACTCCTGGGACCGCTCCCTGGGGCATGCACTGACTCTTACCATGGTCCCTCTTTTTTCCACCTCTCTACTCCCTTCCCCTCATTCTATACTTGTTCTCTGAGCTTGAGCCTTTGTCCTCTCCTAGGTTTTTGTTTGTTTGTTTGTTTGTTGAGAGACAGGGTCTCTCTCTGTGTCCCAGGCTGGTGCTATTATGGCTTACTGCAGCCTTTATCTCCTGGGCTCAAGTGATCTTCCCACCTCAGCCTCCCGACTACCTGGGATTACAGGTGCACGCCACCATGCCTGGATGATTATTTCATTTTATTTTTTAGAGACAGGGTCTCATATGTTTCCCAGGTTGGTCTTGGACTCCTGAGCTCAAGTTATGTGACTGCCTCAGCCCCTAAGAGTGCTGGGATTACAGGTGTGTGTCACTGCACCCAGCCCTCTCCTAGTTTAGCAGTCTCTTTCCATCTTAACATCAGTCCTTTCTCTGCCTACCTCTCACAGTCAATCATTTCAATTACATTCTTGTTGACATATTCAAATCCCCTGCTCAGCCTTGCATTCTTGGCCTTCTCAATACCAGAGCTTACCCTTTATTTTGTCTCCCTCTGTCTTCCAGGATGGAGTGCCGTGATGCTATCTCGGCTTGCTGCAACCGCTGCCTCGTGGGTCCAAGTGTTTCTTCTACCGCAGTCTCTTGAGTAGCTGGGACTACAGGTGCATGCCACCATGCCTGGCTAATTTTTTGTATTTTTAGTAGAGATGGGGTTTCACATGTTGGCCAGGCTAGCCTCAAACTCCTGACCTCAGGTGATCCACCCACTTCGGCCTCCCAAAGTGCTGGGATTACAGGCATGGGCTACCACACACTGCCCAGAGCTTATGTTTAAAAATGTGCTCAAGTTATTTCACCTCTTTGAGCCTCAGTTTTCTTGCCTGTAGAATGGAGACAGCTCAGGCCTGGTTTTTGTGAGGATCAATAGGATTATATATCTTAGGTGTCTGACACATAGTAAGTACTTATTAAATGCTTGTTTATTCTCTCCTCACTCATCCTATCTCCTCAAAAGGAAAGGTCCCATGTTTTAGAGACACAATCTCTTCCAACTTGTTCTGAATGTCTGAAATCATTGAGCAGCTTTTGAGCAGCCCGTTCTTCTCCTGGGCTTCATGCCTTGCAGGTCGCTTGGCAACTCTTCTTCTGCCATCTGCTTGCTTGCTTTCACTCGCCACATTCTAGACTGGAACATCAGACTGCTCCAGGCCTCATTTATAAACCCACCTCCTGCAGGGAAGGCTGACTTCAGAGTCCATCAAGGAACAGCAGCCAAGAGCAATTCTGAGCAAGTCAAAACTTCCTAAGAGTTTTAGAAATCCACTGCTCATGGTTTGACTTCGGAGAAGATTTCAGCAGAGGGCCTGTTAGGGCTGTAGAGGTGGAGTGTTAAAGGTTTAACAAGGCTCCAGTTAATGACTTTTAAGCATCAGATCTTGAAGAAAGTTTTCCTCAAGTTTGGCAGCAGGAATCAGAATTGAAATGAAAATGGAAAAAAAGGACATAATATCTGTTGAGTGCCCAGAGTATGACATTCACTGGGCCAGATAATTTACATGTTTTTTAAAATTAACCTATTTAGGTTGGTGCAAAAGTAATGGCAGTTTTCACTGTTACTTTTAATGACAAAACTGTGATTACCTTTGCACCAACCTAATAACAATTCTACAAAGTGAATGCTTTTATGCTTAGCCTTATTTTACAGATGGGGTTAACTTCATACATAGGGGTAATATAATAGAACTCCACCTTTTTCTAGCTGTGTGACCTTCAGTATGTTACTGAACCTGAGTCTCAGTTACCTTATCCATGACATGTGGAGAGTTTTGTTTTTAGATTAAATGACATTATGAACCAAAAACCCTTCACAGTGCTCTTAAAGCACTTAACCTTTCTTAAGCACTTAAGAAATGCCATTGGTTATGATTTTTACTATTCTTGATATTACTGTCAGAAGTCATTGAGCTAAAAAGTGAGAGTGCTGGGAATCAAATCCAAATCCTTCTGGGTTCAAAGTTGAAAGAGGAGAACCATACCCTTTTAGAAAAAAAGCTGATAATATGCTTTTACTCAATGTTTTTGCAACATTTCCTACATGCCTGGCATGATGCTAGGCACTGGGAAAACAGAACAAATAAGACCATCTGTGGAGGGGCTTACAGGCGAGTGGAGTGTGGCAGATTACATTATTTGTCCATATAAGAATCCTCCCCCTTTCTTTCCCCTTCTTTGCCATAGTCTGTGGATGGCATTTGTCTTCACTGTTGATGTTGAACTTGGCTGCGTGACTTGCTGTGGCCATGGAAATGTGAGTGGACTTGTTGCAAACAGAGGCTTTTGATGTATTTATGGGCTTCGGCTTGCCTTCTTGCGCTTCTATCACTTGCTACAAGTAAAGCCTGCGCTGGGTAGCCATGGATCCCAGAATGAGAGATACAGGGCTGGACCCCACCCCAGAGTCTGGAATGCAGCTGGCTCAGCTAAACCCAGCTGAAAGCAGCTGAACAGCAGTGAAGCTAAGCAGGAAATAAATCACTGCTGTAGCCACTGAGATTTAGAGTGGTTTTTACACATTATTGCAGGAAAATCTGCCTGATGCACAAAGTGAGATAGAAAAGAAAGCTAATTAGTATATACAATAGTCGTCCCTTAAGTGAGAGGGATACATTCCAAGATGCCCATTGGATGTCTGAAAGCTTGTATAGAATAAGCCCTATAGACACTATGTTTTTTCCTATACATACGTACATACCTATATAAGGTTTAATTTATAAATTAGGCACAAGAAGAGGTTAACAAAAATCACTTGTAATAAAATAGAACAATTATAACAATGTGCTCGCATCACTCCTCTTGAGCCTTGGGGCCATTATGAAGTAAAAATCAGGGTTACTTGCTGGAAAACAAGCACTAGGACAGCTGATCTGATAATCGTGACAGCTGCTAGTGGCTGATAGGCAGGTAGGGTCTACACCGCTGATACTCTGGACAAGGGGATGATTCACATTCCAGTAGGGACAGAGGAGAATGGCACAAGATCTTATCATGCTACTCACAACAACAAACCATTTAAAACTTATGAATTATTTACTTCCGGAATTTTCCATTTAATATTTTCAGGCCTTCCTTAGTTCACCTTGGGTAAGTAAAACCTCAGAAAGCAAAACCACAGGAAAAAAGGGACTACCATCTAGGGGTATTTCAAGTACTTTGCTAGAAGTCTGCAGAGGCGCAGAGGGAGGCGCAGGGAGGAAAGGATCACATTGTCCCAGACGTCCCTCCACCTTTTCTCCTTCATTATCATCAGTGGATCTCTCCCATCAACACATAAATGTGCTGTAGTTTTGATCATGAACAAAAATCTTTATTTTAATCCCACTTTCTCCATTTTCTACACCCCTTTATAGCAAACTCCTCAAATACTCTACTTACAACCATTGTTACTAATTTCTCAACTCCTCTATTCCTCTTGAATTCTCTCCAATCAGGCTTTTACACTAACTAATCCACCCAAACAGCTCATCAGAATCAAGAATGATCTCCATGTTGCTAAAACAATAGCCAATTCTCAGTCTTCATCTGCTCAACCTTTCAGCCTCATTAGAGCGAATTAATCACTCCCTCTTCTTGAAACACTGTCTTCACTTGGTTTCCACAATAGGACATACTCCTACTGACCGCTGACCACTCCTTCTCATCTCTTTGGCTAGTTACATCCTCCTCAGCTCCCGTCCTTCAAATAGGAGTGTCCCAGAGCTTTAGCCTCAGACTGTTTCTATTCTTTTGCAAAAATTCCCTTGGGATCTCACTCAATTCCATGATTTAATGCATTCTCTATTTGCTAATGACGCCCAGATTTATATGACCAAGGTGGATCTGCCACCTGAATGTCAGACTCATGATTCTGTTGCTTACCAATATCTCTACTTGGGTATTGAGCATGTTGCTCAAATTTGATTCTGGATTTTTCCTCTAATACCTGCTCTTCCCACAATATTTCTCATCTCATTTCATGGCAACTCCATTCTTTCAATTGCTAAGGTCCAAAATTTTAGAATCAACAAATAAGCATATGAATGGATGCTCAACATCTTTAATCGTTAGGGAAATGAACCTCAAAACCACTTCAGGCTCGTTAGAATGGCTATCATCACAAAAAGAGAAATGTTAGTGAGGATGTGGAAAAATTGGAGCCCCTGTACATTGCTGGTGGAAATGTAAAATGGTGTAGCCACTGTGGAACACAGTATGGTGGTTCCTCAAAAAATTAAACAGAGGGCCAGGCATGGTGGCTCACGCCAGCACTTTGGGAGGCCAAGGCAGGCGGATCATGAGGTCAGGAGATCGAGATCATCCTGGTTAACATGGTGAAACCCCATCTCTACTAAAAATGCAAAAATTAACTGGGCATGGTGGCACCTGCCTGTGGTCCCAGCTGCTTGGGAGGCTGAGGCAGGAGAATCACTTGAACCAGGGAGTTGGAGGTTACAGTGAGCCAAGATCGTGCCACCACACTCCAGCCTGGCAACAAAGCGAGACTCTGTCTCAAAAAAAAGAAACAACCTCTCCCAAAAAACCCATAGAATTTCATATGCACCAGTAATTCCATTTGCTTATCTTTCTCTCTAGAATATGAATTATATGCAGGTGAAAGTCTGTCTGCAGAGTTCACTACCAGATCCCCGAAGAGTGGCTGGCTCATGGGAATATTTGTCGAATGAATAAAAAGTCTCTTCACCCAGCAGAAAGGGCATCCAAGTGCAGAGGATACCCGAGTTGGGTTTGGAAAGGTGAGCAATTGTCAGTCAGTTGGACAGGAAGGGGAAGAAACCATTGGCAAAGGAAGTAACATGAGCAGGAAGTAGCACAAAGACATGACATAGAGTGGACTGTGAGGACATGCAAGGGGCATCCTCCAGGCCAGAGCTGGGGTGAAGGGCATCGGCAGGGGAGAGGAGAGCACCATGGCATGATGCTGAACAGGTGGGTAGGGGTCAGATGCTCATGAGTTCAGCATCCATTTTAGGGAGTGCCAGCTGTGTCCTGTTTACTAGCACGTGGTGATCATGCAGACTCCAGGCCCTGTCCCAGACAGTCTGATGCGGAGAGTCCAGGGGTGGTCCCGAGATCTGCATTTTTAACATTCCCTTGCAATGGGCCTAAGATCTGAAAGGCAGATGGGTGCATACTTTGGAGACCTGTGGTATGTGTTCTATGCAGAAGTTTCTCACAAGATTTAGCCTCTTGGGAGCAAGGGGGAATAACACTGCATCTCATAACTGCCTCTCTGGAATCATTGCAGAGAGCAGTCTACATGTGATGCAGCCTTAACTAAGGAAGGGGTCAGGGGAGGGAGTTTGGGCTAGAGAGTTGTCCATGAAAAGAGTGGCAGGGCTGGTGACTCGCTGTGTATGGGGAGCGGGAGAGGGGAGAATCCAGAGGATTCTGCTGCTTGTGTGACTGAGAGGATGGCTATCCCACTTCAACTGGGAAGCAGAGGTTCCTGGGATCCCGGGACAGCAAAAGGCCACAGTCACTGCTCTTGACTCACATCCCTGCACACAGAGTGGAGAGTGTTCTAGGCACAGAAAAGAGGACTAACTAAACTGCCAGAAGGAAGCCCTGGATTCAGGTGCTGAGAGGCCTGGGGAGAGCAGCGGTTGTGTGTTTGCTGTCCCTTTCTTTAAGGAAACAGGCTCAAACAGGTTCCCAACAAGGTTGGGCTCCTTCGAGCAAATGAGCTTGAAATGGATTTCTGGATAGATCCAAAACGCTAATTAAAATCTCATCATTGCCCATCAGAGAGCCGTTGCTAGGCGCCTAGCTGCACATGGCATTGAACTGTGAGACACCAGCTTCTGAGTAATTGAAACCCAACTGTTCCCCAAACCAATTTAGGCTGAGACTGAGCTGAAAGATGAGGGTGGGTTCCCAGGAAGGGTCTTAATGAGAGCCCCTCCATCTACAGGCCCATGACTTGCTTAGAGTTTTTTGGTAAGCACCCTTAGTTGGCCAGCCTTGTTAATAGATATATGTGTGTGAATGGCATTTTTACTAAAAAAAAGCAATATAAAGAAATCTTAACACTTTTCATAGGAAATACTTTGAGAGAGAATTAATCCAAGCAGGAGCATCAAACCCTATAACCATGCTTATAAATGGAATTGTGAAAACTCAAACACAGACAGAGCAACTCCTCACGTTCACCTGTTTAGATGCCAATTTTATATATTTAAATCCTGAAAGCAGCTTTTGTGTGCAGATCTAAATAGACATGCATATCCATTTTTCCATATGAGTGGTATAACAATGTATGCTACCATTATTTTTACATAGCACTTTCCAGTTCACCAAGCAACTTTACAAGGTAAATCCTGCAGCATGATAAATATAAATATGTTGAATGTGCATTCTAAATGAATTTTTACTTTTGCCATTATTTTCAGCAGAGAAAAATCTCTTTATATGTTTTTCAGTTCATTACTGTATGGTCTGTAAAATCCTCAAATAAATAGTATGCTTCAAGTTACACATTATTGTCCAAACAACACCATCATAAAACCCAAACATCCACTTACGATACTCAGGTCACCTTTGCCAGTAGTCTTCCCAGCAATGGCTGAATTTCTGTGCTCTGACTTCATGTGGCCTCGAGTATAGCAGCAGGTAGTTTTACTAATGACTATGCTGAATTCTCAGTTTATGGGTTATGGGTCAGATGCTGCTGCTTTAACCTGCACATCAGAAATGGAAGGGCCATACTGGGTCAAGTTCACAGCCAGCCCATCTTTTGTCTCTGACTTATGCTATGAGTA
This sequence comes from Saimiri boliviensis, assembly GCF_048565385.1. NCBI lineage: Eukaryota > Metazoa > Chordata > Mammalia > Primates > Cebidae > Saimiri > Saimiri boliviensis. The sequence goes on from NC_133451.1 coordinate 16,704,702, forward strand.
GTATCTACAGAAAGTCCATGACAGTCTACCAGGCCAGGTAGAAAAGGGACATCCGATAGAGGAGTTCTAGGAAGGGTGGTCTGGAGGAAATGATTCCAGAAATGTCTAGGCAGTACAGAGGGCAAGCTTGCCCTCCGCTTTACACAGCCAAAAGTTCTTACGGTTGTTGTGGTATTCATTCTCAGAAAAGCTTCATGCAAGGTTGAATTCAAGAGCGCATTTCTGAAAGTGTAGAGTACCTACAACCACATGACCTCTGTTGTTTGTGCTCCGTGGTTCCCTGTCTGCTGGACAGAAGCTCCAGGTGGCATCTCATCACATCCAGAGCAGCAAGACTCTTAAACAAGGTGCAACCTTGTTCCAAGTTTGTTTCAAGTTTGTTTCAAAATCACACATGCCACCACTATACAATTTCAGGTCATCCAGAAGAATTTCAGGGATCCGTAAGATGAAGTTGACCAGCCTCAATCACATGGAATGAATACTGAGGCAGGTTACCTGCTCAGTATCTCAAGGGAAATTAGAAATCTGGTACCTGGACACACATAGATACCGTGTCAGGAAGAGCAGATACACACTGCAGCCAGCATTCCTGACCCTTCTAGGTAAACTCAGTATTACTCACTGAACACCAACTTCAGAACTGGAGGAGACACAACAAAAGATTAGGACTTGGTCCCTACTCTCACATTGGACATGAGAATCACGTGCACACAAACACACAGGGTGGTGTGAAACCTCCAGGCAGAAAGCTGGCACAGGCTGAAGTCTCTGCAGGATACTGGAGGAGGCACCAGGCCAGTCAATAAGAGACTCGAGTCCCAAAACCCATCTCTGTCTCTCTCAAGCAGTGTGATCTTAGGCAAGCCCTATAGTCTCTCTGAGAAAATAAAGTTTCCTTTCCTAATGTATTAGTCTGTTCTCAAACTGCTATAAAGATACTACCTGAGACTGGGTAATGTATGAACAAGAGAGGTTTAGTTGACTCACAGTTCCACATGGCTGGGAGGCATCAGGAAACTTACAATCATGGCAGAAGGAGAAGGGGAAGCAGGCACCTTCTTCACAAGGTGGCAGGGAAGAGAGAGAGTTCAGGGGAAATTGGCACTTTTAAATCGTCAGATCTTGTGAGAACTCTTTCATTTTTAAATCATCAGATCTTGTGAGCACTCCCCATCATGAGAACCACCCCCATGATCCAATCACTTCCCACCAGATCCTTCCCTTGACATATGGGGATTACAATTCAAGACGAGATTTGGGTGGGGACATAGACCCAAACCATATCACCTAATAAATGAGATGGTCAAACTAAATTGACAGTTCCTAAAGGTAATGAAAGTGACAGAGTCAAGTAAGCTTGGGGAATGTTTGGTTCGCTCTATTTTAAAGATATTTGCTTAACTGTATTTACCCCAGCAGTTGGCCATTGCAGTTTTTTTTTTTTTTTTTTTTTTTTTAATTACAATGAGTTCAGGTTCCATGGTTCACACCTGTAATCCCAGCACTTTCAGAGGCTGAGGTGGGAGGATCACTTAAATCTAGGAATCTGAGACCAGCCCGCGCAATAAAGTGAGACCCTGTCTCTACAAAAATTTATGTAAAAATTAGCCAGGAAAGATGGTCGTAATTTGACGATGACAATGATGACGAAGGTGGTGACAATGGGGGTGAAGATAAGGATGGTGATGCTGATGGAAGAGGATCAAGGCCAGTGTTGCATATCCACAAGCACACCTATAGTCCCAGCTACTCAGGAGGCTGAGGTGGAAGGATTGCTAGAGCCTAGGAGGTCAAGCCTACAGTGCGCTATGATCTACCAGTTCACTCCAGCCCAGGGGACAGAGTGAGAACTTGTCTCTTTAAAAAATTACAATGAAAATTAACATTTCTCAGAAAACATTTTTGAAAGTGCTGGACCAGAAGATCTTTATGTCTTGCCCTCTGTGAGTTAAAGTATCAACAAGACAGGAGAACGAATCTAGGAGAGCTCAGAACTTGCAGGCTCCTTCTCTCAGGGCAGTCAGTGCAAGTGCTGCAGCGAAAGCAGGTGTCCTGATGGGTGGAGGGGGTGGGAATTGAGGGGCAGTAGGAAGCAAGAGTGCTGGGGAAAGTGCTCCCAGGTGTGGAGCATGGGCAAGTGCTGCCCTGGAGAGCTGAGAGAAATGCTGATGTCAGACTTGGAGGAGGTATCTCAGCATGTTAGTCGTAATCTCGGGGTGATGGGATTACAGTAGATTTAAATTTTTAAAAAATTTTTCTTTGTTTCATTTCCTTATTTCCTACAACGATTTATTACTGGTTCAGTTAAAATTGTCAAAGGAAAGGAAATTTTAAAAAATATTTTTTTTATTTTTTAAACCCAGAATATTTTTAAACCCAGAAATGATACGAACCAACATGTAGCTTTTCTATGTCCAGTACTGTATTTGATTAAAAGGAAAAGATTTTCCTGTTAATGATAATTTCAAGACTTCTTTCTTAGAGTCCTGTCAATGACATTTTTTTCATAGTCAAAAAGCAAATCTAAGGGTGACAAATATGAAGAAGCAAACATTCTCTATCCAACCTTTCGTTTTTCCTCATTGCTCCCTGTCTTATTTCAGGTGTTCCAGCTCCTGAGAGGATGCTGAATGTGTGAGACTACAAGAGCAAGGAATGCCATGCTCAGTCACTCTGCAAATGACATTGCAATCAGAATAAATGTTAAGACAGCAGGTCTCTTTAGGACATATACCTATGCACAGTGCCAAACTCACCCAGTGCCCAACAGAAAGATAGAGAATCACAGAGTGCTGAATTAAGGATGGGTGACTGTTTATAGTGGGTTTCCTAAACCTGGGAAGCTCAGCAAACCAGTTTTACAAAGGCATCAATAGATGATGATGGTGGTGATGATCTTGCTAACAGTGTTAATGATTATATTAGAAACTAATACTTCTGAGGGTTTACGAGGTGGAGGCACTGAGGCAATATCTTTCTATACCTCTGTCATGTGATCCTTCCAAGCATCCCATCAGGTAAGTCTCATTACTGCCCCAGTTTTACAGCTAGACAAACCAAGATGTGGTGAGGCTGGGTAGTATGCGTGAGGTTACGGGGCTGGAAAACAACTGAACTAGGATTCTGTTCTGTTCTGACTCCACAGCCTGTGTTCTTAACCACTGCGTAAACCATGTAAAGAAAACGGAAGTGCCACTTAAGTAAAAATGAATCCTAATTCTGTGATTGGCAGGGTCTTAATTAAATAATGAATCTGACTTATTACTCAATCTTAAGTAAAAATGAATTTGAATTCTGTGATTTGTAAGGTCCAGGCTAAGCTGTGATTAAAAAACTATCCAAAATACAGAGGGTTAAATAAGGTGGAAATTTAGTTTTCTCTTGGGACCACAGTCTCAAGGCCAGTGGTGGTCAGAAATGGATAAAAGACTCTAGCCTGACCATTTAGCCTTCATCGATTCTCACCTTACAACTTCTGTTACCTGGGCCCAAGTTGGCTGCCCTGGGTGTCACCATTCTCACGTGGTAAGCAAAGGAAATACAAGAGATGCAGGGTAAGCAGCTTGTGCTTAGGTTGGGGATGAACTAGAGGCTGCATTTATCCCCTCTTCTCACCTCTCTCTTGCCTGCACTTACCCCCATGGCCACACCTGTCCACACGGAGGATGGGCTGTCCCACGGAAGGGAAGTCCCTAGCTGGGCTGCCATGTGCCCAGAAAACTCATGGATGGTTCAATTATTGAAAAAAAAAAGAGGGGAGACAGCTGTTTCCTCCATATCAGTACCCCAGAACATTAAAATCAGAGCCTGCCTTCTACCAAATTTATATCAGCTGTGTTATATACAAACAAGAAAGCTGAGGCTCAGAGAGTTTAAAAGATCTTGTCAACATCCTGCACCTCATCAGGGCAAAACTGAATCTAGAGCCTGTTCTATGATTTTCAGTATAATCTTCTTTTTTTCTCTCTAAATTTAGTCTTCATATTAAATTGAAAAGGAGAGTATAAAATTTCTAAGTTGTGCCAGATAAACACAATAACCTTTAAAAGAACGATACCTGACTTTAACATTGCTCAGTTAAAAAGAGGTTCAAAAGGAGCCAAAAAAAATGTCAAGAAGAAAGATAAACATATTCACAGAATTTTAAGATGGTAAGCAAGATATCACCAGGATCACCTTCCTCATTCTGTAATAAGGCAGCTTTGGCTCCAGAAGTCAAATTGACTGATTTCTCTTTCCATTTTCAGTGTTCCCCCCACCCAAACCTCAAAGTCCCTCATGAGAAAGACAAAGTCTCTCCCAACACCCTAACACTGGAGCCCATGAGACTGCCAGGAAACCCCACTCTATCTTCTTTAGCATTATCTCCAAAATCTGTTACTCTCTGATTTGGCTCACATTCAGAAAACAGCAAGTTTCAACCAACCAACCTCTATTTATAGAGGTACCATACTAGGTGCTGAGGAACACGAAGATACAGGGGCCAGGGTTCCTGCCTCTGGGAGCTTGCAATTTAGCAACAAACAAACAAAAACAACCATGAAATGATGAAAAATGACGTAACAGTTGGATATAGAGTGTCAGCTATTTCATTTATTTTCCCAGAAAGCATAATATTACACATATCATCTGTAATAGACCCTGACCCCTGGCCACAGGGATGAGTAGGCATCTTAGACTGGGCTGATAGAACTCCATCCCACTGACCAAAATGATTGGCATAGGCTGGGCATGTTACTCAAATCAAGCAGAGTCCTTCCTGGGAGTTTATTCATTGGGATAGGAGAGAATCTCTTGTTTGTTAGGTCTGAGGGTTGGAATGATAGGAATTCAGAATGACTGGTGGCCTTGCTCTCCATCACATGGAAAAAGCTTCTTATCAGTAGGAAAGGGTAACCCTGCCAAGCAGATCATTGCAGAGATATGAGTTAACTTTAACTCAGAGGAGAGAGAGTTAAAGATATTTGCCTAACAGCAACAAATATCCAGATCCTGTATCATTATCATCAGAATTAACATTTTTAATGTTTATGCCAGGACTGGTGCCTATATAAAATGTAGGCACTTAATAGCATCTCATTGAAGGATAATGAAAACAGTAATATTTATGAGCATAATGGCATTATCCTCCTTTTTTCTTTGTAGAACAAAGAGGACCGATAATTTGCCACACAACTAGCGAGAGAACTGGGCCATGAACCCAAATTTGTCCGACTCTGAAAAAAATCTTCATTCTTTCTACTGCAACAGATAGTCCTGTGTTATAGATTGGATGCTTATCCCCTCCAAATCTCATGTTTAAATTTGACCCCAATGTTGGAGGTGGGGCCTGATGGAAGGAGTTTGGGTCATGGGGGTGGATCACTCGTGAAGGGATTAATACCCCAGGTGGCGGGTGCAGTATGAGTGAGTTCTCTATTATTATAGTTTCTGTGATGACTGGTTGTTAAAAAGGGTCGGCCCCTCCCTTCTTACTTACTCTCGTTTCCTCTCTTACCGTGTGATCTCCACGCATGCCAATGCCAAGGCTTTTTTTTTTTTTTTTTTTTTTGAGTTGGAACCTCACTCTGACACCTAGGCTGGAGTGCAATGGTGCTGGTCTTGGCTCACTGCAACCTCCACCTTCCGGGTTCAAGCAATTCTACTGCCTCAGGCTCCCGAGTAGCTGGGGATTACAGGCCCCTGCCACGACACCTGGCTAACTTTTGTGTTTTCAGTTGAGACAGGGTTTTTCATCATATTGGCCAGGCTGGTCTCTTGGCCAGTCTGGTCTTGAACTCCTGACCTTGTGATACGCCCACCTCAGCCTCCCAAATTGCTGGGATTACAGGCATTAGCCACAGTGCCTGGCTCTAGCCTGAGGCTTTTACCAGATGCCCAGTATTCCATCCAGCAGAATCATGAGCCAAATAAACCTTTTTTCTTTATAAATTACCCAGTCTCAGTTATTTCTTTATAGAAGTACAAAATGAATTAATACACCCTGTGCCTGCAAGGCACCGTCCTCTGAATGAAGGCAGCAGCTTGACTTTCCTGCATAGAATTAGAATTCATGTGTTCACCTCACTTGACCCACAAGGTAGATCTGATTCTGGACAGCTTCTTCCCTGTGTACATTCCTGGCAGTCTCTTTCCCCAGACTGATCTCCCTTCCTCAACCACCATGGGTGGATTCCCTTCCAGGCAGGGGAATCCCATGTCTTGTCCCCAGTACAACTGCAGCACAGTGGACATCATGTCTCTGCTGTTCCCTCTGTCCAGAGTAGAATACTATCACTTGTGACACCTTCACAACATCTCCACACCTGTTCATTATTCTAGGTTCTTGGGAGAGGCGACATTAGCCAGGCAGACATCTGGGTAAAGAGTTCTAAACCAGAGCAGCATGGCAGAGCAGAAAAATAACCAGAGCCTGGCTGGCTCCCTACGCCATGTATCATACCAATACTTTTTTATTTTTGAGATGGAGTTTTGCTGTGTCTCCCAAGCTGGAGGGCAGTGGCACCATCTTGGCTTATTGGCAACCTCCACCTCCCAGGTTCAAGAAATTCTCCTGCCTCAGCCTCCCAAGTAGCTAGGACTACAGGCAACACGCCCAGATAATTTTTGTATTGTTAGTAGAGATGGGGTTCCTCCATGTTAGCCTTAGCCGGGCTGGTCTCGAACTCCTGACCTCAGGTAATCCACCCACCTCGGCCTCCCAAAGTGCTGGGATTACAGGCATGAGCCACCGCAGCCAGCCTGTCACACCAACTTTTAACTGTCTACATCTGGACTTCTTTTACCTAAGAGAGGAATACACTTCTAATTTGTTTAAATTGCTCTTATTTTGGATTTTCTGTTAAATGTTAAACCTAACCCTAAGTAATAAAAAGTCCCTCTTCCTTGTCCAGTTTTGCATCTTCTGTACCTTGCATAGTGTCTGGTACAAAACAGGCACTCATAAAAAATGTCTGGCTTCGGGGCATGGTGCTCACACCTATAATTCTAGCACTTTGGGAGGCTGAGGTGGGCGGATCACATGAGGCCAGGAGTTTGAGACCAGCCTGGCCAACATAGCAAAACCCCATCTCTACTAAAAGTACAAAAATTAGCTTGGTGTGGTGCCTGAATTCCCAGCTACTTGGGAGGCTGAGGCACAAGAATCGGTTGAACTGGGGAGGTGGCAGGTTACAGTGAGTTGAGATAACGCCATTGCACTGCAGTTTGAGTGACAGAGTAAGACCCTGTTTCTTCTTCTTCTTCTTTTTTTTTTTTTTTTTTTTTTTTTTTGAGATGGAGCCCCACTCTGTTGCCCAAGTTGGAGTGCGATGGCATGATTTGGGTTCACTGCAACCTCCTCCTCCTGGGTTCAAGTAATTCTCTGCCTCAGCCTCCCAAGCAGCTGGGATTACAGGTGCCTGCCACCATGCCTGGCTAATTTTTTTTTTTTTTTTTTTTTTTGTATTTTTAGTAGAGACAGGGCTTCACTATCTTGGCCAGGCTGGTCTTGAACTCCTGACCTTGTGATCCACCCGCCTCGGTCTCCCCGAGTGTTAGGATTACAGGTGTGAGCCACTGCGCTCGGCCCCCTATTTAAATTTTAAAAAAAGTCTGTGGAGTCATAAGCAAATTTAAGACCTAGTTGAGCCGCTGTTTACACTCTTCATCTCTTGAAATAAAATACATAATCTTGACCTTGGAAGAGAGCTGTTGTCAGGGGGGCCTCACCATTCGGATCACAACAGACAAGGAAGAGTGGCAGCTGCCCAGCTGAAGCTGGCTGGGAGAGATGAGTGAGTGGTTTGGGGATGACGCTTATCTAATATTTATAAAAGCTAACTGTCATCAGAAGCCAACCTCCAGGCTCCCAGGTGCTTTGTCTCATAAAATCTCATGGGAGACTTATGTTTTATGTCATGTCTTTCTTTTTCCATCAGTCACAACAGGCTTCACTGTCAGCTCTGCTTGTAAAGCAAGCTGCACAACCTTACTGTCTCTTTGTCCTGGACTTCTGTAGCTAAGGGGAATGAATAGCCAACTCATCACTTTTCTTAAAAAATGTACCCACCATCAACTTCTTAGTAAGGAGAAAGCAATTACCCTTAGGAAATGCAATATATTTCCACTTCCACACACATCTCCCTTTTGTTCAGTTGTTTAGCAAATATTTATTCAATGCCTGCCATGTGCCAGGTACTGTTCTTGGTATTAGGAATATAACATGCTTTAAGCAGACCTGGATCCTTTTGTACATCAAGCTAACATTCTTATGGGAGGATCTGACAAACATATTAAATGAGTAGAATAAACAATTTCTTAGTGATATGTGCTCAAGAAAAAAATAAAGCAAGGAAGGGATATTTGGGGGACAGAGTTACAATTTTACACAAGGTAGTCAAGAAAGCCTTCACTGAGAAAGTGACATGTGAGTGAAGATCTGATAAACATGAAAGAGTAAGCAATGAGGTATCACAGGGAAGTGCAGTCCTGCCCAGGGCTCAAGAGCAAAGTCCTGGCCCAGCATGGTGGCTCACGCCTATAATTCCAGCACTTTGGGAGACTAAGGCAGGTGGATCACCTGAGGTCAGGAGTTTGAGACCAGCCTGGCCAAAAAGGTGAAACCCCATCTCTACTAAAAATACAAAAATAAGCCGGGCATGGTGGTGCACACCTGTAATCCCAGCTACTTGGGAGGCTGAGGCAGGAGAATTGCTTGAACCCAGGAGGTGGAGGTTGCAACCCAGGAGGTTGCAGTGATCGGTGATTGCACCACTGCACTCCAGCCTGGGCAACAAAGCAAGATCGTATCTCAACAATTAAAAAAAAAATGCTAAGTCCTAGGCAACATGGACTGGACATAGACATAAATCCAGAGGACACTGTCCTGGTTTAAATAGCCCAGTCACAGAAAGACAAAGACCATATGATGTCACTTCTATGAAGTATCTAAAATAGTACACTCATATAATTAAAGAGTGGAATGGTGATTACCAGAGGCTGGGCAAGAGGGAGATGGGGCATTACTAATCAATAGGTCCGAAGTTTCAGCCAACAAGATAAGTAAGTTCTAGAGATCTGCTGTACCACATTGCACCCATAGCCAGCAATAACATATTGGACACTTAAAAATTTACCAAGAAAGTAGATCTCTTGATAAGCATTTTTACCACAATAAAATAGTTAAGAAAAAAGAAAATAGGCTGGGCATGGTGGCTCATATCTGTAATCGCAGAACTTTGGAAGGCCAAGACAAGAGGATCACTTGAAGTCAGGAGTTTGAGACCAGCCTGGGCAACACAGCGAGACCCTCATCTCTACAAAAAATTTTAAAAATCAGCCAGGAGGCTGAGGTGAGAGGATCACTTGAATTCAGGAAGCTAAGGCTGCAGTGAGCTACAATCACACCACTGCACTCCAACCTGAGTGGCAGAGCAATGATAACAGAAGAGCTGGACTCCCAGCTTAACCCCACCCTTAAGTCTGGAACCACGGCCCTAAGTGAAAACAGCAGACCCCATTTTTCTGCCCAAATGCCTTTTTGGCCTGCTCCGCCCCTATCCTATGCCCATAAAAGATTTCAGCTGGCAAAGCAACACAGGTGGCTGAGCATTGAGGTTACAAGCAGCTGAGCGGCAAGAGGAGAAGCAACTGAGCGTCAAAGACTACAGAGAGATGGGGCTAACTTCAGACAGCGCGGCTTCAGGAAAAGATCACCTTCCCATCCCTTTGCCAGCCTCTCCTTCTGCTGAGGGCTACCCATCACTCAATAAAGTCTTCCACATGCATCACCTTTCAAACAGTTCTGTGACCTGATTCTTCCTGGACGCTGGACAAGGACCCGGGTGCCAAGAGGGCAAGAACCTGGCTGCTGAGAGGATGGATGCTGCCACCCTGACCCTCCAATGAGCTGTGGTTGGCACTTGGCCATTCCCAGACAGCAGAGCTGAAAGGCCATCGGTTGTCATGTGCTTAGACACTGCTGTGGGCCGCACAGAGCTTGCTCCTGCCAGAGAGGAGTGACCAACCGTTCCAGCAGCCATTTGCTCCAGTTCCCACACTCACTGGCTTGCGTGCTCCTTCCTGTGAGGAGTGGCCAGTGGCAGGCTGAGTGAAACAAGCCACTCCAGTTCCTGCCGCAAAGGGAGTCGAGAGAACTATCCTGTCTCATTGAGACCCTGTCCACCCCCACCAAAAAAAACAGTGCCAAGTGGGAGAGATGAAAGAATGCACGTGAGTTAATGGATCCAGGAGGCCAGAGTAGCCGGGATGGGGGCGGGGAAAGAGCTCGCAGAAAGAGGGATGGCACCAGTGGTGGAGGCCCCATCAGCCACCGAAGAACTTCGGTTCACCCCTGGTGAAATGAGAAGACCTGGGGAGTTTTGAGCAGGATGCCAGAGCTGATTCACATGTTATAGAGGTCACACTGGCCGCTGCACTGAGAGCAGGTGGAAGCGGGAAGACTCGTCAGGGACACCACTCAGGAGACATTTATCTTCCAGGATCCCAGGGACCATCTCTCACCAGTCATTCCTCCCTCTCCTTCTTCACCCCTGCGGTGATCTTCCTCCCCAGCCACTTCAGAACCCAGAACGTTCTGTGTTCCCTCTGTCCTCATCCAAATTTAAATTCTTTCATCACACTAGATAGTCAACAACAGATACTCTTGTATATATTGTATATATTTTCTTGGGTATAAATCTAGAATTTATACCCAAGAAAAGCTGAGTGAAGAATGACAGCTTCTAGCATCCGTGTAGGGCAGTAGAAGGGGACTATTTTCTCCTCACTGGTTTAGTGAAGACTTTTTCAGGTCTTACCCAAAGGTGCTAGTTTTTTATTGCTGATAACCACTAACTTAGTCACTTAACATGTTCTTTATGTCAGCAGTCTAGGTGCAGCAGGGCTGGGGGTTTTCACTCAGGGTCTTAAGGACTGAAGGAAATCATGATGTTGGCCCAGCTGAGTTCTCATCTGAAGGCTCCGGGGAAAAGTCTGTTTCCAAGAGAATCCAGGTTGTGGGCCTAATTCAGTTCCCTGTAGTTATTAGACTGCTCTCAGGGGATTGCTCTCAGCTCACAGAAGCCACCTGCACAGACTCCCTTAATAACATTTTCTCACATTTCACATCTCTCTGATTTCTCTATGTCTAATCTCTAGACTCAGCTTGAAGGCCTTATGTAATTAAGCCAGATCTGCTTGGATTATCTCCCTATCTTAAAGTCAATTTATCTGGGGACTCAATGAAACTGCAAAGTCCCCTCACAGCAACACCTAGATTAGTGCTTGATTGAATAATTGGGAGAAAGTGCAATAGACCAGGGGCTGGGAATTATGGGCCATCCTAGAAATCTGCCTATTACACCAAGAAAAACAAAGCACACTGACCCATCTGCGGAAGTACCTGGAGTAGGAGAAGAGCCGAAGGTGCCAGGCAGGCCTTGGGGGCTGGGACTAGGATTCAATGTGCCATGACTCACTCATTCTCTCTCACACACACATACACCTTTCTCCATTCACCTCTCATGTCTTCTGGTCTTCATTCTTCAGAGTTGCTCCTCCACGTAACAAGAAAGCTGCATGCCTGTAATCCCAGCTACTCAGGAGGCTGAGGAGAATCACTTGAATCCAGGAGGCAGAAGTTGCAGTGAGCCGAGATTGTGCACTCCAGCATGGCGGACAGAGCAAGACTCTGTCTCAAAAAAAAAAAGAAAGCCACAAACTGCCCTAGTTCCTGCTATCACAGTTGTGCTTTTCCAGTAAAAAGAGAATCTTTCTCCTAATGTTTGAATATCAACCTAGAGAAAGAGTCTGATGGAGCCAGCTTGAGTCTGGGATGGGAAGTGGAGTGTCAAGATTGACAGGCAGCTGGAGGAGGCAACAGGCAGCTAAAGGAGGCGATGGGATGCATGCCGGGAGAGCAGATGCACAGAGCCACTGGGGCCTCTTCAGCCTGAGCTGCTGCTTTTCCCCAAAGACCTTACAGCCCTTCTGCATCGCTCTCCTTCCTCTTCTGACCTGCCTCGTGGTTCTGCCTTCTCTAACCCTCAGTGGGCTGACATCTAGCTCTAGAATACACAAGATTAAGTCCAAACCTATAAACTTGGGGCCATGGGATGGGCCAGGCACTGAAGAGAGACTGCCTTGCAGAATAATCTAGAAAGAATTCTGGACTAGATTTTAGTTCTTGCTCTGCAAGGACTAAACCGTGATCATGAACATGTTGTGGTGGGCGTGAAGGTTTGCCGCTCAGACCTTGCTTAGAGAGAACCTGATAGGGGGAGTATAGTTGGGTGAAGCTTCTACCTTTCACACCTTTGGATTTGCTGTGATATTCACAACAAAGCTTGACTCCCCCTGCCCCTCACCAAGCTGCTTCTAGCCAACTACTAAGTCCATTGGGGGTACCACAGCTGGGCTATTTCTACCCAACACAAGACACCTCAAATGTTCCATCTTTGCTGAGGAATGCCTTGCTGGCCTGGCCAAGACCCTTTCATGGCTGTACCGCATTTTGAGGTTCTTCTATCTACCCACTTCCTTCTGTCTCCTTTCACATATGCAGACCTGCACCTCAGTCAATAGATGCTTCCTGCCTACTCCTGTTCCCTCACCATCACCTTTTACAGACATTTCTCCCAATAGATCTCCTGTATGTCTAAATTCTTCTTGGTTTCCGATTTTCAGAGGACTCAAACTGACACACAGGTTAATCCCTTAGCTCTCATCTGTAGCATCAAAGACATTCCACTGGATTTCTGGGGTCCCTTCTAGCTCAAAGATCCTACCTGCCTTTGTGATTTTAGAGAGTTATCACCGTTTGATGAAAGAAGAAAAAGATGATCGCATATTTAGATCTCTGATTCACAACTATTTGGGCCTATGATCTTTGGTTATATTTAATTTTTGTCACTACAAATAACTTTTTTTTTTTTTGAGACAGAGTCTCATTGTTTCAGCCAGGTGAGAATGCAGTAGCACAATCTCAGCTCATCGCAATCTCCACCTTCTGAGTTCAAGCGATTCTCTTATTTCAGCCTCCCGAGTAGCTAGGATTACAGGCACTGCCACCACACCTGGCTAATTTTTGTAATTTTAGTAGAGAAGGGGTTTCACCATGTTGGCCAGGCTGGTCTTGAACTCCTGACCTCAGCCAATCTGCCTGCCTATGCCTCCCAAATTGCTGGGATTTCAGGCATGAGCCACTGTATCTGGCTGCTATGGAAAACTTTCCTGTTGGTGATATCCTATCAGGTAAGGTAAAGGATTCTGGGCAATGTTTCCTTAAGGACTGGCTGAAAACTACACATTATGTGAATGAACCATCACTGTCTCAGCCAATGGTTCTTCTACTTCAGCATACAGAAGAATGCCCTGAGAATGCCTTTAAAAAAGTAGATTCCTGGCCAGCACAGTGGCTCACACCAGTAATCCCAGCACTTTGGGTGGCCACGGCAGGCAGATCACCTGAGGTCAGGAGTTAGAGACCAGCCTGGCCAACATGACAAAACCCCGTCTCTACTAAAAATACAAAAATTAGCTGGATGTGGTAATACACACCTGTAATTCCAGCTACTTGGGAGGCTAAGGCAGGAGAATCGCTTGAACCCAGGAGGTGGAGGTTGTAGTGAGCTGAGATCGTGCTGCTGTACTCTAGCTTGGGTAACAAAATGAGACTCTGTCTCAAAAAAAAAAAAAAAAAAAAAAAGGGCCAGGCTTGGTGGCTCATTCCTGTAATCCCAGAACTTTGGGAGGCCAAGGTGGGCCTATCACCTGAGGTTGGGAGTTTGAGACCAGCCTGACCAACATGAAGAAACCCTGTTTCTACTAAAAATACAAAATTAGCTAGGCATAGTGGTGCATGCCTGTAATCCCAGCTACTTGGGAGGCTGAGGCAGGAGAATCGCTTGAACCTGGGAGGCAGAGATTGCAGTGAGCCAAGATTGTGCCATTGCACTCCAGCCCGGGAAACAAGAGCGAAACTTCATCTCAAAAAAAAAAAAAAAAAAAAAAAAGAACAAGAAAAGAAAGTAGATTCCTGGATTTGACCCATAAAGAGTGCCTTACATTTTACAAAAATTATTTCCTGGGTATCTAGAATGTGCTGCGGGGCACCATGGGAAGTCACTGACTCTCACGGTGGGGTGCGGTGTGGGCCTATGATTTTTGGTTATGTTTAATTTTTGTTACTACAAATAAATTTTTTTTTTTGAGACAGAGTCTCGCTGTGTCACCCAGGTTAGAGTGCAGTGGCACAATCTCAGCTCATTGCAATCTCCACCTTTTGGGTTCAAGCGATTCTCTTACCTCAGCCTCCCAAGTAGCTAGGATTATAGGCACCTGCTTTCTTTCTTAGGTGGTGACATTTCAGCAGGTAATAAAGAATGAGGAGGAATTTGTTCCTCACTTGGCAATATGGTAAAGACATTCCCAGGATGCTGAGATAACAGCTGGGCAGGTGAGGGATGTGGGTTGGCCAGGATGGAAGAGAAGAACATGAGAAATAGTGTGGACCTTTGGTTTAGCTGGTTTTCTGGTAGGAATGTCATTTTAGAGATCTGTGATATGGGTAGAGATTGGTACTTCTGAAGTCTGGGGAAGAGCTGTCTGTTCTAAATAAAACACAAAGTAAACAAAAAGTAAAGAAAGAGTCGGCCGGTCACTGGCTCACACCTGTAATCCCAGCACTTTGGGAGACCAAGTCTGGTGGATCACTCGAGATCAGGAGTTTGAGACCAGCTTGGCCATCCTGGTGAAATCCCATCTGTACTAAAAATATAAAAATTAGCTGGGCATGCTGGTATACGCCTGTAATCCCAGCTACTCCAGGCTGAGGCAGGAGAATCACTTAAACCCAGGAGGCAGAGGTTGCAGTGAGTTGAGATTGTGCCAATGTACTCCAGCCTGGGCGACAGAGCGAGACTCCAATTCAGGGGAAAAAAAAGGAAAAAGAAAGAGTCAGAAGTAGCAAATTCCATTTGTTTTCAATGCCCAGTACTTAGAATGCTGTGCCATGGGAACCTCTCTGTGACTCAGTGGGGTATCCACTCTTGCTCTCTGAGGTGAGTGCTATCTTCCAGGGCATTTTCCAGTCCCAGGAGGAAGCATCTAACTGACTTTTTGCAACCCCCAACCTGCCTCACAAAGTTAACCCATCCCCAAAGATCCAGGTATCAGTTAGGGCATCCTCAGCTAATAGGGTTGTCCCTGTCAGAAGTGGGAATCAAGACTCTCTGGTCCACTGACAGACCTCAGAGTTGGCCCATTGCTGTCCTTGGATTTGCCACATGACTGTCCTTTACTTCAATTCTCCTTTGTAATTTCTTTTTTCTTTGTTTTTTGAGACAGGGTCTTACTCTGCCACCCAGGCTGGAGTACAGTTTTGCGATCTCAGCCACTGTAGCCTTGACCTCTGGGACTCAAGTGAGTCTGCGGCTCAGCCTACCAAGTAGCTGGGCCCACAGGCTCATGCCACCACACCCAGCTAATTCTTTAATTTTCTGTAGAGATGAGTTCTCATTATATTGCCCAGGCTTGTGTTGAATTCCTAGGCCCAAATGATCCTTCTGCCTTGGCCTCCTAAAGTGCTGGGATTACAGATGTGAGCCTCTACACCTGGCCTTCCCGTGCAATGTTTTGTTTTATGTTTTAGGGATGGGTTCTCGCTCTGTCACCCAGGCATGAGTGTACTGGGTGCAATCATGGCTCACTGAAGCCAAACTCCTGGGCTCAAGTGATTTTTCCCAGTCCAGTCTCTGAAGTAGCTGAGACTGCAGGTGCATGCCACCATACCTGGCTAATTTTTTTTTTTTTTTTTTTTTTTAAGAGACAGGGGCTCGTTATGTTGTCCTGGCTGATCCTAAACTCCTGGCTTCAAGCGACTTTCCTGCCTCAACCTCCTGAGTAGCTGGGATTATAGGCAGAAGCCACTATGCTCAGCTTAAAATATACTATTTCTTTTTTAAAGAGTATATATGTTTTACAATTTTAAGAAGTGCATCTATAAGCCTCTTAATGTCTATGGAATCCAGTTGAGGAACCCAAGGAATTATTTAAAAAATAGTCCAGAAAATATCAGAAACAAAAGAACCAGCCGGACACGGTGGCTCACACCTATAATACCAGCACTTTGGTAGGCTAGGGCAGGAGAATCGCTTGAGGCTGGGACTTCAAAACCAGCCTGGGCAGCATAGTGAGATCTCATCTCTGTTTTAAAAAAGATGCTTCAGGAAAGGATTCTAGTGAAAAAAAATAAAAAGAAAGAAAAGAAAAAACTATCAATGGAAATAGATCTAAAAATTGGATTATTAGTACCATCTATATGGCCTGACTTTGTTGTCATGTGACATAATAATATGGTGGTTGCATTACATTACAAAATAAGGTTGTGTTACCTTAAGAGTAAACATACTGTTTCATCTTAAAAATATCAAGACTAGAAGAATAAAATCCACCTCAGTACCCTTCAACACAAAGGTATAGTCACACTCACATTCTGGTGTTTCCGCCAGATTACTTTTGTGCATTTATATTTTAAGGTATTTATTTTCACAGTTAAGATCATGGTATGTGTTCTATTTTATTTCCTCACTGTTAGTATTTACCATTATAATGTAAGTATCTTTTTCCTTCATACAAATCATGCTTAATGCCAATATAAAATTCCAACATGTACCTCAATCATATTTTATTGCTATTACAGCTATGTTGGAAGTTTATTTTCAGAGTTTTCTTATAAATAATGGTGTTTAGAATAAAGATCTGCATAAAAGCTTTCTTCATATTTTGGATTTTTCCCCTAGGACAGATTCTCAGAAGTGGAATTTGAGGATGAAAGGGCATGAACATTTTTAAGAGTCATCATATATATTGTAAAACTGCTTTCTGAAAATAGTCATGCTATTTCCTGTCACCACCATCTTAAAACAGTGTCTGCTTCACTACATGCTCACCATTATTGGGTATTATTATTATTCTTTAATCTTTACTGTTGGCAAAACTTATTGACTTAATTCCCATGATTCTGTTTTAATTCTACGAACGCTGATTCCCAGAGATGCCAGTAAGATATTACAAACCAGTATCCCGGATATGCAAAAAATTAACTAAAACATTTTACCAACATTCATAAAAGCAGTTTCAGTTTCAGTCTTTTAATTCATCATGCTTTGGCGTCCCCAGACTACGGCCCGCGGGCCACATGCGGCCCCCTGAGAGGCCATTTATCCGGCCCCCCGCTGCACTTCAGGAAGGGGCACCTCTTTGATTGGTGGTCAGTGAGAGGAGCACAGTATGTGGTGGCCCTCCAACGGTCTGAGGGACAATGAACTGGCCCCCTGTGTAAAAAGTTTGGGGACGCCTGCTTCATACTGTTGTATTTTAATGCAGGGTTTCACCCTCAGTACTGTTGGCATTTTGGGCTGGATAATTCTTTGTCATGAGGGACTGTCCTGGGCATTACATGGTATTTCACAGCATTCTTGGTGTTGACCCAGTGGATGTCAGTAGCTCCCCTAGGCTATGACAACCAAAAATGTCTCCAGGCATTGCCAAATGTCCCCAGAGGGAAAATAGCCCCTTAAGAATTACTGTTCTAATGAAAACCGTAAAACTCTATTAGTTCACATTTCATTCCAATGTTAAAATTTTATTCTTTAGTATCTTAGACCTGATGGAGCCTACCCAGCACCCTTTCCTTCCTTCTCCCTTGCCAACAAAGTCCCAGTTTTATCCAGCTGTTCCCCCTGCCTAGACACAGGGAATGAATTCTGTCTAATTATGCCTGGTCTAAGCTGGCCTGGTAGCCTTATTCTCCTTCTCAGTGACTGGCTTTGGTTTGGACATTGAACTCAGTCCTGACCCATAGGTCCCAAGGAGACATCTGCTGAAGGACTTCTGAGAAAGATTTGCTTCACTGATAAAAAGAAGCACATAGGGCCAAGTGTGATGGCTCATGCCTGTAGTCTCAGCACTTTGGGAGGCTGAGGCTGGTGGATCACCTGAGGTCAGGAGTTCAAGACCAGCCTGGCCAACACGGTGAAACCCCGGCTCTACTAAAACACACACACACACACACACACACACAAATTAGGTGGGTGTGGTGGTCAGCACCTGTAATCTCAACTACTCAAGAGGCTGAGGCAGGAGAATCATTTGAACCCTGGAGGCGGAGGTTGCAACAAGCAGAGATCCCGCCACTGCCCTCCAGCCTGGACGACAGAGAAAGACTCTGTCTCTAAACAAATAAATAACCAGCACATGAGAGAAGCTGCCCTTCTTCTTTAGTAGATGCTGTCAATGTTTCCATGTGCTCCCTGGAAGGGTTTGGGAAAACCCACTGACATGCTGAGGAGTAGGAATACTGAAGGCACGTGGCTGTGGTGACGTTGCTGAGACACCAAAGTACCTCCCCATGGAGAGGCTCCACCTCCAGACTTCTTGCTATGGGAGGTAACACACTTCTCAACTTCTAAACTACCTTTTGTTGTTACTGTTCCGTTTTCCACGATTGGTATCCTAATGGGCTTTCTGGGAGCCCCTAAGACAGTGCCAAGGAGAGGTGGTGAAGTCTGGTCCTATCCGAGCCTGTTTTCACATCATGTTTGAGCAATAGGCAGGCCCACTGTCGTAAGGACCAGGTTCTGAGGAGAGATGTTGCTTCAGGGAGGTCCAGTCAGTTGAAGAAGGAGCTCAACCAAGGCACTGGAGGTCAAGAGGGCTGACTCTGGCCCTAAAGAACAAGGCATCTGTGTGTGTGTGTGCACGCACGCACACACACACACACATGAACCAGGCACGCAAGTTCAGGCAGGTGGAGGTGTGGCAGGATGCAAACTGTAGTTCAGGAACCCGTGGAATAAGAAAAAAGGAGACCAGGAAAGATCAGGAAAATAAAAGAACCAGCTGGGCCCCTGAGTGGGCTTCCCTATTGAGCAGTCAGAATCCCAGGGAAGCAGATGAATTCCAAGCCCACCAGGGACAGTAACCGGAGCTCTTGGTACACAGTGACTAGCTGTTTTCACTGGGCTGAACCAAGCTTGGAAATCTTCAGTACTAGTAGTTTAGGGACTCTAAAACAGGTAGGAACTGATGAAGTTAGTGTTAACATACCTTGAGGAAAGTACTAATGTACAAGAGAATGAATGAGGGTTTTGGAATTGGAGTTTCAAGAGAGATTTTGATCCTGTGTCTAACATGGGTAGATGGGTGAGTAAATAAATAGGGAAATAGGTGGATGGGTGGGAGGGCAGATAGGTGGAGGTGAGGCTGGGCAGAAGGCCGGATGGGAAGAGGAGATGATAAAAAGGATGAATGGCTGAGTGACTGGATGAGTGGGTGAGTGGGTGGCATAGCTTACTAGAGTAACAATGGGTAACTAGATAGATAGCAAATGAATAATAGCAACTCTTTCCGGTTTTGCTATGATCACAGGGAGCCATGTTCTTAAGGTGGGAAGGAGCCTCCAGCTATCTCAGCAGGCCTCATTCCCTTCTTGCTCCATTTCATGCACTGTGAGGGTAGAAGTGCACCCCCAAATCAGACCACAAGAGGATGCCCAGGACATCACATGAGTCTACCGCACAAAATCTGTGTATGTCATATATTTTTTAAAAAGACACAAAGATACTTCCTTCAAGTCAGATATGTAAATGAGAACTGCAAGTGAACTATCAAGCTGATACATATGACAGCACTCAGAAATCTAATATCATCACTGAAAAAGCTTTGACCTGTACTGAATCCAAGATAGCTGCATTTGTTAAAATTAGCAGAACACCAGAGATTAAAGTAACGAATGTCTTTGCCACTTGGAACACAGTTTGACTGACACCCAAGTTTCTCTCTTAACCTCTGCTATTTGCCCTTAAAGGTAGCAGCTACTTCTAACTTGTTTGCAGTGTTTTAATTTGCTTGTACATTCTTCAGTTAGCAATGCTGAAAGGTCTTTTCAATTTGGTAGCTTGGCTTTTGATTCCTCTTTGTCTAAATTTCCTCTCACATCTATTTGACCTCTGCCCTGACCTTTCATCATCCTCCATCCCGCCATTAGGGCTCCCTTATTTGTGCTCCACTGCACCCCAAATGGACCTCTATCACCTCACACCCATCGGAATATATTTGTAATTGTTTATTTACATATCTGTCCCCTAATTTATCAAGAGTCTCCCTAGGGCAGGGAGCATGTCTTATTCTTTACCCAGTACCTAACACATGAAGGATCTAAAAAATGCTTTAGGTATGAAGAAATGAGCTTGAACGTACAAACACCAACTTTTGTTAAAACAAAGCTGTAGAAACTTCTCTGTATGTCTATTTTACTTGAACAAAACGTTTTAGGCTGTGTTTAAATAGAACCCAGCATTATTTTAAAGATAACCATAGATAATTTTCCCACACACTTAAATCAGTTCTCCTACTGTCAATAATTTTCACATTCAAGTAATCTAGAGTAAAGACTGATTAAGTACTAGGATAGGGTGCTGTGAGATTGTAAGGTTGACCGAAAGGATGGAGAGGCAGACCCAGGGTCAGGTTTAGCAAGTTAATTTTAATCTACCAGGCTGGCTGCCTCACCACAGGCAGTGACGGCAGCAGCCTGGCTTACAGACTGTGGAGGTTATATAGGGGGTTTGCAGGTAGCCAGATGCCATTCTAAGAAAAACCACATCTTGGGTTTTAGGTGCTAACATTCTCTTTAATTGGGTCACCATCCTGGGTTCTAGATCTGGGTGTGACCATATCCTGTAACCCAGGTACCCTGTTTGCAAAGCTTGACTCTGTTTTTGTTGTGAGCTCAGCTTAGCAGGGGAGAACAGGGAGGGGAGTCTATGGGCTTGCCTTGCTGTAACCCTAACAGCCACTTTCTGGAGGGCTTTAAAAATTGACTAGGATTTAAATATGTGGTTGAGTAGCTTTCCCACTATTTGCTAAAAGGGCTGTATATGCAACGTGAGCCCCAAACACAGAAGGAGCCAAGAAACCAAAGAACAAAGCAGGTGAATGCAGTTTGTCCATAGACGGTGATTTATTGGGGAACCTAGGGACAGAAGCATGGTCTTAGGTGACAATAAGAGAGGGAGATCTCTGCACTGTCACCTTCCAGGCCTAGGGTTTATATACTGTAGGCAAACGATATGCAAGCTTTGCAAGAAATATGTAGGACAATTGAAGTCAACCTCTCAGGGAAAGGCAAGAAGACTAGTGTAGTATAGCCTAAGGGTAGGATTTGTGGTAAGTGTGGCTGTTACACAAGACATAAAAGATGAAGTAGAATTCTTAGAGGCATTACTAGAACTGGGTGAGCCAGAAATAAAAATGGCGGATTAGCATCTAAAATGGTTATTTTAGCCTCGATCCACACCCAATTATAAAAAATAACCAGCTGAAAATATATTAAGGAAGTGCGTATTCTATTTACAATAGCAGCAAACACACACACACATGCACACATTTAGGAACAAACTTAAGAAAAAGATAATTTAGATCTACAGCATGGAATTTTACTGATACATCCTGTGGAACAGAACCTAAAGACCAAAGACCTGCTCTCACACGCACATCCACAAACACATAAACCCTTAAATACATGTTAGACTATTTTCAATAATCACATTACTGTTGGCAGTACTGTTATTGTTATTCTGAGACTTTTCCATATATATTATGAAATAAGTAGTCATTAGGGCCTTAGAAACAAAAATGTCTAACGTGGGAAAAGGGAGATACAGATATAAAATCAATCAAATAAAATTAAAACTTTTTTTTTTTGAAATAGGGTCTGGCTCTGTCACCCAGGCTGCAGTGCAGTGGCATGATCATAGTTCACTGCAGCCTCAGCCTCCTGAGTCTAAGTGATCCTTCAGCTTCAGCCTTTCTAGTAGCTAGGACTACAGGTATGAACCACCACATCTTGCTAATTTTTTTTTTTTTGTAAGAATGGGATCTTGCTGTATTTCCCAGGCTGAGTTTAAACTCTTGGCCTCAAGCAATTCTCCTGCCTCAGCCACTCAAAGTATTGGAATTACAAGTGTAGGCTACCTCACCTAGTCTAAAATTCTTTTATATCTCAATTTAAATAACAGTATCAATATGAACTCATAATGTAATTTATCTTTAAAAAACACATCTTTTCTAGGTCTTCATTAAAAAGCCTAGAGACAAAAGAAGACATTCATTCGGCCAGCAAACATGAAAAAAATCTCAACATCACTGATCATTAAAGAAATGTAAATTGAAATCACAATGAGATACCATCTCATGCCAGTCAGAATGGCGATTATTAAAAAGTCAAGAAACAACAGATGCTGGTGAGGTTGTGGAGAAAAAAGAATGCTTTTACACTGTTGGTGGGACTGTAAATTAGTTCAACCATTGTAGAAGACAGTGTGGTGATTCCTTAAAGATTCCTTAAAGCAGAAATACCATTTGACCCAGCAATCCCATTACTGGGTATATACGTAAAGGAATATAAATCATTTTATTATAAAGATACATACACACATATGTTCATTGAAGCACTGTTCACAATGCAAAGACATGAAATCAACCCAAATGCCCATCAATGATAGACTGGATAAAGAAAATGTAGTACATATATACCATGAAATACTGTGTAGCCATAAAAAGGAATGAGATCAGTTCCTTTGCAGGGACATGAATGGAGCCGGAAGCTGTTATCCTCAGAAAACTGATGCAGAAACAGAAAACCAAACACCACATGTGCTCACTTGTAAATGGGAACTAAATGATAAAAACATATGGACACATGGGTTGAACAACACACACTGGGGCCTGTTGAGGGGAATGGAGGTGAGGGAGAGCATCAGGAAGAACAGCCAATGAATGCTGGGCTTAATACCTATGTGATGGATTGATCTCTTCAGCAAACCACCAT
Organism: Saimiri boliviensis; assembly: GCF_048565385.1. Lineage (NCBI taxonomy): Eukaryota > Metazoa > Chordata > Mammalia > Primates > Cebidae > Saimiri > Saimiri boliviensis. The sequence goes on from NC_133451.1 coordinate 16,727,578, forward strand.
GGCACACATTTACCTATGTAACAAACTTGCATATCCAGCACATGTACCCTGGAACTTAAAAGTTGAAAGAAAGAAAAAAAAGCCTAGAGTCAATGAATGACCTAGTAGCAATGAACAACTTCAGTGTACAAATTTGGGTCTCTAAATACTGTTTCCTACCAAAAAGAAACAGGGTTTCTTAGGGCAATGGCTGAATCCAGATCTAGAGCAGGAAACGTACAAGATGATCCTCAAATGTCTTGTGAGAGCAAGGAAGAAAAAAAACAAAGCATCATGTTAAATATTACTTCAGCCATGTCAAAAGGACTCAGGAGCCAACACTGGAGGGTTTCTCTAACCAAAAATCAGTTAATTTGAACATCAAAAGAATAATAACTGCAATGGATTGAAACATATGAAATACTATGTTATTTATATATAAATAATTATCCAAATTTATAATGATAGCCTCCTCTAATAAAAAAACCTCATTGATCACCTTCAGAGGATGTTAGGGAAATAAGCCATAATTTCTAAGGCAGTTAATCAACAAAATACAATCAAGCACTACTTTTGCTTTTCCAATATGAACCATACCACCAGATAACCAAATAGTTGATGAGCAGAAGTTTCTCTTGATGTAAGTGTTTTAGCTATTAAATGAAGATGGGGTTGGGGTCAGTGGCTCACACTTGTAATCCCAGCACTTTGGGAGGTTGAAGCAGGCGGATCACCGAGGTCAGGAGTTTGAGACCAGCCTGGACAACATGGCAAAAACCCGTATCCACTAAAGATACAAAAATTAGCTGGTCCTGGTGGTGCACACTTGTAATCTCAGCTATTCAGGAGGCTCAAACAGGAGAATTGCTTGAACCTGAGAGGTGGAGGATGCCAAGATCACACTACTGTACTCAGCCTGGGTGACAGAGCGAGACTCCGTCTCAAATAAATAAATAAATAAATAAATAAAAGATGGAATGGAATTAGGAAGTCATTATTTTGCAACCTCTAGTGAAATGATAGTCAGCAGTCTTTCCAGTGACTGATAACATCACAAAAAGAGAAAGACAGTATGTTCCTTCTCATAGAAGTTCACAGCACTTCCTGTGAAGTGTTCTTGCCAAAAATATTGAACCTGAATTGAATCAATCTTCTAGACATAACTAAAAATTTATAGGAAATATAAGGGTTAGAAAAACAAGTTACAGAGCACTGTAAGTGCAATCAGCAAAACCTAAGCTGCTGGAAACTCTGTAGGACAAATAATCCAGTTTCAGAATAAGCAAAGGAAAAAAATGTGCGTGCTTGTGTGTGTGTGTTTGTGTGTGTGTGTAACCAGAGATTTAAAAAATCTAAAAGACATTTCAACCTATTGCAATATATAAATTCTTATTTGGATCCTGATTTTTAAAAACTATAAAAATTTTATGAGACAGAACTACAAAAAAATGTAAGTACTAAAAGAAAACTTGGGTTAAATATGAACACTGACCAGGTATTTTGTGATATCAGTAGGATTTAGTGTTAATTTTTTTTCAGTATGACAATGGCATTGTGGGAATGCTATAAAAATGGTTATCTTTCAGAGACATACACTGAAATATTTATGGATGAAATACTTCTGAGATCACTATAAAATGATCCAGGTGTAGGGAATAGATATGGATGTGAATAAAGCAAGATTCACGTGTGTTGGTAATTTTTGAGGCTGAGCAACTGGGGTAGATTATACGGTATCCTTTCTAATGTTATACATACTTAAAATTTTCATAGCAAAATGTTATATAAACAATAACAAATGCCTTCTTTCAGGGTACAGGATTTGTGTAACTGGAATCACATCAAGAAATTTAGCTGCCAAGAGTTCTGAGAAACACAGTTTTAAGCTTTCCAGTCTCTGCAGCAGTCTAGAATCAGGCTTGAAATATGTGTGAGTGAGATAATCAATAGTGTCTGCTCCCGAATTTATAACTCAAACCCTGACCTCTGTCTTGAAGGACCATTAAAAATACCCAATTGCCTCCTTGATATCTTGACTTGGATGTCTCCCAGGGTCCCTAAACTCAACATGTCAAAAGGAAAACTAATAATATATTCTCACCAAACCTTCTCAGCAACTAACTAGCTGTGTGACCTCAGAAAAGCCTCTACGGTTCTCTAGTCTCCAGTTTGTAAACTAGGGAATGACTGAATTATCTCTGGCATATTCCTAGCTCAAGGAATATAAAGAACTCAAACTTACCCCTTTTGTCAGTACTAATTTCGTTATATATTGTTTTTTACAGGAAGCCCCCTTAAAGAGAATTAGCCCATAATCCTTTTAGAAGCGACAATGTTTCGTGATAAATCTTAGTATCTGTTTAGCCATCAGTGATCATTTATTCAATATTGGCAGAAAGTTCAAATAGCCTATAATTGCTTTCAATGTGGACTCATGCATCCTAGAACCAACCAGCCAAGTAACTAACTGCCTGCCTACCTGCAGCAACAGCCAAAGAGCTGTCTGCTGTTGTGAAGATAATATAGATGGCTGGCTTTTTCAGACTCCAGCTTTTGTATCTGTTTTAAAAATGTGACAGGTGTTTTTTTTTTCAAGACAAGAGGAAGAGAAGATTTGACCTCTAGTGCCTATTGAAACATCTACAGAGGGGTAACTTGTCATTTGTATTGCATAAGTGAGGGTGCTCCCACAGTGAAGCAAAAGGGGTGACAAATAACATTCTTGAAGGCCATTAAATGGCACTTAGCAGGAGGGAGCCTGAGTGACAGCTGCACATTGCTCGGCTATCACAGCATCACGATGCCCCTTCCCACAGCACTCTGCAGTTGCAAAGCACTGGCACATCCATCGTGGTGTTTGACCGCATTTTCTCTCTCTGCTCAGATGGCTTACCCAATTTAGGTGGCAAAAAAAAAAAAAAAATCCAGTAAGCTTAAAACCAATGGGAATAAAAGACCATTGGGAAAGGTGAGGAAAGGTGGACCAGCCTCTTTTGGCTGGTTCAGAACTTAACCCAGGGTATAAAGATAAGGTCTGTTAAATCCAGTTTCTCTTTTCTCAGATAGACAGTACACGTCTGATGTTGGCTTGGTGATCCTGTCCTTTGAGATTCTAAAGAAGCGGGACTTGAACTTCCATCAAGGGTAGAAGCCCAGCCCCATACATCTTTCTGGTTCTTAGGGGGCTGGCTTCTGTTTCTCCCAGTCCCCTTGCTATGGTTCGGATTTGTGTCCCCACCCAAATCATATGTCAAGTTGTAATCCCCAATGTTGGAGGATTGGTTGTTCTCATGATAGTGAGTTCTCATGAGATCTGATTGTTTAAAAGTGCGTAGCACCTCCCCCTTTGTTCTCTTCCTTCTCCTCTGGCTATGAAAGACACATTGGTTTGTCCTCTGCCTTGCACCATGATTGAAAGTTTCCTGAGGCCTCCCCGGCCATGCTTCCAGTACAGCTGCAGAAACAGAACTGTGAGCCAATTAAAACTCTTCTTTATACATTACCCAGTTTCAGGTATTTCTTTATAGCAGTGTGAGAACAGACTAATACATTCCTCTAGTGCAAGTTCTTCCTTCTGTTTAAGGATCTGCTGGTTGTTCCCATGTGCTGTCCTGCTCCCAAAAACTTGCCTCAGGGTATACACTACCAATGCTACCAGAAAGTCTGCTGCCCCAGGCCCCTGTAGTGCAGTGGCACAATCTTGACTCACTGCAACCTCCGCCTCCCAGCTTCAAGCGATTCTCTTGCCTCAGCCTCCTGAGTAGCTGGGATTAAGGCCATCATGCCCAGCTAATTTTTGTATTTTTAGTAGAGACGGGGTTTTGTCTTGTTGGCCAAGCCAGTCTCGAACTCCTGACTGCATGTGATCCACGCATCTCAGCCTCCCAAAATGCTGGAATTGCAGGCATGAACCATGTGACCGGCTTTTTTTTCAGGCCTTCACCCGCCTTACCTCTCTGTACTATCTGCCACCAATCAACACTATCCCTCCTCTTGAAAGGCTCTCCTCCTTTGGTTTCTAAAATATCACCTTCTTCTGGATCTCCTGTGACCTCTCTGAAGGATCTTAGGCTCTCTTTCTTGGGCTAGCAATCCCTAGGGCTCTCTGTTTTGTTTTGTTTTGGTATGTCCTCCTCTTCTCCCTCTGCAAATTCTCTCTGGGGAGGCTGCCAAGAGACCTCTTTCCATAAGAATTTTGGACAGTGTCCTCCACACCAATGAATGGAAGTATCCAGCACAGAATAAGCCTGTACTAAATATTTACTGAGTGAATAAGCCAATGAACAAATTAACAAAGTATCCCCTATGAGATCATAATTCATAAACCAGAATCTCTGGTTTGGACATCTTTTCTTAGTTTCAGACTCAGAAAAGATGCTCACAAGAATGCCACGTTACAAAATACCTTTTAAACTCAATGACTTACAATAAGACACATATTGTCCTGTAGGTTAACAGTGGTTGAGCTGATCTAGGCTGGGTGTGGCTAAGTGGATCTGCCCTAGGCTTCAGATCATCTGGGCTGGGCTTCAGGCTGTGAGCGGGATTCAGATCTGGCTTCATTAGGGCCAGGCTATAGAGCCATGGCCACCAACGCATGATATTGTCATGGCAATCACTAAACCACACAAGTACACTTAAGGTCCCTGCCTATGTTTACATCCTCTAACATTGGATCAACCGAAGCAAGTTGCGAGAAGCCCCCTATCAACGGGGTCAGGAAGTAAACTCTGCTCATGGAGTTGGAGAGAGGGACAGGAGCAAGTAAATATTTGGTGAACAATAATGCAAGCATCCAAACTAGCACAACTGTACATCAAAATGCCTACAAGACATTGCTTCCTTGAATGTCTCAGAAGCTCTCTAAATTTTCTGTGTTGTTTGCTAAGAACCTAGTCCTCTGCCAGGTCCCTCCTGTAAAGTTGGGTCTTCTCATCCATATCCTACTAGCAGGGGATGCTGCTGAATTTGGACAGAACACCTACTTCCAACTGCCAACTGTCTGACTTCTGAATCACTGCGTCTTCTGGATCTCCTCACTGCCCTGGCCTACACAACGGAACAGCTCTGCCACTATAGACATGTTCCTGACGCACTCCTGTGTTTTTACGGTTTTTGGACACCATGTCCCTGGCTGCTCTCAAAGGGATGTTTGTTTCTCAGCTCCCATTTTGCTCAGTGCTAGTTCTTTCTTTGCCTGTCAACCCCAGCCACCAAGGTCCAGTCGTGCCTTGTGCTTCAGCTTGCCTAAGTTACAATGAGGAGATTGGATTCTTGGCAGTCCTTTTGAGCACTGGCCTCTAACACTGAAAACAAGATTCTCTACATTGGCTCTTTTTTGGACAACACCTCATAGGCTCAGCAATGAGCCACCTCCCATAGAATTGACACTAGAATCTACCAAAGGGGAGAGATATCAGCAAATGGGCTACTGATTAGGTCTGCTTTCCTGGCCTGCTTTCAGAGGGTGCAAACACACACACACACACACACACACACACACACACACACACACGGACACATACGAGTACTCAGTTCTAATCTTCTCCCCCATATTTATTTAGGCTGTTACCTGATAATTTGATAGGCTTCTTTGGGACAAACAGGCCCTGCTCCAGGGGCTGAGGACAGGAATAGCAAGTCTGGACGGACGCACTTTGGCAGCGTGAACAGAAAAGGCATTGCAAAATGAATGTCACCACTGTCGCTGGCTCTTGTCTGCTATATTAATTTCTCCCTTAAAAGAAAGCTGACCCATTTTTTTCTAGCCCACAGCCCTAATGGACTCTTGTTCAGAGGCCATCCTTCTTCGATATAAAGAGCTGTATTGTATTTAATGATAAGCCTTTTAATGGAATTTGCTATTTCTAGGTCTCTGGGAAAATGTCATTAATGAGCCAGCAAGTGCAAGGAATAGCAGATGTTTGAGGGGCAGCATGGTTTTTCAAGGGCAGACTACCCTGGCAAAAAAGTGAACAAAAACAAGGCACATGTACTTTTTTTTTTTTTTTTAACCTTTTTGGATCTAGTTTGGCCTTACTAAAAATACAATCTAGACAAACTTTGTCTTCAAAGTGTGATGATATCACTCTTCATGCTCTCCACCCGCCCCCAACACCTACCTACATATTTTTTACTCTGTCATCACCCACAAATATTTGTCACTCTAATCATAACAAAATCAGCAGCATGCAAAACTAGACCAAGACCCATGGGCAAACTAAACAGGCTAACATCTGTCACTCAATTTCAAATCTATATGTGGTCAATGCCAATTTAAGAGACTGAACACACCATGAAAAACTGAAGAGAGGAGAGATTAATCTTTCTTTTACTGTCTGGAACAATTCAGCTCTGTCCCCAAACCTGCATATTTGCTCAGTAAAACAGAAGCTTGTGTTTTTAACCAGAGGTGCTCTCCTTTGCAAAGCAGTTTATCAATCACCTCTTTTTACTCCACAAGTGCCCTCCAAATTGCACTTCTAACCTGGAAGAGCTCACTGAAGTACATGCAAACATTTCTTAAGGGAGTTCTCAAATGTTTTGCATCTCTTGGTATTTTTGCCAGCACCCAGAGATGCCTCAGCATGCTTTATTGGTTGGAGTTTTGCTGGCACACCCACCCTTTAATCTGTTTCTTACTAGCACCCACTGTTTCCTGGCATTAATGGAGGTGCTAAAGATACAAAAAAAGTAAGACAAGGATCTTGTCCTCAAAAGTTTAACAGCAAAAAGTGATCCAACTCATTTTATTGAATATTGTTGAGACCAGGGCAGTATGCTAGAAGCTCTTGGGAGTTCAAAGATGAGAAAAGCCAAGTAAAGATACTTGGTCATCCTAAAGATTTGCTGTAGTCTGCAGCATCACCTGGGAACTTGCTTAAAATGCAAATTCTCAGGACTCATTTTTGACCTACTGAAAGAGAAATGCTATAGGTGGGGCCTGGCCATTTGTGTTTAACATAAACATTTGAGAAGCTCTGGCTTAAAGAGCTTCTAGTGAATACACAATCTCTCTGCTATCAGACAAGGTAAATCCAGGACCAGGCAAGATGCCAAGGCTGCAGGTCACAATTATTAGTGGAGTCCTAAACCCCCACTAGTTCCCTGAGCCTCAATCCAAGATTTAAATTCACTGGTCTGACTTTTTGTTAAAAAAGGAAGATGCCTTCAGTAATGGTGAGAAGGATACTGTGATAGAAAGTGAGTGTTTTTGTTTCCTACAGCTGCCATAACATCACTACAAGTGGTTGAAAACACAGAATTTATTCTCTTTCAATTCTGAAGGCCAGAAATCCAAAATCAAGGTGAACATAGGGGGCTTCTGAGCCTCATGGGGACAATCTGTTCTCTGCCTCTTCTAGCTTCTGGAGGCTTCAGACCTTTGGCTGTGGCTGTTTCACTTCGGTCTCTGCCTCCATTTTTACGTGGCTTCTCTTCTTGTGTCTTTTCGTCTTCTGCCTCAAATCTCACTCTGCTTTTTCCTTATAAGGATAGTCATCATTAGATTTAGGACCTTCCCAATCATACAAGACTTCTCATTTCAACGCTTAACTTAATCACATTCGCAAAGACTGTTTCCCCGCACCGCCACCCCCACCCCCCCAAATCAGGTAACATTCACAGGTTACCTGATTTGATATGGTTATCTTTGGGGAAGCCATTTTATGGTCTTCCAGAACTAGTATCTGCCAAGTGCACATTAGTGTGAAGGAGTAAAGGCATGCCTCGTTTTATTGGGCTTTGCTTTATTGTGTTTCTCAGATACTGTGTTTTTTTTACAAATTGAAGATTAGTGGCAATGCTGCATCAAGCAGGTCTATGGTATCATTTTTCAAATAGTATGCACTCACTTCGTGTATGTCATATTTTGGTGATTCTCATAATATTTCAAATCTTTTCATTATTATATCTGCTATGGTGATCTATGATCAGTGATTTTTTTTTTCAGAAAGGGTCTCACTGTGTTGCCCAGGCTGGAGTGCAGTGGCATGATTTCTGTTGCTCACTGCAACCTCTGCCTCCCAGGTTCAAGCAATTCTCCTGCCTCAGCCTCCTGAGTAGCTGGGATTACAGGTGCATGCCACCACATCTGGCTAGTTTTTGTCTTTTTAGTAGACAGACGAGGTTTCATCATGTTGGTCACACTGGTCTTGAACTCCCAATCTCATTATCCGCCTGTCTTGGCCTCCCAAAGTGCTGGAATTACAGGTGTAAGCCACCATGCCCGGCCAACCAGTGATCTTTGATGTAACTATTGTAATCGATTTGGAACACCATGAACCACGTTCATATAAGATAAATGGCGTGTGTGTTCTGACTGCTCTACTGATGAGCCATTCCCATCTCTCTCCCTCTTCTCAAGCCTCCTCATTCCCTGAGACATAACAATATTGGAACTAGGCCAATTGATAACCTTACAAGAGCTGATGAGTATTCAAGTGAAAAGAAGAGTCATGCATCTCTCATGTTAAATCAAAAGCTAGAAATGATTACACTTAATAAGGAAGACATATTGACAGCCAAGACAGGCTGAAAGCTGGGCCTCTTGTGCCAGTCAGCCAAGTTGTGAATGCAAAGGAAAAGGTCTTGAAGGAAATGAAAAGTGCTACTCCAATGAACACACAGATGATAAGAAAGCAAAACAGTCTTATTGCTGAGATGGAGAAAGTTTGAGGTCTGGATCATACCAGCCACAACATTTTCTTAAGCCAAAGCCTAGTCTAGAGCAAGGCCCTAAATGTTTTCAGTTCTCTGAAGGCTGAGAGAGGTGAGGAAGCTGCAGAAAAAATGCTGAATGCTAGCAAAGGTTGGTTCATGAGGTTTAAGGAAATAGGCTGTCCACAGCATAAAAGTACAAGAAGCAGCAAGGGCTGACATAGAAGCTCAGCAAGCTATCCCTAAAATGTAGCTAAGATCATTGATGAAGGTGGCTGCACCAAACAACTGACTTTCAATATAGATGAAACAGGCTTCTACTGGAAGAAGATGCCATCTAGGACTTCTATAACTAGAGAGAAGTCAAGGCCTGGTTTCAGTACCTGAAAAGCTTTGTTAACAAGGTCATCTCTCTTGAAAGGGGCTGATGCAGCTGGTGACTTCAAGTTGAAGCCAATGCTCATATACCATTTCTATTATCCTAGGGCCATTTATTTATTTATTTACTGTTTTTAGGATAGTCTCAAACCCCTGGGCTCAAGTGATTATCCCACTTTAACTTCCCTAACAGCTGGGACTACGGGCATGTGCCAACATGCCTGGCTTCCAAGGGCCCTTTAGAATTATGCTAACTCGGCCAGGTATGGTGGCTCATGCTTGTAATCCTAGCACTTTGGGAGGCTAAGGTGGTCAGAAGGCTTGAGCCCAGGAGTTCAAGACCAGCCTTGGCAACATGGCAAAACTCTGTCTCTACAAAAAATACAAAAATTAGCTGGGTATGGTGGTGGGTGCCTGCAGTCCCAACTACTCAGGAGGCTGAGGTGGGAGGATTACCTTGAGCCCAGGAAGTTGAGGCTGTGGTGAGCCATGATTGTGCCACTGCACTCCAGCCTGGGTGATAGAGTGACACCTTGTTTTAAAAAAAAATGATGCTGAATCTATTCTGCCTGTGCTTTATAAATGGAAAAACAAAGCCTGGATGACAGCACATCTATTTACAGCATGGTTTGCTGAATATTTGAGGCCCAGTGTTAAGACCTACTGCTCAGACAAAAAGATTCCTTTCAAAATATTACTGCTCACCTACAAGGGACCTGGTCAACCAAGAGCTCTGATTAAGATATACAAGGAAGTAAATGTTCTTGTCATGCCTTCTGACACAATATTCTTTCTGCAGTCCAAGAATCAAGGGGTAATTTTGACCTTCAAGTCTTGTTATTTAAAAATACATTTTATAAGGCTAGACCTGCCATAGACAGTGATTCCTCTGATGGATCTGGGCAGAGTAAACTGAAAATCTTCTGCAAAGGATTCATGATTCTAGATGCCATTAAGAACATTCATAATTCATGGGAAGAGGTCAAAATATCTACAATAATAGGGGCTCAGAAGAAGTTGATTCCAAGCCTCATAAATAACTTTGAGGGGTTCAAGACTTCAGTGAAGTAAGTAACTTCAGAGTGATAGAAACAGCAAGAGAACTAGAATTGGAAACAGAGCCTGAAGAAGTGACTAGATTGCTGCAATCTCATGATAAAACTTCAGCAAATGAGAATTTGCTTCTTACAGATAAGCAAAGAAAGTGGTTTGAGATGGAATCTACTCCTGGTGAATATGTTTTTGTTGAACATTTTGAAATGACAATAATGGCTATAGAATATTATATAAACTTAAGTTGATAAAGCAATGGCAGGGTTGGAGAGGATTTACTCCAATTTTGAAAGATTTTCTGCTATGGATAAAATTGTATCAAACAGCATTGCATGCTATGGAGAATCTTACATGAAAGGAATAGCACATTGATGTAGCAAATTTCATTACTGTTTTATTTTAAGAAATTGTTGCAGCCACCCCTACCTTCAGCAACCACAACACTGATCAGTGAGCAGGCATCAACATCAAGGCAAGATCCTCCACTGGCAAAAAGATTACAACTGGCTGAAAGCTCAGATGATCATTAGCATTTTTTTTAGCAATAAATTATTTTAAAATTAAGGTATGCATTTTTTTTAGATATAATGTTATTGCACATTTAATAGACTACAGTCTAGTGCAAACGTAACTTTTATATGCACTGGGAAACCAAAAAAATTTGTGTGACTCTATTGCCATATTAGCTTTACTGTGGTTTGGAACCAAACCTGTAATATCTTTCAAGTATGCCTGTAAAAAAACTGGGCTTACATTTGAAAAAAAAAAAAAAAAAGGGGGGGGGTTGGGGGTTGGGCACAGTGGCTCATGCCTGTAATTCCAGCACATTGGGAGGTCTGAGGGGGCGGATCACGTAAGGTCAGGAGTTTAAGACCAGCCTGGCCAACATGGTGAAACCCCATCTGTACTTAAAATACAAAAAATCGGCTGACCATGGTGCAGGCGCCTGTAATCCCAGCTACTCGGGAGGCTGAGGCAGAAGAATCACTTGAACCCAGGAGGCAGAGGTTGCAGTGAGCAGAGATCGCGCCATTGCACTCCAGCCTGGGAAATGAGTGAGACTCCATCACAAACAAAAACAAAAGAAAAGCCTGCAATTCAAAGGGTAAAGCTATTATGGTGGCCGTTCAGGATGCAGCAGTCAAAGTCATGTCTTTTTCGGAAAACCTACGTAATACTCATTCTGCTTCAGAAGACTGGGAAGAACATTATTCCTGATGATATCAAAGATTCACAGGTAGATCTTTCTGCTTCATCTCCTCAAAGATCCTACAGCTATACCTCCTAAAGTTTCCACAGCTAAGGAAAAGTCTTCCTTAGGAGATCAGGGACAATGTCTTGTCCCTGTAAGAACTGCTAGTATGCTATTGATTCTACTGGCCGCTGAGCTATGAGAGAGGTAGTTGTTTCTCTGATAGCTTGAACAACCCGGAAGCATTTTCCAGATATATCTTCTTTTCCTGGAGGCTCAGAGTATAGGGAGTAACTTCAAACAGGTCCATTAGACAGTCGAAATACAAACTGACAGTCTGAACTGTGATTATGTCAGTGCAATTTGAAAATAATTCCAGAGTCAGGAGTGGTGGCTCATGCCTATAATCCCAGCACTTGGGAGGCCAAGGCGGGAGGATCGCTTGAGTCTAGGAGATCAAGACCAGGCTGGGCAACATAGCAAGAGCTTGTCTCTACAAAAAATCAACAAAATTAACTGGGTGTGGTAGCACACATCTGTAATCGCAGCTACTCAAGAGGCTGAGGTTGGAGGATCACTTGAGCCCAGGAGGTCAAGGCTACGGTAAGGCATGATTGCACCACTGTACTGCAGTGTGGGCAACAGAGCAAGACCCTGTCTCAAAAAAATAAAGTGATTTTGCCATTGTCCCTGTAACTACAATTGTTGCTCCTGTGGAGTTCTTCTAGTTTTTGGATGGTGGGAGAAGAGAGTGTAATAAAGGGCTTTTAACATGGCAAGCTTGCAGTTACCAAGTCAAGACTCAGCATATCTTGTCTATCAGATTGTTTTAACTAATCACTAGATATTTCTTTCTCTAGGCTGGTCTCTTCCAATCTTCCTGATACTCTTTCACGGGCATTACCTGTAACAAAGGTGAGTTCTGCTCATAGGAATCTACCTCAAGGAAATATCTAGCAAGTGTGCAGGAATAGAACCAAAAAAGGGGCCACTACAATATTGATTATACTATTGATTATATTGATTAATATTGGTAATATTGATTATTATAATAACAAACTGGAATCAACCAGAGTGGCCATGAGGGATGATCAGTCAACCATGAGGGATGATCTCAACATAACTTCCATGATCCCTCACAGTGACAATGTTTTCATAGTTCTTAGTAGCATATCAAAAATTATAATTCAGTCAGTTTTTGTGTAAAAACAGTAGAAGCTTTTTGGCAGGTCTGCCTGCAACCAACATGGGGATAAATTGATACTCTTCAGCCTCTGTGCTCACACTGCCACCTGTTTATGCTGGTTGTATTTGTTATTGTAATTATGTGATTTAACACTGTGGTAAGCCAATTATATATGAATGTGAAAAGAAAGTTGTTCCTGTGAAAACAGGCTTCACTGCTTTGGAAAAACTCAATAAAGGAAAATTGCTAAAGGAAGAAAACCTGGTGTTAAATTATGTGTAATAGAGAAGTAAAAAAGGCTGGGAAACAAATTGTAAACATTTAGGAGAATTCTGAAGAATGAGAATCTAAAACACATGTTTTAGATTCTAAAACACTTAAATCAAAATGAGAAACAGTAAAAATACATTTTGAGCAAGGTGACCTTACACTTGGATGAGGCTGGAACAATCCCTGTTTACATCTGTTGTTTTAGCGCTCTATCTGGATTAGTGCCACCTGCCCCCTATTGGTCTCATCTGGATGAGACATTAAAAGATCACCCTAATTGTGGATGTACTTTAAACAAGACTAATAAGGTAGAGTGCCAGTCAACAAGCCATTCCCAAAGAAATAAAACTGAATTTTAAAAGATTAGTGATCCGTGTTTGTTTACATACTTTAAATTAGGGGTCTTCAAACATTTTCTATAAAGGCAGTAATTCTAGGCTTTATTCAGTCTCTGTCACAGCTATTCAGATTTGCTATTTTAACACAAAAGCTGCTCTAGAAAACCTGTAAATGAATGGGCATGGCTGTGTTCCAATAAACTTTATTCATGGATACTAAATTAGAATTACATATAATTTTCCAGGTGTCACAGAATGTTCTTCTTTTGATTTTGTTCAAGTATTTAAAAATTTTTTTCTGTTTTCAAATTATTTCTGAAAAGACATCAAGCAATTAAAAATGTAAAAATCATCCTTGACTTGTAACTCATATAAAAGTGGGCAGTGGGCCAGATTTGGCCTGTGGGCCATAGATGTCTGACCACCCCCCAACTTTTTTTTTTTTTTTGAGACAAAGTCTTGCTCTTATCACCCAGGCTGGGGTGCAGTGGTGTGATCTCAGCTCACTGCAATCTCCGCCTGCCAAATTCAAGCAATTCTCCTGTCTTAGTCTCCTTAGTAGCTGGGACTACAGGCACACATCACCATGCCCAGCTAATTTTTGTATTTTTAGTAGAGATGGGGTTTTACCATATTGGTCAGGCTTGTCTCAAACTCCTGACCTCAGGTGATCCACTTGCCTTGGCCTCCCAAAGTGCTGGGATTACAGGCATGAGCCACTGTGCCCAGCTTTCTGACCTAACAGTTTAAAAATAATATTGTGTATATGTTAGGATTTTTTCTTTTATTGTTGTCAGTTTTCAATTATCCAAAATGTCCAAACAACGTTGAATAAGATCTCTATTATTACATTTGTTCACATTTTTCCTACTTTTCTTGCCTATGAGGTCCAGAAGATAAGGGATCTTATCTGACACATAACAGGGGCTCAGCAAATGTTTCTTAAATGAATGAAGTTAAATTATGCAATCTCCATATAACAGAGTACTAATACAACCATTAAAAATTATGTTGAAGAGTTCAAGATTAATTGCGAAGGGGAAAAACAAAACAAGTTACACCATAGCTACATAAAATACAACTCTATTTTAAAATATATGTGTCTCCCTTTGCAGGGGAAATCATCTAGTAGGGTATGCATAAGTGTTAATAATTATTATATCACTATGCTTACAAATTTAGTTTGCTCTAAAATATTTTTGCCTACCTATATTTTTGAGTTTTCAAAAATGGGTGTGTTTTCTGTCTGTGATTGATTTCTCATTATTGTTTTTGTTTTGACTTACAGCTCTGGTTCCCTGAAGGAATTTGGATCTGATCAAACGGAGGCACCATGTCTGAACAGACCCCATCATTGTGGTCAGGGGCTGGGAGTGACTAAGTCAGATATTAGCTTGGGAGGGGGTGGGTAGAGACTACTTGTCAGGGCCAGCCAGTTTCCCAATGTACTTTAAAAACTTGAAATGAGATGCTAGGACCTCTCGAGTTCAAGGCCAGAACCTTGGATGAGGCCTCCTCACTCTCCCATAAGATCCTCATAGGCCCTGGTGAAATTTGGTATATTATTCTAAGAGCAATGGGAGGTCTAAGAAGAATTTTGTTCATTTAGTCTATCAACAAATACTTGCTGGGCGACCACCACTTGCCAGGCACAGTTCTAGGCACTGGGGATAGGAGAGGACAGAATAGAGAGAAATCCCTACCCCTAGGCAATACACCAATAAAGGAAAAAATGGTAAATGGAGCGGAGGTAGTCTAGGGGCAGTGGCATTAGTCTGAAGAGACATCTGAGCCAAGTCGGCTGAGTCCGGATCAGGCAGCAGAAACCAAGAGGACAAAGGCCAGCAGTGGTACAAGCTTGGTACAAGTGAAGGCCTGAGAGAAGGCTGGTGGGGCAGAGGAAATGCAGGAGCTACCTCAAGTGACCACGATAAAAAATTTATTATAAGGTGAACACACTTTCTTCTAAGTAAAATTGGAATTGAAATCCCATCCCAAAGGAAGCCAGTGGTAGGTTTTAAACAAATGAATGACATGTTCTGGTTTATTTTATTTTATTTTTTGAGACGGAATTGTGACTCCATCTTGGCTCATTGCAGCCTCCACCCCCGGTGTTCAAGCAATTCTTCTGCCTCAGCCTCCTGAGTAGCTGGGACTGCAGGCGTGTGCTACCATGCCTGACTAATTTTTGTATTTTTAGTAGAGATGGGGTTTCACCATGTTGGCCAGGCTGGTCTCGAACTAGTGACCTCAGTTGATCCACCCACCTTGGCTTCCCAAACTGCTGAGATTACAGGCATGAGCCACCTCCCCCAGCCATTCTGGTTTATATTTAAAAGATAATTCTTGCTGCTGTGTGAGTGGGCAAGAGTGGACCGCAAGGCCAGAGAGTGTCACAACAGGGGTTGGTAGCCAGAGGTGAAGGTGGCTCCAACTACGGCGGAGGTGGAAATGGAGAATGGAGGTGTACTTATTCATTTATGTTTATGAGGTAAAGTTACCAGGACTTGACTCAGAACTAGATTTTTTTTTTTTTTTTTTTTTTTTTTTTTTTTTTTTTGAGACAGAGTTCTGCTCTGTCGTCCAGGCTGGAGTGCAGTGGTGCAATCTTGTTTCACTGCAACCTCCACCTCCCGGGTTCAAGCAATTCTCCTACCTCAGCCTCCGGAGTAGGCTGGGATTACCAGCACACGCCACCATGCCTGGCTAATTTTTTTTGTACTTTACTGGAGACAGGGTTTCGCCATGTTGGTCAGGCTGGTCTCAAACTCCTGATGTCAGGTGACCTGCCCACCTCAGCCTCCCAAAGTGCTGGGATTACAGGCATGAGCCACCTCGCCCAGCCAGAACTAGATTTAAACAGGAGACACACACTATTCAATTTCTGTTTGTTTTCATTTTAGCAGCATTATTGAGATACAATTCTTATACCAGGAAATTAACCCAAAGAGTGTACAATTCAATGGCTTTCAGTATCTTCAGAGTTGTGGAACCATCACCACAACCAACTTTAGAACATTGTTATTACTCCATAAAGAAACCTTGCATCTGTTAGTCATACTCCTCTTTGTCTAAGGGATGAATGGTTTCTTTCTCTATTTATCTATTCCTCAGTTGATGGACATTTAGTTTGTTTCCACTTTTTGGCTATTATGAATAATGTTTTTGTGAACATTCTGGCTTCATTTATCTTGGGTATTTACCTAGGAATAGAAAGGTAACTATGTCTAAGCATATGAGGGGCTGCCAGACCATTTTCCAAAGCAGCCACATCATTTTATATTCCCAATGGCCGTGTATGAGGAATGTTGATTCAGTTTTAAGATCACTCTTGCTGCCGTGTGGAGAAAGGATAGGAGGAAGACTGGGGTGGGGCAGGGGAGTGTTGGGAGCACTGTGGAAAGTGGAGAGATCAGAATAGTTAGCAGAAGTTGAGGGATCTGAGTAGGGTTCGAGGACATTCAACTTAAGGTAAACTTCATACCATTTTACGGTATGGCGCAAAGATTCGTGAGCGCTCTTTACACAATGAATCACCTCTTTAAATTAAAAGATTCCAACAGAGAGGGCTTGTTAAAACAGATCTGCCGTTTTCAAGTCTGGAGTCCTAAAGCAAACTGGTATGGAACTGCTTAAACATCTGTCCCCAAACAAGCTCCTGCAAGCAGGAGGATATTTTCAGAAAAGCAAGAGGAGCCAGTGGGTGCAATAAGATTTCCACACCTTTAAGTCATGAAAACACAGGGCTCAAGTGACAGCCTTGTGCTTAGGACTCTCATGGCAACAGGCATCAATCCTCCTGCCCTACAGCACTGCCCTGGCCTCTCAGCCCAGAGAAGGGCTGGCTTGTTTCCAAGTTGACAACTGGGCAGCAGTCCTTGACTCTCTGAAGTTCCTCCAGTTCAGAAATGGATGGGAAATGAACATCTGTCAAGCTTCAAATGTGCCCAGCATTGGGTTATAAATGACATTTCACTTCCATCACTTATATTGGTGAAGCCTCACAACATATCACCAAGGTGGAAATATTTCCCCCAATTAAAGATAAGGACAGTTGGCCCCTTTGCCTGGGGAGGTCAGAAAAGGCCACTTTGAAGAGATGGTAACTTAACTGATACCAGCTACACAGGGATCCAGAGGAAGAACATTCCAAGTTAAACTCCAAAATTATTCATTTGCTCTCTAGATGTCTTTATTTTTATTCTTATTTAATTTTAATTTATATTCATTAGTACAAATAAGGGTGAAAAGTTGCCTTCTAGAAGCAAATCAAATTTAATTTCATTTAACATGTAACTCTGAATAGAAATTATAATTCTTTTTCCTTATTGTTTCTGATTTTATACTCAGGGTCTGTTCTCTGCTACATCTCCCAAGCCTAAGCCTATACCCGTCACCTACCCCCATAACAGAGACAATACCATTGTCTCTATTAGTGTGTCTTTTTTTTTTTTTTTTTTTTTTTTTTTTGAGACAGAGTCTCACTCTGTCACCAGGCTGGAGTGCAGCGGCACAATCTCGGTTCTGCAACCTCAACCTCCCAGGTTCAAGTTATACCCTGCCTTGAGTAGCTGGGACTACAGGCGTGCACCACCACGCCTGGCTAATTTTTTGTATTTTAGTAGAGATGGGGTTTCACCATGTTGGCTAGGATGGTCTCAATCTGCTGATCTTGTGATCTGCCCGCCTTGGCTTCCCAAAGTGCTGGGATTACAGGCATGAGCCACCACGCCCGGCCCCTAATGTGTTTTAATCAATGGGTAAGGTTCTGGAACATGGGAGACACAATCCTCATGGTCTGGCTGTGCCACTGTGCAGGAAGCAGTGACTTTGACCTCTTGAACTTCCCACTGAAGATGTATCTCCAGATAAATACCATACTGTCAATCAAAAGTTTCTCACTCTAAGGTTAATATGCCCTCTCAAATGAAAGAATTAGTTTTCACTGTATTCCTCAAAGCTAGACCCATCCTAAGATCTGTCTGTTGGGTCTTTAGGATGGCCCAATATATAACATTCCTCTTCCCCGCTGAGCTGATCTAATTGAAATGCAAGACTGAGGTGTGAGGCTGCTTTGAGACCAAACTATCACCTTATTATCAACTAAAGTTAATACTGGTGATTGTGGCATATATCCACTGGCAAGCTGAATTCCTGATGCTTACCCATCTGGTTACAATGCTAGGCCAGGGCAGCTCTGCCCACCAGGTGCACCTACCCTTTTAAAATTGATGGGTAGAAGAAAACGTGTGCTTCCATGGGTAGATTACTCCATGAGCAATAGGGAGGAAGAAAAAAGAGCTCTGCAGGCTCAGTCCCTGCTCCAAACCTAATTAATTATATATTCCCCCTTGCAGTGGAAAAAGTGGTAAAGATAATTGAGAGAGGCTATGGAAAAATCAGGATGAACAGGGAAGAAACTTCCCCACCTCCCTCTCTTCAACACACACACATCCAAGGCTGGATTCTGGATGTCCTAGCTCTGTCAATATATATTAATGTGATGTTGGGAAAGAATACTGACCCCCTTCTGGATCTCAGATTCCCCCACTCTCAATTAGAGATGGTTCTTCCCTCCCAGCCATGCAGAATTGCTGTGCACACAAAGGATGAGTAAGTACGTCAAAGGCTTTGCAAAGTATGCAAAACTGAAGAATCCCTAAGGTATTACTAACATGGAGAAATTGCAGCCACTTGACTCAGGATTTGCTCTTGCAGGGTCTTCGGACAAACTGGCAGAGATCCAAAAGAAGAACGAGTGAGAGGGTCTCATGAGGTTATTTGACTCCTTAGACTTGAGCTTGGCAGCTTCTAGCACTAAGACGCCTACTCATTTCCTCCTGGGTACGTTTCCTCTAGTTCAGGCATCCCCAAACTACGGCCCCACGGGCCGCATGCGGCCCCCTGAGGCCATTTATCCGGCCCCTCGCCGCACTTCAGGAAGGGGCACCTCTTTCATTGGTGGTCAGTGAGAGGAGCACAGTATGTGGCGGCCCTCCAACGGTCTGAGGGACAGTGAACTGGCCCCCTGTGTAAAAAGTTTAGGGATGCCTGCTCTAGTTGGTCCAGATGAGAGGTAGTACCCTGGTATCTGCTTCTCCTGTGTGTGTTCTGGGTTCTGGAGAGTCAGCCTTCAGTTTGAGAGATGGTTCTTGTAGAGGAATACATGCTATCCCAACTCATATTCTTGTTTTAATATAAAAGGGTCTTCATTAACACTTGTATTTGGGGTAAGACATTCTATTATTTCTTGAAAATGGGAATTAAGGAATCCCTGGGTAGGAGGGATTCCAACTCCTCAGGGGACGAGGTTTGTGGAGAGAGCTGCAAAATGAAAAACCAGCTGGGGCCTGGAGTGGTGGCTCATGCCTGCAATCCTAGCACTTTGGGAGGTCAAGGTGGGAGGATTGCTTGAGCCCAAGGGTTTGAGACCAGCCTGAGCAACACAGTGAGACCTCATTTCTACCAAAATTACAAAAAGTTAGCCAGACGTGGTATGCATGCCTATAGTCCCAGCTACTCAGGAGGCTGAGGTGGGAAGATGTTTTGAGCCCAGGAGGCAGAGGTTGCAGTGAGCCCAGATTGCGCCACTGCACTCCATCCTGGGCGACTGAGCCAGACCCTGTCTCAAAGACAAACAAACAAACAAACAAAACCCAGCTGGAGAGTGTTAGGAGGGCAAAAACAGACAGAGGTGGACACAGGCCCAGAGGCAGGGCAGGGCTGGGCAAATCTGCCTAATGCTTTCAAGAACAAAATCTTCCCAAAGACTTTATTTAATGGGGAATGGATCTGGAACCTCTTCTTCTTCCAAATACTTCCTCTGGGTGCACTTTACTGTTTCATCCTTCAATTGTTCAGAACCAGTGGTTCTCAACCCTGTCAGTACCCTGGATGCACCTGAAGGGATAAAAAAAAATGCCTGTCACCATTCTCTCTTATAAGATGGGCCTGGGCTCGTGTACGCTCTTTGGTTTGCCTGTTTTAAACTTTGATTTAGAAATAATCTCAAACTGAGTAAACAACTGACAGAAAAAGGACAGTACAAAGAACATCCACAAACTCTTTTACTCAGAATTGCCTGTTTTTCCCCATTTTGTCTCATTTATCCTTTATTCTATTTCCATATTCTGTTTTCTACATTATGAAATGAAATGCTTTGAGAGTAAGGCATCATACTTCCTTAAACATAAGATCAGCTTCGATGTGCATTTCTTAAGAATGAGATATTTTCTTGCATAGCCAAAGTACAGTCAACTCCAGTAAACTTAACATTGATACAAACACTTTTATCTTCTTTTCCTGCTGTGTTCCAGTTTTGTCAACTGACCCAATCAACTCCTTGTAGCTATTTCCTCACATCAGTATAGAATTCAGTCTAGGACAGGCACTGCATTTAGTTGTAAAGTCTTTAACTTTTTTTTTTTTTTTTTTTTGAGACAGAGTTTCACTCTTTTGCCCAGGCTAGAGTGCAGTGGCACGATCTCGGCTCACTGCAACCTCTGCCTCCTGCAGAGGTTCAAGCAATTCTCCTGCCTTAGCCTCCTGAGTAGCTGGGAGTAAATGCATGCCCCACCACGCCCGGCTAATTTTGTATTTTTAGTAGAGGCAGGGTTTCTCCATGTTGGTCAGGCTGGTCTCGAACTCCTGACCTCAGGTGATCTGCCTGCCTCAGCCTCACAAAGTGCTGGGATTACAGGCATGAGCCACGGGCCTAACTGGTGAGTTTTTAAAAGATCTTCGTGTGGAGTCTATTATCTTAAGTGAAATAACTCAGGAACAGAAAGTCAAATATCGCATGTTCTCACTTATAAGTAGGAATTAAATAATGTGTATGCAGGAACACAGAATGTGGAATAATAGACACTGATGAGGGATGATAAATAGCTTACTGGGTACAATGTACCCTTTTCATGTGATGGTTGCACTAAAAGGCCAGACTTCACTACCACACATTGTACGCATGTAAAAAGCAATTGTACCCCCTAGACTTATACAAATTAAAAATAAATTGATATTTTGGAATATTTTGGATACATTGGTATAGTAAAAAAAATAAATAAGGGCTCCGTAGTGGTTTTAATGTGCACCCTGGGTCACTGTGTAAATGAATATTCATTTACTACACCACCACATATTGAGTGCCTACCAGGTGTAAAGTATTATGAATAAAATTACAGAGTTTAGTACTTTAAGGACATACTATCCACAAGTCAACTATAATGTCAGAGGGATGAGTATCATGAAACAAACCTATGGAAGGAAACTTTAATTAAACTGAACAAGCTTACTGAGGAACTACTATGTGCCAGACATTGTGTAAACTGCTGGAGAAATAGATGGATAGGTAAAACTAATTAGTACACAGTTAAAAATTAATTAACATATTCTTAATCACAAAAGTAAGGTTTTAAAAAGGTTTTTCTTAGAGGAAGTAGGACTCAAAAGATAAGCAGGATTTTACTTTTAGAGATGAAGACATTTCAGGAGAGGAAACTGCACAAGGAAAACTAGGTGCGTGCACAGTGGAGTAAGGAAAGAATCGTATTTCCTGTGACCTGAGAATTGGATGCATAGGGATGTACCAGGAGATTGTGCTGAAGAAGTAGGCTGGAGAATGTGTGATGGTACACTTTGTAAAACAATTTGGCAGTTTCCTAAAAAATTAAAAGTTATCATGCAACTTAACAATTGTACTCCTAGGTATCTACACAAGAATACACAAAGACTTGCACATGAATGTAATATTCATAGCAGCATTATTCATAAAAGCCAAAAGGTAGAAACTCAAATGTCCATCAACTGGTGAATGGATAAATAAAAATGGCATACCCATATAATAAGATAAGTGAGCAATAAAAAGGAATGAATTAATGCTATGTGTTACAATGTGGATGAACCTAAATGAATTAGATGGAGGACAGGCACGGTGGCTCATGCCTGTAATCCCAGCACTTTGGGAGGCCAAGACATACTGGCAACCAGGCAAGACTCAGTCTCAAAAAAAAAAAAAGCAAACAACAACAACAACAAAAACTTAATAGATGGGTAAAACTCTGGACTAGACAAATTATTTAGAAGACTGGCAAATTGGAAGGCAAGGAATTCACCAGGGTGCAACACAAAGACAAAATCTTTTTTCAAAAAATTACATCTCAGGATACAGATAGTGAGGCTTCCTCACTTACCTAATGGTAGTACCAGAAAACATAATGTAGGTAATGGCTAGGAAGCAATATTGCAAGAGAAAATCAGTAATAATTTTCCAGAATTAAAGAAAGCACATGCACACCTGTAATCCCAGCATTTTGGGAAGCCAAGGCAGGAGGATTGCTTGAGCTCAGGAGTTTGAAATCAGCCTGGGCAACATAGTGAGACCCTGTTTGTACAAAAAAGATTTTTTTTTAATTAGCTGGACATGGTGGCCCATGCTTGTAGTCCAGCTTGAGCCTGGGAGGTCAAGGCTGCAGGGAGCTATGATCACACCACCGCACCACTCCAGCCTGGATGACATAGTGAGACCCTGTCTAAAAAAAAAAAAAAAAAGCACATTATAATGCTTAACAGATAGTACCTCACACTTTTGCAGAAGATAAAGATAAACTGAAACCAAGACAGTTCTAGTAAACCTGCTGAACCACAAAAATAAACTAAACAAATCTGAAATGTTATCAAGGACAAAAGGCAGCTTATTCACAAAGGAATGAAAATTACATAGGCAGTAGCTTTTTTAACCAGCAACAATTAGTACCAGAAGACAGTAGAGTACTATTATCAGTGTGGTATGGGAAAATAACTATTCACTAGAATCTTACATCCAAATAAATTATCATACAACCGTGAGGGCAAAATTAAGACATTTTCCAATATACAATGAATTCCCTCCCATACCAACACACCTACGAAAGAACTATTAAAGGATGGACTTCAGCCAGAAAAAAAGTGAACCCAAGGGATCACTGTAGATCCAAGAAAAAAAAAAATGAGCAGAAAAATTGATAAAATGTCAGTAAATTTAATTAACTTTTAACTACAAGAACTATTTTTAAATTTAAGAAGAAATAGATTGAATGCGGTAGCACATGCCTGAGCTTTGGGAGGCTGAGGCGGGAGGATTGCCTGAGGCCAGGAGTTGGAGACCAGCCTGGGCAACATAGTGAGACTCTATTTCTACAAAAAAGTTTTTGAAAAACAAAAAAATTAGCTGGGGGTGAGTGGTGGTGCACACCTATTCCTAGCTACTTGGGAGGCTGAAGTGGGAGGATCACTTGAAGCCAAGAGTTTGAGGCTGCAGTCAGCCATGACTGTGCCACTGCACTCCAGCCTGGGTAACAGAGCAAGATCGTGTCTCTTAAACAAACAAATGTAAGTAAAAATAAAACTCTAGGCAGCAATAATAGGATGGAAAGGAAGGGGCTGTTAAATGAGTAAAATATACAAAGTTTTTTCATGGGAAAAAACAGTTACTAACCTTGTTGGAAAAAAATCAGAGTAAGAATATATGTTGAAAAATAAAAGATGATTCTGAAAATAATAGAAATAAAACCTAAAGCTCTCAAACCAGTAGTGGAATATGAATTACTTTACTAATCCGACAGAAGGCAAGAATGGAAGAAAAAAGGAAGGAGAAAGAATGTTAAATGAAAAACACAAGATCCAATAGAAGAAAACACCAGATATATCAGTAATGGCAATAAATGTCCGTGGATTACAGTTACCTGTCAGAAACACAACCAAAATAAAAGTCATAGAAAGATTAAATATGACAATATGAAAAATATTTCATACACAAATAGTAGCCAAAAGAAGGGTGGCCTATTAATAACAAAAATTTCTAATTTAAACAATTAGCATAAAAATGGTAAACAAAGGCACTACATAAGCATCAATCATGATTTCCAATACAGAATATACTTTAAAAAACACTGCCTACTGTGTGCCAAGAATCATGTATGCCTTCTATATTGCTATATTTTCAGGCTTGGCACATAATAGGTATGTCATAATATTGCGTGGAATGATTACTACATTATATCGAAGTGATCTGTTTATGTGTTTGTCATGCCACAAAGGCAAGACCATATCTTACTAATTATTATGCCATTAACATTCAGTATAGTGCTGGCACATAGTAGGAATTTCACAAGTCCACAGTAAATTTGGGGATCACCTCTTCCATAAAATCTCCCCTCACCGTTCCTCCCATACTGATTTGTCCTTTGTTTCTACTTAAATACTCATAATTAAAACACTCGTAATCAGAAACACCCAATTTAGCAACCAAGACATATTCTTCTAGCTTTCTCTCAATATTTCAAATCCTGTTTTTCTAAAAATATTTTAAATTCTTTGAAGATAGAGAAGATGCCTTGCCCTGTGTCAAGTGCCTTTTCAGGTACTTGAATAAATACATATTTTGGTTGATGTCACTGTTTAGATCAATAGTACCAGCCATACAAGTCAAGGACTGTAAGGGTTATCGCCATTCCATTTTTTCATCCCTTGACCAAAGAGAGCGCTGTTTGGAGACAGGTTCATGTGCAAAGAATGTGAAGTTAATGAGACAGGTGGGAGAAGGCGGCTAGTGTTCAATTCCAAACCTCTGTGCTTTATTCCTCCTGGCAAAACAGTGCAGTTGTTGGGGCGGGGGAGAGGGGGGAGAATGTCTGTGATCCCACAAAAAAGTGGGTGTGGGAAGTGAGAGGGAGATAGTGAGGAAAGAGAGCATGTTCCAGACACTACAGGACAGACCTGGACCTGACTTTTCCCTGGCAGGCATGGCACCAGGAGTTTATTATGAGACCAAAAGCAAACCCCAAGGTAAACAGCTAAATTAATCCACTTGAAACCTTGCATAGGAGGCAGTGAGGGCTGTTGTTGTCCATCTAGAGAAGGCACAGAGGGGAGTCAGTGACAAGGAGGTCCTAAATGGGGAGCTGCAGAGGGTTAACAAAGACGAGATATCTTTTTGCTCGTCTTGTTGAAAAAGACATAGTGTGGAGAGGTTCAATCAGGGCCCTGCACGAGGTAGGGAGGTGGGCTGGCTGACCTCCCAAGGTCCTTCCTAATCTCGTAACTATTTGGTGAATCGTGCTCTTCCGCATTTATGCTCCTACACACGTCTGCACCCAGTTTGATAGTAAGTCCCCAGGGCTGCATTCCAGGTTTAGTGCGGTCCCACGCAAGCTCAACAAATGACACAAATATTTGTTGAATGAAGGAATAAATGGATCAAGTGTTTAAACAGAGCCTACATGACCTCTCCAGCTGTAAAGTATAGCAGTTGAATGAAATCCCGACATTGTAGGCACCGCCACTTGAGCAAAGCTGGCGGACGGACACACACACAAACGCGCGCGCACGCGCGCGCGCGCACTGTATTCACATTCCCACCTTGGAAAAGCGCAGACCACCTGCTCAGCAAGCAGGTTGTGGGAGTTTCCTTGGCCAGGATCCTCTTTCTCTGCTGCTTTAGGATGGTGCCTTTAGAAGGTCAAGTCACCCAGATTTAGGACCGCTTCCTTTCCCGGTTGGCCTCCGGGACAAAGTTTCTGCCTGGATTCGGCCCGGGCCTCCCGGGACGCGCATCCGCACTCCCTCCCGGCTCCGGTGCCCCGGGCGCTCAGCTAGCTGGCCAGCTGCGCCCCACCTTACCTTGGTGAGCTGGGCGATCTTCTTGCACATTTTCACGTGCATCTCGGGATCACAGTCCATTCTCCAGCCAGCGCCACCCCGGGCGTCGGCTTTGGATCCTAGGCAAGTCCCAGGCGGGTTAATTTTGCTGTTGAGAGCAGAAGCCATCGCTAAAACGCGCCCAGCACTCAAAGACTCTCGCTCGTGTTCTCCCTACCCAAAGTGTGCACGTGCGTGCGCGCGCGGGCGTGCGAGAATGTGGGCTTTCTCGGGAGAGGTGGTACTGCAGTCCCGCCGCCTGCACCGCCGCTTGGCCCCCGCTTCCCGGAGGTCTCCGCCTCCTGGGCCCACCCGCGAGCCCACCCTTTCTCCTCTCCCGCTGGCTCTCTGGCTAGCTGGCTCCGCGGGCACCCGAACCCTGCGGCGAGGCGCCGGCACCCCGCACGTGTCGCTGGCGATCCGCCTGCAGCTCCCCAGCCAGTGCGGGTTTCATCTGCAAGGGGAGAGCTTCCGCCGCGAGGAGCCGCCAGCCTTGCGGGGGCTGCGCTGGGCGGGTGCGGCGCTCTTGGACACGTGGGTGGCGCGCGACCCTGCACTCCGTGGCGACGGACCCCACCCGAGGTGGGCATCTCAGGCCAAGGAGCAAGAAGAGCCTCCAGAGAGGGACAGGGCACAGTGACCCGCGGCTCCCGAGTCTCCGAACTGAGGGCGGAGATGGGGGTGGGGGACGAGATGCTAAGAGAGGGGCGGGTAGGTGAAGGAGAGCCACCGGGACTCGAGAAGGTGTTGGGGGTCCCGGGCGCACTGTGTGAGCCAGCGCCTGAGTTGCGGGAGTGCACGGCGGGGCTGGGGATGGGAGCCTCCCTTTCTGGATCTTGGAGAGGAGCCAGACGTTGCGGGAGGATTGCCGGAGATGGCCAAACAAAGGGGAGAAGCCAAGGGAATGGCAGGGTGAGTAACCGAAATCTGAGATTCAAGTGCGAAACGTGTTATGCAGGAAGCGGTAGGGATGCAGAGACAAAGTCATTAGAGGGGTAGAAAGGATGGTGTCAGGTGCGGGAAAGGAATGGAGCAGTTAGATGAGTAATAGATGGAACTGAAAATCTAAGTAAACTGAGCCCAGTGAAAGTAAAATGAGTTGTCCAAATCCACACTACTGGCCTTGGGCAGACTGGAGCCAGACGGTCAAGTTTTCGGATTCTGAGCTGGTGCCTGTTTTATTTTCGTTTTTCCTTTTTTTTTTTTTTTTTTTTTTTTGAGATGGAGTTTCGCTCTTGTTACCCAGGCTGGAGTGCACTGGCGCGATCTCGGCTCACTGCAACCTCCGCCTCCTGGGTTCAAGCAATTCTCCTGCCTCAGCCTCCTGAGTAGCTGGGATTACAGGCACGTGCCACCATGCCCAGCTCATTTTTTGTAATTTTTTTTTTTTAAGTAGAGACGGGGTTTCACCATGTTGACCAGGATGGTCTCGATCTCTCGACCTCGTGATCCACCCGCCTTGGCCTCCCAAAGTTCTGGGATTACAGGCTTGAGCCACCGCGCCCGGCGAGCTGGTGCCTGTTTAGTGTTTGGTGAGGGGAGAGGTTAGCGGGCCAAATTTCTTTCTGCCGTGTTCTCTGCTTTGAGAGAAAGTGATAGTACCGTGATCAGCTTTTCCTAAAGTCTGAATAATAGCGTCTTCATGATAGTTTGCATGGTGAATGTGTATTTTTACGAACTGCCTTATATCAGAAATTTTAATAATCGTCGTAAACCAAAAAAGCAAGCTTCAAAGGGTCTCAGAAACCACAGTACCATCCATCCATACTGAAGGTAACAATACCTTTTTATCGATGAGGAAAATTGACCCAGAAAATTTGTACCTAGTCAGGCAATTACATGTAGCACTGTTTCTGAAACAGACATTTCTATTCTAGATTCTGTATCAAATGACCAACCTCAGTTTTTGATTTCTAGTTTACCATCTTCAAGTTCTCTTTTTAGCACAAACCCTCCCTCCCCCAGTTCCTTTAGAAAACAGAAGGCCTGAATCAAAATCATGGCCCAAGATTCTGCACCCTATCCTAGATTCCATGAATCAAAACCTCTGAGGATGAGGGTCAGGGGGTCAGGAATCCAAATTAAACAGGTCTCTGCTTAATTCCAAATTGTGTAAATTGTGTATTTAGAATGTTTTCTTCAGGATCTTAATATACACTAAATTTTACAGGAATTCAACCATTGTGTAAACTAAAGGAAAATTAGCTTTTTTGGTCAAGAACTTCACCAAAAGTTGTTCACCATTTGGGAAATTCACATCAAGGGTTAGGTGGCTCCTGATATTCGATTGCCAATACAACACACTTCTTTAATTTTTAATTTTTTTGACATAGAGTCTTGCTCTGTCACCCAGGCTGGAGTGTAGTGGCATGATCTCGGCTCACTGCAGCCTCTACCTCCTGAGTTTAAAGCATCCTGGTGCCTCAGCCTCTGGAGTAGCTGGAATAACAGGTGTTCGCCACCAAGCCAGGGTAACTTTTCTATTTTTAGTAGAGACAGGGTTTCGCCAGGTTGCTCTCCAACTCCTGTCCTCAAGTGAAACTGTCCACCTAGGCCTCCCAAAGTGCTGGAATTACAGGTGTGAGCCACTGTGCCCAGCCACCACACACGTCTAACCGCCACATTCATGGTGAGCCTACCTATATATGCATGCATCTGAGTACTACATTATGTCCCTCAGTATCAATAGGGGATTTGTTCCAGGACCTCTTCAGATACCAAAATCCATGGATGTTCAAGTTACTTATATAAAATGGTATAGCATTTGCCTATAACCTACTCACAACCTCTTGTATACATTAAATCATCTATTACTTATAATACCTAATGTAATGTAAATGTTATATAAATAGTTGTTATACTGTATTGTTTAGGGAATGAAAAATAGTCTGTATATGTTCCGTATAGATGCAAGCATCCACTTATTTTCCTCAAATATTTTTGATTTGTGGTTAGTTGAATTTGAGGATGTGGAACACATGGATACGGAGGGCCAATTGTAAGTATTATTTAATTATAATGAAATATCAAGAATCAAATGTCAAAAATATCAAAGTCAAGAAATTATGCAGATTTTTAAATGTGTGTATTATCTATGAATTTCAAGATGGTAACATG
The DNA here is from genome assembly GCF_048565385.1 of Saimiri boliviensis. Taxonomy (NCBI): domain Eukaryota; kingdom Metazoa; phylum Chordata; class Mammalia; order Primates; family Cebidae; genus Saimiri; species Saimiri boliviensis. Next base: position 16,756,421 of record NC_133451.1, read on the forward strand.
AATGTTAGAAAAAGTTGGGTCTGAAAAGAACTGAAAACCATTGCTCTAGATGATCTTATACACACTAAAGTTTAGAAAAACTGCAAGTCTAACCCCAAGTTTTAGTTTTTTAATAATGATTTCACTAGGTCCTGGGGCTAACATATGTTCTAGTAGGGAAAATGATACTTTCAACTTTACAATGGAAGACAGTGGAAAAATCAGATTCCCTTATCAGCTTTGTTGGCCCACAGCTGCTATAATCAAGGCACCAGGAGCTGACCTGTTTTGGAGACTCCTCTGCAGTTCCTAGGATTTTCCAGCACTGGGATTAGTAGGTCCCTTTACACCACCAGGAATGAAATTGAGGTCAGAAGAGAATTAAGTACTATATCAAATGTGAAGGTGGAATTACACTTATTAGGCCACTAATGTCATACTAGAACTGTGCTAAGCCCTTTGCACATGTTCTGACCTTCTCTAAGGTACTTATTGTCATCCTCATTCTACGGACTAGGAAAGTGAAGCTAAGGCAGGCTGAGTCCCCAGCTGTATATAGTTAGTGAATGGATCTGGGTCTATCTGACTTCAAAGGTGATATTCTTTCCGACTGATTTGTCTTTTCTTTAGATTACAAATATAAGCTTCCCAGAGTACAATGCTGGCAATATGAATTTATTTCTTTTAAAAATTCTTATTTTTTAAAATAGAAACAGGTCTCACTATGTTTTCCAGGCTGATCTTGAACTCCTGACTTCAAGTAATCTTCCTACCAAAAGTTCTGGAATTACAGGTGTGAGCCACTGTGCCTGGTCAGAAAAATTTTAAATCATAATTGATTTGTCCTTTCTTTAGATTATAAACTTCTTGTAGTATCCCCCCCAAACATCCTCACCCATAATAATACAAACAACAACAACAAAAGAGTAAAAGCAACCAAAAATAACCCCACATCCCAAACTCAGAGAAAATTATTGTTAATATTTTGGAGAAGATACTTCTAGACATTTCTGTGTACACATATAGAAAATTTAACAAACATATATGTATTTATGTATTCCAGAAATGTTTCACACATTTCTGTGTAAACTATAAACAAATACTATAATAATTTTTTTTTTTTTTTTTTTTTTTTTTTTTTAGAGAGAGAGTGTTGCTCTTGTTGCCCAGGTTGGAGTACAGTGGCCCAATCTCAGCTCACTGCAACCTCCGCCTCCTGGGTTCAAAAGGTTCTCTTGCCTCAGCCTCCTGCGTAGCTGGGATTACAGGCATGTGCCACCATGCCTGGCAAATTTTTGTATTTTTAGTAGAGATAGGGTTTCACCACGTTGGCCAGGCTGGTCTCGAAATCCTGATCTCAGGATATCCACTAGCCTTGGCCTCTCAAAGTGCTGGGATTATAGGTGTGAGCCACTGCACCAGGCCAATAATGTTTTTTCATTATGTTTTTGAGACTCAGTCTTGCTCTATCGCCTAGGATGGAGTGCAGTGGCGTGATCCTGGCTCACTGCAACTTCTGCCTCCTGGTTTCAAGTGATTCTTCTGCCTCAGCCTCCCGAGTAGCTGGGATTATAGGTACCTGCCACTACACCCGGCTAATTTTTGTAGTTTTAGTAGAGATGGGGTTTCTCCATGTTGGCCAGGCTGGTCTCAAACTCCTGACCTCAAGTGATCCGCCCACCTCGGCGTCCCAAAATGTTAGGATTACAGGTGTGAGCCACCATGCCCTGCCTATAATAATGTCTTTGAACCCTACCTACTCAGTAATATAAAGTGAATATCTTTTTGTCAATGAAGATCTATATTCCCATTCTTAACCGGTCTTCCATGACATACAATACCATTTATCTTCTACTGGACAATTTTTAAAAATATTTTAAGCAAAAATATTTAATGTATTTTTGTAATGTATGCTTGCTGTATTATGAGGATATTAAATTCCGTCCTGAGGGATAGATAGAAAAGGAATATATGAAACTCATGTGTTAAATATAATGGGCAAACAAGTAGCCTGTAAATAGGCAGGATTAAGATGTATTGAGTGTAGATAGCATAGTGTCAGACATGACAAAGAGAATAAATGGAATATATGTAAAAAGGATGAAACAAGAGTGTTCCTAATGAACAGAACAAGGTGTGGGAAAGGCCTAGTTGCAATGTGCAGACGATGCCACCTTCAGGCTGACATTCATTCCTGAAATGGCTATTCATTAGTGACACCCATTCTGGCCCCATTTCTGTTCTGCCACAGAAACACCGATTAAGAACATGGCTCTAGTTGGGAGCGGTGGCTCATGCCTATAATCCCACACTTTGGGAGGCTAATGTGGGAGGATTGCTTGAGCCCAGAAGTTTGAGGCTGCAGTGAACTATGAACCTGCCACTGTACTCTAGCCTGGGTGACAGAATGAGATCCTGTCTTTAAAAACAAAAAGACATGGCTCTCGGCAGGCCATTAGCTAGGTATATCCTTGGCCCTGAGTTTCTGACAAAGCAAGTGTGCACTGGCTGTTAGCATTCCTAAGCCCCCATTTTCAGTTTTGGCTGCAGTCCTGATGACCTATCAGAGGTAAAGGCTGATGTAGCAGGTAAGACACCACAACACTGTGTAGCATGGGATTCAGGCAATCTGTCCTCCCACCTCTCTTGGACCCTATCCTAAATGTGTTAAACTTCATTATATCTTTCCATCTTCATTTTGTTTAAAAGTGATAAGGCTGGGTGCGGTGGCTCACACCTGTAATGTCAGCACTTTGGGAGGCTGAGGAGGGCAGATCACAAGGTCAGGAGTTTGAGACCAGCCTGGCCAACATGCTGAAACCCCATCTCTACTAAAAATACAAAAATTAGCCAGGCGTGGTGGCGTGCGCCTGTATTCCCAGCTACTTGGGAGGCTGAGGCAGAAGAATTGCTTGAACCTGGGAGTCAGAGGTTGCAGCAAGCTGAGATCATGCCACTGCACTCCAGCCTGAGCAACTCCAGCCTGTCTCAAAAAAAAAAAAAAAAAAAAAAAAAGTGATAAACCATGTGATTTGAGCCTCTTAATTTGAGGTGTGAGGTTTCCTGTCCATGACACTTGGGACAGCCTGCCTGATCGTGCATTTAAAGGTTACTACTACTACATGCATACATGACATTGATGTAAGTGGGTTTTTGCACAGATGTGCAAGTGTTTCCACAGACAGACATATTCCCCCACATCATTTGTTTGCTGGTAGAACGGAATACCTTCCCACAACTTAATTAGTCATTGTTTTTGCCTGGCTTTCTTGCTGCTTACAAAGAGCTCTTCCTTCATAGGGGCTTTTAGCACTTTGCCTATCACACATATTGCAAACATTTCCTGTAGTTAGTGGATTTTTTTTCTAGCCTTCTCATGCTTCATAAACATTTTGAATTTTTATGTAGAAAATCTGTTGATCTTTTCCCTTATATTTTTTGACTTTTTCCTCATACTTAGAAAAGTCTTCTCCACCCCATATTATGAAGAAAAGGGAATCTGTAGTTTATTCTAGTACTTTTATAACTTCATTTAAAATATGTTTATCTATCTGGGATTTATGCTGATACATGGAATGAGGTTAGACTTCAGACTTAACGCTTTTCCAGATGGCTAAACGGTTGTTCCAACAGGTATTAAATAATCCATCTTTACCACGCTGATAATCTAAGTGCTGCTTTAGGTGATTCTTTGGTGAAATTTTACTTAAGTAGATTTACTTAGGCTAAAGCTTTTAATTAGCATTTTCTTTTCTAATCAGTTAAGTAGCATGGGTACTTATTGTTGTTATTACTCCTAATATACTACATATCTAAAAACAAGTTCACATTCTTGAGTATTTCACTTAACCCCCTTCCCTAGAAGGCTATTTCCCCTTCTATGCCTACTCATTCCTACTCATCTTTCAGATCTCAGCCTGAATGTCACTTTCACAGGAAAGCTGTCCCTGTAGTTGCAGATCAGCTTACATGTTCTTAAAATACGTTCTTGTAGCTCTGCATTTCCATATAGCACCTATGCTATATTTTATTTTTAAAAGCTGATATTTTCTGTCAAACATCTTCCCTTTTTTTGAGTGAAGAATGTAAGAACACGTGTAAATTAGCATCACGCTTTTTAAAAAATAAATTGTAATCCAAACATACATTAACTAGTACTCAGGGTTTCATTAAATATAGCATGGTATCAAATCTTCCATCTCATCTCTCAGGGAGAAAAATGAACACCTCTTTTACACAATGGCAACATTTGTACTGAGATTTCGGTATACTGACATAACACCATGGAGCGTGACATTTTGGAATAAAATGTTTTGTGGCAAAGTTATAGTCAGATTGTGTTAAATATTCCTATGATCATTTTGAGCTGTGTACTAAGTGGCAACTGAAATATTTTAATGGAATAAAGTATTAGTAATATGTCTGATCTACAGTTGAATATTGCAATGTAGTTGTTTCTCAATTTCTTTCTTTGGAATTGACTCCTGCTGTTTTTGGTGGTGGTTGTCCTCTACAGTGTCTCTGCAGACAAGTATTATCCAGAGTATTTAGATGGGGTTAGAAATTCTCAAATATTAGTAAACATAAAATTTGTTTATATTTACTAAACAAGGAGCTTGATAAAAATGAATACTTCTGCCTCTCCTTCTCAGAAATGTTGATTCAGTCGGTCTGGGGTCAGGCATTTAAAACAATCTCTTCAGTGATGCTGTTGTAGATGCTACCAGACACCGTGTTGAGAATTGCTTAATGGCCCAACCAAGGCTTGCCAGTTCCTCCTATTTGCTTCGTGATGTTCTTCTTGTCCTCTCTGCTATTCACATCCCAAAAGCCTTAAAATCTCAGTTCAAATCACAGCAATGAGGTAGTCCTGGACTAACTACTCCAGTCAGAGATGCTGTCTTTGCTCCTATAGCAGTTAGTTATTTCACGAAATGTTAGAAATATTATATACTATTAACATACTATGACACAGTATTGTAATATTTTAAATAAAGCAACATAATTGAATTTATCATTTTGAGATATTGTGATACAGAGGTCTAGTTTTAAGTTCAGAGGTCTAGTGTTAAGTTCAGTTTCAACATTGACTTCTATGAAATATCATTGATTCAAGTAAAGAATATCATTATGTGCACTTACCAAATTATGTAACAAATTTTGCAATCTCATCCACCAATTTTCAAAAAGGATTTTGCTGAAATTCAGTAAAGTTGTATCTTCCAAGACCAGTCAATTCTCACAAGCTAATCATAAAATGATGTATTTTTGAACACGTAATACATTCATACGGTACAACATTCAAAAGTGAAAAAAATGATAAGTTTCCCTCCCACCTTTTTTTCCTGGTCACTGGTTCCATTCCCCCAGGGGCAACCAGTTCTATTAATACAGAAGCATTCTGAGCATGTAGATATTTTCTGACCCATTTTGTGCTTACTCCCTTAATGAATGAAGAAGGATATGGTTCTCTTATACCATACCTCCTAGACATTCCTCAGCCTTATTTGCTTAGAATTTCACTAACCACTTAATGTACTACAGTTGTAGTAACATTATGGTTCACAGTCAAACAATTATCACAATTACTCCTACTTTCTTAGAAAACACCTTCCACACAGTGTTTTTTAGTCACTACCTGCTGGGGATGCACTAGAGTCTGTGCTAGCTTCAATGTTGCACAAAAATCTGGTTTTAGGCACTGGCCTTGGCCTTTGGGAGGCCACATAGCTAACTTCCACCTTCAATATTATCTTTGTTATTCTAGAAATTGTACCTGATCAATAATAATGGCTTGGTTTTCAGACAAACATCGTATCTGATCAGATTAACAGCATCTGCAGTATTAACAAAGCAAGCATATTATTAAGGTGATGCTAATTACTAAAACACACAAGTAGCTTGACATGGTTTTTTTGCTCACATTAAAGTCTGAGTTACTGGTCTTTGGACCTCTTTCCTGTTTAAAGTGAATCAAGGATCAGCTCCTTCTATCTTGTAGGTCTACCATCCCCCTAGGGCCTGATAGTCATCTGCATCCAGCCAGCAAAAGGCAAACAAGAATACAGAGAAGATACACTCACTTCTAAAACACCTTGGCCTTGAAGTAACGCACCAATTCTGTTGTCACTCCGTTGGCAAAAACTGATTATGCGCACTATCTAGGTATAAGGGGGTCAGGGAAATGTAATTTCTGGGTGGGTAGCAATTTCTTATAACTGTACCCTATGAAAAGGGAGCACACATTTTTAATGGACATAAAATTACCTACTGCAAATAATTCAGACTTATTGCAGATTACTTGATTTTTTAAAAAAGACCAGGTCTCTTACTCTGTAGCCCAGGCTGCAGTATTGTGGTGTGGACTCAATTGATCCTTCCATCTCAGCCTCCTGAATAGCTGGGACCATAGGTGCATGCCACCATACCTGGATAATTAAAAAAAATTTTGGTAGAGATGAGGTCTCCCTATGTTGCCCAGGCTGGTCTCACATTCCCGAACTCAAGTGATTCTCTCATGTCAGCCTCCCAAAATGCTGGGATTATAGGCATGAGATGCTGTGCCTGGCCTGAACACTCATTTTTAAATAAAGGTAAACATAAATATTCCAGTTATAAATTGAAAGGAAAAAAAAAATCTCACTGCAATGTAAGTTTCATGAAGGCGGGAATTTTTGTCTGTTTTGTTTATTGCTAAATTACTAGTGCTTGGCACCGTGTAGGTGCTCAATAAATATTTGTTGAGTGACTGACTGAATGAATGTGCTTCTATCAATAAGTCAAAACATTAATATGTACTACAAAAATAAAGTGCTACAAATAATAATTGTGAAAAGTGTCTTTTTTTTTTTTTTTGTACAGAAACTGATACTGAGAACTTTCTGGTAGTTGAATAACAGGGAAGTAGAAGGATAATACAAGTTAATATTTAAAATAGTAAGACTAGATAATGTCTAAAAGAATACCTAAAAATGTAAAAAAATTTTTAAAATAATAATATATGGTAGAACAATACACATTTGGTTATTATTCTAACGTAGAATTGGTGTGCTAACATTCACAATTTTAAACAAAGTAAGTGTTAGAATTGTTTGATTTTTAGTTAATTTATGCCCCCTAGATAGTTTTTAGGAAGAAATCCAATTTGGGAATTCTCCAGTCTTTTGGGAATAACTTAAAAACAGAATGTCAACTTTCCTACCCCAAATTCCATGGGAGAAAAAAAAACCCTCCAAAGACATAAATGTCATATGCCATAAATTCCCTTTAATTTGGATAAAATAATGTGAAGGAGAAAGTATTAGAGAAAAATGAGATACCTACAAATATTCTCTTCTCAGAATCAAATTTGAAAATGTATCTTAAATGTGAAAGCTAAAACCATAAACCTTCCAAAAGAAATAGGAGACTATCTTCATAATATTCAGGTTAACAAAGATTTGTTAAAGGACTAACCACAGCCGGACGCAGTGGCTGACACCTGTAATCCTAGCACTTGCGAGGCCGAGGTGGGTGGATCACGAGGTCAAGAGATGGAGACCATCCTGGCCAACATGGAGAAACCCCATCTCTACTTAAAAAAAAAAAAAAAAACAAAAAACCACAAAAATTAGCTGGGTGTGGTGGCTCAGGCCTGTAGTCCCAGTTACTCAGGAGGCTGAGACAGGAGAATCGCTTGAAACTGGGAAGTGGAGGTTGCAGTGAGCCGAGATCACGCCATTGCACTCCAGCATGGTGACAGAGCAAGACTCCATCTAAAAAAAAAAGAAAAGAAAAGCGCTAACCATAATACAATAAGAAATCTGATAAACTGGATTTCATCAAAGTTGAAAACTTCTACTCATCAAAATATACCATTAAGAAAATAAACGATGGCTGGGTGCAGTGGCTCACACCTGTAATCCCAGTACTTTGGGAGGCCAAGGCAGGTGGATCACTTGAGGCCAGGAGTTCAAGACTAGCCTGGCCAACATGGAGAAACCCTGTCTCTACTAACAACAAAACCCTACAAAAATTAGCTGGGTGTGGTGGTGCACGCCTGTAATGTCAGCTATTTGGGAGACTGAGGCATAAGAATCTCTTGAGCTTGGGAAGCAGAGGTCGCAGTGAGCTGAGATTACGCCACTGCACTCCTGCCTGGGCATCTCAGTGAGACTCTGTCTAAAAAAAAAAAAGAAAAGAAACAGGCAAGGCATAGAGTGCCAGAAGAAATTAATTATATAAATATACAACTTGTATATAAAGTGTATACAGTGTATATAAAGAACTCTTACAGGCTGGGCATGGTGGCTCATGCCTGTTATTTTAGGAGGGGATTTTGGGAGGTTGAGAGGGGAAGATTCTTTGATGCCAGGATTTCGAGACAAGCCTGGGCTCATTTCTAAAAAATAAAAAAACAGAACTATAAATTAATAAGAACAAGATAATCTATTTTATAAGTGGGCAAAAAACTTGGACAAGTACTTGCAAAGGGGTATCTGAATATCCTATTAGCATATAAAAAGGTGTTTAACAACACTGATCAAAGAAATGCAAATTAAAGTCACACTGGGATACCATTAAACAACCAGCAGAATGAGTAAAATTAAAAGGACTGACAATCACAAGTGTTTGCAAAGATATGGAGCATCTGGAACTTCCATACATTGTTGGTGAGAGTGTAAAATGATACAATCATGTTAAAAAGTGTTTGGCAGTTTTACTAAAACTAAATACACAACTACTCTATGATACAGCAGTTTGACTCCTAAGTGTATACCCAAAGGAGTGAATGAACATATCCACAAAAACAAAACAAAACACACAGAATGTTTATTATAGCTTTATTCATAATAATAAAAAATTGGAAATAAATGTCAACAGGTGAAAGGATAAATGAATTTATATTCACCTAATTTTACTATACTTTTAATGTCAAATAGTCTATAACAATAAAAAATTAACAAGTACATTGATGAAAGAAGTCAGGCATAAAACAATATATACAGTATGATTCCATTCACATGAAATTTGAGAACAAGCAAAATGAATAGATCATTAGAAAAGAGTAGTTATTTCTGGGAGATATATAGACTAGGAAAGGCCACCAGAGAATCTGACATTTTTAATACTTTGATCTGAGTATGTACATTTTTATATGATCTTGATATGAATGTACACATATGTAAAAAAATCAAGTACGCTTATGATTAGTGTACTTTATTTACTGTATAAATGTTATTCCTTACTTAGAAAAAAGGAGATGAACAAATTGGCCTGGCATGGTTTACTCAATAGATTTGATGATACAGAAAAAAACCTATCAGCACACATATCACTTGCAAGTAAATCAAAATTCATTCTGAGATTATATAAAATTAATATAAACAAAGCATAGAAAAAACCCTGAACTATATATAACTCATTAAAAAATCTAAAATATTATATAGGAATATATTATGGACCAGCCACTGTATGTAACTATATCTTGATAGCAAAAATAGCATGTAAGATGAAAAACAATATCAAATTTCAAAATATTATTTTTAAAAAGTAGATACAGGTTGGGTATCCCTTATCTAAAATGTGTGGGAACAGAAGTGCTTTGGATTTAACTTTTCTAGATTTTGGAATATTTATGTACACATAATGAGATGTCTTTGGGATGGGAAGTCTAAACATGAAATTCATTCATGTTTCATATACACATAACTTGAAAGTAATTTTACATAATATTTTTAATAAACTATGTATTGTGTGCCCTTGTTTTGAATGACCTGTCACATGAGGTTAGGTGTGAAATTCTCCATTTGTGGTGTCATGTTGGCAATCAAAAAATTTTGGATTTTGGAGAATTTCAGATTTTGAATTTTTGGTTTAGGGATGCTCAACCTGTAATTCTATATGTATTTTTATTCTACAGAGGCTAAAATTTCAACAAAAAGCTTGCTGAAATTACTGCTATAGACTATGCATTATTTCTGTAAATAAATAAAAAATTGAGATTTGCCTAAGCAAATCAAAAAATCAATTTGAAAAACTTTATTTTCTAAAAATATTTTCTTCAGTGCACACCTTATTGAAGGTCAGCATCTACTGCAATTGTGGAGTATTATGCCGTAAGGACCAATCTAATTATAGCTGACAAGACTATAATTTTACTATACTTTTAATGTCAAATTTTAAAAATCGGATTACTAAATAACGTACTTTCTAAGAAATAAAATTTCAAATTTCCTACTCATTTATACACTTTCCATGTACTCAAATACTTTGTTACCAGTTTTCCTGGAGACCTACTTCCTGGAACCTCCAAGCTACTTACTCGACACAGTAGTCATCCTAGGACTTCCCTCGTTTTCCTTTGTGATGTCTTTTAGTTTCAGAATCCCATGCCTTCTCACTTAGATTACTCCCTCATTTTGGTGAAGCACATCCTTCAGAGGCTTCCTAAGAAAGGGTAGACGGTGAGATAAAATCCCGAGACCATACAAGTCTTAAGGTATCTTTATTTTAGCCCCACTCTTGATTCGATTATTTGAGCACAAAATTCTAAGTTGGAAATCATTTCTTTTAAAATTTAAAGACCTTGCTTTCATAGTCTCCCAGCATCCAGTGTCGCTATCAAGAAGTCTAAATGCTATTCTGAAAACATATCCTTTTTATGTAAATTACTCCCCTGCCTTTTTTGGGATGCTTTTAGGTCCTTCCATAATTCTGGCATGCTGACATATATTAACAATGTGCTATTGTGTTTTTAAATTCTTTTCACAGGGCACTCAGTGGACCCTTTTAATTTAGGAGACTAATGTCTTACATTTTTGGGAAATTTTAATTTTTTCTCTCTTCACCTTCTTTCTCTGTTCTCTCATTTTGAAACTCTTTATTAGATGTTGCATCCTATTCAGGTTTCAGTTTCTTTTTTGTTTTTGCCTACTTTTCATCTCTTTGTTATATTTTTCAAAATTTCTTCAACTTATTTTCTAATATATCTACTGAATGTTTAATTTTGGTTTTCGTTTTTCCAATAGCTCTTGTTTTTGGATTGTTCATTTTTTAAAATGGCATCCTGATCCTATTTCATGGAAGCAGTATATTTGTTTCTGAGAATATCACAGAAAGATTGTTCATCTTTCATGTTGAAGGTTTCCTCAAATATCTAGTGATCCTTGGCTATTTGTGTATAGTGATTTCAAGTGACTGAAAACTATGTAAGAATGAGCAGGGCTTGTGGACTCTCAGTTTCACCGTAACAAATAATCAAGTGTCAAGCTGTTTTTTTATACTGCTCTTCTTTTTGGGTGGGGTGAGGAGGGCTGGGTATAAGCCTAGTTGCCAGGTTCTGTAGCCAGGTGGAGAGTGGACTGGAGGCTCATAATGTTCAGAATACTGACATTGTCTCAATCACTTTGTCTTCCATATAGCACATCACTGCCACTACCATCCTCCCCTTGTCCTCAATTCTATTTGGTTTAATTTCTCCAGACAATCAGGCTTCAGTTATTTGGTAGAGAGCTAGCTGCTTGCCTACAAAGGGAGGGAAAAAAAAAAAAAAAAAAAAAAAAAAAAAAAAAAAAAAAAGTTCAAATAATAGCTTTATTTCAAGGGCATTATTGTTTATTACTCCCACGTTCCAGGGTACCTTGTGACTTTCAAATCTCTGAGTCTTTGGTGGGGGGTCTGGAAGGCAAAGACAGGTGTTCCAAATTTGCGAATGGCTGCCATAACCGTACTACCTATCAAGTATTTTTTTTTTTTTAAGTGATATACTTTCCCTTCATGGTATAGAAGAGTGAGAAGGTAACTGCTTAAAACATACACAGACAAAAAACCACAAACCCAAACTACCTACTGTTGAGATAGCATTTGAAAAATTTGTGTTTGCAAATATTGTAACGGTTATGTGGTTATTTTAGCTAAATATCACGTCTCCTCTAAAAAATCTGGTAGCTGCAATTGGGCCCTGTCTTCTAACACTCAACAGTTCTAACCTTGGGTCAACTATGTGTGGGCTTCCATCACCCCCAATCTCTTTTATTAAATATTATTATTTTAGAGACGGGCACTTGCTCTGGTGCCCATGTTGGAGTGCAGTGGCATGATCATAATTCACCACAACCTTTAACTCCTCAGCTCAAGCAATCTCCCAATTAAGCCTCCTGAGTAGCTGGGACTATAGGTGCGCACAGCACTGCTCCTGGCTACCAATCAATTATTAGGCATAAGAAAACAACACGTAGGCTGGGAGCAGTGGCTCACGCCTGTAATCCCAACACTTTGGGAGGCTGAGGCGGGCAGATCACCCGAGGTCGGGAGTTCAAGACAAATCTGACCAACATGGAGAAACCCCAACTCTACCAAAAATACAAAATTAGCTGGGTGTATTGGCACATGTCTGTAATCCTAGCTACTTGGGAGGCTGAGGCAGGAAAATAACTTGAACCTGGCAGGTGGAGGTTGCAGTAAGCTGAGATCATGGCATTGCACTCCAGTATAGGCAACAAGCACAAAACTCCAATTCAAAAACAAACAACAAAACACATACAGTAATGAAGAGTCAGTTCTTGGGAACAACTACATGACTAAAATTCAAGCTTAATCCATGCCACTAACATATTTATAGGGTTGTAGATAAAATGCAAAAAACTAAATTTGAATTTCAGATAAATAACTTTTTTCTGGTATATGTGCCATATTTCATTATTTATCTGAAATTCAAATTTATTTGGGTGTCCTGTATTTCTGTTTGCTAAATCTGGCAACCCAACACATTTAAAGAAATGTGTCCCAAGTAGAATGTGACCAACATAGAAAAACTGCATTCAAAGAAGGAAAACTGGGCTCTGCACCAAAGCTTTCAAGCCATGGGAAAGTTTACTTCAGTACCAACTAGGTAGACAGGGACCAATATCATATAACACACTTTGCAGTGAGTCTACATGGAATGCATTGGCTGTGGCCAACATTAATGCCAGCCTTCAGTTAATTCAGAAATTACGATTCTCTAGGTAGTGGCTGCACCCTTCTTTCACCTGAGCTCTGCCAATCAGCACTCAGGCCATTCTGGTTACTTAGGGTGCAACGATAAAGCCCAACTAGGGTCTTTTTTGCTGGAACTCTGAAAGAAAGTTGCCCCTACTGGTTCATTGCTGAATTAATATATTGCAAACCAGAATCATCAACTGATACACTGCAGTGTCAGGTCCCACAGCTGATACCAGAGATGGAAGGGTAATATATTAGGCATAGGATGAGCAGTTAACCCAAACTTAATTCCCTCCCCCCAAAAAAACTATACTACCAGCTCCTTAATTTATTGACTGCAACACTCATTTTAAGAGTTTTATTTGGTTTCTGTTGCTAATTTGACAAATCAGCTTGGTTTCTGTGTATACTAGGAAGTTAGTTTTAATCTTGTTAGGCTAACCAGTATCCTGAGTCACTTCTGAATAATTATTGTTATATAGAGCCTAACTAACCTAATGATCCCAGAAATTTTATCATGTGTCAGAATCATCTGTCTTCCCAAATAAGTTGACTGCACAAATTCCAGTCAACTTCCTGTTTCATGATTCAACTTGAAACCGCTGCTAACATATTTAACTGACTCCAAGTTTAGAAGCAAACCCCATTGCTGTCGTCCCATTAGTTATTTTCCTTTAAAAAAACAAAAACAACCCCCCCCCCCCAAAACAAACAAACAAAAAACAGGTACCAAAGTAACAGCAGCACTTTGGGAGCCTGAGGTGGGAGGTTCACTTGAGCTCAGGAGTTCCCGACCAGCCTGAGTGAAACTGTCTCTACAAAGAAATACAAAAAATTGGCCTGTGTGGTGGTGTGCACTGTAGTCCATAGCTACCAACAAGGCTGAGGTGGGAGGTCAAGGCTGTGGTGAGCTAAGATCATGTCCCTGTATTCCAGCCTAGGTGAGAGTGAAACCCTGTGTCAAAATAAATAAATGAAGAAAAAAAAAAAAAAAAAAAGAAAACCAGGCATTTTCCACATCTCACTGAGAATAGCTGGTCATAGCTCTCACAGAAGATGGAAAGCCGGTGTCAGGTCACCGTGGCATATCCTCATCCTTTCCATTTCTTGGTCCCATTTGCAAACTTTATTATAGTCTTACTGCTGCTGCTAACTGAAAGGAAGAGCCTGGCAAACTGCATGAAATTATCAGACTAAAATATGCAGTCATTAACTAACATTTATTTAAAATAGTCAGAGATACATCATAGAGATTTTTCTTTTAGCAACAGCAAGTTGACAAAGAAGTACTGGTGGTTGGTGCCAGCTAATGTAGCTCCCTCAGTCCAATGGTTATCACTGGTGGACAAACCATGTTACCAGCTTGCAGAGTTACGAAGTCTGAGAAGCTACCCAGACTTCTCGGGCTGTTCTATATATCCTAGCTACCTGAGCAAAACACTTCTGGCCCTGATCTTTGTGCCACTGCCTTGTGATAAGCAGATATAACTTAAATTCGTACACCAAATATCTACATATTTTCTCCATTTCCTTGGCTGAGTATCCACTGTGGGGGTTTAATTGAAGTGTGCCCTCAACTACACTTGGATGGTTGCTCCATTCAATTTTTTTATATGATTCTCCACTACAAGCTATTTTCACTACGTGAAGGGCCAACATTTGGATTAGGGTTTAGGCTTACAGTATTTAACATGACCTTAGATAGCAGAAATGGCTTGGGGTAATGTATAAATATTATTTTAAAACGAATTTTCCATATGTAGTATCTAATTTTGCATTCCCAGCATCTGTACTATAGTAGGCACTTCTCCAGAGAATTATTGGATGAATGGCTAAATTTCTAACAGATATTTAAAATTAACAGGCTGCTCCAAAAGACACGTTCTCTAACACTGGAGCCAAAAGTAGAAAGCCAGATGCAAGACAATTAACGCATAATAAGCCAAGTGATTTCTAAGGTCCTCAAATACCTTAGCTACCTATACTAATATCAAAACGTTATTTTCATTAGAAAGACAACTTTTTGTTTTATATGAACAGGTGTGATAGAAGGCCCAGCAGGAGGCTTCTATCCCCTGGAGGGGACCTATCATTTGCCCTCCTCCCATGAATATACGAACTTTTTCCTTTTCTTAGGAGGCAGATAGGATTAAAAGACATGATTATGGTCTTTGAGGCTCAAGGTTATCTGGACTGCTTTAATAAAAATGTTGCCTATGGCCAGGTGCAGTGGCTCATGCCTGTAATGCCAGCTACTAGAAAGGCTGAGGCAGAACTGCTTTACCCTGGAAGACAGAGGCTGCGGTGAGCGGAGATCACATCACTGCACTCCAGCCTGGGCAACAAGAGCAAAACTCCGTCTTAAAAACAACAACAACAACAAAAAACCAGTTGCCTATCTATGCTGACAAAGTAAAAGACTGTTAATATCCACTGGTTTAGAAATAGTTTCCTTACTACTTTGACAAACATTTCTATAAACAGAGGATAAATTCATCTCTTTGTATCCTAATTATGGTGACTGCATTTAACCAGAAGCCAACATAGGGAATGCAAAGGTAGTAAATTCATCCCCAAACCCCAGTGTCTGTGCCATACAAAAAGTTAACTCAAGTCTTAGGTAGTTACCTATTATTTTGTGCAATCTGGAATTACTTAAAATATAAAAACAAATAAGCTCAGTTTAATCTTGACTGAATATCAGAATTTTCTTCTTTAAGTGCGTTTCTTCTCTAGGGACACCAAGTCATCTCCAGTCAGACATATTATATAGATACAGGTACTACATCTATTAATTCTATTCAGTGAATGTTGAATATGCCTTAAGCAAAGCAGGATCTACTTCATTTGTTGAGGACAAATGACCATACTCTGTTTAGCATGTAAAAAGCTGTTGGTTTATTCAGCTGCCAAGCTGGGGAAAGGCTTCCTTTTGAAGTGAATAGCAAAAAAGCATTTATGAGCAAGGCACTTATATACACACACACAGAGAAAATGGAACACATTCTGGATACATAAACATCAATATATTTTAATGTGCAGAACTCTTCCCTATTTCATCCCCCCTCTCCTTAAACAAATAAAAGGAAAAGAGTTTCTTGTAACATTTTAGAAACCAGTTTCTAACAGAATATCTACATATGAACAGTTTCTGATATCTCCAATTACACTAACAATATGATATGGTTTTAGGCAAATACTTTTATTCTGCAATTCCCTTTATTTTCCTTTAGACCAGACAGCTAAGGCTCAGCAGAAACATTAATTAGGTTGTAAGAATTCTTCTCTCTTCTTAAAGCTGCTATATATTTACACAATTTCTGATTCCTAACTGCTTTTTTTTTTTTTTTTTTTTGAGACAGTATCTCACTCTGTCACCCGGGCTGGAGTGCAGTGGTGTGATCTTGCCCCATTGCAACCTCTGCCTTTTGGGTTCAAGCAATTCTCCTGCCTCAGCTTCCTGAGTAGCTGGGATTACAGGTGTGTGCCACATGCCTGGTTAATTTTTATATTTTTAATAGAGATGGGGTTTCACCATGTTGGCCAGGCTGGTCACGAACTCCTAACCAGGGAAAAGCAAAACTAAAATAAGGAAGAGGATATATATATTTTTCACAATCTCTTTTCTTATTCCCTTTAGATGCCCAGTCAACCAGGACCAGGCAGATTTCATTTCTGAGAGTATATGAGAAGATTAAATAGTCTCATGCATTTTATGTATATTGATTTCTAGGTTTTGACTCATTTAAATAAACAAGACTTATTTACAAGGGCACATACTCCTGTTTGGCCAGAAGAAAATCCGTAACTAAATTTACTTAGAAAAAAATGCTAAAACTCAACTTCAGATTGTATTAGGCTGAGATTTTTCTAATAAGAAGGTTCTTTAAAATTAGAAGGGTTTCCAAAGTTTCCAATGGATGTGGAAAGTATTTGAACTTTTGCTCCAGGAAATGTTATACAGATTAAAATTTTAATCCATTAGCAGTTAACACTGAAAGCATAAATGCTCTCTTAATAATTTTCCATTTGCCTTTCAAAATGTATTTTATTTACTCTTGACAAAAGTCTGAGTGCCAAGATTCAGGAAATACATTCCCTACAGAACATGTGTTTGTTTAATCCCAAGAGATGATCTTATAGGCTGAGTCAGCCGGAGACAGTCTGGTGGGAGACTCTGATATAGAATGTTCATGCTGCAACTTTAAGTACCGAAGTTTGTAGTAGTATATAGGCTTCAACCTGCAGTCCTTCCTGCCCCCCCATAAAAAAAAAAGGAACCCTAACAAGTATCATATGTAGGCACATGTATATAAAAGCTGGAAAAAGTCGTATCCCTGACATTTTCCTTTGTGTACTCAATTTAGTTCAACTACCTCCATGTCAGAGAAAAGTATGCTCAGAAAGGTATTATTGTGGGTAACCAACTTCTTGCTTTCAATAATGGCTGTTCTGAAGTATGGATAACAAAAGGGGTGGTGATCTACTTTTCTCTGTTAATAATCAGATATCTCATTAAAGCCATTCAGAAACGCAGAGTAAATTGGGGTGGGGAGGGTGAGAACTGAGTGAAGAATATTCGACTATTTTTTGTAACATGGTTTCCTTAACTAATTCTCCACTGATACTGTCATTTCTTTTTTGAGACTGAGTCTCGCTGTTGCCCAAGCTGGACTGCAGTGGCGCAATCTCCATTGACTGTAACCTCCGCCTCGGGTTCAATCAATTCTCCTGTGTCAGTCTCCTGAATAGCTGGGATTATAGGCATGCACTGCTGTAGCCGGCTAATTTTTTGACTTTTAGTAGAGATGGGTTCTGCCATGTTGGCCAGGCTGGTCTTCAACTTCTGACCTCAGGTGATCCGCCTGCCTCGGCCTCCCCAGGTGCTGGGATTCCAGGTGTGAACCACAAAGTCTGGCCTTGATATTATCATTTTATCCATAGGATTTGTCAAAGGGTATCCTCACTGGCTTACCAGGGCATAAAATAGTTTGATTGACAAGGCATTGGTGGGCTGTGTAATGACTTTGTACCACTCTCTCAATTAGCAACATCAGAGATATCAGAGCAAATGGTAGATCTTTATAGTGATGCAGTTAGGAGTTTGTTAACTGCCTTTTGGAAGTCAGTGTAAGAATAAGTAGTGTTGATGGGTTCAGTACGAGTTGTTTCCTTAACTGTTTTAGTTAGCCAGCCACAGCAACACCCAGAAACACATGAATTAGGGATCTGTTTTAGGTACTCAGGTATGGGAGTGGCTCTACTCAGTGTTCGGCTTAGCTGTTTGGTGGCAAACTGCAGTGCTCCATTTAGAGTGGCATGATCTCTAGAGAGCCGGCTGGAACTTGTAAGGGGCTTCTGAAAAGGTGGGACTCCACAAGAGGCCAGAGGGGGCCATTCAGGAATTGGTTCCAGTTTGGGGACACAATGGGAACAATGGGAGAGTCTTAGACCTATCTCTCGAAGTATATGGACTGGCGTGCTTGGATCCAAGAGTTTAGCATGATACAACCAGGAATTAGGATTTAAAGGTTTCCAAGTTGTAGAATATTTTAAAAGGCACTTCACCTGCCAGGCAAGACTCTCAAGAGGTGATAAGTTGGGTACCATGGAGTCCTCTTCTTCAGAGGAATCCCACTCTTCCCCAGAACTCTCATTTAGGTAGCTCATGTTTTCTTCTTCCTCACTTTCTGATTCTGACAAGTGGTCAGGAGAAGGATTTCTAGGACCCATCGGAATAAAACAGAGTAAGGAACCAGAAAAAGGTAATAATCTAAGCCAGCATTACACTAACACTGGGAAATAGAAATGAAATGAAAAATCCTTTCACCAAGGTTACTTTGTCTTTCGGTCCATTACACAAATAAAGTATGCTTGTGGCCCACACCACTGTGCAGTTCTTCAAGATTATGTTGAATATTCTTCACTTACAAAGAAGACATCTCAGTTTCCAGGACCAGTTCAGTGTGTAAAAGTATTAGTCACTTACCAGTGGCACAGGTAGGATTATCTCCTTCAAATCCTGGCTATCCAAGAAGAGAAGGGGTCCTCATCTAGGCAAGCTGATTTATTTAGCATAGTCCCAATCGGTAGTGGTACCGTGAAGAGATACTTTTCGTGCTGTTTTGCTGGCAGTGATATAATATCTACTTGATAACGAAAAGAAGCTCAGTAGTTGTCTTGGTTATCCACTGGTATAGCAGCTTTTGTGCAGAGGGGGAATGACGGGATGAGCTGTCAAGAACATCTGGTGTAAAAGGATCCGATGTTTTCACAGGTGATGCAAATGCCCTTGGAAACTGCTGAGTTAGCTGTTGGACTATCTGGAAAGGTAGCCTTAACCTGTGAATGAGAAGACTAGAGACATGATTGTAAAGCTGAAAGCACTGGATAACACCATTACCTAACTTTAGGGTATCTAAAAACAGAATACATGCTGAGCAAGAAGTCTTATAGACTCTTCCCTCTCTATCTCATAGGCTAAGGCCAATTTACCTGTTGGTAATAGCTGTTAAAATCATAGTATTGGGGAGGAGAGTCTAGGGTGATTTTAATCCTTTGTTTGTACATAAATGGGCCAGTTTGTATGCACTTTAGCCTAGAAAATGACTTTGCAAAAGCTGATCCCTTATGCCCCAAACTCTAAATAGAGAGCTATAAGAGGTATTTTTTTTTTTTTTTCACCTTCAGTGGTGCTTGTTGGGATTAGTTTTAGGGGGCCTGTCCTGGTGGTAGAGCTGCTAGATGTTAGGATTCTTGCTGGGACCTCAGAAGTTGTGATCATATGACCAATTTGATACAAGCTGTTCCACAAAAAAGAAAAAAGCATGAAAACTGACCAGCTCCTTTTATAAAGATAATAAAAATCAATTCCAACTTAGGGATGAACCAAATAAGAAAATTATAGGCTCATTTCACTTGCAAAATCCTAAATATCACTTAACAGAATCCAACAGTATATTAAAGAAAAAAGAATATGCTATGATCAAATATGGCCTATCCCAGGAAAGCAAGAATAATTCAAATTAAAAAAATGTCTAAGGGGTGCCATGGCTCATGCCTGTAATCCCAGCACTTTGGGAGGCCGAGGCTGGCAGGAGTTCAAGACCTGCCTGACCAATATGGTGAAACCCCATCTAACAAAAATTAGCCAGGCATGGTGGCGCACACCTGTAGTCCCAGCTGCTTGGAAGGCTGAGGCAGATGAACTGCTTGAACCCAGGAGGCAGAGGTTTCAGTGAGCTGAGATCCAGCCACTGTAGTCAAGCCTGGGCAACAGCAAAACTCTGTCTCAAAAAAAAAAAAAAAACACAAAACAAACAAACAAACAAAAAAACCCACAACTAAAAAAAATTTGATAATTTTATTGAATGTGGATATTTAACCTTTGTTAGTTCCTCATCAACATGTATTTATGCTTTAAAAATAAAACACTTTTACTAAACCAGAAAGAGAATGTAACTTTCTCAATGTGGTAAAGGTTATCTACCAAAAACTATAATCCTGAATGAGATGAGATACATTTCCTTTAAAAGTGAAGTCTGGGGCAGGGCACAGTGGCTCATGCTTGTAACCCTAGCATTTTGGGAGGCCCAGGCAGGAGGATCACTTGAGGTCAGGAGTTCAAGACCAGCCTGGGAATATACTAAGACCCTGTCTCTACAAAAATTTTAGCCAGGCATGGTGGTATGTGCCTTTAGTTCTAGCTACTTGGGAGGCTGAGGCAGGAGGATTGCTTGAGCCAAGGAGATGGAGGCTGCACAGTGAGCCGTGATCACACTGATGTACTACAGTCTGGATGACAGAATGAGACACTTCTGAGACTCTTCTCTATAAAAAATAAAAAGATGAAATTCGGTAAAGATGACTATGTTGACTGAGTCGGATACTGTCTGACACGGTATATACTAAAAGCCCTAATGAATGCTTTTCTTTCTTTTTTTTTTTTTTAAACAAAAGATATGTTAAGAATTGGAAGAAGTAAATCTATTAGTTTATAGATGATATCATCTAATTTAAAAAAAAGCCATACAAACTATTAGACTTCAACAAGGTTCCTCAACTGAAATTAACCTACGAATATTCATTTATTTAATTACTTATATAGCACTTACTATCTGCCATATCCTACTCTTGTGAACTGCACAAATGTTAACTATTTTAAAATTCTTCTAACAACCCTAAAAGATAAGTACTTTTATTGTCCCCATCTTACCTGTGGATTAAGTTATGTAACAAAAGCCATTCATCTAGTAAGTCATAGGGTCAGTGTTTCAACTCAGGCACTGTTAACTTTTATACCAGCAATACTAACTAGACCATATATAAGGGCATTTCACAGAAGAAAAAAGAAACAACAAAAATCTAATCCTATAAAGAACTTAGGAACTCATTGATATACAGGATCTAATAAACAATATAGAAGATAATTTAAAATACAGACATTCCATGCTCTTGGATGGAACAAATATCCTAAAGATATCAACTCTCTCCCTATTATTTACAATTCCAATCAAGATTTTAAGAAACTCTACAAACTTTAAAGTTTATACAGAAAGGATAAAATTCCATATATAGCCAAATGAACTGTTTAAACAGAAGAGTGAGGGAGTTCCTATTCTTCAAGGTATGTCCTGTGACTAAAGTCACAGAAACTAAAATAGGGTAGGATTAGTATAGACAATAGTCCAATACAGCAGAACAGAGCTTAGAAACAGAGCCATATATAATTTGGGAATGTAATATAAAATAAGGTTGGAACATAAACTAAGGGTGGATGGATATGATTAGTACACAATATTGGTACAACTGGCTCATTATATTAAAAAAAGTAAAACTATTGGAGTAAGAATTAAGAAAAAATTAAGAACAAGGTTAAAAAAAAATGAAAAGTAAAACCGTATTCCTATATAATGACATGTATAAGGGAGGACTCACGATAGATTAAAGACCTAAATGGGGATGGTAAAACTATATAGTTAGTTGAATATAATACAGAATATCTTTTTGAACCCAGGCCAGGGAAAGACTTCTTAAACAAAAAGCATAAAGCACCAGACCAAAAAATGAATTTAATTACATCACAATTAAACATTTCTGGACTGAAGAGACCAAGGACAAAGTTAAATCAATTTTTAAAAAAGATAGCAACACAATAAAGAAATGAGCAAAGGACAAAGATAGCCAAATTATGAAAGAGAAAATGCCAACACATGAATAATATGATCACATTATGCTATCAGTTTGGCAAAATCAGAATGGATAATGGGAAGTGTCGGTGAGTTCTCTTATGGTACTGGCACTGCTGTTGGGACTGCACAGTAGAGTAACTGTTCCAAAGAAGAACCTGACAGCACTACTTAGGCAAACTATGCCCATCACATGATCTAGCAATCCTACTTTTGGGCATAGATAGCAAAGAAGTTCAGTAAGAACATGTATGAGGATACACCCTGAAGCTACATCTGTGATGATAGGAATCAGAAGCATTCTTATCACTGGAGGAGCGGACTGGTAAAGTATATATAGCAACACGGGTGTCCTTTAAAGGCACAGCTTTAAATGAGAAAAGAAACAATATCTTGATTCCAATAGAGGTTGATTTTCTCTTGTATTTTTCTTATTTACTATGGGTTACATTTTTTATTTTTCAAATTGGATGATAATTTCCAGGAAATATTTTTTATGTTTTAGTATATAGTAATTTTTTGTTGTTTCAAGCTGAAGTTTACTAAGAGATCCATCAAATTGAGCTGTCTGTTGATAATTTAAAATTTTGGCCACTCTTTTCAGATTTTACATTATTCTTGCTGAACTTCTACTTGAAATTGTTTTTTTTTTTTTTGGATGTGAAGGTGAACATTCCTGATTTGTGTCTGATGTGGAAAAACCTTGGTATTTTACATTTTGAAAATTCATGGAAACTTAATATAAAAGAAAGTTTGTATTCTACTCAGGAAAAAGCATCTTCTTGTATATGTCTTAAATGTATCTTTGTTCTTATTAAGGACCAAGTTCTTAATTGATTTTATAGTCTGTAATGCTTGATGTTTTAAAATCATAACATTTTAATATATATATATTATTTGAGAGGGAGTTTCACTCTTTTTACCCAGGCTGGAGTGCAATGGCGCGATCTTGGCTCACTGCAACCTCCTTCTCCTGGATTCAGGCAATTCTCCTGCCTCAGCCTCCTGAGTAGCTGGGACTACAGGCACGCGCCACTAGGCAGACGTCATATTCTCCTGTTCTTTCCCGACTTCTAATATTGTGCGGAATTTCACAGGTAAAAATCAACAGGATGGAACATTTAGTGTATTTTTACTCCTTACAGAGCTAGAATATAGAGTTTTCACCTTACAAGAAGGAGGAAACCCATAAATACAATGAATCAACTGACTCTTATGTAGTAGACAATTTCTCTAGTGTCCCCTTCTTTCTAGGCTCTATTGCTATGTGAATCCATTAGACTTGCGGTATCATAATATACAAGTTTTCTTTAAAGGTTTCTCCTTTAGAACATAAAATATTATATCATTGAAAAGTTTGGATGTATAACTTTTGATGCCTTAGAAAAATATCCTAAGCACAAAATAAACTTTTCTAACCACTTCAAAAAAAAAAAAAAGAAACAGTATCAATGTCTCATTTATGCTACTCTGTCGGGTGGAGGGGAGGATTTCCAAAATCAAAGTCAGTGAACATTTGCATTATCAAATACACTGAGCTGTGCTAACAAAGATCAAATGGTATGGCTTCAGGTCAGCAATTGTCCACTCATGAGTACTTCTGTGTCTTCCAGACACTCCTAGCATAGTGTCTGGCATATATTAGTGGCTCAGCAAATATATTTGAAAGAATCAGAGAATGGCAAAGGCAGTAAGAAACTACCACAGGCATGTTCTATTTTACTCCAGGGAGAGAAGAGTTTCCAAGTTATATCTTGGTGATTTGATAACGTTAAGACAAAGAGAAATTAGATTAATTTTTAAGGCAGGATCAACATATATGATGCTACTACACTAATATAAAGGAAACTGCTTATAACTTCTTTAAGAAGAAACATTGATGTGATACCTCTAAGTTTAGTTTACAATACTATTACTTAGTTCAATCTGAAAAAGAGTATTCAATCTTTGTCATGGACTGTAAGTCTTTATTAACTGAGACAGAAGTTGGCTTTTCATTGTGCTGTCCTCTAATATTTTTACTGTTTTTACTTCAACCAGACTGTACCTGTGAAATTACTAATTGGCTATACTTCAGTTATTGTGTTACTCAGAATATTTTCTAAAAGGTTCTCACATTTCCATAATTGCTTTTGTTCTTTTTCACAGTACAAATCAAAAGTCAGGAAACATGTAAGCTTTAAGGCAGTGATATTGTGTTGTTTAAATTTAGCATCTTTTAAAAAAAACCTTCAGATTATAATATCAAGAAATACTGACCCTCCCCCATGGCTTTAACCATTAAAACAAACAAACACACAAACAAAAAACACCTAACCAAAATATAGTTAGGCTGACCTCTGGTGGCCGGACGGCTCATTCTTCTATAACTGACAAAACGGTATGAAGTCTCTGTTGGTGAGACAGAAGAATACAATAAAGAAAGGAGGCTGAGGTGGGTGGACCACCTGAGGTCAAGGGTTCGAGACCAGCCTGGCCAATATGGCGAAACCCTGTCTCTACTAAAAACACGAAAAATTAACCAGGCATGATGGTGCACGCCTGTAACCCAGCTACTCGGAAGGCTGAGGCAGGAGCATTGCTTGAACCCAGGAGGCAGAGGTTGCAGTGAGCCAAGATCATGCCATTGCACTCCAGCCTGGACAACAGAGAGAGGCTGTCTCAAAAAAAAAGAAAAGAAATGTCACAAAGCACAACTATGGGCAAAACATATGTTACCCCATTCTTACCTTAACTAGCAATTGAATATCTACAAAGTTTGAGGAATTAAGCAGGAGAATGGATAAGGTATGGCATGTTAATATAACGGAAAACGACAGCAACCTGTCTGTGCCTTAGTTTCCTCATCTTAAAAGAAGATCAGAGTTATCCTACGGGGTTTGTTTGTATGTATTAAATGAAGTGTTTCGTGTCTGGCACATGATAAAGGTCAATTAAGTGCAAGTTACTATTATTAACATATGAATATGAACCACAACAATACTGACTGAAAAAAGCTAGATGTGCATATAATTATTCATTTAATGGTTAAAACATCAAAATAGTACAATATCCTCATTCAGGGATTTATTCATAAGTATATAAAAATCTGCATGATAAAGTTAACAGTAAATTCAGAAAATCCATGACTACTGAAGGAAGGTAATTCAAAAGGAGAAAGTTGTACAGGTGGCTTAGTAATGTTCTATTTCTTCAGCTGGCAGTGGGTTACTGAGGTGTAGGAGAGGGAGAAATGGCTTCCCTCCATCGTCCTGGGTTCTTTGGCTGGGTTATAAATAACACAGTCCTATTTTTGGATGGAGCATCCGGAGACCCAACAGAAGTTTTGTCTGACGTAATTTTATTTACTCTTTTTTATCTTAACCACTACCCGAAAGACCTTTCCCTTCTCGAGTTACCCCTTCATGCACTGTCCTCACGCACACTTCAAAACAGGGCCTCAAGAGCTGCACACCGAGAAACGGCAGCAGCTGAGCTGGCCCGCACCCCGCTTCGCGGCGATCCCCGGGCTGCCCGCACGCCCTGCGGAACCTGGCAGTCGGCTTCACCAGACCAAGGACAAAGGCCTTAAAAGACCGCACCAGTCTCCACCGACCTCGGGTCGCCCCGCGCAGCGGACCCGGCAGCGTCTCCCTTCTCAGAGGCGGCCGGGCCTCTGGAACGCGCTACCTTTCCTTAGTCTCCGTCTCTCGAAACGGAGCCCTTGTGTAGGGATCCCCCGCCCTTCGACCACAAGGAAGATTACTATCCTCGGCACATTTCCCGTTCTCACCCTTGGAGTATCGCTTCTTCTTCCTCCCTTCACGCTCGGCCGCACGATCCAGCTAAGCCTCACGCCAGCAGCCCTACCCCGACAGTGGCAACAACAGTCAACCCCACTCCCGCGTCGCCGCCACTTCCGGCCGAGCCAACGGCCCCTCCCTCTCAGCAACGCCACTTCCCTCTGGGAAAACGGTTGGACTAGGTTGAACCTAGACGCATGCGCCCAAAGCGCGGATTTGAGGTGGGTGGGCCCACCGCTTCCAGCTCTCGCCTCCGAAAGCGTTTGAGGAAGTCTCGCGAGATTTCTCTTTCTCGCGGGAATGATTTGAACGTTTAGGCGGTAAAGACTCCCTGGGCGCCTGGAGCCCCCGAAGGAGATTCCGCGGAGAGCTCCGCCTCAGGGCTGGCGGGGGAGGAGGGCTGGCTGTAGCCGAGCGCGGGCAGTACTCGTTCCGGCAGTTTCCCAGAGCCATGGGAGCGGAAAAGAGGCTGCTGTCGATCAAGGACGCTTTTCGGCTGGCGCAGCAGCCGCACCAGAACCAGGCCAAGCTGGTGGTGGCTTTGAGCCGCACCTACCGCACGGTAAGCGCGCCCGGCCTTGGTCGCCGCCCCGCTCCCGCCCCGGCCCAGCCTCCCTCGGGGGCCTTCCATCGCTCTGGGGCTCGGCGCACCCTAACTCCAGCCTTGGTCACCTTCGCGACTCACTTCAGAGGGCCTTGAGGTTCGGAGAAGTCAGGGACTTACCCGAGGTCGCCTGGGCCCGGGGCAGAAAGACTCCGAAGCCTGGGCGTAGCCCACTCGGGTCCCGCCTTGGCGTTTCTGGCCCGACACCCCTAACCTCGGGGCGGTACGGACCGTTATTCCTTAGTCTGATCGTGAACTTGGAGAGAAACGTTTACGAGCACCGAGGCGACCAGGCATCAAAAATTGAGCCACAGAGTGGATCCTGAACGCGGGGGTTCAGTGGCCGTTGCCCCTGGGGTCATCGCTCCCCGCCGACGGTCAAATGACTCTACCCTCGTCCCACGGTTACATGGAATCCAATCCCTAACCAAATGAGTCGTCAGGGCCTGGGCCTTCCCATTTATGTACGTACTGTTTGTTTTGAGTGGAACCTTGAGAGTAATAGAACAATGAATTTGGAGAAGATGATCTTGAGGCTCAAGAAAAATTGTAAGTCAACGTCCCAGGGCTTTGAGGATATGAGATAGGATGTGCAGATTGTCTCATAAACAATCTGCTGGTGATAGGAAGGCCAGAATATGAGAAATATAAAAGCCAGTATTGATTTTGGGTTGTTGATGAAGAAGCATGTTTGTACTGAACTGGTACTTTGGGATTATTGAGAATTCAAAGATATTGAAAAAAATATCAAATCTTTTCACTGTAAAAAGTCAAGCTTGTGTACTCCAATTATAGCCTGGAGAGAAATTTATGCAAATTGATTCCCCTTTTGCTAGCTTGGATAATTAAGAGTTTGCTAAATAAAGATTTTAATTTGTCTACATTATTACGGCTAGTGCTTTCAGCAGTCTTGAAGTGATGTTGGGAATAAAGGATTTTTATCGATGTAGTTTATAAAGGGTTTCTTTTGTTTTTCAGACTGATGATAAAACAGATTTTCATGAGAAGTTCGTTCATTACCTTAAATATGCTATGGTGGTCTATAAACGTGAGCCAGCTGTGGAGAGGGTAATAGAATTTGCAGCAAAGTTTGTTACTTCATTTCACCAATCGGATATTGAAGATGATGAGGAAGAGAAAGATGGTGGCCTTTTAAATTATTTGTTTACTTTTCTCTTAAAGGTACTATGAAAAGGATCACTTTGGGGAGGGATTTTAGAAATGTTGCCATTTAAAAAGGGTCGTGGAAGTTTGTTTTTGACAATGAAATACCTAGTGATTAAGAAACTGAATGAGTCTATCATTTACAGGAAATCTTAGAATTATCATTATGATAAAAAGGTGGACTTTAACTGCAGCATTACATTTTTAATCACCTCTTTAAACTAGTTCTCCTATGTTTGTTTTAAATGAGTTCTGTATTTTAGAAGCCTCTACAAAGAGGACTGTGTAACTTAGCAAAAACTCTCAGACTGTTTATTTTGAGACTTTATAAAATATGTATTTGCTATACATATGGACCAAGGTAGCATTGTAGGTCTCTTTAGGAAATGAATTGTTGTAACTTCTTGCATTCTGAATGTATAGTGTTCAGATAATATTGATTATTTGGGAGTGGTATGTGACTATGAATAAATTTTGGTTTGTTTCTGTTTTAGTCTCATGAAGCAAACAGCAATGCAGTGAGATTTAGAGTGTGCCAGCTTATAAACAAGCTTTTGGGAAGTATGCCAGAAAATGCTCAGATTGATGATGATGTGTTCGATAAAATTAATGAAGCCATGCTTATTAGGTTGAAAGATAAGATTCCAAATGTGAGAATACAGGCAGTTCTGGCGCTTTCACGACTTCAGGATCCAAAGGATGATGAATGCCCAGTGGTTAATGGTATGTGTAGTTTCTGAAATCTTTTTTTCAGATTTGTTGATTTTGTTAAATTCTCAGTATTTGAAAATTTTTAGTATGGTCTACACATATGGAAGAGTAGAGGTAATTAATATATGAATCAGATTTAAAAAACAAAAACAAAAACAAAAACCTAAGTGGCAACCACCGAGCTTAAAGAAAAGTACCTTTGAAGCCTGCTTACATCCTTTCCCAATGTATCCCTTTCCCTCAGAAGTAACTATTATCCTCAATTTTGAGTTAATCATTTGCTTACATTAGAAAAATTTTGTTTTACATAAATCACGTCTAAATGTTTTCCTATCATTTTGTGTAAACCATGCTGTACTTAAATATTTAGCAGCCAGTTATATTTCTGTATAATACCTGTTACTGTGTTTTGCCCATCTTTCCATCTGGTTTTTAATTTAACATACCATTTTAAAAAATTAATTCATTGGAGTTCTTTATCTATTTTGAAAAGAAATCCTTGGGTTATATGAATTGTAGATCTTTTCCTGTTTTAGATGGCTTATTGGGATATCATTGTTTCACTCCCTTTGTGGTATCCTTTTATGAACAGAAATTCTAATGTCAAACATATTAATCTCTGCCATTATGATTTGTATTTTTAAATCTCTTTTTAAGGAATATTTTTCTACCTCTGGGGTCATAAAGATGGCTGTATTTCATTTTTCTATATATGCCTAGGTATATTTTAGGCAGTCTTCTGTTCTCTCTGTCCTTGTTGCCAGTTTTATAATCACTGGTATATTTATCACAATTATTTGATAGCATAGTAGTTGGGGGGTTATTTGGTGTTAAAAGATACACGTAATAATGTGTAAAACATATATGTTTGATGGTCAACATGTACTTAATAATTAAGATGGGAAAGATGTGAGAAGTACAGATAAATATATTTAAATATTAGAAATGGGTTTGTTTCAGTGAATAAAACCAGAAGATATTTCTTTTTAGGTCTCATTAAAAAATAAAAATAATGGGCCCTTATAAAGCAATATTAGTTTAAAATAAACTGTCTGCTACATTAAACTTGTTAAATATTGAGGAGTAGCACAGACATAATCTAATGATGAATTTCCCATGACGTTTAGTGCTATTTGTTTTCACTTTTGGCCTTAGAGCCATTCCATTGACTAATTCCTTCTTGTGTCTTTAGAAGGGAAGTTGGTGTCCTGTGCAGCAGTGACTCAGGACTATAATCACAGCACTTTGGTTCCAACCTGGGCAACACAGTGAGACCTTGTCTCCAAAAAAAAAAAAAAGGAAGTTGGTGAGGGGGAAAAAAAACTTAAACTAAAATTAAATGTGTAAGACTAAAAAATGACATTATTACTTTTTATTACAGATGGGGGTCTCACTCAGGCTCGATTATAGAGGTGTGGCCTCAAACTCCCGGGCTTAAGTGATACTTCTACCTCAGCCTCCTAAGTAACTGGAAGCGCCACTACCATGCCTGGCTAACTTTTTATTTTTAAAATTACTTTGTAGAGATGGAGTCATCCTGTATTGCCTAGGCTGGTCTTGAAGTTCTCTATCTACCATGGCCTCCCGAAGTGCTGGTTACAGACATTAGCCATCGTGCCCAGCCTATCTTTTATCATATTAAAGACATTTTAAATATCAAAATGTGATTTCTTTTATGACTCTAGTTAAATAATTTCTTCAGGACTAAAATGTATTGCTTTATTTTTAGCATATGCTACTTTGATTGAAAATGATTCAAATTCAGAAGTTAGACGGGCAGTGTTATCATGTATTGCACCATCTGCAAAGACTTTGCCAAAAATTGTAGGGCGCACCAAGGATGTGAAAGAGGCTGTCAGAAAGCTGGCTTATCAGGTAAATAAGTTCAATGCCTTGTGATGGTATATTCTTAAAGGACAAGAAGCCATTTTCTTAAAGTGCTTTAGAAAAATACTTGGCATATAATAATTATTTCTTCAGTTGAGGTTTTTACAGATTTCACAGGTAATTTAGGTAGAATCTTACTGTATTGTGTTACCAGATATTAATTTCTTTTGGAGATTCTGGGTAATTTTCTAAGATGGTGATATTTATTATGAAACCTATAAATTGTGTTGTTTAATGACCATCTTTATAAATTATTTTTAAGGTTTTAGCTGAAAAGGTTCATATGAGAGCTTTGTCCATTGCTCAGAGAGTAATGCTCCTTCAACAAGGTCTTAATGACAGATCAGGTAAGATAAACAACTTTATATATACAAAACTTTAGTGATATTTTGAGGTCAGACAACAAGGTTTAGGAAACAAGTATGAAATCAGGTCAAGTAAGCTTGCCAGTCCCATGAACCTGGTGAAATTTATCTTGTGGTATTATGTAGAAAACATAGGGCTAAAGATCTTGATTTTTTTTTTTTTGAGACTGAGTCTTGCTCTTTCACCCAGACTGGAGTGCAGTGTGATCTTGGCTCACTGCAGCCTCTGCTTCTCTGGTTCAAGTGATTCTCCTGCCTCAGCCTCCTGTGTAGCTGGGATTACAGGTGCACACCACCACACCTGGTTAATTTTTGTATTTTTGTAGAGACAGGGATTCACCATATTGGCCAGGGTGGTCTCAAACTCCTGACCTCAAGTGATCTACCTGCTTCAGCCTCCCAAAGTGTTGGGATTATAGGCATGAGCCACTGCGCCCGGCCAAGATCTTGGTATTTTGAAGGAGCAGAGCTTATTTCTTTCAACCTTTCTGTGTTTTACAAATGGTGAAACAATACTTAAGTCTATAGAGATAATTCATGTCAGAAGTGGGAAAAGATCTATTTGCTCTCTCTCTTCTTAAAAAAAAA
This sequence comes from Saimiri boliviensis, assembly GCF_048565385.1. Lineage (NCBI taxonomy): Eukaryota > Metazoa > Chordata > Mammalia > Primates > Cebidae > Saimiri > Saimiri boliviensis. The sequence goes on from NC_133451.1 coordinate 16,787,652, forward strand.
AAAAAAAAATGCTGTTCCCTGTGTGTATACCTTGGTATGAATGTGTTCTGTGTATCAGAAACAACAATTAGGAATAGTCTGACCAGTATAATTTCCTTTTTTTTTTTTTTTTTCTGTTAGAGTGGCGTTCCCTAACATTTTTGGCACCAAGGATGAATTTCGTGGAAGACAGTTTTTCCACAGAGGGTGGGCAGAATGGTTTCCTGATGAAATGTACCACCTGAAATCATCAGGCATTAGTTAGATTTTCATAAGGAGAGCGCAATCTGGATAACACCCATGCGCAGTTCACAGTAGAGTGCCTGCACCTATGAGAATCTAATGCCTACGCTGATTAGACAGGAGGAAGAGCTCAGGCGGTAATGCTCTTTAGACCTCGGCTTACCTCCTGCTGTGTGGCCCTGTTCCTAACAGGCCACAGACTGGTACTGGTCTCTGTTCCAGGAGCTGGGGACCCCTGAGAGCATCTGCTTATAGGAATGATATTTTAAAAAATTTTTAACTCTCAAGAGAAGGCCAAGATGGCTCTATTGTGCTATGGTGAGAAAACCGACTTGAGTTTGAAAACATTGTCAGCACTAATTACTAGGATAACTTTAAAAGCTAAAAATAAGGTTTGTTCAGTGATGTGTGCTTGCATAGTTCACTACTATAAATAGCAGCTGTGTAATAGATGAAATCAGGTAACAAATGAAATAATAGCTACTGGATATTCTAAGCTAACACCTGAAGCCCATTGAACCCAGGGGAGGAGGAATGCAAAGGTATTTGTGTAGGCTGTGGTATTTGGTGCTGAACCTTTTTCATTTTTATTTGTGACCATCACAGTGACTTTTGCAGTATCATAGTACTTCTTTTTTTTTTCCTTTAATATGCTTAGTTGTGCCTCTTAATCTCTATCGTTTCTGTTGTAAATATTGACTTTTGTTAATTAAAACAGACAAAATACAGGAGATGGAAGCTAGAGGGAGCCTTTGTTCACCTATGTTTCAAATTACTCAACAGATGCTGTGAAACAAGCTATGCAGAAGCATCTTCTCCAAGGCTGGTTACGGTTCTCTGAGGGAAATATCTTAGAGCTGCTTCATCGGTTGGATGTAGAAAATTCTTCTGAAGTGGCAGTCTCTGTTCTCAATACCTTGTTTTCAGTGACTCCCCTCAATGAACTGGTGGAAATCTGTAAAAACAATGATGGCAGGTATATAAAGGATTCATTCTTTGAAATGTAATACTGATTAACTTCTGCAATTAATTATTTTTTCCTCCCCATAGCTTAAGATTATATTAAAACCTGGCCGGGCACGGTGGCTCACGCCTGTAATCCCAGCAGTTTGGGAGGCCAAGGTGGATGGATCACGAGGTCAAGACATTGAGACCATCCTGGGCAACATGGTGAAACCCCGTCTCTACTAAAAAAAAATACAAAAATTAGCTGGGCGTGGTGGCATGCGCCTGTAGTCCCAGCTCCTCGGGAGGCTGAGGCAAGAGAATTGCTTGAACCTGGGAGGCAGAGGTTGCAGTGAGCCGAGATCGCACCACTGTACTCCAGCCTGGTGCCTGGCGACAGAGCGAGACTCTGCCTCAAAAAGAAAGATTATATTAATACCTTTAATCTTACCTCTCTTTTGTTTTCTTTTAGTCTGATGAATATCTTCTTTTCCTTTTTCCCCTTCTGGTGGAAGAACTCATTACTTTATCATAGCCTATATATATACTTTAGCTATGTTTTTTTTCCTCCAAGTTTCTTTCTTCTTTTTTTTCCTCCAAGTTTTCCTCCAAAGTTTCTTACTTTGATTTTTGAATTAGCCTACAATGAGAAAATCCAACAACATGCATCTCTAGTGTATGTTTGCTTATTTGGTTCTTTTTTGTTCTAAGTTTCTTCATTCCTTTTTGTGTGGATACATTAATGAGTAATTAAAAGGATAGTGGTTTTAAAGCAAATCTTATTCTCATTTTTGTACTCTTCAATTTTTAGTGACATAAAGATCATGCTTTTTTTTATACTCTTTCTTTTAAATGAAGGAAATTGATTCCAGTGGAAACATTAACTCCTGAAATTGCTTTGTATTGGTGTGCCCTTTGTGAATATTTGAAATCAAAAGGAGATGAAGGTGAAGAATTTTTAGAACAGATTTTGCCAGAGCCTGTAGTATATGCAGACTATTTACTGAGGTAAATTTTTTTTCTTTCAGTTTGGAGAATGCTTGTGTTGCTGCATGTGTCAACCTCCCTACCCTCTTCCTCAAAGTCATGCTTGATTGTGAATATGTTAAAAATCCTTTTCTTGTACATGCAGGGATAGTTATTTACATTGAGTCTTTTTGAATGTTTTATGCTGGTATGTATACTGAAAGACAAGTCACTATGTTTAGGATCATTTCTTCAAAACTGTTAAGATATGATTATGAACATTTCTGCATAAAGTTGATAATGATGATATATTATTTCTGAAATTGGTTGGCACATTTTCTGTTAAGTGCCTGATAATAAGTATTTTAGGGTCTTCTGGGCCATATACTCTCTGTCACAATGACTTAACTCTGCCATGGTATTGTAAAAGCGGCCAGTGACAGTGTAAATAACTGTTTAGCAATAAAACTTTTATTAACTTTTATGGCCACTAAAGAGTTGAACTTTAATATTCATGTGTTAACAAAATAAGAAATTTTAAAAAATGATCAGTTAAAAATGTAAAATATTCTTAGCTTGCAAGCTATGTAACAAGTGATAGGCTGGATTTGGTGCATGGACCACAGTTTTCCAATTCACAGCATGGATCTTTGTGGCCAGTTTTATTTATTAAAAACTTACTATTTGGCTTCATGTTTTAAAGTTTTTTCAAAATATACCTTTAAAAAAAATATTTGGATTGCCATAATTACATCTTTTAAGAAATTATTTGGATTAATTTATTTTGTTTTAAAATTATACAAGAAAAACATGAGTGAATTCTTGTCAAAATTCAAATATAGAGGTATAGAGAATAAAAATGTGGAATTCTCCCTTTTATTTCCTACTTCCTCAATCCCATTATCTCCTTAGAATTAGCAACTAAACAATATGGGGTATATACTCAAACCTCTTTCTCTACATGTGTATGTGTTTTTTGAATACAGGTTTCTTTAAAAATATAGCACTCTACATATACTATTTTTTTTCAGCTGGTACCTGAGATTATTATATGTTGGTGTGTATATAATGTAATAGGTGCCATTACCATTTTAACAGTATATCATTCCACAGTATGGTGGTAACATTTAATTTATTCCTCTGTTGATGGACATTTAGGATATTGCTATTTTTCACTGATAAAAGCAAAAGTATGTTACACTTCCTTTACATTTTTGGGTAGCTTTGAGATTTTTTGGGGGTTAATTCCAAGAATTAAATTGCTAGGTCAGAGGATAATATATATATATTTTGACAGATATTGGTATGTAGGTTTTTAACTTTATGCTTTTGGTGTATTTTTTTTAAAAAGCCTCCATATAATATGAATTATGGGCCTGAATTATCTGTATGAAATAACACTTCTCTGCTTTTGTTCATAATGTTCTCACATAGAAGTTAGGCAGCAAAGCTGTGAATGCCTCTAAATTTCCTCTGCAAAAGTCTTAAATCTAGGATAAATATCTCAAACGTGAGCCAGTAGGGAAACTACAGCTCAAGCCCATATTAACATCATGAAGAACCTGTGTGAATCTTAATAAGTGTTTTAATGGTAATTATTTCAGACTTTGACATTTAATTAGAGAATTCATAATAATGCTGTTTGGACCATGTTGAAATATTTCCAAAAGGAATGAGTTTGTGGCAGAGTTTAATAATGTGTATTAATATAAAAGATGTTTATAGAAGATAGTGAAAATACAAGAAAATATCAGGAAATGTTAAATATTTAAAGGGCGTAAAGGAGGAGGGGTTTTCCTCAAGGACGGCATGAGAAGATGACTTGTAAAGAGCTTGATTTTTGCCTTCTGAAAGATCAGGGATTAATATTTCCTTTGTCACTCAGTCTTTGAGTTTTGAAATAAGTAACTTTAACTTCATCGACTTGTTTTCTTCACCTTTAAAGAGGAAAACTTTCAGAAATTTATTTTAATGATTGTTGAAAGAATACCTAAAAAATAGAATGACTTTCTTTTTTGAGCAACATCACTAGATGGGATTAGTATACATGAGTACAGAAACAAAATTAAATTGAAAAATTGTTTCCTAATAATCTAAGGAATATATTTTCAGGCATATTGTATGTTTTAGGCAGTAGATTCAATGACTGGGAACTCTGATGTGAAACAATTGGTTAACTAAGGTGTTCACTTAAAGAGCAAACAAGGAAGTGATGCTTATCAAATTAGATTAAAATGGCCTACAATGAAATTTGTTGAAAGCTGTCTTAAATATAAATTCTTTGACTTTAAAATAATTTCTTGAGTGGTCTCTTCATTATAGTGAGAAGATTTCATGGTAACTAAAATTGGTGGGTCAGTTTCAAGTTGTATTTATGCAGTTGAGGATTTTTAAATCTATTAATTAAACTGTTTGAATTTACTTAAAAAATACCCTCAGCCAAGTTGCTGTGCATTTTGCTAAATATGGAACTGGAGAAGTGGAGAGAGATCCAAAGATGAGTATAAATGAAGGTTTTCTTTTAACTTGTCAGAAAAGAGTAACTCTACTGATTGATTGATTTTGATCGTTATCAGTAGTGTAGGTTTCCTTAGTTTCCTGTTAGAACCTAAAGGGTGGCTGATGTCTTAAAAGTCCTAATCTTGTCGCCAGAAATTTATGAGCTTTTATTTACTCTTGTTTGTCACTTTGTAATACATAAGAATATGCTTATTTATTACATATTATACCACAATTTCTATAACTTGATTTTTGTTGGCTTTTTTTTGTTTGTTTTTTTGTTTGGAGATGGAGTCTTGCTCTGTTGCCCAGGTTGGAGTGCAGTGGCATGATTTCGACTCACTGCAGCCTCTACCTCCCAGGTTCAAGCAGTTCTCCTGCCTCAGCCTCCCAAGTAGCTGGGTTTACAGGTGCCCACTACCACACCTAGCTACTTTTTGTATTTTTGATAGAGATGGGTTTCACCCTGTTGGTTAGGCTCTTCTTGAGCTCCTGACCTCAAGTGATTCCGCAGCCTCCCAAAGTGCTGGGATTACAGGTGTGAGCCCCTGTACCTGGTGACATTTTTTGAATGACATTTTTGATCAGAATTGTTTTGCATGTTTCTTCTATCTTAAAGGCACTTTGCTGTCTAAGTTTACATTCTTAGTTCTGCTTTTAAGTAACTTTTTTTTTTTATGTTCCACACAAAAAGCAGAGGCCCTCTTGGTGAGGATTGTGAAGGGCTTTAGTTTGGGTGGTGATGTCTGTAATAAGAATAAAAGGTTAAAAAAAAAAAAAAAGAATAAAGGGTAGCTGATGGTGGTGGTGTATACAGAGATTAGGGTTCCTAAGAAAGAATAATAAAAATTTGCGAAGTTATCCCTATTTTTCTGATTTTTTTCAAAAAAGATAATTGTATTCATGGATTACTCGTGTAACTATTGTTACAATTTTTTTTTAAATAAAAGAATGATAATTATGCATGATGAAGATTAGATCTTTATGACTAATTTGGATTTTTGAGCAAGGGATTCAGAACTTGACAGATGCTTCTTGACTTACAGTGGGGCTATGTCAAGTCAAATGAGTTTAATTCTCAGATAAACTCATCCTAAAGGTGAAAAATTGTAAGTTGAATCACCTGTAATTGGGGACCATTTGTAATTGGGAGAATTCTGGAGACATTGAAATCATTAGTTATCAGTTAGATATAAGTATGTACCTTCAGAAAATTTTCCATAAAAAATTTGAATCATTATTGAAAATATATTTTCGAAATTATTCTGATTCATCAATAAGTTTGTTTGCGAAAGTTAATGACAATGATATAGAATTGAGTTTGTAGACCAAATTACATGGCATAGACATCTATGTGTTTAGACTAATATGACCTGAAAATGCCCTTTTTTGACTTAATGGGAACCAATTCTTGTTTGATGTTTCGTAACAGATTCTACTTTATTAATTCTGCTTGTTTTAGTTATATTCGGAGCATTCCAGTTGTTAATGAAGAAAACAGAGGTGATTTTTCCTATATTGGAAATTTGATGACAAAAGAATTCATAGGTCAACAATTGATTCTAATTATTAAGTCTTTGGATACCAATGAAGAAGGAGGAAGGTATATTTAAATGTTAACACTTATTCCAATTTGTTCTTCTAATTTCCTATATAGTAATATAGGCCTTTTTCAATATAACTAAACATATTTACCCTAGCTCTCTAAAGTGGTATAAAAAATTTTTTTTCCCCTTTTTCCTTCTACATATTTCCATATATACACATACATTTATTTTTCTAGTTCAGTTTTCTCAGACTAAACCAATAAAATTGTAGTTTTTGGTTAAAAGTTTCTATTTAGGTTTATTAAGGCCAGTAGCATTTTCTAAAATGTTGAATTATTTCTGGTATTTTGTCATTTTATCAGGTTGATTTATTAAAAATCATAGGATGTTTTTTGAAAATTATTTTTGTGTGGAATAAGAATATTTGACCTAAAGTCTGTGCATACAGATTTTTTACCTATTATAGTGATAAATGTAAGTGAAAGAACTGAGACAAATGTAATTAAGTCTGCAGAATAGGTGAATGTTAGAGAGAAAATATGTTTTGTCGTAATGATATTTAAATTAGTTCTTTTTGACTGCAGAAAAAAACTGCTGGCTATTTTACAGGAGATTCTTACTCTACCCACAATCCCAATATCCTTGGTTTCTTTTCTTGTTGGAAGACTACTACACATCATTATAGAAGATAATAAGAGAACACAAATTGTAAGTAATTTTCCTCATTGTTGATAAAGAGGTTTTGGCCAGTGACATTGAAGATCGTCTTTTTTTATTTTATTTTTTAAAGATGGGGTTTCACTATGTTGGTCATGCTGGTCTTGAACTCTCGACCTCAGGTGGTCCTCCTGCCTTGGCCTCCAAAGTGCTTGGATTACAGGAGTGAAACACCGCGCCCGGCCCTGAAGACTGTCTTATTTTCTCTTTAGAACTTTTGATTTTGTCTTTGTTTTGTTTTAGCTTAGTCTCTTTAATGAGTTTTAAAATTTCTTAAAACAAATTATCTCTTTTTCATACACAGAATATTTTTAAAATATCACCTTCTTCCTCTTAGTGTACCTGTCATTGATGAATCAGTTAAAAATGGAGCATATTTGGTAGGAAGTTACAAAGGGGGATGTGGTTTTGTCCATGAGGCAGTGGGTGCTAGTGTGTTTGAGAGCATACTCAAATTGTACATACTTGGTTTTAGAATCCCCTCTGACCCTTTCTGGCTTTGTGACTTTGGACAAGTTATTCAGTCTTTTTACTTGTCTGCAAATAAGAATAGCAATGAAACCTACCTTTCATTGTTCAGTGAGGTATTGCTTATAAAGTGCTTGATAAATACAGAAATAAATGTTTACTATAATACTATTTCAGTGTTATTTTTTTCTGGCATAGCCAAAAAAGACAGATCTGTATCATTTCTTTCAAAAAAATCATATAATTTCAGTTGCAGGTTAATTCATAGGTCATCTCTTCCAATCTCTCCTTTTATATACATCCCTTCTACAATTTTTATTTGGGAGGCAGCCTTTTCCTGATCAGCCAGTTCCAATTTACAAGTGGTTCTGAAAGGAAAGTCTTTCCTTATGCTGTTAATATTTGTGGATTGTGTACCCAAAGGAAGAATAAAAGGATATTTCATTTTTCTGTATTTAACTCCTACATAGCTGAACAAGAGAAGGATTGAGGATCTCAGGCAGAGAATTTAATGGTGTTTCATCTTAAGCACCATCATTCGCTTTTCTGTTTTTCAGACACTGTAGGAGGGATAATTTATTTTCAATGTCTGTGTGCCTGCTTCCCTTCCCTTCAAATAATTTCAGTTTGTAGTCAGGTATATATATATATATATATTTATTTATTTTCCTTCCTAAAATTGTCTAGCAAACAGAATGTGTGCTATTTCTACCTGTATATTTTTTTCTCTATTATTCAATATATGGTGGATACTACTTGGAGTTTTATATAGCATTTTGGTACTATTTGCTGATGTATCATACATATATTAAAGGATGTACTCTGAATCATAACTTATCAGGTTACAGAAATTATCTCAGAGATTCGGGCGCCCATTGTTACTGTTGGTGTTAATGATGATCCAGCTGATGCAAGAAAGAAAGAACTCAAGGTAAGTGGCTTATAAATAATATAAATAAAATAAGTGCTTGAGTGTAATGTTGTTGTACAAGTCTATTCTTTCCTCTTGATGTGCAGTTCTGAAAGTTTCTCACATAATCGTTGTTTAATTGTTAAACTATAGGAATATCTAAAATGTTACTATTTTATGTCAGTCTCAGAGATTTGCAGATCTCTATCAGGAAAATTACAAGTTTAAATTCTGGATAGTTATTAAATAATACTCCTGAGTTGCTGCAGATATTAACAGTTTTTGTTTAGTGTTGAAACAATTTATATCTTTTCTTAGATGGCTGAAATAAAAGTTAAGCTTATCGAAGCCAAAGAAGCTTTGGAAAATTGCATTGCCTTACAGGATTTTAATCGGGCATCAGAATTAAAAGAAGAAATAAAAGCATTAGAAGATGCCAGAAAAAACCTTTTGAAAGAGACAGAGCAACTTGAAATTAAAGAAGTCCACATAGAGAAGGTATAGGTAACTTTTTTCATACTAAATCTCAGATGTTGTTAATCATCTTAACTAAATCTTTTCTCTAACTCCCGGAATTGCCAAAATATATTTACTTTGGAGCAATATATAACAGTGACATGAATTAAAATGAAAAAGTTTTCCCCTGTTTCTATTTTTGGACTTCGAAAAGCCTTAATTATTATTAGGTCTTTATTTGCCGCCTTATCATGCTAATATCTAGAATCTGAAGTCTTTCTTCCCAGGGAAGCTAGCTTTCCAGTGGTTCACTTCTGAGTTTTCTGGGTTTTTTTGTTTCTGGTTTTTTTTTTGTCTTGAATGGTTTAAAAAAGGAAAATGCATCTATTTTTCTCTTATTTGTGGAAGATCCATGACCTTTCTTTTCTACTGCTAGCAAAATAATTTCTATGGTAACATGAGCCTTTCTTAAAGCTAAATTACTCTTGTGTTTTTAGAAAAAGCTAAGCAGCGTTGTTGTGTTTAATGAAATAATAAACTTAAATGTCTAGTAAAATTTAAAGCTTGCTTTACAGTAGTTCCTTTTTTTAAACAAATTAGTTTGTTAAAGTAGACTCTTAAATGGATTATTTCTTTCCTCTTGAAAGAAAATTTTTGTTAATGGTATTGATACTATTCTATCTTATAACAAATGATAAATATGTGAACATAAGATAGGTATCAATTAATATTTGATATCAACTTTAATTTCTTTTGGGATATTACCTTTTGTAATGAACATCATTTTTTATTATACTTTTAAAAGGGATTTGCTGATTATTCTCATAAAGAGAATGCTAAATAGGAGACCCTTCTATATAGGAGAGTTTCATGAGCTATGTTCTTGACTTCTTTTTTTTTTTGAGACAGAGTTTCGCTCTTGTTACCCAGGCTAGAGTGCAATGGCGCGATCTCGGCTCACCACAACCTCTGCCTCCTGGGTTCAGGCAATTCTCCTGCCTCAGCCTCCTGAGTAGCTGGGATTGCAGGCATGTGCCACCATGCCCAGCTAATTTTTTTCTGTTTTTAGTAGAGACGGGGTTTCACCATGTTGACCAGGATGGTCTTGATCTCTTGACCTCGTGATCTGCCTGCCTCGGCCTCCCAAAGTGCTGGGATTACAGGCTCGAGCCACCGTGCCCAGCCTTGTTCTTGACTTCTTTAGCGATAGAAATCCCAACGTCAGTTCCCACCTTCCAAAAGAGTATGCCTGAATTTTATTTTGATAGCTGGTAGCTTCTTTTGTTTGACAAAGTCTGTGGACCATAATAGGTTATTTGATTTGGAAAGTAAATTTAAAATAAAAACTGAAAATACCATCTGAAAATGACAAACGGTACGTCAAAATTAAAAAATTAGCAAAAGTAGTTTATCATGGTTAATATCATCTGTTTAACTTGACTTGCTTTGACCATTTATGTGTTCATTTGTCCTGTTTGAGGACTATTAAATCTGTTAAAGCACAACTTCATAGTAATAGATGCTATGATCATAGTAATAGATGCTATGATCATAGTAATAGATGCTATGATCAGGGAAGTATAGAGGTTTTATGGAGAGATAATCTAATGCTGGTAGAGTATTGTTGGCTTCCCCAGAGGAGGACATGTTTTATCCTGAGATTTGAATAAAAATAACAATGTAAACTAACAGTTAGAAGATACTTTTTCTGTGGTGGTCACAGCATTGCTTACTTCACAAATGTGAATTCCTTTTCTTAAATATAGGCCTATGATGTTAGTACTATTATTATCTTTATTTTACAAAGGGCAAGTAACTTGCCCAGCATCACACAGATAGTAAATGGTGGAGGCAGGATTTAAACCCAAGAAGTGGCTCTAGACTTGTGCTTTTAACTCATTCTGTGCTGTCTCTTCTCAATGAATTATGGAGGGAATGTTGTAGATAGATGGAACAACATCTGTGATGGTCCAAAAGTTAAAGAATGCTTGTTGTGTTTTAAAACTTCAGGTCCACATGACTAGAGAATTGGTGGGGAGAGGCAGGAGAAAAATCTGGGGAAAAATTAAGGGCTAGGTCATGTAAGGCCTTGCGTAAGCAATATTAAAAATTTTGTATTTTAAGGATCGTAGTGAACCACTAGTATTTTAAGTGGTTAGGTAACTCATATGTCTCAGATCACTGTTTTTCAGGAAATGCATAGGAGAGTAGTAAAAGCTTAGACAGGCATAATAGTTGGAAGACATACAGTAGGGTTGGGACACTTACAGATGATGGTAGCCTGAACAAGGTAATGCCAGTGGATATAGAAAGTAGTGATGAACTTGAGAGCTTTTTAGAAATGAGTAATCGGGAGAAAAGGGAGTCCAGAATATATCTTAGGTCTTTTGCTTTAGACAGCTGGGTAGATGGCGATGACAGTATGAAGACAGAGAACAAGGAAGAGGAGAGATTTGTGTAATGATGAGTTCTCTTTAGAACATTTTGAGTTTGAGGAGACTGTGGAACATCCAAGAGGAAATGTCTTTTAGCAGTTGCATATATGAATCTGAAACTTAGAAAATAGCTGGGCTAGCTCATAGATGATAAATGAGGTTGTCAGGTTGTTTTGTTTTGCTTTGTTTTGTTTTGTTTGAGACAGAGTCTCTCTCCGTCGCCCAGGCTGGAGTGCAGTGGCATGATCGCAGCTCTCTGCAACCTCTGCCTCCTGGGTTCAAGCGATTCTTGTGCTCCAGCCTCTCAAGTAGCTGGGACCACAGGTGTGTACCACTATGCTAATTTTTGTGTTTTAAGTACAGATGAAGTTTTGCCATGTTGACCAGGCTGCTCCCAAATTCCTGGCCTCGAGTGATTTACCCGCTTTGGCCTCCCCAAGTGCTGGGATTAAGGCATGAGCCATTGCGCCTGGCTGAAGTTGTCAATTTTAAAATCCTACCTCTACCATTTACTGTCTGTATGATAGCTGTAAGATCACTCACAGAGTCTATAGAGAGTGACAGTAAGCCCTACACAAAGCCCTGAGAAAGCAAACATTTAAGAGATGGGCAGAAGATATTACTAATGCTGAATATTTTGTCTTCATTTTAGAATGATGCTGAAACATTGCAGAAATGTCTTATTTTATGCTATGAATTGTTGAAGCAGATGTCCATTTCAACAGGCATAAGTGCAACTATGAATGGAATCATCGAATCTTTGGTTTGTTGGTGGCCTCTTCGGCTTTATTTTAGTCCAGTCCTTTCTTATTTTATAAGTGATGTGTTCTTTCAAAATAAAAAAAGTGAACAGATTACAATCTTAAATATCTGATAAGTATAAATGGTTAAAAAATAAATAAATAAATAAATATAGTAGCCACTTCATATTGTGAGAATTAAATAAGATAATGTATGTAAAGGACCTGATACATAAGTTAGAATCTTTTAAAGATTTGAAAAAATGATTTCATACTAGAAGGAGATACAGAATATCTTCATTGTTTGAATAGTAAGAGAGGAGATACTGAAACGTAACCAGGAATATTTAAGTACTGGAATCTTGCTATATAATGAGACTGAGTTGATTATATTATATGCCCTCTGAAAGGAATTTATTTATTATATTTAAAGGACTTTTTAAAATAACCCTTTGTAGGTAATTCCCATAGGTACACAAATACTGTAAGATTCTTCTAGAACATTACTTTCTGATAAGGAATATAGTATAAACCGTATATAACTTTACATTTGCTAGTAGCCACATTAAAAAAAAAAGTTAAAAGGATAATTTTAGTATATTAAATGTATCCAACTGTATTATTTGGATATATCCAATATATCAAAAATATTAATTATTTTATTTTTTACTCAATATTAAAACTTGCAGTGCTTTACATTCTGTTGCTAGGTCTTTACAGCACATCTTAAACTGGACTAGTCACATTTCAAGTGTTCAGTAGCCACATCATGAGGCTAATGGTCACAGTATTAGTTCAGTATTTTTTTGTTGTTGTTTTGATAGTACCACTTATCCAAAGCAAATTCTATATGTAGCCAGGCTCTTACAGAAGTATCTTAAAATTGTATTGACTTGGGACTAGTGAGAATTAGCCAGTGAATGTGATCTGAATTCTAATTCCTTGGTTGTCATGAGTTCCTAAATGTAGTAAAGAAAACCGATTTTAATAGTTTAGAGCTTCTGGAGAAATAATATTTTGTACTCAGCCATTAGAATTTAGCTTTATTTTTAGAAAAGCAATATCTTTAGTGAAAAGTAATGCTCTTTAAGTTGTACTTGGGTATTTTATGTCTGGCCCTACAAAATTGAGGTAGTAAATATGAAGACTGTATATAATGGATATACAGTGTTATGTGAAGAAGGGACACAAAATTGAATGGTCATAACGATATTAAGTGTATAAAAGTCTATGGCTAAAGATTGAAAGAGATTAGTAGAAGAATATAAAATATATTTGGATAAAAGTTATATTTTTATGAAGTTACTATGTTTTAAATAAAAAATTTAATAAATTATTCATTGGGAAAATATTCATAAATTCATTGAGGAAATATTTACTGAACATCTATTACATACATACTAACTTCTAGGAATAAAGTATACATGGTATACAAAAAAAAAAAAAAAAAGAGATACAGATTGTCCTTGTTGATCTGGTCAAGTGAGAGGAGCATCAGTGAAGTAAGTAAAAAGTGAAAGTTTGTGCTATTAGTGCTTGTTATGAAGAAAAACTATATGACCATATGTGAACTTATAATAACAGGATTTGACATATTCATTGAAGGTGATTCTGGTCTGATATTTGAGTAGACTTTATATGAAAAAGACAGAGAATGCTTAATATGGTAGCTGCCAGCCAAACATGGCTTATAAAAACTAGTCCAAAATGAGATATGCTGTAAGGACTAAAACATTGGGGATGGGAATGGTGGCTTACACCTGTAATCCTAATACATTGGGAGGCCAAGGCAGGTGGATGGCTTGAGCTCAGGAGTTGGAGACCACAAGAGTGGTCTCAATGCAACATGGTGAAACCCTATCTCTACAAAAATAAAATAGAATAATTAGCCAAGTGTGGCTCGAGCCTATGCTCCCAGCTACTTGGGAGGCTGAGGTAGGAGGATCAGTTGAGCCTAAGAGGCTGCAGTTGCAGTGAGCTGAGATTGTGCCACTGCACTTCAGCCTGGGTGACAGCATAAGACTCTGTCTCAAAAAAGAAAAAAAAAGAAAAGAAGAAACCATGTTGAGTTTCAAAGACTAGTACAAAGAACAGAAAGTAAGTTATCTTGTTAATAGTATTTATATTGATTAAATACTACAATTACAAGGTTTTGGTTATATTGAGTTAAATATATTAAAATTAGTTTCACCTTTTGTTTTTTAACTTTAATATGGCTACTACTTACATAAGTGGTTCCCATTTGTGGCTTTTATTATATTTCTGTTGGATAGCATTGAATCCAAATCAGACTAGTTGAACAAACTAAGAGCAAGAGGTAGCATGGTATAAGAAGATTGGGAAAGGAACTACACAATAGGGAATAGTATATGTCATGTTAAGGTGATTTATCTTGTTCTGTGAACATTAGGAAGCCATTGAGTCCCCTTTAGCAGGTGGAGGGGAGGTATCTCATGATCAGACTATTTTAGGAAGGTCATTCTGGCTGTTTAATACTTGCCTTTTCTTTAAAAGTGAAAAATGACATCTTTGAGTTAATAGGCAATAGGAAATGAAGTGGATCTATGAAATCATATGGAAATTGTCATTTTGAATATGATTTTAGTACACTATTATACATTTGTTACCCTGGTCAAAATTATTTTAATTTCTGATTCATTTCAGATTCTTCCTGGAATAATAAGTGTTCATCCTGTAGTAAGAAACCTGGCTGTTTTATGCTTGGGATGCTGTGGACTACAGAATAAGGATTTTGCAAGTAAACACTTTGTATTACTATTGCAGGTAGGATTTATCTTGTGTTAAGTCTCAGTTGTATTTTCTGAAATACTCTGTGGTGATAATGCTAATACTCTGAATTTATCTATTCTGGTGCTTATTGATGATGATTATTATGGATAATCTTTGGGGACTGAGTACTTTTTATCTTTTGATTTCTTATTAAAATGTGTTTGGAGAAAAAGATGAAATGCCAGTTATTTAAGATATTCTTTTAATCACATAGCACATACTTATTGAGTGCATATTATGTGCCAGCAACTGTTAAAGACTTTGAAAAAATAAAGTAGGTAGGTAGTGAATAAAACAAGATAAAAGGTGTTGTCTTAATGGAGCTTACATTCTAGAAGGGGAAACACAATGTGAAAAATAAGTATACAATATATCAGATGGAGAGAAGTAAAGCAAAGAAAGGGACTAAATGGGAAGGAGGAGAGGGAGCAGTTTGGTTGAGAAAGACCTCACTAATAAGTTGACATTTGGGCAAATACCAGAGGGAAGTGTGAGAGTGAACCACGTGGTTATCTGGGCTTCCAAGAAGGGGAAAAAGCAAGGGAAGAGGCCCTGGGGTGTAGGACTTTGGGTGTGTTCAGGGAACAAGAGAACATATGGCTAGGAAAGACTGAGCAAAGGGAAGAATAATAGGAAAAAGGGTTTGCTGGCAGCAGGATGTCCATGTCTTCTAGGACTTTATAGACTGTAAAGATGTCAGCTTTCACTATAAATGAGATGGAAAGGAATTGGAGGGCTTTGAATAGAAGATTGTTATGATCTCACTGGGCATAAGGTGGTGTAGACCAGGGAAGGGTTGGCAAACCATTTGTGTACAGAGCCAGAGAGTAAATATTTTTAGACTTTGTGGGCCATATGATCTATCTAAACTACTCAGCACTGCTGCTGTGTGAAAACATCTGTAGATAATGCATAAATGAATTAGTATGGCTGTAGTCCAGTAAAACTTTATTGTCAATGAAATTTGAATTTCATATAATTTTCACATGGAATACGTTTTCTTTTTTTAAAAATCATTTGAAAATGCAAAACTTCCTAACTTGCAGGCTATGCAAAAACAGGTGGTAGAATGGATTTGGGCTGTTTGCAGATCCCTCATATTAAATAGGTGTACAAGTATGGAAGCAGGGATACTAATAAGGAAGGTATTTGATATTCTAGGAAAGTGATGGTGATGGCTTAGATGACTGTTGTGGTTATTGAGGTTGTGAGCAGAAATGGTAATCTAAATTTGAAAATCAAGTTTAGGATTTGCTAATGAATCTGATGTGGTATGTGAGAGAAAGGTAGGCGTTAAATTAAAGATTTGGGGCAGAATAACTGTATGGATGAAGTTGTCTTTTCTTACGATGGGGAAAGCAGAGGAGCTGGTTTTACGGCAGACAGTATTGGGCATGATAAGTTTACAGTTTAAGGTACAAGTGGATATATTGAATAGGCATTTATATATGAGTTTGGAGTATAGGGCAGAGGTCCAAGATGGTGAGATGGAAGTCCTTATTCTATTGATATTTGTATTGCATCTGAGAGTATGCAAGGCTTAGAGAGGATGTTGCCTGAGGAATGAGTATAGATTGAATGAGTGTAGGGATCAACTTTGTAGGACCCTAAAGCCTCAGATAAAGGTCGGGGAGAAGAAGAGGAACTGGTAGGGGTTAAGGAGAATTGGACAGTAGAAGAGAAATGGTATGATTTCCTGGAAAGCAAGTGAATATAATATTTTAAAGATGATAGAATGACCCAGCTGTCCAGTGTTGCTTCATAATCGACCATTCTGAATTCACAATCATCCATTTCTGGCAAGCAGGAAGTGTTCTTGAAATTTCTTTAAAAGTTTTGAAAAATTAAGGCATTTTTTCTCAGTTCATTATTTTGACTGTTTTACAGGTGATTTTCATTTGTTCTAAAAGCCAAGTTATTTTATCAATTATCTAAATTTAATTACATTAAAGAATATAGTAAATTGGCTCACACCTTTGGAGCCTGTGTGTGAGCACTTTGGGAGGCTGAGGCTGGTGGATCTGAGGTCAGGTGTTTGAGCCTGGCCAATATGGTGAAACCCCGCCTTTACTAAAAATACAAAAATTAGCCAGGTGTGGTGGTGCGCACCTGTAATTCCAGCTACTCAGGAGGCTGAGACAGAAGAATTGTTTCAACCCAGGAGGCAGAGGTTGCAGTGAGCTGAGATTTTGCCATTTAACTCCAGCCTGTGCCATAGAGTGAGACTCTGTCTCAAAAAAAAAAAATTTTTTTTTAATAATATAAATACTGAACTCTGTATTTTTTCCATGGCTTTGAAATCTGTGTGCATTTTTAACGTTAGACTTATACAGGGTGCTGAGTTTTATGGTTTACCTCTTTTCATAAAGTAATCCAGATGAAAACTGAATTTACTATTAATGAATTCTAAATTCATTGAACTAATAAGAGAAAAATAAAACTTTATAACCTAGAATACTGTTCTAGTGAATGCCTTTCATTGCTTAGAATATAATGTTTTTCTCTTGACAGCTGGGCTAGAACATCAATATAATTGAACAGTTTTTCTGAATCTTAAAAAAATAAAATGGATGAAGGCATTGTTGATACTTTTTAAATAAAAGGAACGAAGAATATAATTCAGCCTGAGTCCAATTCCAGAAATTTTTATTGACTGTGAAGATTAACTTTTTCTTAAAGCATATAGCTCTAAATGTTATGGTTCAAATAAATAAAAATAACGTGTTTTTTTTTTTACATTGAAATTTTAACTATATCTTTGAAAAGCGACATTTTCTTTAGACTTGACACTGTCATTGAAATTTGACTAAGAAAAAAATAAGATGCATATTAATTTTATGTAAACAATAAAAACAGTTTACTGAATTTACTTTTTTTGGTGGGGAATATCTTGATTTAGGTTTTGCAAATTGATGATGTCACAATAAAAATAAGTGCTTTAAAGGCAATCTTTGACCAATTGATGATGTTTGGGATTGAACCATTTAAAACTAAAATCAAAACCCTTCACTGTGAAGGTATAGAAATAAACAGTGATGATGAACAAGAATCAAAAGAAGTTGAAGAGACTGCTACAGCTAAGAATGTGTTGAAACTCCTTTCTGATTTCTTAGATAGTGAGGTAAGAAATAATCCAGTCCTGTGATTATGAAATGCCATTTTCAGCATGTATTTGTTTATGCTCTTTATATTTTATTTTTTCCTACTGGGTTTTAAATTTGGATGCTTTCTCTTACTTTTTTAACATTGTATTTAAATCCTAACTTTCACGATCATACCTAATTTCTCACTATCAAATTGTATGTGCAAAGAAATGAAGTATAAACAAAAATGAAGTGATTATTAAAGGGGGTTGTTATTAATTTTTTATTTACATTGTATTTGTGATTTAGAGACTTTTAAGATTTATAAGAGTTTTAAGAAATAGTTTAGAATAATTTTATATTGGGAGGGTAGAAGATGTAAGATAGGGTATGCTATTGGATCTCTTTTAAGTACTCTTGAGCTACTATTTTTATAGCACGTTAAGCAACTGATTAAAAATTTTTTATACAGCTTATAGTTTTTCACTGAGGTGGATGTGAAAAACAAAAACTTACAAAAAATTGTTACAACAAAACTTAACAATTTAAATTTTTTGAGATAGGGTCTTGCTCCATCATCAGGTTGGAGTGCAGTGGTGCGATCATAGTTCACTGCCCCTTCACGTGCTGGTTTCAAGTGATCCTCCTGAAGAGCTGGGACAACAGGCATGTGCTGCCATGCCTGCTGATGTTTAAATTGTTGAGACAGGGTCTCGGTATGTTTCCCACACTGGTCTTGAACTCCTGGCCTTACACGATCTTCTTGCCTCAGGCTGTCAGGGTGCTTGGATTACAAGTGTGAGCCCTTGTGCTTGGCCACAACTAACACTGTTAATGTGAACAATTCATTGACATTTAGTACATTCAAAATGAAGGGCAACTAACACCTCTATCATATAATTTAAAACATTTTCATCATCCCAAAAGGAAACTACTCATTAAGCAGTTGCTCCTCATTCCCCCTTCTGCCAGCCATGACAACAACCAATCTCCACTCTGTGTCTATAGATTTAACTATTCTGGATATTTCATATAATTAGAATCATACAATATGTGACCTCTTTGTTTGGCTTTTTAAATTTAGTATAATGTTCTCAAGATTCATCCACATTGCATCTTGTACCAGTACTTCATTTTTTAAAAATAGCTGAATATTCCATTTTATGTATATACAGTGATTTGTTTATGCATTCATCCACTGAAGGACAGTTGGGCTATTTCTACCTTTTGGCTATTGTGAATAGTGCTGCTTGCTATGAACATGGCATGTATATGTATTTGTTTGAGTACCTGTTTTCAATTCTTTTGGGTATCTATATACCTAGGAATTAGGTTGCTGAGTCATTTAACTTTGAGAACTTGACAAAATGTTTTCCATAGTGACTGAACCATTTTGAATTTCCACCTGCAATGTACAAGGTTTTCCATTTCTCCACATCCTTGTCAACACTTAATGTTCCAGTTTTTTAAAAATTATAGCTATCCTATTATATGTGAAGTGCTACTTCATTGTGGCTTTGATTTGCAGTTCCCTAATGACTAGTGATGTTGAATATCTTTTCATCTGCTTCTTGGCCATTTGTATATTTTGTTTGGAAAAGTGTCTGTTCAAGACCTTTGCCCATTTTTAAAGTTATGTTGGTTGTCTTTATAGAGTTCTTTATGTAGTTTGGGTAGTAGATCCTTATCAGGTATAATTTGCAACTATTTTATTGTTTAAGTTGTTTTTTTGCTTTCTTGATACCTTAGGGATATTGAACATTTTTAATTTTGGAGATGCATTTATTTTTTTCTTTTGTTGCTTCTGCTTTTGGTGTCCTATCTAAGAATCCAGTGCTAAGTCCAAGTCATGAAGATTTATCCCTGTTTTCTTCTGAGAGTTTTCTGGCTTTAGCTTTTATATTTAGGCTGTTAATGCATTTTCAGTTAATATTTGTATATGGTCTAAGGTCCAGCTTCATTGTTTTGCCTGTGTACATCCAGTTGTCTTTTCCTTTGTCTTCTCTAGACTTGTTTTGTTTACTCTTTCTAGGAATGCCTTCTGCTTCTACATCTTCTGTTCCCATTCTACCCATTACTCAGACAAATTGCCACTCTTACCTATGGAGCTTTCACTATAGATAGGCACCTTCTTCTAATGTCAGCCGCCATTGCTGGGAATTTTCTATGTCTTAGAAACACTAAGCATTTAAATATATGTTTTGATTTTTATTTTCCAATAGTTATAAAAAGCTTTTGGTGCTTTTAAAAAATTTTAAGAAAATTGAATTTTTCATGGCTAGAGTAAGCATTTGTCTAGTCTCCTAGTCTTTTAGATTTGTCTAAAATTGTTAGTCTAGCTGTGAAGAAATAGTCTTTTTATATGTCTTTAAAGAATTGGTAATAACACAAATGATTTTTGGGTGATTCATATAAAAATATTGTAGAACAGCTACATTGTGAGGATTAAAAAGGAGATACAAATAAATGTCTTCTTATGAATGTCATCTTTGTTAGGTATCTGAACTTAGGACTGGAGCTGCGGAAGGACTAGCCAAGCTGATGTTCTCTGGGCTTTTGGTCAGCAGCAGGATTCTTTCTCGTCTTATTTTGTTATGGTACAATCCTGTGACTGAAGAGGATGTTCGACTTCGACATTGCCTAGGCGTGTTCTTCCCCATGTTTGCTTATGCAAGCAGGTATTGAGTCATAGGGGTAAATCAAAATCTGACTTGACATCAAATTCAGGTCCTTCATGAATTTATAACAATATTTTGTTGTTGGTACTTTTTCTATCTTTAGTGGATACATGATGAAATGACAATAACTTATATAGATTTTATCAAATTCAGGTCCTTCATGAATTTATAACAATATTTTGTTGTTGGTACTTTTTCTATCTTTAGTGGATACATGATGAAATGACAATAACTTGTATAGATTTTATCTATCTGAATTGTTGGCTCTTTCCTAGATGAAAATGTACTTTATCTTGATGAGCAAATTTTACACATAAAATTTTTGAATTTCATACGTAACAGTTTTTAGAGTCATGCTTTTTCTCTCATCAAATAATGTTCTGTTAACAAACTTTCAATTTGTTTCTCAATAGGACTAATCAGGAATGCTTTGAAGAAGCTTTTCTTCCAACCCTGCAAACACTGGCCAATGCCCCTGCATCTTCTCCTTTAGCTGAAGTTGATATCACAAATGTTGCTGAGTTACTTGTAGATTTGACAAGACCAAGTAGATTAAATCCTCAAGCCAAGACTTCTCAAGATTATCAGGTGAGTGAGGATGATAACTGCGTGCAGATCACTGTTTTGGTAAAATAATGTGTCTCAAAGACCCCTTGAAATACGAGGAACTGCATTTTGATCTTTAGACTTTTGTCTCAAACATATAACACAAAGCACAAAAAAGCAAGACCCTGGGAAATATGGAGAAATCATACGAAAACAGAAATCAGTGCTAACATTTTTGCTACTGAAAAGAAGTTACTAAAAATTCACCACCCCCACCATGCTCTTCCCTACCTAGTACTGACTGTTAATCTGAAGTAATAACCTATGTTATCTAGGACTCACCGAGTCTTCAAATGTTGGCTTACCTGCTATGCTTCTGGCACAAGGAAGCACAATGCAGAGAATAGAACTCACCTGACGCTTTTTTGGCTTTTAATTCAAAGAAGATAAATCAATTGCATACTGACTCACAGACTGAACTTATGCAGATTTTAAAAAATCCTTTAATGGCATTTGGTCAAACTTGTTACCACTTTTAAAATTTAATGTATTAGTGATTTCAGATGCTAACTGATTAAGTTGAAAGTATTACTCTTCTTTCGTTGTTTGATATTTAGTGATAGGCTACTCTGTTCAAGTCATATTTTGTATATTATTGGAAAGATAAGATTATAAAGGATATTAGGCAAAATTAGGTAAAGGTCAGTAATAGAGCTATTAAAGCACTTTATGACTTGAGACAAGGGCAAGACTCATGTGGTAGGAATGATGAGTACAGCATTAGTTTTAAAACTCATTGAGCAAAATTCAGTTAGGCCTTGTTGGGATTTGGGGAGTGGTTTGGGTAGAGGAAGGATGTTTTATTAAAGGTGATATATGTAGATGGTTATGCAAATATTGGGGAACTGTAGAAGGATTATTTTGGCTAAGGATCCTGAATAGGACTGTTAGGGCAGAACACTGGAGATAGATTATAGATTGCTTTAAAGGCCAATGTGGGGAATTTGGAGTTGGTCTTATTTGCAGTGGATTAACTATGCAGGGCTTATGAAGAAAGGGTTAATGTCATGAAAGCCAATTATTAGAAAGATTAATTTTGTGGTCAGTGATGGTTACATGAGATGAATTGGTGAGCGGAAAGAAAAGAATATTAATTAAGCAGTTGAAGAGCTGCATAATTAGCTTGTAGAAAAAGTACTAGAAAGTAATAGTATAAAGTAGAAAGAATAGAAATTGAGCTAATAAACAATTACGGGTACAAGAAGCTAAAAGAAAGAGCTTGAGAGGCACGGGAGATGGACTCCAGGAAAAATCTAAGTGTGTGTAACAGCAGTCTTCAAAGGAGCTGTTGACAGTTTACTTGGGAAGTACTCTCATGACTAGCATCTTGGAAGAGTGAGGGAAAAGTAATTTGGGGTATAGCACTAAGTTCCTCTACTGCTGTGCAAGCAAAGGCCCCAGCCGATCACATAGGGAATTCCAGAACTGGGATGTTCCTTTGAGTTGTTGAGAATGGAGACAAGTTGAGACATTGTACCTGTGCATTGGCCAGTCACTGGATTTGGACTAATCTTTGGGAGAAAAGGTATAACCTTGGACAAGGTCCACCGAAGTACAGTGTCATCAGCCTATATCAGAACTGCAGCTGGAAACTTTTACCCTCCAAAATGTGCAGCAACTGGGGAATGAGTGCTTCTTTCCTAAAGGGAGTAGAACTGGGTCCTATATCACAGCATCCACTACAAGAAGTCAAGAAGGGGAGCTTATTTTGGGGTGTGGGGGAATGTTAAATTTGGCTTTAGGCATTTTATATTTGGGATTATGGCAACACAATTAATTGGAAATGTTTATTAGATGTATAAGACTATATTATAATCATAATCGTTTTCAATTTACAAAGAATTTGTTCTTAATTTTCTAGGCCTTAACAGTACATGACAATTTGGCTATGAAAATTTGCAATGAGATTTTAACAAGTCCGTGCTCACCAGAACTACGAGTCTATACAAAAGCCTTGAGTTCTTTAGAACTCAGTAGCCATCTTGCAAAAGATCTTCTCGTTCTACTGATTGAGATTCTGGAGGTAAAGTAGTTTCTAATATATGCTGAAATATTTTGTGTTTATATTTATAAATGTAGAATTTACATGGCTGTATTAAACTATACATGTTAGCATATTGTGACTTATTTAAAGTATTTTCTTCATAAATTTCATATAGTGTTTTTAAACAACTTGATATGTATTGGTACTATTTTCAAAGATAATAGGAAATGCTGTGTTTATAAAATGTTAATAATGTTTTCTTTTATAGCAAGTAAAAGATAGGACATGTCTGAGAGCTCTGGAGAAAATCAAGGTTCAATTAGAAAAAGAAAATAAAGAATTTGGTGACCAAGCTGAAGCAGCACAGGATGCCAGCTTGACGACAACTATTTTTCAAAATGAAGATGGTAATGACATACTGACCAGAATATTTATAAGATTCTGTGCTTTTATTCTGTTCAAGTTTTGTTTTGGCCTGCATTTCTCAACAAATGACCATCTTTTTAGGAGTTTTGCTTTTCCAGTATTTAAATTTTCAAAAGGGTGATTTATAACTTTTCACTAGCTGCTAGAGGGACTGTATCATTTCAGTTTTTTAAGAACTGGACTTAAAAAGACAATTTAAAATATTTCATGAAGCTATCTTATTTATATTGTTTTATTATTTCCTTTAACAGAAAAGAGTAAAGAAGTATATATGACTCCTCTGAGGGGTGTAAAAGCAACCCAAGCATCAAAATCTACTCAGCAAAAGACTAACAGAGGTAGTATATGGATTGACCATCTTTATGATAAAAGTTTTAAATTTTATCTTCCAATGAAAAATACTTGTTTTGCAAGTTTTCTTATCTTTGTTTCCTTAGGAATAAAGATTTTAAAATGTCTTCGGCATCCTTAATTCTTTCAGTTGATGTCAGTTTTTGCCTTGTGTCTAAAGATTATAGAATCAGTGTTGCTTTAGGTGCTTTTGATTGAAAGAATTATGCTGCAAAAGATCATATTACAAAGGACAATTTGGGTGGAATTAAGATTTGGTTAAATGTTAGTTTTCTATTAGTTATTTCTGTTGTATCCTTCATTTAACTAAACATTAAAAAAAAATCCCTGTGGTATTTTTCTGGACTTTGTTCTCCTTCTATTCCCATCTTATTTCATATTTTCCCAACTTATTTCCCAAGGGCTATCCAACAATAGGGGATTTGTTGGTAAAGTAAATGCTGACTACTAGGGGATCACTTGGAAAAAAATCTGAAATTCAAGATATTTTCATTGGTTTATTATTTCCTTATTACAAAAGCAGTGCATGCTTATTACAGAAGAATCAGAAAGTACATCCAGGCAAACTATTAAAAAGAACACTAATAATTCCACCCATGAGCCAACCATGATTTTAATTTTAGAAATCCATTTTTTAAGGCCCTTTCTGATGCAGATTTAATTTTGTCTAAAATGGATTCTGGCCATAATATTGTTTTGTAACCAATAAATTACTTAAATACGAATTGCTGGATATTGTTCCAAATTTGTCCCATATTGTTGGATGTTTTCTTGGGGATAAATGTGTTAGTGAAAACAAGTAAGGAGTAGGAAATAAAGTGTAACATGAATGAAGTAGACCAGGTGTCCCCAAACTTTTTACACAGGGGGCCAGTTCACTGTCCCTCAGACCGTAGGAGGGCCACCACATACTGTGCTCCTCTCACTGACCACCAATGAAAGAGGTGCCCCTTCCTGAAGTGTGGCGGGGGGCTGGATAAATGGCCTCAGGGGGCCGCATGCAGCCCGCGGGCCGTAGTTTGGGGACGCCTGAAGTAGAGTATATAATTTTCAAACAGACTGTCACATTGAACAATTTGGTTTTGATCAGATTGTTTTTTGTTGTATATCACACAATGAGAACTCCATCCTTTTTAACAGACCAAACTTCATGTATTCATACTCTGTTTTATTTCTTATAAATGAGAAGCATCACAAGCCAAACTTTGTCTTACTCCTTAACCTTGTAAATTTCTAGTAAGTAGAATCTTTATAATCCCCAGTATATAAAGGTTCTAGTTTTTACATTGAAATATTATATTTTAGAACACATACTTGAATTCGTTGTGTATATAAGAAGCCATTATTACCTTACTGATTAATGTTTGTTCTATTTGTTTTTTATCACCTTTCAAGAAAAAAAAGTTTTATTTCTTTAGCACCTGTTTCTGCACCTAACCCTTAATTTTCAAGAGTCTTTCCATAGACTTTGTGCTATAGCATAATAGAAGCACTTTATGGTAACACAGTTTTTATATACTGTCCTTAAATACATAGAACTAATATTTGCCTTCTTTTAACTTGTTTAAAATTTCCTCATTTTCCCTTACTCATTATTAGTGCTTACAAAAGAAATTAAGTTTTAATCTTGCTTGGGTTCCTTTTTCTGTGGTAGTGATAACTGGTACCAAGATTGCTAGAACAAGTCGGAGATAGATGTGTTGAAAAGGATTGTTGTGTTGAAAACAAAGGATTTAGCTAGTCTGGAAACTAGATTAAAAATAATAAGCAACTGATAAATTCTGATAATGAATTATACTGTCTTCAAGGACAAAGAAAAGTGACAATTTCAGCTAGGACAAATAGGAGACGTCAGACTGCCGAGGCTGATTCTGAAAGGTATGTCATTCATGTCTAGACTAACAAAGGCCTATCTTCACTTTTTATGTGTAAAAGTAGAAACAAACTAATTTTCTTGTGATTGAGAGAAAATAACAAAATAGTGAAAACTAAAAGTAGCTGTTTTGGGTATTTAGTCTAAAATTCCATTATCAAGAGCATTTGACTTCTTGTGGCTTGTTTGCTTTTGCTTATTGGATGGCATGGTCTTTAGTACTGTCTTTAATATGTTGTTTCTGTTTCTGATTACATGACTATGTGACTCCTCTTTGATCTTTAGTTAACAAACTCTTGATTTCGATAATATTTGGGTTCTCTATACTTAGAATGATAGAATACTTCTGTCTATAACTTGGATATATTGTGTGTTAGAGTGTTTATTTTTGACTTCTGTCAAGCCACTGTTAAGAGTTTAAAGTTGGTAGCTGTCCTGTATTCATGTATTCATTGGCAAAATTGTATTATTTGTATTTTCAGTATATATCTTTACATTGTCTTGATTAAATTCAAGTGTATTTTAAGGGGAAACTGGTTTTTACTGTGTTTTCAAAATTTATTGCTTAAATCAAGAGAACTTAATTTTTTTTTTTTCACTTCTTGAGTTTCAAAGAAGTCTCTTTTGGACATTTATGGTCCTCATTTAATTACAAGCTTCATTACAAGTTTGTGGGTTTTTTTCCTGTATAACACCAGGTTCCCTTATACTTTAAAATCATTAGCTACGTTTTTCCATGATTCACTTTGCTGAATAGCTAAATCAGTGTTTTTTGATACTGTTTGAGAATTTAGTTTTCAGCTAAGTCAATGGAATCAGGCTATCAATTATACACTGATAGAATGTGAGTCAGAAACAAAAATGTTTTATTTATAAATAAGCTGGTTTTAAAACTTGTATCTAAATTCATGTATTTTCAACATCTAGTGATCATGAAGTTCCAGAACCAGAATCAGAAATGAAGATGAGACTACCAAGACGAGCCAAAACAGCAGCATTAGAAAAAAGTAAACTTAACCTTGCACAATTTCTCAATGAAGATGTGAGTTAGGAAAGATGATGGAGGTGGAATCCTTTAAAATTATGTCCAGTTACTTGCTTTAATAAAGTTACCTTTGTCAAAATCAGAAAAAACCTGATGCCTTTCTGAAGATTTTCTGCTGTGTACCTCCATATTACCTTGGCCTGTATTAAAGCATTAGGACAGCATCAGTTATTATAGTCCAGAGACCATTTGCATTAGTCACACAGATTTATCACAATCTGAGGTGGGCCTAGGAATCTCGTTTATTTTTTTATTTTTATTTTTTTTTGAGACGGAGTTTCGCTCTTGTTACCCAGGCTGGAGTGCAATGGCACGATCTCGGCTCACTGCAACCTCCGCCTCCTGGGTTCAGGCAATCCTCCTGCCTCAGCCTCCTGAGTAGCTGGGATTACAGGCACGTGCCACCATGCCCAGCTAATTTTTTGTATTTTTAGTAGAGACGGGGTTTCACCATGTTGACCAGGATGGTCTCAATCTCTTGAAACCCGCCTCGGCCTCCCAAAGTGCTGGGATTACAGGCTTGAGCCACCGCGCCCGGCTGGAATCTCATTTAATAATTTAAAGAGGCTCTCCAAATGATTCTCAAGAACTCTTTATGTTTAAAATCATGGCATTATGAAAAACTTTCAAGTATCACTAGCTAGTGTCTTGCATTTGAGAAGCTTATGACTTAGAACCAACAAAGATGAAACCTCCTCAGGACACATTTAACAAGTAACATTTCAAGGGAAAATGAAGTACCACAAACTGGCTAGAAAGGAGCTTATCACCAGTGAGGAAGACCAGTATGACGTTCAACAGTTATTTTGACAATCTTATTTTGTGATTCCTACAGTGAAAACAGTTTTAATGATGCTGTCTGCCTGGGAAGTCTCTTTCTAAAGTATTTGCATATGGGAGTCCTTGTTTTTGAGTGTTTCCTGGGTTAGGGAGGTGTCCACATAAATGTATTTGAACCATGAAGCTGCTCTCTATATTTCTGGCATAACAATATTTACTGTGGATAATAATTCTAGTGGGAAAATAATGTGACAGGAAGTTCTCTTGTATATACTCTACTAATTTATGAGCACTATTCACTGTCAATTTCATTTATTGTCTTTTGAAATTGACACTTGGCCTGACCTATGAAACTTGTACTGTATGAAATTGGTCCTCTTTTTCTGCAGTACCCAACAAAACACCTTTTCTCTTTATTATTCAGAAATGTCCTAACATGGATCTGTTTTAATAATTGTGCTTTTTAAAGGCTTATTTACTAGAGGCCATTTACTTAAGGTGAAGTTCTAAGATCCATCACTGGTTTTTAGAACTAAATTGTTACATGCTTCATAGAACTTATAAAAGGAGTCAAAGTTACAAAGCAAGAATACTTACTAAGCAAAAGGAAAATTGGTAATGATAGAAAGTCAACGAAAAATAGATGATTGTTCTTCATTCTGTTTGTCGGCTCTGTGTCCTGTGCTTTAAATTCCTTATGTGTTGTCATGTTAAAGATAATTTGCAGGGGGTTGGAAGAAGGACTGAAAAGGTACATTAAATGTGATAGGAAACATCTTAGAAATATAACAAACTAAAATCCCATTCACACATGGCTAGGCCATCCAAAAAAAAAGAAGCCATGTTCTCATATGGTTCACCTTACCAAAGCTTGCTTTCTCTGGCATGGGAAAAATGAATTTAAGCACCAAATTTTTTAATATTCTGAGTATTCAGTTTTTAGACACAGTCATGTAACCATTGCTGAAACTGTGCTTTGCACTATTAGAGTTAAAGGTAAGGGAATATCCTGCTTCTAAAAGTCATCCCTTTAAACTTTAAAATAAAAGGCTAAGGTACAATAAAACAGATGTAAATCCGTTTACCTTTTTCATTCAAAACTGATAACTTACAGAAACCAAATGGTATTCTTCTCTACCAAGAGGCACAGATTTGCTGAACAGTAAACATGCAATTGTACCATTGCTCTTAAAGCCCACAGACTCATAGGTTTAAAATACAGAGAAAGATCTGATCAGCTCAAATGTACCTGTGAATGGAAACATGCTATTCAATGATAATCTATGATCAACTTTTTTCTTCTGTACATATATAACTTTGAAGGAGATTTACTTCTAAGCAATACCTTTGCCTTTAACCAATTTTGCTTCGAGGTAGTTGGTATCCAACTGTTTTACAATTGCTCATGGGTCAGGTCATCATCACAAATCTTTACAATACTAGCTTTCTAAATCACAATGTATTATATATTAAAACTTTGTGCACAGAAATAAAACTGGGAACAATTATGTATTTAAACTTAGGGCATTAAAAATTCACATAATACCATTAAAAAGAGAAACATCAAAATCTGTTTATACTACAAAATTCCACAATGATCTGATGTAAAACATATAAAAACATATAAAGAATATAATCAAAATGATTAATGCTAATGATTTAATATAAAGACAAATCACAGGACTAGAAATACTTCAAGATCAATTGATAAATGCTTATTCAGAAGGAATTTTGACATACAAAATAAATAGTGCAAGTACTGCAATCTATTTCTCTTCACTTTTGAGATTTTGGTTATGAACTGTACAGCTCACTAGAGATGCTGTTGTCAAATTCAGATTCCATTCAATGGGACGATTAAGGCACATCTTAATGGGGCTCAAAGGGCAACTTGCTGTATTCCCATCAGACACATTCAGTTTCTCATCAGTTTTCATTTGTAGCATGCTGGAAGAAAAAGTGTAAGGCATTTTAGTTTTACTTTAGTTTCAAAGTAATTATCAACCTTGTAAAAACATTTAGTAGTAGTAGTGTTTAGACCTCTAAACTTTAGTGTACATAAGGCATTTATCCTGAAAATACAACAGTTTTATCTCCCATCTACTTATTGAACTAAATACAATGAACAATGCCACGTAAACTGTGTAACTTGAGAGGTCACATAGTACCGGAAAAGTAACACTGCATATATGGATTACATCAATATACATCAGAAAAGATAATTAACCTTGTTAAAGGATTCAACCCCTTAACCTACCCTTTTGTGGATCAGGATGAAAACCACTTTGAGGAAAAAAAGGGATCAACATTTGTTGAATGCCTCTTATGTTTTAGCCACTTTCACATGTTTTGTCTCATTTGAATTTCACAAAAGCCAAGGTTGGTTTGCTTATCCTCATAGTAAACAATAGAATCAAGTCTCTGAGAGTTAAGTACAAATATGCCTGAGGTCATACAGTCACCTGCCTGGAACTGGAATACAGCCCTTTCTCGAAATTTTCCTTATGCTTGTCTACTAGCTCTCTGATGAGGCTGGAAAATCCTCAGGAATTAAACTCATGGCCAGCTCATCAGAGGAGCATGTGGCATCCACAGGATACTTATTCTTGGTTGCCAATTTCAAAGACTTTTTTACATTGATGGGAAAGTTGGCTTATTTGGATTTACCTTAGGTTGGTCAGATCTCTTCAACATTATTTAATATACACACTCTGTTCTGGACTCGTGTCTTGTTCCACAAGTTTATGAGCACAGTTCCACAAGTTTATGAGCACCTACTGTTTCTAAATGTTCCCACCTAGGGAACCTTGCTCACCACTCTGCTTAACCAAACGTTACCCATGCATAAACCAATCTCACATATCTCAATTTGCTCTTAGTAAAACATTGCATTGGGTTGTGAACTATTTGGGGTTCTCCTTTATTATTTCATGTCTAATAGTCTTATAACCCCCCTCTAGATCTGAAGGAAAGGATGCTAACATTCTTTTCTTTGTGAAGATAAGCACAGTGCTAAATACACAGTAGCTACTCAAAAATTCAATGAACATTTATAAATAGCCTGTTGTGAAACATCTGGAGCAGAGTGTTACTCTTCAGAATCACAGAAATGTGAGTCGAAAGAGTCCACTGTGTAATGCATATGCCATCCCTAGTTTTAAGTACTACTTCTAGTCAGTGCACATCTTCAGATGTGAATCCTTACATTTATAAACTATTCAACAGGTTTCTAGTTCATTTGATATTCAAGTATGGTTAGTTCATTTGGACTACATCACTCCTAAGCTTTCTCCAACTGTAACTCTACAAATTTTCCTATTAGCAATGAGGCTCTGTCACATAATTAAGTGACCTGCTAGCGCTGGGAAATGGGAGCATCCAGACTCCAGCAGATCCCTCCTTGCAACCTCAACTAACCGACTCACATGCCATTCAATAAGCCAAATCCGTTATATCCTGTTTTACCACCACTAACACCTCACCGCGTTCTCCCTAAACAGTCCCAGTCCCACAGAATACAATTTCAATTTGTATAAATTGATACTAGACAAAATGACAAACTATCAAGTTGCTTAGTATGCATCAAAAGTAGTAAACCATAAACCATTTTTTGAAAAGTTAAAATGCATGTGATTAATAAATATTTAAAGTATATGCGACAAATGAAAGAGCTCCAAAATAATATTTTCATATCAGAAATAACTGACTTTAAAAAATTAACATTAATTACTGTTATTAAAATGAGGTCTTCAGAGACCTCATTTTTGTTTTGTTTTTCGAGTTAGCAAAACTCAGATAAAGCTGTATTTTTTTCCTTTCTCCAAGGACTGCTAGTCTTCATATTTTTATTGCATTTTCAAAGCAAAACTTTGATGTACACTTTTTTGAGAAACTCTAAGGCAA
Source organism: Saimiri boliviensis (assembly GCF_048565385.1). Classification (NCBI taxonomy): domain Eukaryota; kingdom Metazoa; phylum Chordata; class Mammalia; order Primates; family Cebidae; genus Saimiri; species Saimiri boliviensis. The sequence continues at coordinate 16,819,076 of NC_133451.1, forward strand.
GCCATAAAAATACAATTATAATAATCAAGATAGTTTGGTAGGCAAGTATAGCAAGTATTAAACTCCAAAAAAGAAAATAAAGGCATAGAACAAACAATCATGGTCATAAATAAAAACAAATTTTGTGTTTTTTTGCTATTTGTTTGACTAAGATGTTTTCACCAGAGAATACTTTAATAACTACATGAATTTCCTTTTCAAAAAACTTAAGGAAGTTTTCTTAAGTAACTTTTCCAGAATGGTATACTATAAATTTGGGTACACAGATCCTACAGGTACACAAAACTATACTTACCTATGGGAAGAAAATGTCAGTTTTGAAAAAAAGGCTAAATTTACTAATTTACAGCTTGACATTTAATTCATATATACTTAAAAAACAGTGGATATGCAAAGTTTGGGCAGTACTGCTCTATGGAACTCTTAGAAGAATACAGCTATCTTAGGACATGCTGGAACCAGAGGCAATAGACCATTACAGCTAGAAAGTACCTTTCTAGGTGTTTGTTTTTCGAGATAGGGTCTTGCTCTGTGGCCCAGGTTGGAGTGCAGTGGTGCCATCATGGCTCACTGCAGCCTCCAACTCCTGTGCTCAAACAATCCCTCTGCCTTGGCTTCCCAAATAGCTGGGAATATAGGTGTGTGCCACCACACCCACATAATTTTTAAATTTTTTGAACAGACAGCGTCTTGCTGTATTTCCCAGGCTAGTCTCAAATTCCTGGCCTTAAGCAGCCCTCCTGCCTTAGCCTCCCAAAGCACTGGGATTATAGGCGTGAGCCACCACAATTGGCCAGATTTTATTTTTTTAAGAGGTAGGGAAACTAAGGGGTAGGAAAATAAGCTGCCCCTCTTTTGAGTCTTCTAAAACCAGATATATGTGGACTAACATAAGAACCTGGTTTTCTGATTAGTACTTAACTGATGTTCATTTCAATTCCATTTTCAACACCAGAGTCAATGAAACTATTTAACATTTATTGAGGAAGTATTAGAAAGTGCTTTTGTGATATAAAGATGAGGAAGACACAGTCATTGCTTTCAGAGAGTATGCAATCTAAAAGATTTTCAATAAATACTCCTTTATATTTGGAAATTAAAATTTTGACTAGTTAGGTTTAATGTCAGGAATTTGCCGTATAATCATACACATTTGTACAAAGTGAAAAATAAATGTTCTCAACGTTTGATGCCATTTTTATATAATGTTTTTGGTCTTTTGCATTTTTAAAATAGATAATACATTTACAAAATTAAAAACATCAATCAGTGCATAATCCCAGCACTATAGGAGGCTGAGGTAGATGGATTGGTTGAGCCCAGGAGTCTGAGGCCAGCCTGCACAACATGGCAAAACCCCTACAAATAATACAAAATTAGCTAGGCATGGTGATGTGTGCCTGTAGTGCCAGCTACTTGGAAGGCTGAGGTGGGAGGATTGCTTGAGCCTGGTGGAGGCTGCAGTGTGCTGAGATTGTGCCATTGCACTCCAGTCTGGGCAACCCCTGTCTCAAAAAAGAAAAAAATCAATCAGTGAAAAATGTCACATAATGGAAAGAACTGCCTGTCAGTGCTCCTAGCCCCTCTTTTGGGGCAGCTATTACCATTTTATTGCCTTTTCTTCAGATAGTCATCTCACACTGAAATATGAAGGTATCTGTATTTCAACTCTCTCCCCTTACACAATTCTACCATTCTATATACTGTTATGTATCTTGCTTTAAAATATGTATTTTGGATATTGTTTCATATTTGTACAATGAATTCTCAATTCTTTTAACAGCTACATAGAATTCCACTTTGTGGATAAATCATAATTGATGTTATCAGTTCTCAATTGACAGAATTTTGGCTGTATTAATCTATTGTATAAAATAGCAATGATGCATTGAATATTCTGACATGTGTTCAAGTATATCCATAGAGTTGATTAGGAGTAGAATAGCTGGGTCAAAGGGTGCTTTTACATTTTTGATATTATCAAAATGCCCTTCAGAGGCTGTACCATTTTACACTTTGACCAACAATGTGTGAAAATCTTTCATTCCTTACTCTAACCAATAATGTATAATAAAACTTACAGATCTTTGAAATCTGATGTTAAAAAGTGGCATACTATTGCTTTAATTTGCATTTCTCTTATGAATAAGGCTAAGCATATTTTAATGTTTTAGAAGCCATATGTTTCCTTTTTATGTTTTCTTTGCCAATTAGGATAATCTTTTTCATGTAGTTATGAAAATTAATTTGTTGTATAGTGATTTATGATCCCACTCTCTTTCCACCCTATCCAGTTTATTAGTTTATATCTGTTTATGGTGATTTTCTCATGAGTCCATTCTAAATTCTATGTCATTAGATTTATCACTCTTATTTCGTGGCTTCTCTGTTTCATAAAATGATTAGAAAGCTGAAAGCAGTAGCAGTAAGTGATCTGAGAAAATGACTTTAAGAATCTATACCCCGGATTCTAATAAAAGCTCAGCAATAGTATGTATACAGTGGTACTCCTGAAAATAGAGTTGGGGAAAAGAATGTAAAGACCTGGGCTCAAGTTCTGACAATCATCAGCCTACGACCTCGGACAAGTAACCTTAACCTCCTGCCTCATTTTCTTCATAAGAAAAAAAAAAATCGCTGTTTACCTTATGAGTTGTTGTGACAATTTAATGACAGCCAATTAACATGCTTTAAAAACCATAAGGAACTCTATACAAAGGTTGAATTTACCATTGCATATTTTGGTGAAAAGAAAAAGAAGTGGGAAGAGAAGTGCTTATCATAAGTAAGGCCTCTTCTCTATCAAACTAGGAAACTAATAGAGGTAAGGGTTGAACAAGGGCATGGAGAGACTGAAATGGTTACGTAGGCATTTAAGCCTATTGTCAATTCTTCAGTAATCTCATGGACCCAAAGATAAAGTCCATCTCCACCACCTGAATGGTAGTTTATAGAGTATGTGCATTTGCAAAGTGTAAAAGGGAGGCGGGAAGAGATAGCATGGGGAGAAATGACAGATACAGGTGAGGGGACGGAAGGCAGCAAACCACACTGCCAAGTGTGTACCTATGCAACAATCTTGCATGTTCATCTCATGTACCCCAAAACCTAAAATGCAATAAAAAAAAAAAGAAAAACAAACAAACAAAAAATGATTAAAAAAAAAAAAAAGATGGAAACATCTTGAGCACCATAGAAATCCAAAGAATTATCATTTGTGATTTAAGTTAATGATTATTGATAAGTCTAATCTTCACAAAAGTAAAAATGTATCTAATTCTAATAACTTAAACTTGTATTGCTGGAGATATGCAATGTTCATTTCTGTCATGGGGCAATAAACTTGAGTGTTAGCTAGCCGACTCTTGCAAGAAACATATGTTGGTGTAACTAAGACAGGTCTGAAAATATCACTTATAGAGCAGAAGCTACATACCAGGCAGTGTACTGAAAGCCTTTTTTTTTTTTTTTAAACATTACCATATTCAATCCTAACAGTTATTCACTGAAGATCAGAAAAGTAAAATGACTTGCCCAGCCACACAACTAGTAAATGGAAGTCTCCAGGGCCTATGATCTATTATCTTGTACTGTACTGCATACTGACTCTTGAATTGTTCTAATTCTGTCATGATACTGCATGTTAATACCCATTTTTTTTTTTTTAATGGAATCTCACTCTGTTACCAGGGTGGAGTGCAGTGATACAATCTAGGCTCACTGCAACCTCTGCTTCCTGGGTTCAACTGATTCTCCTGCCTCAGCCTCCTGAGTAACTGAGACTACAGGTGCACTTCACCATGCCCAGCTAATTTCTGTATTTTTTTGTAGAGATGGGGTTTCACCATGTTGGCCAGGATGATCCTGATCTCTTGAACTCATGATCTGCCAGCCTCGGCCTCCCAACCTGTTGGGATTATAGGCGTGAGCCACTGTGGCTAGTCAATACCTGCTTTTCTATTCTTCAGAATGCTTAACATGCGAGATTAGTGGACAAGTGTCTGGTTTATAGGTTTCAAACAGAAAGATATGTCTAAGGCTATATTGCAACTCTATCCAGGAGAGTTAAATATTTAATGCATGAAGTCTTCTCATGGCATTAACTAAATAAGGAACTGCTACTCATATCCTTTAATTCCTGAAAGAGGAGAATAGTGTTAGGGCATAGACTGACATGTTTTTGAGACTTAACAGAATATTCTTTAGGTCAAGCATTTCAGGGAACACAAGTTCATCTTTTCAAAGGGAGAAGTCAGCTGTATCACAGATAAACGGCTCTGGAACAAGATTTGGACTTGGAACAGTTAATGTATTTGATGCTGTCAAATTTGAACTCATCTGTTTAACTCCAAATTCTGGATAAGGCTTACTTTCTTCTGGAATGGTGTTACTACAGTAAAAATTTACTGACTAAATATTATGGCTAAGCTCCGTCCTATAGCTTGATGGCTCCACAAATCTATCCAAATATCATGATAGGGTTGTTAAGTGCACAAACCTAAATGGGAGAACCTTCATGAAGGTCATTTATCCTTCTCTCACACCCTCAACCGGTACCTACTTAAAATATTAGTAGTATATAAAAAAAGGGATGGTATCTTCTTTAAGAGTTTTGCAGCTTGAGGGTTTTGCAGGATGAGAAAGTATTCAGAAATTACCAGAATAAAACAGCAGCATGCAATAAATATAGAGTAACTAAGGACTAAGGTATTACAGAGAAGGGAAGATTAATCCCAGCAGAGTGGGGAGTCAAAGGGAAGAAACATTTGATAAAGGACTTTAGGGATAGGGGATGTTAGTAAGCTGAGGCAGAAGGAAGATTTGTAGAGCTTGAGTTCTGATCCTGAGTCCAATCACTGGCCAGCTAAGTGCACACTTCTTCATCTTTCTAAGCTTCAATGAAGGTAATGAAAGTCACTACCTTTTATGGTTAAGGGATTGTTAAATGAATTTATATAAAGCACTTGGCATAGAGAAGAGAATGCACATAAGATGCTCAGCATTTTGACTGAACATATAATAAGAACACAGTAATTGTGAGTTAATGTTATTACTATTAACAAAACATAAGCCAATCAAAGGTACCTGTGTTTTCACTGGTGATACAATATGGCAGATATGTGTATGATTTGTTTCTGTACTGTACCATATTTGGTTATTCCTATAATTCTCCTAAACAGATATAATGATTTAATCTGTATACACAGGTAATACAGTTGTTTACTTTTGAGTCCCTGGGCTTAAGGGAGACCAAAAGATCTAGCCTGGTAAGCACAGTTTGTAAGGGTGACCATGAGGTTTAAAATTTGAATAAATCCTTTCTTTTGGTTGGCAAACAGTTAAGTTTAGATTGTAGTTGCCTTTTTTTTTTTTTAATTTAGTTTTTTTCAAAAATTTCCTTTGGTAGGATACTGATGAATTTAAAGCCTTTGGTAGATTAATTAGAAAATTTAAAAAACACTTATAGACTTTTTCTTTACTTGTGATTATTATATTTGGAGTCAAAGAACATTATGGTTAAGAATGAAACTTTGAAGACCAACAGTCTTGGGCTATAAATCTAGATTTGCAATTTGCTACAGCTAATGTTAGGAAAATTATATTTACTTTGTTTTGAATATAAAGGTGATACAAAGATTGGCACTCTGGTGCATAGCGTGTGCTTAATAACTGGAAGTGTTACACCATTAAGCAAACCACGGCAGTCAGGAATTCACAAGAAAACATCTACAATAAAAATAGTTTTCTAATGAGAAATGAGAGAGCCACCTGAATTTTTAGTTGAATGGAAATGAAGGAAATCATAGTTGGATTAATGGCAGAGAACCAATAGTCTTCAGAAATTAATGAATACTGCACTGTTTTGAAATTCAGAAATGATCCTTGGCCATGTAGGAACAAAAAAGACTTTCCCTGAATTTCTTAATGAGCTTGTTTATGAAATTAGTGCAACACAAGTGAACTGTCCGTAAAGCAGTATCTTAAATAAAATAAGTTATTCAAATACCCAGCAAAGATACATGATTCAGCTACCTTTATAAAAAGAATAAAAATAGGAAGTTTTAGTAATGTAAAATTAAAAGCAATTAGCACATTGTTGGTCTAAAACAATGCCAACCAACTGTAAAAGACTGCAGAAACTGACATGGTTTATAATGTTCTGAGACCCTGTTTGCATCTGCCTTTTTAAGAACTTACCAATGATCATAATCTTTCTTTTTATATACTATCAGTATCAAATTGATTGCATTAATAGTTCCAACTCTTTACTCATCCTTACATTTACTTTGCCTCATAGTTTTGCGGTGTTTTCCCATTCTGCCTTACCCACGTGATTTGCTCTCGCAATAGCACCTTAGCAAATATGATGGAAGCTGAAGCTTGAGAAAAATTGCTTGGGCAAACCCGCTGAGTTAGTGTGAGGGGCACATGGACCAGAGATAAATGTCCCACCTGATAGTCAGCTAACACCAGGTCATATGAGGGAGCCCAGCCAAGATCAGATGAACATCCTAGTCTTATCTGCCAATCACAGACTGATGAATAAAATAAAAAATGCTTACTTATTTTAAGCTAATAAGTTTTGGGGTAGCTTGTAAATAGCATTATTGTGGCAATAAATAATAAACCATCTCTTTTCAATTGAATCCTCACAATGATGCTTAACGAAGTACAATGTCTCCCATTCTTTAAAAAACAAATAAAAAACAAGACTTTACTCAATCTTTTTTCTCAAGGTAACAGTTTTATAACTAGATTACTTTAAGGAGTTAACCTATACTTTCTGTCACCATCCTTAGCTCTTCATTCCTTAAGCTATTCCAGTATGGCTTCTGGTGCTTTTACTCCATGAAAATAACACTTACTAAAGCCATGAATGACACTCACATTGATAATTCCAATGAATTTTAGTTTTTGCCCCCTTGGCAGCATTCAATACTATTGACCATTTCTTCTGCTATGGACTTGTGTTTCTCCTAAATACATATGTTGAAGCCCTAACCCTGAAAGTGACTGTAGTTGGGGACAGGACCTTTATGAGGTAATTAATGTCCTAAGAGTGAAGCTCTAGTCTGTTAAGATTGGTGTTCTTTTAAGAGGAGGAAGAGAAACCAGAGGGTCCACTCTGCCATGTGAGGACACAGCAAGAAGGGGGCTATTGAAGTCCATGATCAACCTGCTGGACCTTGATCTTGGACTTTCCAGCCTCCAAAACTTTGAGAAAATAATTATCTGTGGTTTAAGCCATACAGTCTATGTTATTTTTTTTTTTGCGGTAGCCCAAGGAGACTAAACTACTATCTTTCATGAAACTCACTGCTTTTGGCTTTTGAGACAAAACACACTTTACTCTTGCCTCTTTCACACCAAGTCATCCTACTTTACTTGGATAATAAAGCTTGGAATTTCTCAAGGACGTGTCCTAAGCTTTCTTTTCTCCTTTATTCTATACACTCTTTAGGGGTCCTCAACCCTACTCACAGTTTTAGTCATTAATGATATCCTAGATGTCTCAACTCCATCCACAGCTTATGCATTACTTATTCCGAAAGGATTACCCTGACAACTCAACCTAAAGTAGCTCCCCCTAGAAACTTCTATCATCCAATTTCATTAACACAATTTATCACTGCTTTATGTTTTCTATTATTGTTTTTCTCTCTTACTAAAATACAGACTGATGAGAATAGAGATCCTTGTTGGTCTTGTTCAGTATTTTATCTGCAGTACTTGGCACATAGGAACTGGATAAATATTTGCTGAAAGAATAAATCTGATTTCTACTTCTGGCCATGATGAAGTAATAGGGTAGCAGGGACCAGATCTGTGGCTTACTGCCTGGAGAGTTTTCAGGCTGCATGATAGGGAGAGAATCCCAACAGAACTTGGAAATATTCTTGAGCTGGGGAGAGAGTGACTGGAGTTCACGAAGTCCCAGGTGACTAGAATCTGTGGGTCAGAGTATAGGAGAGAGATGGGGGTAGAGGGAGAAAGCAGAGAGAAACAGTCAGAGAGAGATCTGTGGAGGATTTTCTTCGGGTCTAAAGATAAATAAATACTGATCAGTGGATAAGTATTTCCCAAGTCTGGAAAAGAATCAATGAAAAGAACCAGGTAATCACTTTCTGAAGGCTATATAGAACTAGATATAATTGACCTTCTGACACATGGAGCATTTAGTAAAGTCCTCAGGTGGGTACTGAATTGCCTCTATAGTGAGGTCAACTCACTTAGCCCTGGAGTAGGGCTCCTTTTTTTTTTTTTTTTTTGAGATGGAGTCTCATTCTGTCACTGAGGTTGGAGCACAATGGCGCGATCGTGGCTCACTGCAACCTCCACCTCCTGGGTTCAAGCGATTCTGCCTCAGCCTCCTGAGGAGCTGAGATTACAGGTACACACCACCACACCAGGCTCATTTTTGTATTTTTAGTAGAGACGGGGTTTCACCATGTTGGTCAGGCTGGTCTTGAACTCCTGACCTCATGATCTGCCTGCCTCGGCCTCCTAAAGTGCTGGAATTACAGGTGCAAGCCACCACACCCAGCCTGAGCAGGGCTTCTTAACATCAGCTTCACTGACATTTGAGGCAGGTAATTCTTTGTTGTTGGGGGCTGTGCTGGGCACTATAGAATTTTTAGTAGCATCCTTAGATTTTATCCACTAGATGCCAATATTACCTTCTCAATATGACAGTACAGTGTCTCTGTCCATGACCAAATATCCTCTATGAGGCAAAATCATCCCTAGTTGTGAATTACTGTCTGAGATTAAAGGCTGTTCTGGCTCTGCCCAACAATGCTAAAGACTTGAAATAATCAAAATGTTTAATAAGTTAACAGTGTCCCAGAACAAAGCCCAAGAACATATAACATTGCAAAAATTCCAGTGTACAATAATACAAAATTCACAACATCTGGCATCCCACCAAAAATTACCATGCATGCAAATAAAAGGAAAATATTCATAATGAGGAGAAGAAAATCATTAAAGAATAAAGAAATAACACAGATTGTGAAATTAGTACATGAGGATGTTAATGCAGATATTTTAAATACACTTCTTTAGTTCAAGAAGCTGAAGAATGCAGAAGCATGACATGGACAAATATGGTAGATATAAGGAATACTGAATTTGAATTTCTAGAGTTGACATACAATTTATGAAATAAAAAATATCCTAAATGGTATTAATACCAGATTAGACAATGCCAAATAAATAATTAGTGAACTTAAAAACACAGGAAGAGTACTATGCAGAATGAAAATAAAAAAATAAAAATGAATAGCGTGTCAGTGACCTGTGGGATAAAATACATGTGATTTACATTCCAGAAGGAGAGTGGAGAGGGACAGAAGTATATTCAAAGCAATGATGGCTACAAAATGTCCAAATGTGATTAAAAGCATAAACTGACATATTCAAGGAGTGCAACAAACTGCAAGCAGAAAAAACATAAAGGCAACCATGCCAAGCCCTTTGCTAATCAAACTGTTGACAACCAGTGATAAAGAGAAAATCTTTAAAGCATCTGGCAGGAAAAAGAACATACAAAGGAGCAAATAGAAGAATGATTTACCCATCTTCAGAAACAATACAAGCAAGAAGCTAGTAGAACAATTATCTGTAAAGTACAGACAGTCTCTGGCTTAGGATGATTCAACTTAGAATTTTTCAGCTTTTCAGTGGTGTGAAAGTGATAGGCATTTAGCAGAGACCACGCTTTGAGTGCCCATACAACCATTCTGTTTTTCAACGTCAGTATTCTATAAATGACACAAGATAGCCAACATTTTATTGTAAAATAGGCTTTGTGTTTAATACTTTTGCCCAACTGTAGGCTAAGGTAAGTATTCTGAGGACACTTAAGGTAGGCGAGGCTAGGCTATGATATTCCATAGGTTAAGTGTATTAAATGCACTTTTGACATACAGTATTTTCAACTTACAAGGGTTTATCGGGAGGAGCTTGAACTCCATCATAAGTTTTCTCTTAGTATTAAAAGAAAAATATGGTCAATTTTGAAATCCACATTCAGGAAAAATATATTTAAAAAAAGAAATACAGACTTTTATAGACATACAAAGGCAGAATGAATTAATCAACAGCAGACCCGCACTACAAGAAAGGAGGTCATTCGGGTAGAATAAAAGATATCATATAGAAATCGGGATCTGTACATAAGAATGAAGAACACCAGAAATGATAAATTCAGGGAAAAATACTTATTTTCCTCTTTTAAAAATATCTGAATAACCATGTAAAGAAAAAATCAGAACAATGTACTGTGAGGTTTATAACATTTACAGAAATAAAAGCACTGCAGATATATGGTTATAACAACTTCAGCAAAGTTTCAGGATAAAAAAAAATCACTGTACAAAAGTCAGTAGCATTTTTATATACCAACAACCATCCAAGCTGAGAACCAAATCAAGAAAGCAATCCCATTCACAGTAGCCACAAAAGAATAAAATTTGTAGGAATTTATTCTTTATTCTTAGGCACAGTTAACCAGAGAGGTGAAAGATCTCTACAAAGAGAATTACAAAACACTGCTCAAAGAAATCAGAGATGACACAAACAAATGGAAAAACGTTCCATGATTGCGGATAAGAAAAATCAATATTGTTAAAATGACCAGATTGCCCAAAGACTTTTAGAGATTCAATGTTTTACTATCAAACTACCAATGACATTCCTATGGAACCAACAAAGAAAGTGAATAGCTAAGACAATTCTAAATCAAAAGAACAAAGCTGGAGGCATCACATTACCTGACTTTGAACTATACTACAAGGCTACTGTACTAGTCCATTTACATGCTGTTGATAAAAACATACCCAAGACTGGGCAATTTACAAAGAAGAGACTTAATGGAGAACTCACAGTTCCACGTGGCTGGGGAAGTCTCACAATCATGGTGGAAGGTGAAAAGCACACCTCACAGGGTGACAGACAGGAGAAGAGAGCTTGCACAGGAAAACCTCCCTTAGAATAACCATCAGATCTCATGAGACACTCACTACCACAAGAACAGCACCAGAAAGACCTGCCCCCATGATTCAATTACTTCCCACCAACACGTAGAAATTCAAGATAAGATTTGGGTGGGGACACAGCCAAACCATAGCATTCTGCCCTGGCTTCTCCCAAATCTCATATCCTCACATTTCAAAACCAATCGTATCTTCCCAACAGTCTCCCACAGTCTTAACTCATTTCAGCAGTAACTCAAAAGTCCACAGTCCAAAGTCTCTTCTGAGACAAGGCAAGTCCCTTCCGCCTATAAGCCTGTAAAATCCAAAGCAAGTTAGTTATGTACTTCCTAGATACAATGAGGACACAGGCATTGGGTAAATACAGCCATTCCAAATCTGAGACATTGGCCAAAACAAAGGGGCTACAGGTCCCATGTAATTCCAAAATCCAGCAGGGCAGTAAAATCTTAAGGCTCCAAAATGATCTCCTTTGACTCCATGTCTCATATCCAGGTCACGCTGATGGAACAGATGGGTTACCATGGTGGTCCTGGGCAGCTCTGCCCCTGTGGTTTTGCAGGGTATAGCTCCCTGCTGGCTGCTTTCATGGGATGGCGCTGAGTGTCTTAGGCTTTTCCAGGTGCACAGTGCAAGCTGTTGGTGGAGCTACCATTTTGGGGTCTAGAGGACTATGGCCCTCTTTTCATAGCTCCATTAGGCAGTTTCCCAGTAGGGACTCTGTATGGGGGCTCTAACTTCACATTTCCCTTCTGCACTGCCCCAGCAGATGCTCTCTATGAGGGCCCTGCCCCTGCAGCAATCTTTTGCCTGGGTATAAAGGCATTTCCATACATCTTCTGAAATCTAGGCAGAGGTTCTCAAACCTCAGCTTTTGAGCTCTGTGCATCCGCAGGCTCAACACCATTTAGAAGCTGCCAAAGCATTGGGGCATCTACCCTCTGAAGCAGCAACAGCCTGAACTGTACCTTGGCCCCTTTTAGCCACAGCTGGAGTGGCTGGCATGCAGGGCACCAAGTCCCTAGACTGCACACAGCACAGGGACCCCATGAAACCACTTTCTGCATTTCCTTCTAGGCCTCTGGGTGTGGATGGGAGGAGCTGATCTGAAGACCTCTGACATGCCCTGGAGACATTTTCCCCACAGTCTTGGGGACTAACATGTGGCTCTTCATTACTTATGCAAATTTCTTCAGCCGGCAGCTTGAATTTCTCCTCAGAAAATGGGTTTTTCTATCACATTGTGATAAATTTCTATCACAGTGTGCAAATTTTCTGAACTTTCATGCTCTGCTTCCCTTATAAAACTGAATGCCTTTAACAGCATCCAAGTTACATCTTAAATGCTTTGCTGCTTAGAAATTTCTTCTGCCATATGCCCTAAATAATCTCTCTCAAGTACAAAGTTCCATAAATCCCCAGGGCAGGGTCAAAATGCCACCAGTCTCTTTGCTAAAACATAACAAGAGTCACTTTTGCTCCAGTTCCCAATGAGTTCGTCATCTCTATCTGAGACCACCTCAGCCTAGACCTTATTGCCCATATTGCTATCAGGCTTTTGGTCAAAGCCACTTATCAAGTCTCTAGAAAGTTCCAAACTTTCTCACATTTTCCTATCTTCTTTGAGCCCTCCAACTGTTCTAACCTCTACCTGTTACCCAGTTCCAAGGTTGCCTCCACATTTTCAGGTATCTTTTCAGCAGCACCCCACTCTTGGTACAAATTTACTGTATTATTCCATTTTCATGCTGCTGATAAAGACATAACTGAAACTGAGCAATTTACAAAGGAAAGAGGCTTGATGGAGAAGCCAGAGTTCTACAAGGCTGGGGAAGCCTCACAATCATGGCGGAAGGTGAAAAGTACATCTGGTGGCAGACAGGAGGAGAGAGCTCGTGCAGGAAAATCCGCCCTTATAACCATCAGATTTTGTGAGACTTACTTTCACAAGAACAGCATGGTAACGACCTGCCCCCATGATTCAGTTACCTCTTACCAGGTCCCTCCTACAACACATGGGAATTCAAGATGAGATTTGGGTGGGAACAAAGCCAAACCATATCAGCTACAGTAACCAAAACAGCATGGTACTGGTACAAAAGCAGACACATAGACCAGTGGAACAGAAGAGAAAGCTGAGAAATAAAACTGCACATCTACAACCATCTGATCCTTGACAAAGTTGGGAAAAACAAGCAATAAAAAAAGAACTCCTTATTCAGTATATGGTGCTGGGATAGCTGACTAGCAATATACAAAAGATTGAAACTGGATCCCTTTCTTATATCATATACAAAAATCGACTCAAGATGAATTAAAGACTTCAATGTAAAACCTAAAACTATAAAAACCCTGGATAATAACCAATGAAATACCATTTTGGACACAGGCCCTGGCAAAGATGTCATGATAAAGATGCCAAAAGTAATGCAACAAAACTTAAAATTGACAAAAGGGGACCTAATTAAACTAAATTATCAATAAAGAGACAACTGACAGAATGGGAGAATATTTGTAAACCATGCATTCAGCAAAGGTCTAATATCCAGAGTTTATTAGATGAACTTAACAAGAATTAACAAGCAAAACCATATCATTCTGCCTTGGCCCCTCCCAAATCTCATATCCTATTAAAAAGTGGGCAAAGGGGCCAGGTATGGTGGCTCACGCCTGTAATCCCAGCACTTTGGGAGCCTGAGGTGGGCAGATCACCTGAGGTCAGGGGTTTCAGACAGCCTGGCCAATATTACAAAACCCTGTCTCTACTAAAAATAAAATAATTAGCCAGGTGTGTTTGGGAGTGCCTGTAATCCCAGGTATTTGGGAGGCTGAGGCAGGAAAATCACTTGAACATGGGAGGTGGAGTTTGCAGTGAGCTGAGATTATGCCACTGCACTCCAGCCTGGGCAATAAGAGTGAGACTCTGTCTCAAAAAAAAAAGAAAGAAAGAAGAAAAGAAAGAAAGAAAGAAAGAAAGAAAGGAAAGAAAGAAAGAAAGAAAGAAAAAGAAATCGGGCAAAAGACATGAACAGACACCTTTCGAAAGAAGATATTCATGCAGACAAAAAGCATATGAAAAAATGCTCAATATCACTAATCATTAGAGAAATGCAAATCAAAACCACAATGAGAGAATGGCTATTAATAAAATACCAGTCAGAATGGCTATTATTAAAAAGTCAAAAAAAAATAACAGATGCTGGCAAGGTTGTGGAGAAAAGGGAATGCTTATACACTGCTGGTGGAAATGTAAATTAGTTCAGCCATTTTGGAAAACTATCATTGGACCCAGTAATCCCATTACTGGGTATATACTCCAAGAAATATAAATCATTCTACCATAAAAGACACATGCACATTTATCACAACATTATTCACAATAGCAAAGACCTGGAATCAACCTAAATCCCATCAATGGTAGAACAGATAAAGAAAATGTGGTACATATAGACAATGGAATACTATGCAGCCATAAAAAGCAATGGATCATGTCCTTTGCAGCAACATGGATGGAGCTGGAGCCCATAATCCTAAGCAAACTAAAGCAGGAACAGAAACCCAAACACTCATAAGCATTCTCAATTATAAATGGGAGTTAAACACTGAGTACACATAGACACAAAGAAGAAAACAGAAAGTGGGCCTACCTGAGGGTGGAGGTGGGTAGGATGGAAAGGATCGCGAATCTACCTAATTGGGTAGTATGCTTATCACCTGGGTGATGAAATAATTTATACACCAAATCCCCGTGACATGCAATTTACCTATATAACAAACTGTACATGTACCTCTGAACCTAAAATAAAAGTAAAAAAAAAAAAATTATTGGCTACCCATGAAGTACTATATTATTATTTGAAGGTAGAACTCTGATAAGTTAATGATGTATACTATAAACCCTATAGCATCCACTTTTTTTTTTTTTTAAATGGTGTCTTACTCTGTTCCCCAATCTGGAGTGCCATGGAATGATCTTGGCTCACTGCAACCTTTACCCCCCAGACTAAGTGATCCTCCTGCTTCAGCTCCCCCAGTAGCTGGAGCCACAGGCACGTGCTACTACACATGGCTAATTTTTGTAAAGACAGAGTTTCACCATGTTGCCCATGCTGGTCTTGAACTCCTGGGCTCAAGTGACCTTCCAAAGTGGTGGGATTACAGGCATGAGCCACTGCCCCTTGCCAGCAACCACTTTTTAAAAAGCAAATCAGGAGATTAAAAAAATAATAAAACACACTGTATGATCCAAAAGGAAGGAAAAGATAAAAAAGAGCAGAACAAATAGTAGGTGGGACAAATAGAAAACAGAAAGATGGCTGATATAAATCCAACCATATTAATGGTCACATTAAATGTTAAGTGGTCTACTGAAAAGGCAGAGATTGTCACACTGGACAAAAAGGCAAGCTTCGATTATATATTGTTTAATATAAGAAATCAACTTTAAACATAAAGACACAAATAGGTTAAAAATAAAAGGATGTGAAAAGATATACTATGATAACAATAGTGAAAAGCAAGCTGGAACAACTCTAGCAGTTATGAGATAAATTGTATTTTAGAGTAAGGAACATTTTCAGGATTAAGGAGAAGGTTAAATTCATAATGATAAAAAAGCCAATTAATAAACAGTATCTAGCAATTCTAAATACATATACACCTACTTATAGAGCTTCAAAATACATAAAGCAAAACCTAACAGACATGAAAGGATAAACAGAAAAATCCACAATCACAGTTGCAGATTTTGACATCCCCCTTCTCAAGTACAGATAGAACAAGTAGACTGAAATTTACCAAGATGGAAAAAACTTGAACAGCACTATCAACCACCTTGCTTAACTAACATTTATAGAACATTTCACTCAGCAGCAGTAAAACATAAATTATTTTCAAGAACACACAGGACATTTACTTAGATTTGCATAGATTCTGGCCCATATAATACCTCTCAATAAATTAAAAAAAACTGAAATAACACACAGTATATTAGAATTAAATTAGAAATCAGTACCAGAAAGACATCTGAAAAATCCCTAAATCTTTGGAAACTGAACAACGTATCTCTATGCAGGGTCTTGCTATGTTGCCCAGGCTGGTCTTAAATTCCTGGGCTCAAGTAATCCTCCCGCCTTGGCCTCCCAACGTGTTGGAATTACAGGCGTGAGCCACTACGCCCAGGCAACATGTTGCTAAATAATATATGGGCTAAAGAAGAAATCACAAGAGAAATTAGAAAATATTTTGAATTTAATTAAAATGAAAACAGCAGAGCAAAATTTGTGAGACAGAGCTGAAGTAGTGTTTAAAGGGAAATTTATAACATTATGTTCATATTAGTAAATAATCTTCCTTCCACCACTGTAACACTTATACTGCTCAAAGTGTAGTTCCTGGACCAGAAGCATAAGCATAAGTATCACTTGGGCCCCACCCCATATCTACTCCATCAAACTCTGTGGGTGGATCCAAACAATCATTTTAACAGGCCTTGCCGAGGACTCTGATGCACACTAAAGTTTGTGAACCACAATGGTCTAAGTGTGGTTAGGTGTCTTGCTCTACACCTTTCTTCACAATACAACTAGGGAAATCTTCTAGAAAGAAAAATCTGATTATATCATATCTTCCCCATCCACTTCCAATTTAAATCTCTGCTCTAAGTGCAGTGAGGAGCCACTGAAAGCAGACAAACTTCTTGGCACGGCTCATAAGAACTTGTACAGTCTGTTCCTTTACTTCCTTCCCAATCCTCCCTACTTCTGACATCATCTCTTTCTTTCTCTCTTGACTAGACACACTGGCCATAACTTACACCTCTAACCTGCCAAGAATCACATACCTCAGCATTTTTTTTCACATCCAAATCCTTCTTCCTATCCTACTGGCTCTCTACCACTTGGCCTAGTTAATTCCTACTCTCCCTTCATAGCTTAATGGCCCTTTGATCTCTTCCTTCACTTGATAAAATCTCCCTAAAATAAATTCCCATAGCACCACATACTGAGAATGTAGGAGATTTGTGTATTTACTCAATGTCTGCCTTTCCAAAGAAACGAACCATGAGGGTAGGAATCATAATCTGGCTTTGCCCCCACTATTCTGCATGTGTCTAGCATACTGCCTAGAGTGCAGAAGACAAACACTTTTGAATAAATAAAAAAGAATGTATGGGAAGAGGCTTTTAAAATCTAGCTTTCTATGTCTGCATAACACAGAAACAAAGTAGGAAATAAATGCATTTTCCAAGTTGCCTGGAACGAGGGAAGGAAAAAGAAGTTAAGGTCCAGTTTAAATAAAACAAACACAACCAAGAAAAAAAAAATAGTAAGCAAGACAAAATCATTCAGACACCTATCCTTGCCTTTTTTTTTTTATTTGTAATTAAACTATAGGTGAATTCACTAGGCTTAACGTTATGGTAATCACAGAATGCTCGGCTCTGTGACAAGAAAACTTATTGCCAAGAA
Source organism: Saimiri boliviensis (assembly GCF_048565385.1). Taxonomy (NCBI): domain Eukaryota; kingdom Metazoa; phylum Chordata; class Mammalia; order Primates; family Cebidae; genus Saimiri; species Saimiri boliviensis. The sequence goes on from NC_133451.1 coordinate 16,836,543, forward strand.
AAAAATGAGAAGAAAAAATGGTAGTCAGGAGAGCTGATCTAAGAATTTTGAATTCTTAAGAAACAGACAAGGAAGGAAAAAGGAGAAAGAGAACATTTAGACCTTGAGGCAGGAATTTATTACGGTGTGAAGCACTGAAACCAATCTCTAGCAGGTGGTAGCAGCTGGTTAAAGAAGAAAAGGGTGACCCTTGAACTTACCTCAGATAGAGAAAGCAGGTCTGGAGGCTGCAGGGAGAGAATAAAGATTTACAAAACAGAATACAACTGGTGCTCATGGCTCCCCCAGCACCACTCTGCTGGATAAAGACAGATATTGACCCATAAAGATCAAACAAAACAAAACAGCTAACATGTCAAATACATTGTATTGTGTTGAGGGAGGGAGGGGACAAAGGGGAAGAAGTGGATGGGGTGTTGGGGATGAATGAGGTAGAATGACTTTAATATACTTTTTAAAAGCCAACAACTTATTAATTTTTTTTCCAAGCCACACCATTTCAAAATTGTAATGATATCAATAGGGTCAGCAAATTTTTTATGCAAAGGGCCAGGTAGTAAATATTTTAGACTTTGTTGGCTTTATGGTGTCTGTTGCAACTATTCTGTCTGGCCTCTGCAGCACAAAAACAGCAATAGACAATATATGAGTGAATGATCATGGCAGTGTTCCAATAAAACTTTATTTACAAAATAGGCCATAGGCCAGACTTCCCAATTTAGAGAATTAAATCTATGTCTGAAAATAGTTCTGTTCTCTACAACCACTAGTATGTTGAATCTGCCAAATTATGTTTCTTACTAATTATGTTGCCAGAGTAAAAACTTGAAATATCTTCTAGATAAATTCTTTGAGTTCCTTTGTAACTTAAACATCTAACACAATGCCTGGTAAATAAAAAGTATCCAATGTTTGTTAAATAAACAATGGTGTTCTGTGAAAGATATGGGGCAATTAGTAAACAGAATATCCTGAAAATTCAGTAATAGTTGAGAAAGCAATGGAATGTAAAATATTCAAGAAAAATTCTATGAAAAACATCAAGACAAAGATTGTTTAGCTGTTTTACATTTTAACAAAGTATGATGGCAAAAGTTAGACTCTTTAAAACCTGAACTCTTCTCTTACTCAATTCCTAAGAAAACTACAGGGGAAAAATTCAAATGTAAACAGAATGTATCTTTGTTAAAAATTCCTCAGGGGGTTGGGTGTAAAAAAAATCTTATTTCATTAGAATACTTTAACAGAGTCAAGTCATAATGGTTTTACTTAAAGTAAGAGAGTTACTTTTATCTTGTGTTCAGTGTTCAACATATGTGTTAAAATGTCATAAGCAAGATCAGAGGAGTATGTATGGTTAGTCTTGGTTTCCAGTAGTTGAACTTTCAACACAGGTTTATAACTGATGGCTGATTTTTAACTAAGTAAAACAGAATTCTGAATGGGAAAAACATAAATTCAGTTATTTTTGAGGACAGAGGGCAAAATAGAAGAAGCTGACAACTTTTTTTTTTTTTCAGTCATCTCAGAATTTGATTCAAAGTGTCAACTGAATTCCAAATTCTTATGGGAAAATTTAATGTTTTAGGATGAGTGCTATTATTATGGTAGCTTCAAGTCTATATTAGGTTATTTTAGTCTTAAAAGTTTACTCAGAGGTGTTCAGAGTCAGTTTATTTATACTGAGATGTTTATCAATTAGGAAAAGGCATACACTTGCTTTGGGAACCCAAAAGACACTGATATTAAAAAGGTCTATATTATTTTCAACAATCACACCCCATTTTGGGTCATTATCATCTCAAAAATCATCTCCTGCAACTGACCCTTCACACATTACATCTCCTGCCCTGTACCCCCGGAATCTATATTGTGTGCTATTATTAGAAAAGATTCTCCAGAACTCTACTTTGATCATATAGCTTTTCATTATCCACAGAAGAGATACATTCTTGGCTGGATCTCTTTGTCCTGTTATCCCCACTTGGTGAAACTATTATTAAATCTAAGGGCTCACCTTTCTTCAGGCTTACATTCTGGCAGCTGAGATAAAACCAGTTGTTCAATCCTGTATTTTCTGAAACAGCTATTTCAAACCTTGTCCACACTCCCCAGTTACCCAACCCTACATACGACTCTTGATTACCTCTTGATTCATAGAAAATGGACTCTAATATCTCAGCATTCTGCCCACAAATTACCGGTTTGCCTTCCCACATACTGTTCCCACTACTCTCTCTCTTTTTTTTTTTTAAGAGAAAAGTGACCCTTTAGCTAAGACCAATCTCTCTAGCCATGTCCTAGATCCTATACCCAATAATCTACACAGGAGCTTCACTCTATTTCCACTGGTTGCCATGGCATTTCTGTATCTTCAATCTTTTATTCACTATTAGCTTATTCCCATTAGCATATAAATATCTCTTTTAAACCTATCTTCAACCCCAGCTTAATCTAGCTAACCTTTTTTATTCTCTCCATTCATGGCCAACTACAGTTTTCTGTGCTAATTTTCTTTCTCTTCCTGCATTTAATTCATCTAGCCTTGAATATGACTTGTGGCTCTATTAGTCCACCAAAGCTACTCTTTCCCAACCACTAAGATAAACTCTCGTTGCTATATTCAATGCAACAGTTTCAGGCTTGTCTTAGCTGACTTCTTATAGGCAATTTATATTGCCTTCTCCCTTCTTAAAACACATTTCCATTCCCCCCACTCTCCAGGCTTTCCTCTTACTTCTCAACTGCTCTCATTAGTTTCCTTTTGTGTGTATCTTTCCTTTTCCCTAAATCTTTGGGGCTGGCTCTGACTTCCTAGGCTCTTTCAATCTTACAATGAGTAATCTCTTCCACTCTCATGATTTCAGTTATTTGTTGATTCACAAATCCTTAGCTCAGGCCTTTCTCTCGGTAAACAGATGCCTATGTTTAGGAAGCATATCGATAACTGCTTCTTAAACATCCTTTCTTGGATATCCCTAAACACCTCAGATTTCTCATATCTGAAACTGAACTCCCTAAGAGCATTCTGTCTCAGTAGATCTTACAATCATCTACCCAGATGTTCAAGGGAAAACCTGGATGTTCTCTCTTTATTTTTCTCATCTTTAGGACATTGATTTTACTTTATAAATCTAAAATCTATTCTTTTCAATTACTGCCACTATTAGGGCTTAAAACATTTATTGTTTCATTATCTGATACTGACCTTACAATACTGGCTATGCTTCCCTCAGCAGCTTCATGGCTTACCATTTTCCCACTCCTTCTGATCCATGATTCCTATTTTATGCCTCAGCTCTGAAAAATTACTCAATATTCCACATACGCTTGCTCTTTTTAAAAAATTTTTGAGACAGCTAGGTTGGAGCACTGTGGCGCAATCGTGGTTCACCGAAGCCCTGACCTCCTAGGTTCAAACAAGGTGTGGGCCACCACACTGGCTAATTTTGTTTGTTTGTTTTGCAGAGATGGGGTCCCACTATGTTGCCCAGGCTGCTTGCTCTCTTTTGTCATCCAAATTTTCCATGTCTTTTGCATTGCCTGAAACAACTTCTAATACACTGGCATCCTTCAAGCCTCAGCTTAGATGCAAAAATGTAGGAAATCTTGCCTAATTGCCTAAATCTGAGTTCAAGTTCCTTTAATGTGCTCTTACAATTCATCGCTCCCTCTCTGATCACAGAAGTTATCATCCTTCTACTGAAACTGCCTATCCATTTTTCTAATCTTCATGACATGGTAATTTCCATAAGAGCAACAACCATGACTTTAACCATTCTATCCCCTTAAAGATAAAAATCCCACTTAAAAAATGAAATACATTCTATTTATTGAGTAAATGATGTAGGTCTTGTTTTCTCCCTTAGATGGAAGGGAAGTATTTGAACCTTTCACAAGGCCTAAGAGCATATTGAAGGCATTCATTAAATATTTGTTGAACTAAGAATAGAACAGGATTGCATTTTACTGCCTCCTTTCCATGTGCCCACTTGATATATACAGCAGTACAAATGTGGTGAATTATAAATTTAAAACTCATAAATTATATCTGGACAGTTCATCTCAAAATGTACAAAAACAAGACATCAGTGATAGAAGCAAAACTTTTCATCAATAGAAATTTCATTATATACATTGCCTTATAATTTTTTCTAGAAAAGTCCAGCTAAGTCTCTTAATCTCCAGTCACTCATTTATTCTATGAAGAAGAAAAACACATATAAAACTAATAATGAGTTTTAGCATCATTTCCAAAAAGGCAAAAAGAAGTATGAAATATCAAGAATAATGAGAAAAAATAATACTTTAACATTAAAAATCAGATAAATATAATAAATATTTCTATAAATACAACTTTATAAAAATAATGTCTGTTGATTGACTAAAAAAAAGAATGTTAAAAAATAAAGAAGGAAAGTTATCAGTGAAAGATAAATAAAACTGTAAGCAGAACAGGAAATAGTACTAGTAATTTTAAAAATGAGAAAGATCAAAAACAGCTCCTCATATGATCCTAAAAATTTTAAAACTGCCCAAAAGGATTTTGAAATTAATTTGAAAAAGTGGTCATTAGGCATCTTCCATCTTATTTTTCTAGGATGATCTCATATTTAGTTGGGTGAATAATCACATTAAAATAAGCTTGATATTTATTTTTTAGGAAGATACGATGATTAAGAAGCTTAAAGGACAAAATACGGTTCTGTTGTAAAATGAATTAATGCATTTACTTCTGGCAAACTGTAACAGCATGAAATGAGGATGATATAAAGAATTCAAAATGAAGCTTTACATTTTATTCTCCGTTCGTGACAGTCTTTAAGAAATATGTGTGTATATTTTCAGATGAATTATAATTAAAAAACAAAAACACTATCAGGTATTTTGCCTCTCTTTTTCCTGACATAGCATTTGATATTTTTAGTTATCCCAAGAACAAGAAACAGAGGTTATTTTTTTCAGTTTTGATTCATCTTTTATAGTGGGAGAATCTACTTTGGCCAACCTTTAAAATTTTAATCATTGCATGTTAGATACTTGAAATTTTAATCACTAATTTCTGAAATAGGTTTTAAAGTTATATACTTGAATAACTGAATCTTGGAGGCCATAAAATCATTAACCTATTAAAAATATAGAATTAACTGCTTTTACTATTTTAATATAAGACCTGGTGCTACCTATTTTAGCTTTTAAACAAGTTTTAAAAAGAATAATAAAAATAAAACCAATACTTCCCCAACCTCCCCCAAAAATACCCCTAAAATATATAACGATGCAATTATATATCTTTAAATTTCCAAATGTAAAATTTCTCTCATGTTAAGCAAGTAATCAATAAGTACTTCCATAGTCCTAAATATCCTATGCTGTTGGAAAAGGCTACTTTGGCAACTATGGTGTTTCTATCTTATTTTTACTAGGTTTTAGCAGGGCTGTCCAATCTTTTGACTCCCCTGGGCTGCACTGGAAGAACTGTCTTGGGCCACACATAAAATACACTAACACTAACAATAGCTGATGAGCTAAGAAGACAAAAACAAAACAACAAAAAAATTCAAGCAAATCTCATAATGCTTTAAGAAAGTTTACGAATTTGTGTTGGGCCGCACTCAAAGCAGTCTTGGGCTGTATGTGGCCCATGGGCTGTGGGTTGGACAAGCTTGTAGGGTCCCTGAGTCTCCCTGAGGCACCAATCTCAGGTCAGTATAATTGAGTAAAGGATGTAATTGTTTGCTAACGTATTCTGGTTTGTATTTTGAATTTGGCATTACCTTAACAGTAACTTGTAAATGGTTCTTTCTCTTTTGCTAGGTTATGGATTATCTGTGAAAAGGAATATTCATCTTTATATCTGTGGAAAAGAGCTCAATGCCTAATATCAAAAAACTACTCAACAAGTTTGCTGATTTATTTTAAAAAAACACTGTTGCTTCAAATAATCAGTCTTAAAGTGAGTTCCAAATGACATAACAACTTAATGGTTGATATGAGATTCATATCCTAAGATAATATGTTGCAGTATATGAATTTAACAGATAGTCTTTACTTTTTTTTAAAACATGGTCTCATAGTTGTTATTGATTTCTCAAGAGAGTAAATATTCATTATAGTGCAGTAGTTAATTTTTAGTTACTTGGTTATATTTATCTGTCAAACTGCTTACTGATTTTATTAGATCAAATGCAAAAGAAGATAACATCTACATTATTAAAATAATATATTTTAAAGATCGTCTCTGTTTCTACTACATACATTTTTATTTGTATGTAATCTTGGACATATTAAGAGGTAGGGAAGCGCACTGGTACATTTAGCAGCACCTAATTTCATGAGTTTCATACTAGGTGCCAAGAAATTAGGTTGTCCAAATATTTTGGAAACAAATTAAAACTGAATCAGCTGTTCCTTTTCTACCTGTTATACTTTACTCAAGGCACCTACAATGAAACTTTAAAATTAAGTAGAGAAGAACTTACCTAGGGATTTTGAAAAATAGTTTGCCATTTGTCCATTGTTGCAAGACTGTCGTTTATGTCTTTTTGTTGACATTTCTGTGGTCTTCCATGGTGGTCTTTTTCTTTTGTTCAAATTGCTAAGAACTTCAGAACTATCAGGACTCTTGTCAAAGTTAATAGATTTACTTAATTTACTATTGTCAAGATGACCAACAAATTCATCGGCTGAAGGACTATTTGCTTTAGCATTTTCTATTTCTTTAGATTGCTTTTTAAAAGAATTTTGCCTAGCAGAATGAGATCTTAAAGTAAAGCTCTTTGATTCTTTCGTATGAGTCTGATGATTATTTCCACTGTCAGTAGATTCAGGAGAGTAAATGATTGTATTTAGCTTGAAAGTATTTCTGTGTTCAAGACAGTTGAGCTTCCTCAAAAATATTCTACAGTCTTTTAAGGTTTTTGACCTCCAATTATTAGGACATACATTTTCTAGTTTTGGTCCCTTTTGAAATTCTTTTTGGCTGCAATCTGTTCCATTCTCTTTTGCTTCCGACTTAAATTTATTCTCGGAACTAGTATGTATTTTGAAGTCAGGCATTGTCGCCCTTTGCTGCAAGTCACCCCTGATCTCAGGTGGCAAAACACACTGGGTGTCTACTATGCTTTTTCCTTGGAGTGGGATGTCAGCATTTGTTTCTTCCTCAGTCTTATTTAAAAATTGGTTCTGGCAGAAAAATCTTAAGTTTCTCCTTTTAGAGTTCCAGTCAACCGTTCCACGGTTGTGCAGCTTTCCCTCTCTTTTCCACCTTTCATGATGCAACCTCTTAAACTCAGTCCTTTTCAATCTAGCTATTGCTAAATTACTTTTCACATTTAAGAGTGGAGAGTTAGCCACTTTATGCAGTATATGCAACTTCTCTGCTGATTTTGAAGGAGAAGAGAGCGCAAATTTTTTAAAGTGCTTTCTGAAAGGGCTGGCATTAAAGTCAGAATATTTGGTCCCTAATTTGATTCCCCTGGTATTTATTACTTCCAAAGGGTTTCGGGCATTTGCTTTCCTAACTAGTGAAAGAGACTGTGTTTCTGTTGTTTGCATAAACCAAGTACAGAGTTCATTCAAATCATACTTTTTCTGAAAAAGCATTTTTACAGGTGAAACTTCAAGTTGTAAAAGACAAGTTTCCAAAGGGCTTGCTACTTTGAAAGGATCATTTTCAATGTGTTCTCTTTTTTTATGAACACAATTTTCAGCTTCATCTCCACTCACTTGTACCCAAGCATTTGTTATTTGCTCAAATCTATTGTTTAATTCCTCTAATAAGGAATCATTTGAAGCAGAAGTAGCCCACCACCTGAGCAAAGGGTTTGATGAAATTATAGGGTCCAGGGATACTTCAGAAATGGGTACTAATTTGTTATCTTCTAAAAACTTATTTGCATTTCTCGAATGTCTGTTTTTTGAGGTATCTTTGTAAGCTATTTTCATCCTTGACTGCCTATGTTTTTCCTTCTGAATTTTATTTTTCTGCAAACACAGTTTATATGATTTACGGAGCAGAGCACTTCTATAAATAAGTGAGCTAGAAGATGCTAATGAATGTAAGAAATGCAGAGATGGTTTTCTATCCCTAATAGAATGTCTCAAAGGTACAGTAGCAATCATACTTTTTGATCCATTCCTAAATATATCAGCTTCAGTGTGTCTTATTTTGTCCATTTTAGTGCACTGTTGGTCACACTTTTCTTCAGGCAGATTTTTTCCTAACATACTATCCTGTTCCAAAGGAGGCAAGCAGCTGCTAATACTTACTTCTCTTTCCTGAGGTGAAGTTCTACTAATAGTCACAGATATGCCGGAGATTTTCACTTTTGCTGGTCTACCAGGCTTCCTACTTACTGCCAAAGGCTTCTGATTTGGTCGAATAATGTTCTTGGAAGGCTGAGGTATCACAGATTTGTTCTTGATGGGTCTCACATATTCAAAGCCAGACCCCAAGATCTCACTTTCAGTAGTCAAACTTGCTACAGCACTTATTCTTTCACCCAAGTCAATTTTGTGTTCACTAATATTTCTGAGACTATTATGTTCAGTTGGAAAATCACCAGCATTATTGTTTAAAGACATAATGTTGCTTACGTTTACACTTCCTTCAGAAACATGCCTTTTAGTTCTTCTTGACCTTCCATAAATAACAGTTACTGTAATACTCTTTTTATAAATACCTTCTTTTACTTCTGATATGAGAGATTCTGGGCTTTTCCTTCCAGCACTAAAGGACTCATTTTGGCAACTAGTGATGTCTGTTTGGTCAATTTTAGGCTTTGGAGGTCTTCCAATTGGTCGCTTAATCTGTTTCACAACTTGGGGTCCTATTTTTTTTGGTCTACCTGGTTTTCTTTTAAAAGATGAATCAACAGCACTGCTCGAATTGTCCTTTGATTCTTCTTGTGGCTTATCACTATTTATATCACCTATAAACATTGTAGAGGATCCTATGGTTTCTTTTGCATGATTGAATATGTTTAGTTCTCTTTGAAGATTATCAGTACCATAATGATTAGAGTGATAATTTTCAGAGTTCGCATTTGAGATAGCCTCATTTGTTTCTGTTTTTCCTTCAATTACATGATGGGTTGTATGTTTTTCAGAAGGAAGATTTGACTGGGAAGTACCAACGGAAGTTAAAGTATATTTGACTCCTTCACTACTTTTAACCTCAGATAAAAACATGAGTTTGATAGGACTAGAACAGTTGGAAAAAGATGAACTTTCAACACCTTCATATTTTGCTTGTACATTTTCAACACTGGAAATCAAGCTACCCATATCTAAAATAGATGATTTTTTCGAATTTTCAAGTCTTTTGTTATTCAAATCCATTGTAGGCATACAGTGACTATTGATATTACTGGATGCTACCACAGATTTTGATAAGCTCTGTTCTTTGCATGTCACTCTATTCAGAGTAAGAGTCATATTTCTGTCAGCATTTTGGTCTTTACCATCAATTTCTATCAATTTTCTGGATGCTTTATATCCTTCTGATAATGGCTGATTATTCCAGGATTTTTGGGCTATATTTATTGTATCTTCCAAACGCTCCACAACAACTTGTAAATTAGAATTCATCGCAATTTTGTTTAGGTCTACATTGTGTGAGCTTTCAATGTGAATATTTTTCACTGGGTCTTTTTTTGTTGTGGATTTGGATACCTTTTTGGCTTTAGGGGATTTTTTAAAAACATAATTATTTGTTACATATATAGAATACCACCCTGGCGGCACAATATTTCGTTTAGTTCTGCTCAAAAGTCCAGAAACATCATTTCTCAAAAGAGCATGAGTATTTCCTAATTTTGGATTTTGCCTATGGTGTTGCAAAGAATTTTTTCCATCTGCAGATTTCTCTTGTGGCTTTCTTATGCTCATTTTCTCAGTGGAAGTTGTTTTAAAGCTTTCTGAAAATGCATTGAAAGACAAGTTAGTTTCTAAACTATGAAGAGGTAGTTGCAGTGACTGTAATGCATAATTTGGTGAAAATGATGTTTCAGCATGATTTTTATCTTGAAGGTTTTTAGAATTTTGTAAAGAAGGCCCTTGGTCATGACAGAATTCTCCTTTGTCTGATGCAGATGTCTCATCATTGTGCATCAATTTCCTTGAACTTTTTTCAGTGTATTTTCTTCTTGTAAAATTTTCATCAAGACTAGCAAGTTCTCTTTTTATCTGTAAAGACTGCCTTCTAAACATGGGTGAATCAGAGGAGTTGCGCATTGCAAGTAAAGTTTCTTGACGCTTTCGAAATCTTGTCTGAATAATTTTATTTTCTACCTTTTTATCATGTTGACTCAATAATTCCATAAAACTGTAATCACTAGCTTTTGCATTATGCAAGAGAGACGTTATGAAATTTCCCAATTTTAAATCATTATATGTATTACAATCACTGCTAGATAATTTCACAAGGCTTGTCATATCCGTGGTTTCTATTGATTTTAGTTTTTCATTAATGCGATCCATTAAATCTTGAAAAATTACAGCAGTTTCACCTTTTTCATGATTTATAGTAGAATTATTGCTGTCATTTGAGAGTAAAGAATAAGAGTTATGGGATTTTTTAGTTTTAAGTATTTTATCTTCATGATCACTCTTAGTGTTGCTTATTTCTGCTGGTGTGAGAGATGGAGGCTGGTTAATGTTTGCTTCAAGTTTGTTACTTTCTAAGGATGAAATCTCTGAGATGGCGTCTTTCAATTTTTCAAATCCTTCAGTTTCTATAGGCGATAATGGTGGGGGTGAGGGACTTCGAGATCTACAGGCATCTTTAAGAGTGACTGAAAGATCACATAGTTCCTTTGACAAAAGAGGACTACTAAAAGCTGATTTTGCAGAGTGATTGTTCGGTAACAGTCCAGAACAGCACCTGTGAGAATTATAACTGTCTGCAATTCCTCTATTCACTACTGTCTTAATGTGTTCAACAGTTACAGTTTGGCAAGATAAACAATGTAAATCTTTAATACAGACTGGCAGAGGCTCTAAACCAGGGCTTTGTTTTTCATTTTGTAAACACCCTCTTTCTGCCAGCCTATATTCACAACTACAGAATAGACCATATAAATCATCTTCGATTAAGGGCTTTTGAGATTCTGAAGACACAACACATGATGTATTACAACAGCAAAGAGAAGCAGCGTTCTGCTCTTGGACTAGAAATTTCAACATAGCCAAAACTTGTTGCTGGTGATGTATGCACAAAGATTCCAAAACTTTGCTTAATGCTGATTTTCTTTTTTCCATTTTAGTAGCTTCCTCTGATTTTGCATCAACAGTTGAACTAAAAATAAAAATCAAACAAAAAATGAATTGCAGCAAAAATATCACTATAAGGAGTTACAACTTTAACAGAATTTGAAAAAAGATATTTTGGTATTGCTGGACTCCTGACTCCTAGAAAGCTGCAATAATGGCATTTTGATTATTGTTTAGCAAAATATATAATGAAGCACTGATGATAATTTATTTCCTATGACAAAGTATAAGTTAAAGCAAAGCCCTATTTTTGCAGTATAACAGCTGATGATTATACATATGATTACATTTATATATTAATAATGTCTAATGTTTTGAATGTATTAAGAATATTTAATGGAAAGTGCTTCAGAAAGTTAAAATTTTTATAAAGTAGTCATTTTATAAGTTATTCTGATACATAATTATCAGTCTACATTAGTGCAAGTAAGGAAAATAAAATGTAGGAGTACAATCTTTATTTAAAATAGATATTTTTTTCAAGACAGTGAAAATAATTAATGAAAGAGAGCTTTCCATAATCACAAGAAAATTAAGGGATTTAGATTTCATGTAAACAGAATGTCTATTTTAAGATTAAGCTGCAGGTGTTAGCTATTTAAAAATGAAATCTATTTTTAATTGATGTTAAATACTAAAGTAATTTCATAAAGACTAAAGGCATTACTTACCTAATTATTAAGTTTCAAATGCTGGAAAATGGCCCACTGCAGAAACTAACATACATCTAACTTTAACTAAGAACCGGGATTGCTTATCAACCAATATAGAAGTCTACAAATTTTGTTTTTAATTCCAATACCAGCAGCAGGAAGAATAAAATATATTTAAAGAGTTCTGTTTCAGAAAAGTATCTATTTTGATTAAACATATCACCAAACTCTGTACATGAAAATTGCCTTTCATTTATGGTTTGTTACATTTGTTGTTGTTACTAGTTTCTGACTTCTAGAAATTTTATTTGAGGTTGGAATAATGCTGATTATGAACTACTACTGAACAATGTATTTTTGTTTAAATACAGAATTATTATGCTCATCTATATTAAAAATTGTAACAGGTTTACTTTAAAACAGGAAATGGAATATTTTTATTTTGCTGCCTAAAACTGGTAGAGCCTGTTTCACAGATAAGTATGTAATGTTTCACTTATATTTTATAAAATTATGTTGTTTAAGAAGCAAAAATAAAGCAAATTTTAAACATCTGATCAAAATTTTCTGGGAAAAAGATGACTTTACTAGATTCAATCAACGTTTCACAAAAACTAGTGACTTGACATAAAGAAGCTACCAAAGTGAGAAGAGATGTGAAATTACAATAAAACTTTTAAAGTCCACTGCTGCCTCTAGAAATATGAAGATAGGACATGACCCCAGTATCCTTTCCTTTTGAAAAATATTTTTTTTTAATAAATGTTGTCATGGTTGGGAGTATAAATGATGCAATTAACTCCCAGGATTCAATGAGATAGTTTTAAAAAATATATGTAGAGAGTAAGGGCAGGAAGAAATGATGACTAACAAAGATTAAGACATAATTATATTATTTCCCAGCAAATTAACAATGATTAATTTTCACACACGCAAAGGAAAACCCAGAATGTTGTGAGAGATGCACTTTAGTAGTTTCTACAGTGATGTTATGGCCTAATAAAGAGAGAATTTACACGTTTCTTGGAAAAATATGCTATACTGTATGTTAAAGATCAATAACCTTTCTTAACTCTTCCTGAAATGCTCAAAGATTTTTTTCTGTTAATGAAGTCAGGTATGCTGTATAAATAATCAAAACTAATGACTAGTTTTTATATCCCTGACATTCTAAGCAAATCTATCTTTTAGAGTTTTCTTATTCAGTTTATTAATAATGGAATTTCAAAAATACTATGGTGGCCAGTAACTCCCATCTAATGCTGTAAGAACAGCTTAATAAAGGTATAGATACTCAGATATTAGATTATATCTTATAAGTCAGATATTAGATTATATCTTATGTATCAGATATTAGATAACTAAGATCTCAAATTATAGAACTTCACAATCCGCTTAATTGGCTTCAAACATTTTCCCCTATTTCTTGCGTATTAGGATCTTTAAAAAAAACCTAGTAATGAGTAAATAATAGTTGAATGCACATATAAGTATCCAGTCTAGAATTTATTCTCAGGTGATTATATAAGGTTCTAAAATTGTATTTTTTTCATAGATCCTTTGCTTTTAATGTTAAAGTTTTCTAACCTTTTCCTGTTTGATTTATAAACCAAACATCCTGCCTATTTTTAGTATGCTACTATCCATTTTGCCCATCAGAAACTTGTTGGACTATTTCTTCAGAAAAAGTAAGTTTCTAATACTATATTGAATAAAACTGCTTCCTAAAGTGAATCAAAGAAGTCAGTGTAGTCAGTTTTTTCTTTTTTCTTTTCTTTTTTCTTTTACTGAATGAGTAAATCAATCACACACCAACAGTGTTGTAAATTTAAGTGCAAAAGCATTGAAGTGCTTTACTACAAATTACAACCTAGAAACACGTTAACTGAACAATTAAAATTCATACAATCAGATTTAGATATATAACAACACAAAGTAGGAACAGAATTACAGTACATTTACAACACAAGACAGATACATGAATTCATTAGAAAATATTGTAATAAATAATTCATGAATTATAGTGCAATTGATTTATGCATAAATATAACTAATTGCCTAACAATCAGTTTATATTAACAAAATCTGTCAAAATCAAGGCAGCCACAGAGTTTTACTAAATTACTGCGACAATGGAAATACTGCAATTAAAAAACAAATACAAGTATTTGTACTGTAAACAACTAAAAAAATCAGTCTCACTAAAGTTAGTATACAATTTAATATAAAATTGTCATTAGCTACCAGAAATGGTTTAAACAACTTTACTGAGCAGTAGTTTTCTAAAAACAGAGGCACTGTTTTTTCTTTTCCTTTTTTTTTTTTTTAAATATAAAATACTTGAGGAACATTCAAATAAGTAGAAAGCACATAGGGGTTGCTTTCACCTTCATTAAAAGTCTGCTGAAACTGGATTTTTCAGAAAATTGTCAATTAATAAATAGTAACTGGTAACTAAATTCATAAAGTACTTTGAATGTTTAACATAAAGGTCATCTTAATAGAATCACTGGGGAGAAGGGGAATTTCCCTGCCTTTCCTAGTTTGTATAATCAAAGTGTTAACTCAATAATAGAAACATTTTGTTTCTTTTAAGTTATGGGTTGATTATTACCTATAAACTATCAAAAAATATTTTAATTTACTATTTCTGACCCAAAATAAATAATACAAGTACTAAAATGCTGCAAATTAACTATAATATTACCTATAAAACTACTGATTATGGTGAAGTCAATAGCAAAATGATCCCTGATTTATGAATCCTGTAAAGTTTTTGGTCAGGTCATCTTTTAAATGATACAAAAGTGTTCTGTAAGTTTCCCTTTACTATAAACTTCTCAATCAATTTATTAATGTAAATATAGTGTGAGGAATAAAAAAGCTCAATACAATATAAATATTACGTAATGCATTCAAGCCCCCAAAGTTTTCCAAGTAAAATTCTGTATAAAGAGGTCAATAAAATTGTTTTGAAACATGTATTTTATCTTTAACTTTGTTTTTCAGTGGGGGAAGGGAGAAATATACTAAATAATCCAAGTTCTGGCCCTCACAAAATATGGCTTAATTCTTTAAAAAGAAAGATGACCCTGACATCTGCTGTTCTGTAATCTATTATGAATATTTTCTTGGGGTGAAAAGAAAAGAGGATTCATATCCTAGTGTGCAGGTAACATTAATAGCTGAAGAGGGTTCAGTATAGATCTCAGAGACCAAATAACTGCTTGGTTGTGTAGTTTCTCACTCTTCAGTTTCTTTAAACAGGTAAGCAGTTTTAAAATGTAATAGCTGAAAATCTCTTTAGTATTATACATATATGCGATTATTAAATACACACAAACACAAGTGTAAAAACACAAGTATTTGACAAGGTGCACTTATTTTTTAAATTCAGCTGAAAGTACTCCTTTTGGACTTAGGAAAACTGGCTTAGAAAAATGATCAGAACCTGAATTTTAACAGAGAAAGGGGGCACTCAGAGAATTTTGAATACATAAAGCAAATCCCCATTCTTTATATGAAGGCATATGCTTTATAACATTTTACCACTACAGTTGCATACTCCATAAATCCAACAAGGATACTTTGACTCATATTTTAAAACTGCTATGTAAAAATGAACAGTCTCTCTTATGAGTCTAGTAAAAGTTAAAATGCACTGCCCAGCTTCTAACTACCCAATTAGTAGAGAGTTTACATTACTGAAAGTTCAAAACAGCTTCAGTGTTAAATATTTGTAAATCTATTCAAGACCCTGAACAAACTGCAAATTTGGTTATTAGCAAAATGATAATGTATCGCCCACCAAAATGAAATCTGCAATTCATTTTGATAAACTGAAAATGTTTTGAAATGTCACAGCAGCAAATATATTAAAGTTACACTGAGGTTTTTCAATAGGAGTGTGTCACAATCCTTAAAATTTAAAGTAGTCATAACATCAACTAACCAGCACATTTAAACCAAAATTATCATTCTCAAGCTTTTTCTGTGCACATTATAAACATGCTCTAAGTTGCATTCCAACTTTCTTTTCTAATCTTACACATTAGCTTATTTTTCAAATGAAAAACAAAATTAAATTATTTTAATAACTAAATTTAAATTATTTTTTGTTCTTAGTACTCCATCTTATATTAAAGGGTTCTATAGCTGCTGGGGTTAACTATTTGTCAGTTTTTTAAAGTATATACCTTATAAACCCCAACTTCTTGCTAAATCAACTATTAAATGATAAATATTAAATTTCATTATGCATATCCTTTAAGGTTTTCTTTTCTATTCCTGGTGGATGCACTTGAGTGCATTTTGTATTTCACAGAATGCACTGTAATGTACTAATACTGTATATATTAATTTTTCTTAGTATGGAGATAGTTGTCTATTTAAATTTTGATTGGTTGTTTGACATACATACAACGACTGTAAGTATGTTGTATAGAATGTTTATAAACTATTAATATCATATTTCCATTATAAGATGGTTCAACTGAATGGCTGGAATGGTCTTTCACCAATAAAAATGTTTCACTTGACAATTACTCATTTTCCCACAACGCTTTATGCTATTGACTACTAAAGAAAACCTGAATCTTTTTCACCTATTTATACAAGGATTAAATACAAACTATCAGAATTAAGTAAGCAACTATATAATTCTGTCCACAGTGAAAACCCTGAATAAAACTTTTTTTCAAAAGGCATGTAAGTGGTTTTTGAACTGTAAAATTTCATGTCTCCTGTCAGAGTGAGCATATGTAATTCCCACATGTGTGTATATTGACACACGAATACACACCTGTGCACATACACACACGCAAACACACACACACACACACACACACACACACACACACACACACACACATTTTCCTAACAAGTAATCTATACAGGCTTGCTGCTGTTTTTGCAGCTGCCAGTCCCTGAATCTGTCATATTATATAACCCAGTGTCTGGTAATCGTAGTTTCTTCTTCGGAGGAGTCTTCAGTGTTCCAGATCTTTCTTTTACCTTGTATTCTAAAGTGCTGTGAGGTACCCCATAAATTCCTTGTGCTTTGGAAACACTCATTTTTCCACTCATTACCATTGCAATAGCTTCTTCCATTATTTCATGATCATATTGCCGATAGCGGCCACGTTTTTTCCTGGGCTGCTTACTATCTTTCCGATCTAATCCATCTTCAGTATTTTCAGAGGTTCCATCAACTGTTCCATTTTTAGAATTAAGACACAAAGGAGAGAGGTCCCCATGTAGAAAGTAAGAGTCAACACTTGAGTGAGTTACAGGCCCAGAACATTCTATTTTGTTCTGTTTAGGCAGTATATTTTTCAGTTTTTGGAGAGCTGATCCTTCTAGGACTGAAGAGGTTTTGGAAACTTGATACATAACATCCAGCAGACCAGAACCATCAGGTTGTGATTTTGAAACAGAACTTACTCGAAGCTGAGGAATTTTTAACTGTACAGTAGGATTTGAAGTTTCATATTGGAGGCTTTCATTTTTTTCTTTAAATTGAGTAACCATTTTCTGTAGAGTTAGCTGATGGAGGTAAGTGGAAGCTGTTGGGAATTTTAATTCTGAGGTTTCAAGTAGATTGAGTTTACTTTTTTCTGTGCGCTCTGCTTGAGCTCTTGCCCACAAGGCTACTTTTTGCAGCACTGCACAAGTTTCTTTACTGTCCTTATATGAATAACTATCATGGAAATCTCGAGTTTTGTTTTTAAAAGATGCAGGCTTCCCTGCTGGTAAGGCTTCTAAGTGAAGAAGTAAAGTTTTTTGAGGTATGCCATAAAGTATGCCTGCTTTATTTATGTCCAGTGCTCCAGACTGAATGTCTTTCAAAGCTTTTGAGAGCAAACCATCTGCAAACTCAGCACTTCTTTCCACATATTCCTCTCTGTTTCTGTGTAGTCTCCTGGATGGATGGAATGAAACGATGGTAAACTGATGCATGAGAGACTCTCACACAGCTATGGAAGGGGAGGGTCCACTCCTTTATTATACTCCTTGCTTAGGTAACATCACTGCTTATGACACTTTTAAGTCTGTGAGATGTAGTAGTTACTCCTTATCAAAGCAAACGCTACAGTCCTGGTAGGACAATGTGTCAATGATACGGTGGCCTCAACAGGCAGACCTTCCAAGAACATAAAATCCTAACTCAGTATTTGTAAAAATATTCTCATGATGTTGCTATTCCTCTGACAGATGCTTGCAGAGCAACACTTATAAATTTTACTTGTACAATTAGAGTTCCATTATAAAAAGTACCCAAACCCTAAAGGAGTTTTTGTTAGTACAAACGTGACGTTACCGCTAAACAAGTAATAAAAGAGTCAACCCCTTTAAAGGAAATTTGTAGCAGCAGGAATATTTCCAAACACAAACATCCCATATTTCCACAAAACTAATTTTTCTCTAGACAACAACTTAAAACTTGAAACAAGTAAATAAGTTATATTTGAATAAAACAATTTAATTTTAGATATTATAAATGTCACTTCTATTTCAAATGTATCACTGTAATGTTCAAAGTTTCTCAGACAGAAAACTTACTATACCTTGTGACTCAAATACTACTATAGCCAGAGTTGAAACAAATTAGTCTACCTATAAGATTTAAATGTGACAAAAAAGCTTCCTGTGCAGTTAGTTAATGGGAAGATGCAAAAAAGTTGTAAAAAAAATCCAAAAATCCAACAGAACAGCATTTCACTACTAATTATTTATTTAATGATTAATGATAGTTTTCAAAACATGAAAGAACTTTTTGTGGTGATTACTAGATATATTTAAGTAGTCTGCCACCACATCTAAAGTGCAATAAAAAATCTAAACACTATAAACTAGCGTTAATAATTAGTAAGTACTGTACTTTTAGAATTTTTTCATTGTTTTAAAAAATAAATTACAGATTTCCCTTAAAAATGCCTCCTGAGTATTTAATTTAATATCCTCTTACTTGTCCTGCTTCTTAGTTTGTATTCTATGATTAAGGTGGTAGTTCATTTTAGTAACATGAACTAAAGTTTGGTGATTGTTCTGATAACTTTTCTTTAACAGAAAGAATAAAAAAAGAAAGAGAAAGGACAAGATGAAAGGTATGAGAGAGAGACTTATGAGTGACAAAAATTCTGGAGGAAAACTATATACGTCAATACTACTCAGAATAGTATTAAGAGTTCTCTGCAGAGATAATTTTATATTAATATTAAATTGTATTTCCTAGATATTGCTTACCCAGCCACTGAATTTTCAGAAGAAGGATCACATATGGATGACTCTTCAGATTTTATGCTGGTTTTCTTTGTAGAGAGATCTAACACTCCATCCCCTATAATTTTTGCAAGAGAAAAAACTTTATATTTGCAAGAGATAGGCAATCCTTACATTTTAATATTTCATATTTTGTTGATCTACTAATTCATAACACTAGTATTTGATGTGTGGCCACTACCTACTCATCTTAAATGGTTTTAGGAACACGGTATGACTGGGAAGGCACTATATAGGAAAAAAAGAAGAGGAGCTGGCATTGCCAGGTGATAGGAAGAAACTAACTAAACATATGATGTAAAATCTGTCTAAAATAAACTTAGTCACCTCTCCGCCATTTTGTAGTGAATAGCCATTGACTGCTCATTCATAACAGTTTTCCATTCAAAGCTGCCCAGATAATGCTTTGGGAAGGTGGGAGTGATGTAAGTTGTACAAAACGGAGAGAATAGAAAATGTGATAATGAGTAAGATAATTAAATAATTAGCATTTACTAGGACTAGCAAAAGGTAAACTGTGACTCTGTATAACCATGTATTTTCTAAAACTCAGTGTAAAATTTTAGTTTTAAATTATTGAACTGTACAATAGTTAAATCATTGCCTACATAATATATTGTGTTTCTATCCATGACTAAATATACAACTTATAATAATGCAACTTTAGAAAAATGTTATAAAATAACTGCCTAAGCATTTGTTATTAAAATGTAGTTACAACATTTACATAAATAAAACCTCAATGATTCAGACACATTGTTAATCTGGCATGCTTCAGGATCAAAAAGGATAAAAATAAACTATGAATTTAAAACCGAGTGAAGAATTCCGTGAATGTTTTTATTGTTAGCTAAAAAACTACAAGCTTTAGCTATAAGAAAAATTATTTAAAAATGTTTAAAAATATACCAATTCAACTGGCTTAAAATTCATCGGGATTTTACAAATGTAACCACAATCAATCCACGAAATATGTATGTTCCTGGGCAGAAATAAAGATGAAAAATAAAACAAAATATCCTAGCTATAGCCTCCTATATGGACTTCAACAATAATCTACTGAGTGTTCACTATGTGCAAAGCACTATTTTACGCATTGGAAGAGCAGCCAAAAAAAAAAAAAAAAGTCATACAAAGTATTTATTGCCATAATGCTTAGGATCTAATGGGATAATTCATACACCACCACAACCACCAGCAATTACCATAGTGCCATCCGAGAAAATAACACAGAATAAGCTGATAGAGTAATAAGGGTAGGGCTGAGGACGCTGCTGTTTTATACAGTGTTATCAGTGCAGGTTTCTTGATTTGAACAGGTCCCTGAATAAGGTTAGGGTCACCAACCAAGCAGAGATACATGGGACAAAGTTTCTGAAAGAACAGTCTGTATAGAGGCCGTGATACGGAATTATGTCTGGAATGTCACAGGAATAGCAAAGGCCAGGGTAGCTGAAATGAAGTAAGCCAGGCCAAGAGTGAAAGATCAGAAATGTAGGAAGAGGTTACACAAGGCCGTAGTGAGAAATTTGCATTCATTTTGACAGAGACAGGAAGCCACTGGAGGATTCTGGGCAGAAGACTGACATGATTTCAATTTAGGTTTTTAAAGGAGCTAAAGGTGGAGCAGGGAAAGTGCTATGCTATTTCTGGTCATTTGCTTTCACACTTGGGAGTTGCTTTCCACTGCCTAGATGACAGACGATTCCTACTCCTCTCTTCCTGCCCCACCCCCACTCCTAATTCTCGCCAAATCTTACTCATCAGTCACTTAGGACACAACTTAGAGTTGGTTGATCGTCATTATAGGTTACTATACTACTAACATGACCTATAGTATTTAGCAGGTTGTAATGCTAGTTGCTCATACACTTACCAGTGCTAGCCACAGACTATAATCTATGCGAAGGCACAGACCATGCATATTTTATTCATCAGTATATCCCTGCTGCTTAGAATAGTGCCTGGCATACAGTAAGTATTCCAAAATTTTTGCTGAATAGAATTACAAAGAACTGGAAAAACTCGGTGTGGCTAGAGGTTACAGTCCATAGATTAGAAGAGTAAAAGGGGGAGATTGAGAAGCAATGTACCTGGCACATAGTATCTTGAAAAATTATTAAAGCCAGCTTCTTGTCCCAGTTTATCCATCCAGTTTAATTTTCAGCTTAGCCTCAAACTCATCTCAAAACCTCACGTCTCATGTATCTAAGGACTTAAATTCCCTCAAACGTGCTATGCAGTGTTATGCCTCTCAAACTGCAGTATTGCTCCCTCTGCCTAGAATGCTCTAACTATTCCACTTGTCAAACTTATACTCATTCTTAAAGCCCCAGATCCCCTGCCCAAGCAGAAGATGCTTATTTTGTCTCCCTTCGTGGACAGCGTCCTATAACACTTACGACACTATCAAGCAATTACTGATTTACAAATCTTTTCTTCCATGAAATGAATTCCAAGGTCCAGGAACTTGACTTACTCATTTGTATTATTAAACATTGGTAGAGTGCTAACACCTACTAAAAGGAGAAAAAAAGATTTCTCTTTTTTGTCATTTCTCTTTTTTGACAATTAAAATTTTATTATTTTAAGAATTTGTAAGAAAGGATAGCTGCTAAACCCATATTTATCACTTCATTCGCTAATTTTGATTTTGCTCATTTTATGTAAGTTTATGGCATATAAAACACACTTCCCTAAGTCTGTTATTCTTAGTCTCAAAATGAAGTAATGAAATTTCTCCAATTCTAAGCTCTCCTAGACTTGATATGCACAATTTAAAATTATTTCATAAAACAGAAATTATGAAAGGAGGTACAGGAAACCCCTTTCTCTCATTTACAGATACTACAAAAACTAGGCTGCAGCTCTCTACCTAGGGCAATAAAGGTTTCTTTACTTTTTTTGGACTACTCACACACAAAGCACCAAGTACAGTTCATTTTAATCTGGATGAGCTACATACAAGCTCTACTCCATCTTTCAGAAACCTATGCAAATACGCTTATACTTCTGATTCTTTCTCTTCAGGAAGTCTAAACAATGACCCTGGTGAGAAATGCTTTTATCTCTTCTTCATAGCCCTTTCTCCACATCTAGCCTCCCTATATTAAAAGTTTTATTCTAAAATGATTTGGCAAATAAAGTAATACATTATAGTCTGTTAGTCTGTATCTAGTAAAAATGGAAAATGTACTCCATCATATTTCTGTCACATTGCATTAAAATTAATCAATTAGTGTTTACATAGTAAACACAAGATACATAAATATGTAGTAGTTCTAATACCATTAAGAATTTTAAGATAAATATTAGCTATCTACAGAAAATCTCACTTTCTGTTGGTAGTATTAACCATCTATATCATGATTCCCTTTTTTATCATAAAGCTTGTAATTCAAGGGCTGGAAATGTCAAAAGAAGTTATTCCTAGGATTCTCTGAATTAGAAAAACAAAAACAATGAGAGACACCTTGTGAAGAACAGAGAAAGACCAAGAATTGTGGGGGTGAGGGCTGAAGGATATTTTCTTGCTCCTGATAATTTACATCCATCTGAAGGGTGATTATATCACTCCTTCACAATGCAGATATAACTAGATTTTGGGTATACGTCATTCCAAACTATAAAACCAACTCAAAATATATAAAATCTGTTTAAAATCAACTCTCAGTCACCTCTCCCACCATTTTGTAGTGAACAGTGTAGATAAAACTAAGCACTTAGTAGGCTATTACAGGAAAATATAAACTAAGTAGGTGGGGGGAGGTAATTAATTCAATTTATTGGTATATTCTCTGTAGACTATCTTATACTGTAATTTATTCCCCATTTATTTACTGGTAGGCATTCAGGTTGTTTTAGTTTTTCACTGTTACAAACAATGCTGAAATGAACATTCTTCTAAATTATATTTTGTCTTCATGTACAATAATTTCTCTAAGATAAACTCTCAGAAGTGCTGTAACAATAGATATTACCAAATTTCTTTCCCACATCCTTGATAACACTTGGTGTTGTTGTGATTTTTAAGTTTTGGTGAATAAGAAAAGTGAACCTCAGGATTAAATGAACAAGAGAGTGTATTTAGTATGGCATTTATGTCAATATGTTTATAGATACATAAATAGGTGGTATCATTGGTTGCTTTCAAGGGTAAACAAAAAGCTCTAAAAGGATCTTAACTGTATTTCTAGAAATACTTTAGTTCTTTAAGAGAAGACAAATCAGAAGTAAATATGACCAAATAACACATTTACTAATTCTGGTTAACAAGTATATGATTATTAAATTCTATTTTTCTGTATATTAAAAAATTTTACTAACATTTAATAATAAATACAACATTGTTTTCATTTATTGGTTGGAGACTGGGCATTTAACATTTAATTTAATTATTTCTGATCAAACACTATTGTAAAGATTTAAAGATAAGCCAATCCAATCTTTGAACAAAGTCAGGTAATTTTCTCTGTAACACTAACAGAATTAACTTTAAAAATGAAGTGACAAAATCATGACCAACGTGGGCAATTTCCTGAATACTGACACTTCATTGGGTTTTTAGTTAAAATTCAGATTTCAATTTTTCATGTATAAATTGTTTTCTCTCCTGTATTTTCATACAAATTTCTGATAAAGGATGTTTTCAAAAAGGACAGCTGGGAACTTCGTAATATAGAATTGTTTTCCACTCATTCACAGAAATAATTCTGTTTCATCTCTTATCTGGCCTTTTGCTATTCTCCTCTCCAGTAGATTCTTATGGTTTTGTTATTTATATTTGACTGATTGCTGGAAGAAAATATTAGTAGCTTGCATTCAACCCAATGTGTTTAAAACTATATTTTTCTTAGGTGTATGCTAGGAACATTACACATCTTAACTCATTCAGTTCTCACAATAACTGGATGGTAAAAATAGGTTTATTAATGTGCAAATTTTAATTATGATAAAACTGAAAATGAAAAAGAAGTCAACTACTCGAGACAGTGAGATGGAAGAATTGCCTAAGCACAGAGTTTAAGTGTAGACTCGGCAACATAGAAAGACTTCTCTCTTAAAAAACACAAAACAAAAAAACAACTTAGCTATATGTCATCAAAAATCTTAAAAATGTTTACACTCTCTAGGTATTTAAGAATATTCAACATAAAAAGGTTTTATATACAAAGATATACCATAGATTATACATTTTAAAAATCATAAATATTCAAACGGTTAAATTATGGTTCTTTCACTTGCTTGAGAATTAGATTTAACACTGTCATTAAAGCAATTAATAAAGCATGAAAAACTGTAAATGCTACTGTAACATTTTTAAAAGGTATGATATAAACATCTGATATATAGATGATGTAAACATGTAAATGCAAATACTACTGTAATGTTTTTAAAAGGTATGATATAAAAATTTGATATAGAGATGATGTAAACATGTTTCGTATGTAAAACAAGAAGAACCCTCACATAAAATAAAACAATAAACTGTGGCAGTTAAATATACAAAAATGGGAACAATGGTGATCTTTGGTTGATAAAGCCCGGAGCAGTTAAAACATGTGACTGTGTGCATGTACAGGCTTAGGTATGTATACATCTACAAACACATTTACACACACTTTTCTGCCTTTCCCAAGTTTCCATAATGGGGAAAAAAAAAAAAACCCACAAACTTAAGTAGCAAAAAATCAACAAAGTGTTTAAGTATTTCCTGGGTTTATCCAGATTTCAATTAAAAAAAAATGTGAAGTCTTATGTTTACTGCAAATAAAATTGTTTTTATTGTTACTATTTAACTAAGGGGTTTCAGTCATGGGAGAAATAATACAACAAAAGAGTAGCACATTACTCAAGCCTTAAGATTGTTTTTTTTCCTTCCTTCATTTGCCTCTGCAAGTCAAATAGTATTTATTTTATTTATTTATTTTGAGACGAAGTCTCACTCTGTCACTTGGGCTGGAGTGCAGTGGCACCATCGTGGCTCACTGCAACCTCCACCTCCTGGGTTCAAGCAATTCTCCTGCCTCAGCCTCCCAAGTAGCTGGGACTACAGGTGCCCGCCACCATGACTGGCTAATTTTTGTGTTTTCAGTAGAGACGGGGTTTCACCACGTTGGCCAGGCTGGTCTTGAATGCTTCAGCACAAGCGATCCGCCCACCTCGGCCTCCCAAAGTGC
The DNA here is from genome assembly GCF_048565385.1 of Saimiri boliviensis. NCBI lineage: Eukaryota > Metazoa > Chordata > Mammalia > Primates > Cebidae > Saimiri > Saimiri boliviensis. The sequence goes on from NC_133451.1 coordinate 16,861,930, forward strand.
TGAGATTACAAGCATGAGCCATCGTGCCCAGGCTTAAATAGCTTTTTTAACTGGAAGGTTATTTTCTTCCCAATGTCTTTTATTTTGTACATATATTGCTGAGATACTACATTAATCTATTTATTCATAATGATAAGAGACGATATAAATCAGAGAAAAGTGCTTACGGTGAATTTAGGATGTAAAAATTTATAACAGCAAAATCAGGAAAATGCTACAGGTGAAATTAAAATAAGCCTTCAACATTTCCACCAAATGCCATTTTATAATTTTATTGTAATTTTTTTCTTTCTTCAGTTATTCCTGCAAGTACCTAATTAAATCATAATTTCAAAAGGCTTCAAGTCAGTATCTATGAAAAACATTTGAAAAGCAAAACATTTTCTCTTTTATCCCCTATATTACACTGTAAAAATTTTGGTCAAATATATTATTTAAAACATGGTTCGTTTATTTATTACAACAATGTCATAGTGGAATTTTTTAACCATACATTTGATTTTTAAAACTTTAGATTTTTTTTAACCATACATTTGAGACCTCCTTGTCAAGCACATTCAAAACTGATTACTTTAAAAAAACTTTCATAAACATGTTTTACGCAACAAAACTACATCTAACTATACAGTTTAATGAATTTTCATGAATTCAACCTTCCCATATAAAAACTGCACCTAGGTTACCAGTGTCAACCTAGATGCTCCCCCACCTCAGTATCTTCTTCTAGTCACTACCCCACCCCTATCCCTACTATGTTGACTTTCAACAGCATTATGCATACTCTTAGATCCAGCAATTTCACTTCTAGGAATTTTTCCTTAAGTAAAAATTGAGTGTAAAACCTTTTTACATATAAAAGACACAAAATTAATATGCGATCCTTCCATACTACTAAGTAAATCAATTTAAGTATTAAAATGATTCTACAGAAAAATACTTAGTAACATTAAGGATGTTAAAAACACTAATTATAAAAACAGTTACAGAGGATGTATATCTCCTGTAGATGAGTGGGGCTGAGTACTGGGAGTGTGTTTTGTGCACATGCAGATATTCTTCAGAAAATGGTTTGGAAGGACTGAACACATGAGCATCTGCAGATACCTCTGGGTGGAAGAGAACAGGATAATTGTTATTTTCTTCATTTTCTTGTGTTTTCTAGTTTTTATTTTGTTTTGCTTTTTTTTAAATTTGCTACTTTCTAGTTTTTCTACAATAGGTAAATCTAGCCTGTAATGCCCATTTTGTACTGAAATTTCTTGAGTCCAAAATGTGTTTACAGTTCAATTTTACAAGTATGTTCAATTAATGTGTCTGTGTTACATTTAATTCTTAGTGTGATACATTTGATTCTTAGGTTATTTATTTATGAGATGGAGTCTTGCTTTGCCGCTCAGACTGGAGTGCAGTGGCATGATCTTGGCTCACTGAAACCTCTGCCTCCTGGATTCAAGTGATTCTCCTGCCTTAGCCTCCCAAGTAGCTGGGATTACTACATGCCCAGATAATTTCTGTATTTTTAGTAGAGATGGGTTTCACCATGTTGGTCAGGCTAGTCTTAAATGCCTGACCTCACATGATCCACCCACTTCAGCCTTCCAAAGTGCTGGGATTACAGGCGTGAGCCACCGCGCCCAGCCATGATCTCCAATTTAGAGAAGCACAATGACATTAACTTTTTAAAGAAACTAGGTCATGAGTTCTTCTACTGAAAATGTTCTATGTTATGGATTACGGATGCTCCTCAATTTATGATAGGGCTATGTCTTGACAAACCCAGCACAAATAAAAAATACAGTAAGTCAAAAATGCATTTAATACTCCAATAAACCCACTGTAAAGTTGAAAGCCTGTAGGTTGAACCATCTTAAGTTGATGACCATCTGCACTGCTTTCCTGGGGTGTCATTTACTGTGCTTTAAAAAATCTCCTTGTATAGTAATTTTGATAAACTTGGAACTGTTAATAAAGCAAGTAACTCTCAGACTTTTGGATTTCATAATTCCTTTTTACTCTTAAAATTATTGCAGACCTTAAAGACCTTTTGCTTGTGTGGGCTACCTCTACTGATATTTACCATAACAGGAATTAAATAAAAGCATTTTTAAAGTATTTACAATTCATAACAACCCTAAAAATGTTAATGTTCATGAAAAACGTTTCCAAAATGAGTAAAAAGAATTACATTTTAAAAAGTTTTGTAGGTTTCTTTAATTTCCAGCTTACTGGAAAACAGCTGAATTCTCATATCTGCTTCCATATTGACTGTTGAGATATCACACATCATGTACCTTCTGGCCGACTTTACTATACACACTTGTGAGAGAATCAGAGTAAAAATAATAAAGATTATTAATTTTGACCTGGTACATCTCCTGAAAAGGTTTCAGAGACTCCTAGGACTTCCTGACTATTCTTGAGAACCAACGGTCTAAGAATTGTTTCGATGCATGTTTAACGTTTTTGATAAGGATACTTCACAGATGAACTGACATATCATGAGGTACATAGTCTATTTTCAATGATGCTCAAGTGATCAGTGTGTGTTCTGATGGTGACAGTCTGATCCTACCACTGTAAAGATCTTAAAATAATCTTTCCTCTAATACTGTTTATCTTCATACACACACACACACACACACACAAATATATATATATATACATATATAAATATATGTGTTTTACTGGTTTGAATTGACACATATTTTATCTATTTATGGGGTCCAATGGGGTGTTTCCATACATGTGTACATGTACACATTGTATAGTAATCAGTGTAATGAGCATATTCACCACCTCAAACACTTGTCTTTGTGGTGACAACATTCAAAATACTTTTAGCTGTTTTGAAATAACACGTTATAATTAACTATAGTTACCCTATTGTGTAACAGTACACCAGAAGTATTCCTTTCTCCTACCTAACTTTGTACCTGTTGATTAACCTCTTCATCCCCCTCCCCATATCCTTTTCTGCCTCTGCTAGTCACTATTCTACTCTCCATTTCTATACGACAGGCTTTATTTAGATTCCACATGAGTGACAAATATACATATTGTATTTGTCCTTCTGTGCATGGTTTATTTCATTTTACATAAAGTCCTCCAGTTTCATCCACGTTGTTGCAAATGACAGGATTTCATTTTTTTTATTGGCTGAAAAAGTATTCCACTGTGTACATATACCATATTTTAAGAATCCATTCATCTGTTGATAGACATTTAGGCTGACCCTATACCTTGACTATTACAATTCAGTGGTTTTCACTGTATTCAGAGTTGTACAACCATCACAATTTTAGAACATTTTCTCCACCCTAGAAAGAAATCCTGCACCCTTGAGTGACTGCTCTCCCTTGTCCTATGACTCCTAGCCTTTGGCAACCAGTAATCTACTTTCTATGCCTACGGATTTTCCTATTCTAAACATTTCCTACAAACATAATCATATAATATTTGGTCTTTTGTGACTGGCTTTTAATTAGCACAATGTTTTTAAGGTTCACCCATGTTGTATCATGCATCAGTACTTTACTCCTTTTTACTGTTGAAGTTTATTCCATTTTATGGATATACAATATTTTACTTATCCTTTCTTCAGTTAATGGACATTTGGGTTGTTTGTACTTCTTGGCTATTATGAATAATGCTGCTATAAACATTTGTGTACACATACGTTTTCAGTTCTCTTGAAAAGGCTCCTAGGAGTAGAACTGTTGGGTCATATAATAACTGGATGTCCAACCTTTTGAGGAACTTCAGACTGTTTAAAAAGGGGTTGCACCACTTTATATTCTTACTAGCAATGTGTCAAGGCTCCAATTTTTTTTTTTGTATCTTTGTCAACACTTACTTTATCTTTTAGATTCTAGCCATCGCTGGTGGGTATTAAACAATGCATTACTGTGTTTCTTGTGTTTCTAAGTTTTAATTTCTGTGGGTAGTTGCTGAGTATGGGGTATATGAGGTACAATTTATATGTACAATTAAACTGTTATTGACTATAGTCATCGTGTTGTGCTACAGATCTTATTAATTCTATTTTTTGTACCCATTAACTATCCCCACTTCCTCCTTACACCACCCCCCACTATCCTTCTCAGCCTCTGGGTAACCATCCTTCTACTCTCTGTCTCCATGAGTTCAATTGCTTTAATTTTTCGCTCCCCAAAGAAGGTGAGAACATGAGAAGTTTGTTTTTCTGTGCCTGAGTTGTTTCGTTTAGCCTAATGGACCTTCAGTTCCACCCATCTTGTTGCAAATAAGAGGATCTCATTCTTTTTTATGCCTGAATAGTATTGTGTTGTGTATATGTACCACATTTTCTTTACCCATTTGTCTGTTAATGGACACTTATGTTTCCTCCAAATCTTGGCTACTGTCAATAAAACTGCAATGAACAGGGGAGTTCAGATATTTATTTGAAATACTGATTTCCTTAAGGGTATACACCTAGCAATGGGACTGCTGGATCACATGATGGCTCTATTTTTAGTTTTTCAAAGAACCTCTAAACTGTTCTCCACAATGGTTGTATTAATTTACATTAGTCTTTATCTTCTGATGCTGTTATTTTATTCAATTATCTTATTAGGGGTGGAAAAATAGTAATATTTTAAGTCTATTATGCCTTCCATATTTATTAGCCAACATTCAATAATTTTCTTTAAATGATTATTTGGTTATCCTGAAACACAATTTGTAAAGAAAAAGATAAAGTAAGTAAAATAAAAGTAAGATAAAAAGTGTTAAGATAGCTTAACACTATCCTTTAATTGTTAATTTTCACAGTATAGTAAAGAATTGGTGTGGTATATACCTCCAATATAGACTACTGACTCTGAGGGACACTTTCAGTTTCTGGTTCTCATAAATGAGTACATTTTTAAAAATTCAGTATTTTTCATTCCACTGAAATTGTTCTTCCTACTGATGATCAAATGTTTTCATATTTGACCAACTGGGAACTTTTAATATTGACTCCTATCTTCTTTCAACAAATTAGTCTTTGGGCTTCCTTGCCTGCTGGCAAGGAAGATGTTCCAGGCTCATGTGGTACATTTCCTAGTCTAAACCTGAAGTCCAAAGAGGCCTGCTTCCTTTTAAAGCGAAATAATGTTTAAAGACCCCATTCTAGGTTTAGGTTCAATGCCACTGAGTTTTCATTGCTTTTAGGCTATTTCAGTAGTGAGACGAGGAAATGTGCATTTTTTGAAAATAATTCATGTTTTGCACTGCATTTCCTATCCACATGTAATATAAGGTTTTTAACTTGTTGCTTCTTCTCTTGCACTGAAAATACCGGTTTCCTAATGATGTTAACATGATTATATATTTGACTTGTTCTACAGACTCAAAAAATAGTGACATTATTATTACTAGTATTAGTTTAAAAAAGGTTTAAGATCTTTAAAGCATTTTTTTGCCCTTAAAGTATATTCTATTGCTGTTGGAATGTATTTCACTAAGAATGTATAGTCAAAATCCTGGGTAAAATCATTTGATGTAATTCTTTTCTCAATGTTATGTTACTAACATTATGTTACTAATTTTACTAATTTGACCCAGCCAGGTTTGTTATATTCTACTTCAAATTTTGCGGATTCATTCCTTTCTTTCTTTCTTTTTTTTTTTTTTTTTGAGACAGAGTCTTGCTCTGTCACCAGGCTGGAGTGTAGCGGCGCGACCTCGGCTCACTGCAACCTCTGCCTCCCAGGTTCAAGCGATTCCCCTGCCTCAGAGGCCTCTCGAGTAACTGGGACTACACGCATATGCACCACACCCGGTTAATTTTTTGTATTTTAGTAGAGATGGGGTTTCAACATGTTAGCCACGATCTCCGGACCTCGTGATCTACCCACCTTGGCCTCCCAAAGTGCTGGGATTACAAGCATGAGCCACCACGCCCAGCCACTGGATTGCTCCACATTTAAAAAATTTTTACCCTTTGGAATATGCAGAATATAAATAACAAGGTCTATTCAGAGCAATTCTATTCCTGTCTCATCTGCCTCATTTACTTCATTCCCTTCTGGGTAACCATGTTCATTATCATTAGTTTTTGGCTTATCTTTCCCATTTTTCTACACAAAAGACAGCATGTAATATATGCATTTCTGCATCTTGTTTTTTATTACCTAACAAGAAAACCTGGAAATTCACTGTCAAGAGATCATTCTCATCCTCCGATGTTTGTCTTCCACTTTGTGAATATAAGTAATTTAACTAACCAAGATATTATTGATAGATATTTGGATTATTTTCCAATGTCCTGCTATTCAAATAATGTCAAAGTGAATAACCCTGAAAGGATGTCATTCCGTATTTGTGCAGGTGTAATTAAAGGCTTGATTCCCTGAAATAAGACTCCTAGGTCAAAGGACAAATGTTTATAAAATGTAAGAGATACTCTCAATTCTTCCATAAGGACTGTACCAGTTTGTATTTCCAGTAATGCATGAAAATGTCTGTTACTTAACAGCTTTGACAAACAGTGTATACAGCTAAACTTGACTTCTTATCAGTGTGACAGGTGTGAATCACCCAAGTATGGCTGATAAGTATTTTCCTATGTTTAAGGACCTTTAAAATTTCTTCTATGAACTGATAGTATAATTATGCTCATTTTTTCTATCAGGTTGTTGATCTTTTACATTTCAATATTTTGAAACCCTTAAGAGATTAGAATCATTAGTTTTTTAATCTTATAAGGTGATGAACAGGGGCAAGCCAAAAGAAACATGAATATCTTAAGGTAGAGTAACCCAGGCAAAGGGATCAGCAATGATGATGGCCCTGAAGAGTGAGCTTGGCAAGTGTCATACGTAGACAGTGTGACTTGAACCTATGCCAGGAAGAGAAGGAAAGGAACAAGTCCAGAGAGGTAGGCAAGGACAAAATCTTGGCAGAACCTAATAAGTCATTAAAAAAAAATATAAGTTTTGTCCTTAACAGAAAACCAAGAGGAAGATTAAATACAGAATATCAGCTTTATTCAAACTGGGCCTAAGAACCCAATTTTGGCTACTGGTAAATTCAAGGTTATAAGGTAGATATGAAAGTTACCTCTTTGGGAAAAGAATACCTGGAGAAATTACAAGGGAAAAGAAAACAACAACAACAACAATGAATTGACACTTGGAAACCCAGGGGGTTGGTTATCAACTTTATATTATATAAGTAGTTAACACAAACTGTTGCATGTACCAGATTACTTAAAATATTATATAAAATTAACTTCAGGCTGTTTGTATAAGGTATATAAGAAACAAATGAATTTTAGGTTTAGACTTGGGCTCCATCCATAAGATATCTCATTATGTGTATGCAAATATTCCAAAATAAGATCAAAATCTGAAACACTTCTGGTCTCAAGCATTTTAGATAAGGAATATTTAACCTATATAACAAAGTGTTGTAAAAAATTGAACAGCAACAGAGAACACTAATTTCTTTTTTCTTTTTATTTTTGCTTCATATACCTAATTTAGTCAAGTGACATTTCAGATGGTAACATTTATGAAACTTCTGAATTTAAAGTGCATGATTTTTAAAAATGACATTCTTTACAAAACAGAAAAAAGAAAAATCCAGCTTATATATATTGTAACAATTATATTTATTGACATTCTATAATCTCACTTTATTAAAAAAGCTTTGAACAATCTTGGTTTTCACCTGACTGAGACAATCTTCATACAGTTCCTCAAACATATCTGATATATTCCTACCCTGAGTTTTGATATTTTGTATTTATATTTGGTATTTCTTCTGACTTAAATGCCCCAACCTCAAATCTTCATGGAAGACTTCCTCTCATTATTCATGCCTCAGCTCAAACTCACTTCTTCATGAAGGTCTTCCTGAACCATCTTATAGAAAATAACCCTCCCAGTCACTTTTGATATCTTGCTTAGTGATTCTTCTGTAAAATTATGAGCATGCTGATAAGCATATTTGGAAAAAGTAACAACTAACTTCTGGAAATGCAAAGTATAATGACAAATTAGAAACTCACAACACAGGTTAAATCGTGATTAAAATAGCTTGAAAGACAATTAGTAAACTGGGAAATATTTCTGAATAAACTAATCATGATATTATACAGAAACAAAAAGATGGAAATATGAAAAGGAAGGTAAGAGATAGGGAGGATAAAATAAGAACAAAAATATGTTTCAATGGATTTTGACAGGAAATAAAGTGAGTAAAAATGTATTTGAACAGATAATGGCTGGAAAATGTCCACAATAGATGAGAGATCTGTCCTTAGTTTTAGAAACCATGTAACTCCTAAGTAGAATAAAGAAATCTGCTTTCCTGTCACCTCATCAAACTGGATGTGACCTGTGCTGCCTTGCTGGATTGTCAGAATGTAGATAAAAATGTACTTAAAAAAAAAAAAAGCAATATAATTGCTACTTGATAAGGACAGAACATTATTCTAGTTTCATGTTTAATTTGAATTAAATATATTCTGTGGTTTATATGAAGAAAAAGAAATCTGCTTCCAAACATATCTAAAACACCTGCAGAATGCCACAAACAAAACAGAGAAGAGTGAGAGAGCGCCCAAAAGTAGAGTGCGTAAAGTTACCTATGAGGAAAAGACTATTAGCTGGCAGTCACACAATCATAGCAAAAAGACAGTTATGTGCCTAGACAAAAGATCTTTTAAGAACAAAAGTGAAAAAGAAAAAGAAATAAAAAACCAAAAACAAAACTCTGAGAGTTTACTACCAATAAACTTTTAAGGAATGCCCGATCCCAGAAGAACACGTGAAATATATGAAGGAATGATGAGCAAAGGAGATGATAATCAGGTATGTAATACTCAACAAAAATTGATGATATTAAAAAAATGGTTGTATTTAAGTTGTGGTGTCACCAGAAGGGAAACAGCACTGAAGATGGCTATAAGTGTCAAAGCAGGTGACTCTAAATTTCTATTAACTATTAACTTTAACAAGGGTAACTACAAACAGAATAGCAGTAGAGTATATAACTTCAAAATAGGCAAAGAAGGAAAAGTGAGGAAATTCAATCCAAAAGAAAATGAGGAAAAAAGCATAACAAGACAAACAGACAGCAGATAATAAGATGGCTGAAACAAATAATTACAAGGGTAACAAATGCCACAAAACAATACACGATATTATATGAAAATACAGTAAGAATCCCAAACTAAATACAGTAAGAATATCAACATGTGTGTCTGTGTACATCCAATTTGGAAGGTATGGATGAAGTTTACCTAAGAAAGTAATGTTTAAAAGGAGACCTGGAAAAAAGATAGTATGTATTTACAAAAAAACTGATTGGGGGTAGAAGGTAGCTTTATTGTTGGTGTTCTGAGGTTCTGAGAATGTATGACATATTCAAGAAAATGAGAAAAAGCCAGTATGAAGACTAAAGAAAGAGAGACACAAGATGCAGCTGGATACATGGGCAGGGGCTGGTTCCTGGAGTTTAGGATTTTTGATGTTATCTAAAGGGCAATATGAACCCATTAAAGGGTTTTCAGCATGAGAGTGTAGGCCTAGATATGGAATTTTAGAATAACACCTGTTTCTTCTATCCCTGCAGTCAAGAAGGTTAGATAAGGGACACAGGATCACCTAGACATACGTTTTATTTTTTAGGTCAACTAAAACATGGCATCTTCCCAAGCATGGAATATAACATTTTTTTTTCCACGTTTTTAGCCACAGAAAACAAAAGCTCAGCAAAGAAAAAACAAGACAGACAATTCCATTAGTGAATACAGAAAATTTTTTAAACTGAACTTTAAAAATTGTTCAGTGATTTCCAAACAGAATGATAGAACTTAATTTATAAACCACATATTTAAGCGTACATAACATCATAAAACTATACATGACTCTCTTACACATAGTAACACCTACCTTAATCACAGCCAAGAAAGCAGAAGAGTGGCGGTGGCAGCAGCAACAAAGGATACTTAATAACTAAATATAATGCTGAAATTCATATATATTATTTATATAGTCTCTCAAATAGTCACTGGAAGCCGACTTATTATTAGTCCTATACATAATTTGTTAAAAAGAAATTTAAACTAGAAGTTGTAGGTTCTAAAGTTTACTCTACTGATAACATTTTGAAGTAATTAAAAAAAAATCTTATCTCTAGCTAATTAAGAGAAAATAATCCTAAAAAATTCAAAATCATTACATGGTGATACAATAATTAATGTCCATTATTATGACACAATGTTCCACATCGAGTTTTGAAAAGCATTAAAAAGTACAGTGCAGAATATTTTCCAGCCAAAATGTTTAAAATAAAAAATTTCATTGTGAAAACATCATAAATGCAATGGTCAAATCACAATTCTCCTTTTAGTTATCAGTGGCATTTGAAGATGATGAATATTTTAAATCTACTAAATAAATCTGATATACCATAGACCATATCAAGCACTGGAGACATAAAAGTAAAAAAAGACAAGTTTCCTGCTCCCAACGGTAGATTACAATGGAGAGATAAACATGCAAACAATTACAATGCATTGAGAAGTTTACTATAATGAAAGTTCTACCAGAATACTCATTGGATCTTATGGTAGAAAACTGCATCAACAAAGTCAATGAAGTATTGCTGTTCCACCTCTACCCACATCCATTCTTGTTCTGTATTGGATTGGCCTAGTCTTCACAGTTGTTACAGTAATGATAAAGGTCAAGTTGCAAATTTCTTCTTGTACACTGGAATTTGTGAGGTTTTTACTCTGGCCCCAGATTAAATCTGATATTTAAAAATATATATACCTGACACACTAATGTTATTTATAACTGTTTCTTAACTCAATGTACTAGGACAAAAAAGAATCCTGGGTATGGGCAATACATGCCTTCCCTTCCACCAGTTTCCGAAGCTCAGAGTATTTATACAAATCTGAAGAATTTAAAATGTACAAAGAAATATCCTCTAACATTTGAAATGCCTGGATAGAACAGTACAATGGAGACGAAAATAGCCATGTTTTCCTCAGGGTAACCATATTTTAAGTCAGTATAGAGTTGTGTATGAAAAAGGCAATAACCATGAGAAAGATGGAAACTGACTTATGAAGAACAATTAAGAAAGCTGAAAAGATTTGCATGGAAAACAGATATTTGAAGAAACATAATAGTTTCAACGAATATTTACAGCATTACTATGTCAAAGGACTAGAGTTTCTCATATTGGTGCACAAAGAAAAAACAAAGCAAAACAGAAGAAAACCCTAAAGGTTATCATGGAAAAGTAAAATCTTAGAGGTGTAATAATTTTTACAAGTATTTACAGTAAAGTAAAATGCTGCTGCAGATGAAAAAATATAAAACAGTGAGCATATTCTTCATAGCTATAAGGTTAACTGTAATATTACAGTTGCCAAAGATTTTCTGTAAATACTTAGTCAGCGGCTGAATTACCATCTCTTACAGAATAAAAGAATCCCACATAGAGAAGGAAGCTGGGTAAAATATTCTTTTAAGTATCTTTGCTTATCTGGCTACTCCAGTATCATCTTCTGACACTTGTTTTTGCCTATTTTTCTCATTAGTTGTCTGTCTACACTGGTTGTAGCTTTGTTAGTTGAATGCTTGCTAGATACATCAGTTATAGTTGAGGCTTGACATTTCACTTTCTTCAATGACTTCTATACTTGAGTTTTAGATTTAAATACAGTCAAATATACAAAATTGTTTATGAACTGTGATTCTTGTATTTTAAGAACTTCTTCCCTATTTTGAGTTAAGATAGTATCCTCTAATTTCCTCTCTTTTAGTTTGCTTTTCACATTTAGCCTTTAAACTTAACTATTTTTTAGAGTGGTATGAGGTAGAGATCTACCACTTATCCCCCTTTTGGGTAATCAATTGCCCTGGAACTATTTATGAATATAGCGTTCTTCTCAGTGATTTATAATGACATGTCTGTCTTATACAAAGATTCCACTACTGTTTGGGAGCTTCTGGGTTTACTGATCTGTCCTAGTTATGTTTATCCTGGGCAATAGCACTCTGGTTTAATTACTGCACTTAATAAATGTTGCTACATTTAGCAAGACTATATTTATCACCTTGACTTGATTATTCTTGGCTCTTTAAGTCTTGCTTGTAAATTTTAGGATCAGCAAGCCACATTTAACAATTAAATCCTGTCAGAATTCTGCCTGAAATGACATTGAATTTGTAAGCACATTAAGGGTAAACTGCTATCATCTTTCAGTCTCACATTCATTTAAAGTATGATTACTCATTTTGCTGGTTATTTTAACTTCCTTCAATGTATTTTTATAATATTATCCATAAGACCTGATATAGTTTAACTGTCATTCTTAGGCATTTTACTGTTTTTCCTGTTGTTGCGGCTATTGCAATTATAATTTTTTTAAAACTAGATTTTCTAATTGGGTAGCTGAATGAGGACCACTCATCAAATGTTTAAAACTGATGATGGAGTGCATTTTTTATGTTATCTTTTATTTTAAATCTTTAGGTTATAATGTTTTTGGTAGTGGAAGTACCCATCTATTATTCTTTGTTTGATAAGCCCTTTTTATCATAAATCTGTCAGATCTTGTGGAATAATTTTTTCTATATCTATTAGAATGACATAGTTTTTTAATTAAGAAAATATTTGAAATGCTTAATCATTCATGCCACCTTAATCATTATTATGTTCTTATACATCACTGTACTCAATTTGCTGATATTTATTAAGGATTTCTGCTCCTAGGTTTGTAAGTTGCAATATTTCTTTCTTTTGCTACCTTTGTCTGGTTTGGGTATCAAGATTATACCAACATTTCTTTTTTTTTTTTTTTCTACTATTCAAAACAGAGTAGAAAAAAAGGAAAGCCCCAAATAGGAATTAACTGTTGCTTTAAGAGTATATAAAGTTACCTATAAAACCATTTGGCATGGAGAATTTCATAAACTTATGGGTTATACTATCTATAAATTTATCTACATCATTTATGGACATATTATCTATTGGATATATGAATTACCATCTAATTTGAATAAAGTAACTCATCAAATAAATAACTGACTTAAACGAGTATTGTTAAAAATTATAGTGAGAAAAATACTAAAAATGCAAGTACTAGCAAATAACAACATTAAAAAGAGCATAACTGACACTGCTACCACTAGTATAAGCTCTTTACTGACTATACCATGAGGTAAAAACATTGAAATCTGGCCAAAAAAGATTAATTAAGGAAGCTATTTGAAATATGGGTTTATACTTTCTATCACTGCTAATGAAACTCTTCTAAAGTATATTATCATTCAATAAGATATTGGCAGTGAAGTCATCATGATTAGCAAGACATTTAAAAATTCTTTATAACGTTTTTATTTAAATCCTAAAATATTTATAGAAAGATTAGTACATATAGTGTGTTAGTAGGTACATACACACACATACATATGCACACCCAACTGCATCCAAGGGTATGTGCTCAAGTTTTCCTTGTTTGATGTGTAAGCAGGCAGATTTTAAGAAACTGCCAATCCATACCATGGCAGAATGGTTTCATAAAAGAAAATCTGATCTTGTTACTCTCAGTCTAGTAGCTTTCTACGACTCCAAGAAAAGTCGAAATTTCATCCCTACTTACTTCTTTAGCTTCATCTGTCATCATTCTTCCCCTCGCCCTCTATATCTCAAATCACATTAAACTAAATAATTTCTACCCTCAAGTAAGACTAGAATCACATGACAAAAAGTCATCCAAAAATTAAAATTATCAAGAAGACTACTTATAGATTTATATCCACTATCACTAGTCTTTCCACCCTCAGGATTTTCACATATTTTTGCACTTTACTTAGACTATTATAAAAATTTAAATAATTACATGACTTGTTTTCTATGTATACTTGGATCTGCCTTGCCACTTAACTTCATAGAATCAAAGATCTAAACACTGGAAATTTACTTTTAAAATGCCATCTATTCGAACCAGTCATCTGATGCTTTTCAATACCCCAATGATGAAGCAATCAGGGACTCATTCCTTCTTTCCTTAAAAACTTCTTTAGAAATAGTCTTTATTATCTAGACCTGAAATCTGTTTCTCTCTAACCTCTAGCTAGTCATCCTAATTCTACTCATTGGACCATTCACAGAAAATTCAGTCCCATGTTAGGGTAACAGCCATACAAATATTTATAGATCACTATCACATTACTTCTAAGGCTTCTTCTGTGGTGGTAAGGAATAGGAGAGAGTATGGTGAGACTAGTATTTGAGTATCTTTCATGAGTTTGTTACTAAATATTTAATTCTCACATTGCTCCAGTGGGTCCATTATTATTATGGCCAAATTACAATGGAAGAAATTAAAGGTCTGATAAGTAACATTACCTATTACTTAAGTTATCTATCTGTAACTTAAGTTAGTAACAGAGCTGGGATTTCAACCACAAGCCTGTCACATACCAAAGCCTATGTTCTAGTCTCTTCAGAAATCCCCCAAATGAGGGAGACATAAGGGAATATAAGGCATGGAAAAGCAAATAAAAAAAATTGTAAAATTCCTCTGTTTTCTGATTTCCAAAATTCTATGTACTGATATTTTTTTCCTTAAGCCTTCAAGAGGTGTCCAACCCTTTGATGTGAGGATTTTTTTTTTTGCTTTTTGCTTATCTGTGGTGGCAGATACCATAAAAATTACACAGGGAACCACCCCCCCAACACCAGTTCCTGCTTTTTAAAGCTCAGCAGCTATCGTTAGTGTATTTTATGTGTAGCCCAACACAATTCTTCTTCTTCCAATGCAGTCCAGGGAAGCCAAAATGTTGGACACCCATGTGATATCATAGTTATCTTTGACATTTCTTTCTCTGTCTTATAACCTATTATCTTAAAATTTGTCAGAAATTGTCACATAAATGCTTGCAACCTAATACTAGGGAATGAAAAAGGAAAAATTATTCCCATATCTCAGCCTCTCTAAATTTTAATCTGATTTACACACTGAAACAACTAACTCTTCAAACACTAACTAGTATATTCTTCTTAAGAGACCCAAACTAACATCATTGCTTTCTGGAATTAAATTTAGTGCTTTTTTATTATGGCTTCAAAAACTGACAATACGATTCCTAACCCATATTAACAAAAGCTATCTCAATTGTCCTTTGCCCGGATAAACACTTAAGTCCTCACACACACTTAAAAGCCTCTTCTCGCCTTTCCTCTGTGAAGTTATGGTTCTCTTTTAATTAAAGTACAACATGGTCTTCATTGCTCAGGCTCCTTATGACAAATATGTCTCCATACAGTTAGTTACATGATAACATTATATTTGTCACACATATTCCATTTCCTCTGTTCCCAGTTACATCATAAACTGGAAGATAAATCATCTACTTTTTTCCTCACCTAAGTACAAAAGAAAAACTAAACAAGCAAGTGCTTAATTAATGTTTTCAGCTGTCCACTAAAAAAACAGTTATTTCTTATAAACATCTCTTTATATCCTTTATTTTTAAGCTGTTTATTAGGATTTGTTCATCATAAACTTTATTGCAAAAGGAGTTGAAATCAACTCAAATTTCCTCTTTAATGAACAAAGATGCAAATACGAAAGCTGTAAATTTGTATTTCTCTCTAGACCATATTACATGAACAAATTAAAATTCATATTACATCCAAAATAAATTTCCTCATGAATATAAAAAGTTGCAAATATACATTTAAGGATATACAACATAAAATTATATATTGCATGCACACAAAAATCTTACCTTGCTGAGTATTTTGTTCTTGCATTCGATTCACAGTGAGGTCTAAGGGGCCTTCCTGCTCTTCCTGAAGGGAGTTTTCTGCTTGATTCATTTGGATACTTTTACATACTATACTTGGTCCAATTGAACCATTTCTATTCTCTTGAGTTTTACCACTTTTTGAAATGTACTCAATCGCAAATTGACGTATCATCTTTTTCATTAATTCCTGAGCAACTAGGGGAATGTTAGGATCACAGTTCTGAGGAAGATCTAGGGAAGAAATAAATATAATAATCATTTTAAAAAGAGAAATGCAAATTTTACCAACATTTTAATTTATTTTTATTACAAATTAATGATTTCAGAAGTCTTTTAGCATCAGTCCATAACTTCCACTGTTTGCTGGGAATTAGCAATAGAAGCTTTGTAGATTTAATTAGTTTTATAATAATATATCAACCAAAATGTAGCATATTTAATTATTTTGTATGATTAAACATCCTCTGGTCCCAAACTAAAATACAGATAAAGAATTATACACAGAAGCTGAACAATTTATTCTCAAGAGTTCTAATATTCATTCAAATGTATTTTATTAAGATATTAAAACAGTATGTGAACATAAATTGTATGAATAACCAATTTTTATCCTAATATACAAAGTGCATGCATTAACTAGGAAAACACTGTAAATTCTTATAATTCTATATCCATTAAGTTCTTCAATTCTGTAAAATGTGCATCTCCTATGAATCCTGAATGTCATCATCAAGGATTTTTTATTTCCTTAATTTTTTATATAGAAAAATTTTGATCATAAAGAGAAAATGAAAAAACAGTATGATGATACAGTTTCCACTAATATTCAAGAAATGTTACTGGTCTGCCAAATTTGCTGTCCTTTTGCTTTATTTTTATTTGTAGAACCATCGAAATTGCAGAATAATCACAATTTACTCCTAAATATTTCAGCATGGATATCCTAAGATAATTCTGTACAATGAGAATATCATTGAGAGTTTTACCCAAAATATTCTGATCAAGTACAACTACCATAAAGGACAGACATAATTAGATCCATATCATGTTACTAGGGCTCTACCTTAGAATTGAATTTAGAGCGAAGTTTAAAGCACAATACATAGTGCTACTCTGTTTTATTCACCAACTCACTTTTTGTCTCTTTATATTATATTGGGGAATAAGTAAGTCCATGTGTGAGACCAAAAAACTTGGCAAAAGAGATGGAGAAAGACAGACAGACAGACAGACAGAATGCTTCTCAGCTGCTGATTGGTTAGTGAGCCTCCTAAATCACCTGCACAAGTTGTCATAACTACAAAAAAGATAAGTAATTTAAGATTTAGATGTAGGTCAGGAATTGTAAAATCAACTTTTTACAAGGATCAAGCTAGTAGTAAATATTTGCCCAGAAGAATGCTGCCATCTGGCAATGGGGTTTACTGCCCCCTATTAGAAAGGAACACTTATTTTTTCCCTTAATTCATCATTTTCCAAAGTTAACTAATTTACAAAGCCCTATGTGGCATCTGCTTCAAGATGGTCCTCAATAATTACTGCCTCTTGATAAAACATTGCTGTCCAATACCCCCTCATCCTCCATGTTGTATCATGGGTGGTCTGTGTGATCAACAGTGTATTGTGAAAGTATCTGTCACTTTGGAGATTATGTTATAAATGAATGAAGGTTTTATACTGGACACTGATGAACACTGATGCTCTTGGTTGGTGTTTTCTCTTTTGTCCCCCTTCACCTCTTTTGTTCCTTTCCCTCCCCCTTCCCTCTCTCTCCTTTTCTATCTCCTTCTCCCTTTCACTTGAGTGTCCCTTCATCTCTCTCTCTGTCATCACTCACTCTAGAGAAAGCCATAACTGTGAGCAGTCCCATGAGGTGGCTCACATGAAGAAAGATGGAAGCCTTCTGTAAGCAGCCAAATGTGTGAACTTGCAAGACATTCTACAGCAATCAAATCTCGTATGACCACAATCCAGATCACTTCTTGATTGTAGCCTTGTGAAAAAGTGAGCCAAAACCAACCAGCTGAGCAACTCTCAGATTCCTGACCCCAGAGAAAATTGAAATAATAAATGTCTGTTACTTGAAACTGCTGAATTTTGGAAGTAATTTGTTATAGAGTAGCAAATAATAAAGAGTTTGGTACATATTAGTGGGATGCTGCTGTAATAAAAACTGAAAATGTAGGTGTCACTTTTGAAACAGGATGTGGGCTTTGGGAATAGTATTAATGAAAGGCTGAAGTAACTTAAATAAGCTGTTAATAGAATACTCACAGCCTTTAAGAAGGCTGCAGAAGAACTAGAAAAATGAGGTAAGTATTATTGGAATTACGTAATGGCAGAAAGTTTCACAACACTGTTGTCTTCAGTAACTTGGGAAGTAGAAAATGTGCCCAATTAATTGGGTGATCTATCTAGGGAAATAGCTAAGCAAAGTGTGGAAGGTGGCCCCTGGTTTCTTCTTGCTAATTATAGTAAAGCGCAAAAAGGAAGAGATAAACTAAAGGAATAACTGTGATATGTTTTAGATGTTTGTCCCCTCTAAATATCATGTTGGCATGTGATTCTGAATATTGAAGGTGGGGTCTGATGGGATGTGATTGGATCATGGTCAATCCAACCCAACTGCCCCCATAGACTGTTCTTTTTGATAAACACAGAAATTGCCCTTTTTGGTCTTAAAAGGCCTAAAACTTATTTTATCTGAGTTCCTCCCTCAGAAAAGGACCTTCAGGCCTCTCAAAGAAAATATCAAAGAACTGAAACTCACCAGATGATGGCCCCACATCATGGATCCCTCATTCCCCATGATTGCTTCCTTGCCCCTTCCCTAATTCTTGTTTTCTTACAACTGCTATGTTTCTCCCCTGCTATATCAACTTCTAGTTTTAGTCACGCAGATGGATTTGAGACTGAGCGCCCCATCACCTTGGCTGCAGCTCCCAATTAAAGCCTTCTTCCTTGGCAATACTTGTTGTTTCAGTGATTGGCTTTCTGTGAAGCAAGCAGCAAGACCTACATCAAATTCCTGGTGCTTTGGTAACAATGCGGGTGGATCCCTCATGAATGATTTAGCACTATGCCTTCCGTGATAAGTGAGTTTTCCCTCAGTTCATGTGAGATCTAGTTGTTTAAAAGTCTGGGACCTCCTTTTTCTTTCTCTCTTGCCATGTGATATGCCAGCCTGTGCTTTGCCTTCCACCATGATTGTAATGTTTAAAAGTCTAGGACCTCCTTTCTCTTACTCTCTTGTCATGTGGTATGTCAGCTTCTGCTTTGCCTTCTGCCATGATTGTAAGCTTCCTGAGGACCTTACCAGAGTTGAGCAGATACTGGTGTCATGCTTGCACAGACTGCAAGAGCATGAGCTAATTAAACCTATTTTTTTTTTGGGGGGGGGGGTCTCTCTCTGTCACCCAGGCTGGAGTGCAGTGGTATCATCTTGGCTCACAACAACCTCCACCTCCTGGGCTCAAGTAATTATCATGTTTCGGCCTCCTGAGTAACTGGGATTACAGGCTTCTGACACCACGCTCAGCTAAGTTTTGTATTTTTAGTAGTAGTTGGGTTTTGTCATGTTGGCAAGGCCAGTCTGAAACTCCTGGCCTCAAGTGCTCTGTTTGTCTCAGCATAAGCCCAAAGTGCTGGACTTATAGGCAGGAGCCACGATGCCTCAGGTATTTCTTTTTTTCTTTTTCTTTTTGAGATGGAGTGTTGCTCTGTCACCCAGGCTGGGGTGCAATGGTACGATCTTGGGCCACTGCAATCTCTGCCTCCCAGGTTCAAACGATTTTCCTGTTTCAGCCTCCTGAAGAGCTGGGATTACAGGTGTGCACCACTGCACTCAGCTAATTTCTGAATTTTTAGTATAGATGAGGTTTCACCACATTGGCCAGGCTGAGATATTTGTCTTTTTTTCCCCTTTTCTTTCTTTCTTTTTTTTTTTTTTTTGAGACAGAGTCTTGCTCTGTTGCCCAGGCTGGAGTACAATGGGCAACAGATTGCAATGGTGCGATCGTGGCTCACTGCAACCTCTGCCTCCTGGGTTCAAGTGATTCTCCTGCCTCAGCCTCCCAAGTAGCTGGAATTACAGGTACCTGCCACCATGCCAAGATAAGTTTTGTATTTTTAGTACAGACAGGGTTTCGCCATGTTGGCCAGGCTGATCTTGAATTCCTGACCTCAAGTGGTCCATGTACCTCGGCCTCCCAAAGTGATAGGATTATAAGAATGAGCCATCATTCTGGGCCAAGATATTTCTTTATAGCAATGCAAGAGCAGCTTAATGCAGACCGTTAAATAAAGAGACAGCAGGTATTGATTGTTTTGAAAATTCTCAGTCTATATAAAGTGCAAATAATGCCAAAATAAAGAACTGATTGTTGAGCAAAGATTAAATTAGGAAAACAGCTAGAAAAATATACTTCACAAAGGGGACTTGTTTTCTTCCAAATCTGACACTTAATGTTGTGGGTCTCTTGTGAGTTGTTGTTGCTGTTTTGCAGGGTGGGAGGGGGGAAACGTAACTTCATTAAACAAAAGAACTCTGGGAATTAACCAAAGGCTTACAGCCATCAAGGAATGTCTATTCAAGAAAATCAGCTGGATCTCAGTAAGCACAGCAAGCTATATGGCATTTTAAACTGTACTATTCTTTTGAGCGGAAGCTGCAAGGTAAAACGAACAAACAAACAAATGCACTATTCTCATCCTTCCTCTTCAAGACATACAGAGCCCTCGTGGCAAACACTGAGAGTCTTATGATTCTAGACATATAAGGAAACCTCTGTTCAATCATTAACTGACCACTAAGCTAACTAGGTGAAGATCTCAATGGGCACAGAATACAAAGAATACTAACTTAACAGAATTAGTTTAGAAAAGTCACTAAACAAAGAATAACCATAATGACACAGCAAAAAAACACCTTAAGGTGGAACATAATCTGATTTCCAGTTGTCATATTGTATTATTTTTAAAGATTTAGTTTTTAAACAAAACACTATAGAACATGTAAAGCAATAAAAATGTACCACACATGGGGGAGAAAGTCAACAGATAACGTCTCTGAGAAAGCCCAGATATTGGACATAGCAGACAAAAAACTTTAAATCAGATATTTAAAGTATGTTCAAGAATGAAAGAACACTGTGTACAAACAACTAAAGCATGAGGACAACATTTCACCAAATAGGCAATTATATAAATAAATAGAAGTTATTTCTAACAAAGAACCATACAGCAATTGTAAAGTTTGAAAGTACACAAATGAAAATTAAAAATTCACTAAACACACTGGTAGATTTGAGCTGGCAGAAGAAAGAACCAATCAAATTGAAGACAGGTTGACTGAGATTATTCAGTCTAAGGACAAAGACTGAATAAAGGGGAAGGTAGGTAAGTAGGTAGATGAACAGAGCCTCAGAGACCTGCGGGACACCAATCAAATGTATCAAGATTTGCAAATGGTATTCCCAGAAGGAGAAAAGAGAGAAAAGCAGAAATAATATTTGAAAAAAAGAACAATGCCCCCAATTTGAAGAAAACATTTATTTGCACATCTAAGCAGCTCAACAAATGCCAAACAGAATAAACTCAGAGATCACATTTAGATGCATCCTAATCAAACCAAAGACAAAGAATAAATTTTGAAAGCAGCAAGAAAAAAAAAATCATCACAAGTAAGGAACTAAACAACTCCTTAGCTAAATTGACCAAGAAAATAACTAGAGAAGGCCTGAGTTATCCTCTAAAACAAGATATATCACCAATGATCTTAAAGCAGGCTTCCCCAAACTACGGCCTGCGGGCTGCATGTAGCCCCCTGAGGCCATTTATCCGGCCCCCCCGCAGCACTTCAGGAAGGGGCACCTCTTTCACTGGTGGTCAGTGAGAGGAGCACAGTATGTGGCAGCTCTCCAACAGTCTGAGGGACAGTGAACTGGCCCCCTGTGTAAAAAGTTTGGGGACACCTGTCTTAAAGAAACACAAAAGAGGAGTTCTTTGGCAAAATGGCCGAATAAGAACAGCTCCAGTCTGCAGCTCACAGTGAGATCAAAGCAGAAGGCCAGTTATTTCTGCATTTCCAAGTGAGGTACCAGGTTCATCTCATTGGGACTGGTTAGGTAGTGGGTGCAGCCCATGGAGGGTGAGCAGAAGATGTGGCATCGCCTCACCTGGGAAGCACGAGGCGTCAGGAAACTCCCTCCCCTAGCCAAGGGAAGCCCTGAGAGACTGCCATGGGGAACAGAGCACTCTGGCCCAAATACTATGCTTTTCCCATGCTTTGAAACCCACAGACCAGGAGATTCCCTCCAGTGCCTATGCCACCAGGGTCCTGGGTTTCAAGCACAAAACAGGGTGGCCATTTGGGTAGACACCAAGCTAGCTGCAAGAGTGGTCTAGCTCAGCAGATCCCATCCCTACAGAGCCCAGCAAGCTAAGATCCATTGGCTTGAAATTCTCACTGCCAGCACAGCAGTCTGAAGTCAACCCAGGATGCTTGTGCTTGGTGGGGGAAGTGTTTGCTATTTGTGAGGCTTGAGTAGGCAGTTTTCCCCTCATAGTGTAAACTAAGCTGCTAGGAAGTTCGAACTGGGCAGAGCCCACTGCAGCTCAGCAAAGCTGCTGTAGTCAGACTACAGCCTCTCTAGATTTCTCCTCTCTGGGCAAGGCATCTCTAAAAAAAAAAAGCAACAGCCTCAGTTAGGGGCTTATAGATCAAACTCCCGTCTCCCTGGGACAGAGCACCTTGGGGAAGGGGCAGCTGTGGATGCAGCTTCAGCAGACTTAAACACTCCTGCCTACTGGCTCTAAAGAAAGCAGCGGATCTTCCAGCATAGCACTTGAGCTCTGCTAAGGGACAACTGCCTCCTCAAGTGGGTCCCTGACCCCTGTGCCTCCTTACTGGGAGATGCCTTGCAGGAGGGGTCAGCAGACAACTCATATAGGAGAGCTCCGGCTGGCATTTGGTGGGTGCCCCCCTGGAAAGAAGCTTCCAAAAAAAGGAACAGGCAGCAATCTTTGTGGTTCTGCAGCCTCCACTGGTGATACAGGCAAACAAGGTCTGGAGTGGACCTCTAGAAAATCCCAGCAAACCTGCAGCAGAGGGGCCTGACTGTTACAAGGAAAACCAACCAACAGAAAGGACTAGCATCAACATCAATCAAAAAGACGGCTACACAGAAACTCTATCCGAAGCTCATCAACATCAAAAACCAAGGGTAGATAAATCCACAAAGATGAGGAAAAAACAGTGCAAAAAGGCTGAAAATTCCAAAAACTAGAATGCCTCTGCTCCTCCAAAGGAATACAACTCCTTGCCAGCAAGGAGGCTTCAGAAGCGGGGTAATAACAAACTCCTCCAAGCTAAAGGAGCATATCCTAACAATGTAATGAAGCTAAGAACCCCGAAAAAATGTTAAGAGAAACTGCTAACTAGAATACCTAGTTTGGAGAAGAACATAAATGATCGGATAGACCTGAAAAACACAGCACAAGAACTTCATGAAGCAAACACAAGTATCAAACTGATGAATTGGAAAAAAGGATATCAGAGACTGAAGATCAACTTAATGAAATAAAGCATGAAGACAAAATTAGAGAAAAAACGATAAAAAGAAACAAGGCCTCTAAGAACTATGGGACTATGTGGAAAGACCAAACCTACATTTGGTTGGTGTACTTGAAAGTGATGGGGAGAATGGAATCAAGCTGGAAAACACACTTCAAGATATTATCCAGAAGAACTTCCCCAACCTAGCAAGACAGGCAAACATTCAAATTCAGGAAATACAGAGAACCCCAAGACACTTAATCATCAGATTCATCAAGATTGAAATGAAGGAAAAAATGCTAAGCACAGCCGGAGAGAAAGGTGGGGTTACCAACAAAGGGAAGCCCATCAGACTAACTGCAGATCTCTTTGTAGAAACCCTACCAGCCAAAATAGAGTGCGGGCCATTATTCAACATTCTTAAAGAAAATAATTTTCAACCCAGAATTTCATATCCAGCTAAACTAAGCTTCTTAAGCAAAGGAGAAATAAAATCCTTTACAGACACGCAAATGCTAAGAGATTCTGTCACCACCAGGCCTGCCTTACAAGAGTTCCTGAAGGAAGCACTAAACATGGAAAGGAAAAACCAGTACCATCCCCTGCAAAAGCATACCAAATTATAAAGACCACCAAACTATGAAGAAAATGCATCAACTATTGGGCAAAATAACCAGCTAGCATCATAATGACAGGATAAAATTCACATATAACAATATTAACCTTAAATGTAAACAGGCTAAATGCCCCAATTAAAAGATACAGACTGGCAAACCAGATAAAGAGAAAGATCCATTGGTGTGCTGTATTTAGGAGACCCATCTCATGTGCAAAGACACACACAGGCTCAAAATAAAGGGCTGGAGGAATATTTATCAAGCAAATGGAAAGAAAAACAAACAAACAAAACACGAGGGGTTGCAATCCTAGTCTCTGATAAAACAGATTTGAAACCAACAAAGATCAAAAAAGACAAGGAAGGGCACTACATAATGATAAAGGGATCAATGCAACAAGAACAGCTAACTATCTTAAATATACATGCACCCAATACAGGAGCACCCAGATTCATAAAACAAGTTCTTAAGAGACCTACAAAGAGACTTAGACTCCCACACAATAATAGTGGGAAACTTTAACACCCACTGTAAATATTAGATCAATGAGGCAGAAAATTAACAAGGATATTCAGGACCTGAACTCAGCTCTGGACCAAGCAGACCTAATAGACATCTACAGAATTCTCCATCCAAAATCGACAAAATATATATTCTTCTCAGCACCACGTTGTACTTATTCTAAAATTGACCACATAAGTGGAAGTAAAACACTCCTCAGCAAGTGCAAAAAAACAGAAACAGCAGTCTCTCAACCATAGTGCAATCAACTTAGAACTGAACTCAGGATTAAGAAACTCACTCAGAACCACACTACTACAGGTAATTGAACAAACTGCTCCTGAATTACTGGGTAAATAATGAAATTAAGGCAGTAATAGAGAAGTTCTTTGAAACTAATAAGAACAAAGACACAATATACCAGACTCTCTGGCACACAGCCAAAGCAGTGTTTAGAGGAAAATTTATAGCACTAAATGCCCACAAGAGAAAGCAGGAAAGATCCAAAATCAATACCCTAACATCACAATTAAAAGAACTAGAGAAGCAAGAACAAACAAATTCAAAACCTAGCAAAAGACAAGAAATAACTAAGATCGGAGCAGACTGAAGGAGACAGAGACATGAAAGACCCTTCAAAAAGAATCAATGAATCCAGGAACTGGTTTTCTGAAAAAATCAACACAACAGACCGCTAGCCAGACTAATAAGGAAGAAAAGAGAGAAGAAGATTCAAATAGACACAATAAAAATGATAAAGGGAATATCACCACTGATCCCAGAGAAATAAAAACTACCATGAGAGAATATTGTAAACACCTCTATGTAAATAAACTAGAAAATCTAGAAGAAATGGATAAATCACTGGATGCATAAACCCTCTCAAGACTAAATCAGAAAGAAATAGAATCCCTGAATAGACAAATAACATGTCCTGAAACTGAGGCAATAATGAATGGCCTACCAACCAAAAAAAGCCCAGGACCAGATAAATTCACAGCTAAATTATACCAGAGGTACAAAGAGGAGCTAGTACCATTCCTTCTGAAACTATTCTAAACAACAGAAAAAGAGGGACTCCTCCCTAACTCATTTTATGAGGCCAGCATCATCCTGATACCAAAACCTGGCAGAGACACAACAAAAAAAGAAAATTTCAGGCCAATATCCCTGATGAACATCAGTGTACAAATCCTCAATAAAATACTGGCAAACCAAATCCAGTAGCACATCAAAAAGCTTATCCACCATGATCAAGTGGGCTTCATCCCTGGGATGCAAGGCTGGTTCAACATATGCAAATCAGTAAATGTAATCCATCAAATAAACAGAATCAATGACAAAAACCACATGATTATCTCAATAGACGCAGAAAAGGTCTTTGATAAAATTCAACACTCCTTTATGCTAAAAACTCTCAATAAACTAGGTACTGATGAAATGTATCTCAAAATAGTAAGAGTTATTTATGACAGACCCATAGCCAATATCATACTGAATGAGCAAAAGCTGGAAACATCCCCTTCGAAAACCAGCACAAGACAAGGATGCCCTCTCTCACCACTCCTATTCAGCATAGTATTGAAAGTTCTGGCCAGGGCAATCAGGCAAGAGAGAGAAAGAAAGGGTATTCGAACAGGAAGAGAGAAAGTCAAATTGTCTCTGTTTGCAGAGACATGATTGTATGTTTAGAAAACCCCACTGTCTTAGCCCAAAATCTCCTTAAGCTGATTAGCAGCTTCAGCAAAGTCTCAGGATACAAAATCAATGTGCAAAAATCACAAGCATTCCTATACACCAATAATAGACAGACAGTCAAATCATGAGTGAACTCCCATTCACAACTGCTACAAAGAGAATAAAATACCTAGGAATACAACTTAGAAGGGATGTGAAAGATCCCTTCAAGGAGAACTACAAACCGCTGCTCAAGGAAATAGGAAAGCACACAAATAAATGGAAAAACATTCCATGCTCATGCTTAAAAAGAATCAATATTGTGAAAATGACCACACTGCCCAAAGTCATTTATAGACTCAATGCTATCCCTATTAAGCTACCACTGACTTTCTTTGCAGAATTGGAAAAAACTACTTTAATTTCCATAGAGAACCAAAAAAGAGCCCATATAGCTAAGACAATCATAAGCAAAAAGAACAAAGCTGGAGGCAGCACACTACCTGACTTCAAACTATATTACAAAGGCTACAGTAACCAAAGCAACATGGTACTGGTACCAATACAAAGATATAGACCAATGGAAGAGAACAGAAGCCTCAGAAATAATACCACTCATCTACAGCCATCTGATCTTTCACAAACCTGACAAACACAAGCAATGGGAAAAGGATTTTCTATTTAATAAATGGTGTTGGAAAAAATGGCTAGCCATATGCAGAAAACTGAAACTGGACCCCTTCCTTACATCTTATACAAAAATCAACTCAAGATGAATTGAATACTTAAATGTAAGACCTAAAACCATAAAAACCCTAGAAGAAAACCTAGGTAATGCCATTCAGGACATAGGCATGAGCAAAGACTACATGACTAAAACACCAGAAGCAATGGCAACAAAAGCCAAAATTGACAAATGGGACCAGGCAACCTACAGAATGAGAGAAAATTTTTGCAATCTATCCATCTGACAAAGGGCTAATATCCAGAATCTACAAAGAACTTAAACAAATTTACAAGAAAAAAACACACCCATCAAGAAGTGGGTGAAGAATATGAACAGACACTACTTAAAAGAAGATATTTATACACCAACAAACACATGAAAAAAAGCTCATTATCACTGGTCACTGGAGAAATGCAAATCAAAAACACAATGAGATACCACCTCATGCCAGTTAAAATGGTGATCATTAAAAAGTCAAAAAACAACAGATGCACTGTTCACAATAGTGTCCATCAATAATAAGTGCCCATCAATGATAAGATTGGATAAAGAAAATGTGGCATGTATACACCCTGGATTCCTATGCGGCCATAAAAAAAGGATGAGTTCATGTCCTTTTCAGGGGCATAGATGAAGCTAAAACCATCATTCTCAGCAAACTAACACAAAAACAGAAAACCAAATATCACATGTTCTCACTCATAATGGGAGTTGAACAATGAGAACACATGAACACATGGACACAGGGAGGGGAACATCACACACCAGGGCCCGTCAGGGGGTGGGGGGCTAGGGGAGAGATATCATTAGGAGAAATATCGAATGTAGATGATGGGTTGATGGGTGTAGCAAACCACGATGGCACATGAGGGTAACAAACTTCCATGTTCTGCAAATGTATCTCAGCACTTAAAATGTAATTAAAAATAAATATATAAAATTAAATTAAAAATATAAAGAAACACAAGATTATTTAAAAATACTATAAAAAACAGTATGTCAATAAATTAGATAACCTAGATGAAATGGCCAAATTCCTAGGACAGAAACTACCAAATTGACTCAAAAAGTAACAGAAAATATGAATAAACCTGTGAAAAGCAAAGGGACTTAATTCATAACCAAAAATCTACCCCAAAGAGGGACCCAGGAACAGATGGCTTCAATGGTAACCTCTACCAGATATTTAAAGAGAAATTAATCCCAATCCTTAAAAGCTCTTTAATAAAATGGAAGAAACACTTCCAACTATATTTATGACATCAATATTATCCTGATATCAAAACTAGAGAAAGCATATGAAAACTATCAAATAAAAAACCCTATTAGTAATACACATATTAGAAATATTGTAGGTTCAGTTCCAGAGGATTGCAAAAAAGTGAGTATTCCAATAAAGGTAGTCACAAGAAGTTTTTGCTTTCCCAGTGCCTATAAAAGTTGTGTTTACACTATAGTCTATTAAGTGTGTAATAGCATTATGTCTGAAGAAGTACCCATACCTGTGGTATAATGCTATATACTGGTTCTTATCCATGGTTCTTGGCTCGTAACTCCAACAGCCTTTGGTGTGTTAGGTCTCAAGAGCAGGCCCAGGAAACAAAATCTCTCCTGCCCTCCTTTCACCTGCCCCAAAACAGGACTCTAATCACCTGCTTTTCTAACTATGGGTCTTAAGACCCTCCTTAGAGATGGTCTTTCCCTATACCCTGGAAGAAGGAATGCTGATGTCATGAAGCTTCCATAAAAATCGAAGAAGGCTGGGTTCAAGAGGTTCCAGATAACTGAACATGTGAAGGGCCCTGGAGGCTGGTGCACCCGGGGAGGGCCTGGAAGCTCCACACTCATTGCCCATGCCTTGCCCTATGCATCTCTTGATTGGTATCCTCTGTAATATCCTCCTAGATATTACTTATTCTAGTAATATCTGTAATAACTAGAATAAGCCAGTTAAGTATTTCCTTGAGTTCTATGAGCCACTCCAGCAAATTAATCAAACCCAAAGAGGGGGTTCGTGGAACCCTAACTTGAAGCCAATCAGTCAGAAGTTCCAGAGGTCTGGATTTGCAACTGGTATTTAAGGGTGGAGGCAGTCTTGGGGGCTGAGCCCTCACCCTGCGATATATGACACTGTCGCCAAGTACACAGTATCAGAATTGAATTAGAGGGCACCCAGGTGGTATCCACTGCTTGGTATGTAGGGAAAATCATCCAGGCCTCTGGTCACAAAAGTCTTCTTCTGCATTGCTGACACTATTGTGGTGGTATGAAAATAGAGGAAAAAAGCTCAGATTGAGAGAGTTTTTCCTAACAAAATACCTTAATTTAAGAATACTTTACTGTTAAAAAAATTCTGACAATCATTTCCATCTTCAGCGAGTGGTAATCTTTTTGCTGATGGAGAATCTTGCCTCAATGTTGACACCTGCTGAATGATCAGGGTGGTGGCTGCTGAAGGGTGAGGTGGCTGTGGCAGTTTCTTAAATTAAAACAATGAAATTTGCCCACTGATTGATTCTGCTTTCATGAAACACTTACCTGTAGCATGTGATACTATTTGATGGCATTTAACCCCAAGTAGAACTTGCTTCAAAATTGGAGTTAATCCTCTCAAACCCTGTCACTCCTTTATCAACTAAGTTAATGGAATATTCTAAATCCTTTGTTGTCATTTCAACAATGCTTACAGCATCTTTGCCAAAAGTAAATTCCCTCTCAGGAAAACACTTTCTCTGCTCATCCATAAAAAGCAACTCATCATCTGTTAAAGTTTAAACAAGAGATTGCAGCAGTTCAGTCACATCTTCAGGATCCACTTCCCTTTTTAGTTCTCTTGCTGTTTCTACCACATCTGCAATTGTTTCCCCTTGAAGCCCTCAAAGTTATCTATTAGGGTTAGAATCAACTTCTTCCAAACTTCTGTTAATTCCAACATTCTGACCTCCTCCCATGAATCAGTAATGTTTTTTTTTTTTTTTTTAATTTGGCAACCTCTGCCTCCTGGGTTCAAGTGATTCCCCTGCTTTAGCTTCCTGAGTAGCTCAGACTACAGGTGTGTGCCACCACTTTTTTTTGGTGTTTTAGTAGAGACAAGGTCTCACCATGTTGCCAGGATGGTCCTGAATTCCTGACCTTGTGATCTGCCTGCCTCAGCTTCCCAAAGTGCTGAGATTACAGGCATGAGCCACTGCGACCTGCTGAATCAGTAATGTTCTTAATGTCATTTAGTGAATCGTTTCTAGATGGTTTTCAATTTACCTTGTCCAGATCTACCAGAGGAATCACTATCCATGGCAGCTACAGCCTTACAAAATGCATCTTTTATAATAAAACTTGAAAGTAGAAATTACTCCTCGATCCATAGGCTGCAGAATAGATGTTCTTGTTTTCAGGGCATGAAAACAACATTAATATCCTTGTATATCTCCATCAAGCTCCTAGGTAATCAAGTACATTTTCAGTGAGCTGTAATATTTTTAAAGGAATTCTTTTTTTCTGAGCAGTAGGTCTCAACAGTGGATGTGATAGTTAATACTCAACTTGACTGGAATGAAGGATGCAAAATATTGTTCCTGGGTGTGTCTGTGAGGGTGTTGCAAAGGAGATTAACATTTGATTCAGTGGACTAGGAGATGTAGACCCATCTTCAATCCAGGTGGGCACCATATAATCAGCTGCCAGCTCAGATAAGATAAAAGCAGGCAGAAGAATGTGGAAAAATTAGTTTGGGTAAGTCTTCTGGCCTCCATCCTTCCCTGTGCTGGATGCTTTCTGTCCTTGAATATCAAACTCCAAGTCCTTCAGCTTTAGGATCAATGGTTGGACAAGGGTTCTTGGGCCTCCAACAACATAGTGAAGGCTGCACTGTCAACTTCCCTACTTTTGAGGTTTTGGGACTCAGATTGGCTTTCTTGCTCCTCAGCTTGCAGTGAGCCTATTGGGGGACTTCAACTTGTGACTGTGGGAGTCAATACTCTTCAATAAACTCCCTTTCATATATACATCTATCCTATTAGTCCTGTCCTATTAAAGGACCCTGATACAGATTTTAGTACTGGAGTAGCTCTAAAGAAACAAAAGTTTAAAGATGGGAGTTTTTCAGTTGGTTTTGGTGTTTCTGGAATTGGCTGCTTACTATGATTAGACCCAAAATGCTAAGGACTCTACTTCTAATAGTATGGAGAACACTGATAGTCCTTGGTATGAACTGTTTAAAGAGTTATGCAAATAAATGCATTTGATACTCCTAATTCACTGCTTGTGAGAGGCAAAGAGTTTAGTGACTCTATACATAATACCTTTGACTATATGTAAAGAACCAAGGAAAATAATGGAAGTTGGTTGATTGCTCCTAAGTTCACTAGACAAAGTGATGAAACAAAACAATGAATTCAGGGATTCTATCTCTCGGCCCAAGAGGAACATACTGAGTCTCAAATCTTCTAAGATTGCCCTGATTAAGAGTTTCATCTCCTGCCAAAAAAGAGCTGAAATTGTGG
This sequence comes from Saimiri boliviensis, assembly GCF_048565385.1. Classification (NCBI taxonomy): domain Eukaryota; kingdom Metazoa; phylum Chordata; class Mammalia; order Primates; family Cebidae; genus Saimiri; species Saimiri boliviensis. Next base: position 16,893,297 of record NC_133451.1, read on the forward strand.
AAAATCAGACACAAGCTCTTATCATGCAAGTGGCTGACCTGCAACAAAAGGTGCACACATAGCCTTGCAAGGTGTTTACTGTTAAAGTAAGGGCATTGACTGTAAAAAAAATGGGACTTCTGGTAGAACCCTGATGAGGCTGGGGGCAGTCAGCTCCTAAATTCTGATGAGCCTCTTTTGCCAGAGAAGAACAGCCTTCCCAGTCCCAGTGGTGGCAACATCCCCAACCCATTCCCTCCCCAACCCTGGCGGCCATCAGTCTTTTTACTATTGTCTGAGATGTATCCAACACTGCCTGAGGCAATAGTGATGGCCTCTCAAACAGCTGCCAGGCAAGGCAATGCTGATTCACCTCAGGACCTACCCCCAACATCTCTGTTTGCTTCCAGACCTGTAACTAAATTCCCGGCAGACCCCTAAAGGTGAGGTTTAAAGTGTGACTCACTATGAGGTGTACTATACTCCAAGATAACTGCTTGAGTTTTCTAGTTTATATAAGCCTCCCTGGAGAACAGGCATGGGAATGAATATTAACGGTATGGGATAATGGTGTAAGAAACGTAAAGTTGGATCAGGCTGAATTTATTGATTTGGGCTCACTACACAGTAATTCTGCAATTAATATTGCAGTTTGGGGAGTTTTTTAATGTGTCTTAAAGACTTTTAAAAAAATTATACTTTTAAGCTCTGGGGTACATGGGCAAAACATGCAGGTTTGTTACATAGTTATACATGTGCCATAGTGGCTGGGGAGTTAAAAAAGGTTCTCATAGTTTATTTGCTTGGTTAGCTGAGATATGAATTAAATGATGGGCTCAAGGCCAGGAGCAGTGGCTCATGCCTATAATCCCAACACTTTGGGAGGCAAAGGCAGGTGGATCATTTGAGGTCAGAAGGTCGAGACAAGCCTGGCCAACATAGTGAAACTGCATTTCTACTAAAAATACAAAAATTAGTTGGGTATGGTTGTGGGTGCTTTTAATACAAGCTATTTGGGAGGCTGAGGCAGGAGAATTGCCCGAACCTGAGAAGTGGAGGTTGCAGTGAGCCGAGATTGTGCCATGCACTGCAGTCTGGGTGACAGAGCAAGACTCCATCCCTGCACCCCCTGCCACCCCTTAAAAAAGATGACCTTCTTTGAGAAAGCTGGAAATGCCTGATCTCCCTTGATTTAATATAAAGGAAGGGATCCAAAGCCTTAGGGAGATTGAGATGTTAGAGTGAATTAGTCACTTTAGACCTACTCATTCCAGCTGGGAGGTTCCAGAAGCCATACTCTTGACTGACGCTGTGCAAAATAAAGGCAGCACCTGCATCCTTAAAGAGCTCTGTTATTGCTCCTCTGTATGCCAGATTTTACAGTGGAAACCATGGTCACTTAACTACAAAATTTAAATGCAAGAGGAGTGCATCCCAAGGTGGCAGGGGCCAAGTGGCAGTACTCAACTGTCAAAGGCAAGGTGGGCGTAGTTACCATAATGAACAGCAAAGGCAAAGCAGCAATCAGAATAGTCTGACCCATATAGAGCTCTGGCATTGGCTAATTAATCACAGTGTTCTGAGAAGTAAAACTGATAGGAAGCCTATTGCATTCTTAACTTACATAAACAGAAAACTTCGAGGTCGAGTGAACAAAAGACTGATGTGAATCATTAAAAAAGATTCACAGCTCGTCATTCAATTTCCAGACCTTGAACTACTTACAGACCCAGAACCCCCTGAATGAAAGAGAGGCTGGGTCCCCTTGAGGAATGACCCCACTACACTACTGACAATTTGTGCTATTAATCTTTCTCCCATACTTCCCCAAGACCTTTTACCAGGGTAATAGTACACTGGGGAAATGGAAATGATCAGACATTTTGGGGACTACCAGTCACTAACTGAGTTGACACTGATTCCAGGGGACCCCAAATGTCATGTCATTGTGGTCTTCCAGCTGAAATAGGGTCTTACGGAGGTCAGGTAATTAATGGAGTTTTAGCTCAGGTCCGACTTACAGTGGGTCCCTAGACTCATCCTATGGTCATTTCCCCAGTGCCAGAATTGGCATAGACGTACTTAGCAGCTGGTGAATCCCCACACTGGTTTCTTGACTGGTAGAGTGAGAGCTATTTGGTGGGAAAAGCCAAATGGAAGCCATCAAAGCTGCACTATCTAGAAAAATAGTAAATCAAAAACAATATTGCATCCCTAGAGGGATTGCAGAGATTAGTGCCAACATCAAGAACTTAACAGACACAGGGATTCTCACCACATCCCCGTTCAACTTCCTATTTGGCCTGTGTGGAATACAGATGGATCTTGGAGAATGACAGTGGATTGTCATAATCTTAACCAAGTGGTGACTCCAACTGTGGCTGCTGTACCAGGTGTGGTTTCACTACTTGAGCAAATTAATACATCTCCTGGTACCTGGTATGCAGCCACTGATTTGGCAAATGCCTCTTTCTCCATTCCTGTCCATAAGGCCCACCAGAAGCAATTTGCCTTCAGCTGGTAAGGCCAGCAATATACCTTTACTGTCTTACATCAGATGTATAGCAACTCTCTGGCTTTGTGCCATAATCTTGTTCCCAGAGATCTTGGTCATTTTTTCCCTCCACAAGGTATCACACTGGTCCATTACATTAATGACATTATGCTGATTGGATCCAGTGAGCAAGAAGCAGCAAACACAATGGACTTATTGGTGAAACATTTGCGTGTCAGAGGATGGGAAATAAATGACTAAAATTCAGGGATCTTCTATCTCGGTAAAATTTCTAGGGGGTCCAGTGGTGTGGGGTCCATTGAGATATCCCTTCTGAAGTGAAGGACAAGTTGCTGTACCATGAAAGAGGTACAATGCCTAGTGAACCAATTTGGATTTTGGAGACAACACACTCCTCATTTGGGTGTGTTAATACTGCCAATTTATCAAGTGACCCAAAGGACTGCCAGTTTTGAGTGGGGTCCAGAACAGAAGGCTGTGCAGCAAGTCTAGGCTGCTGTGCAAGCTGCTCTGCCATTTGGGCCATATGACCCCACAGATCCAATGGTACTTAAGGTGTCAGTGGCAGATGGGGATGCTATTTGGAGCCTTTGGTATTCTCCAAAGGTGAATTACAGTAGAGGCCTCTAGGATTTTGGAGCAAGGTCCTGCCATCTTCTGTAGATAAATATTCTCCTTTTGAGATAGCTCTTGGCCTGTTACTTGGCTTTGGTAGAAACTGAACGTGTAACTATGGGTCATCAAGTCACTATGTGACCTCAACTATCATGAACTGTGCTTTCTAACCCATTTAGCCATAAAGTAGGGCATGCAGAGCAGCATTCCATTATCAAATGGAAGTGTTATATACATGATCAGGCTCTAACAGGTCCTGAGGGCACAAATAAGTTCCATGAGGAAGTGGCTCAAATGCTCAGGGTATCTATTCCTGCTAATATGCTTTCTCTCCCCCAGCCTTCACTGATGGCTTCACAGGGAGTTCCTTATGAACAGTTGACAGAAAAAGAAGAAAAGGGCCTAGTTTATAGATAGCCCTGCACGATATGCAGGCACCACCTGAAAATCGACAGCTACAACACTACAGCCCCTTTCTAGGACATCCCTGAAGGACAGTGATAAAGGGAAATCTTCCCAGTGGGCAGAACTTTGAGCAGTACACCTTGTGCACTTTTCTTTGAAGGAGAAATGGCCAGATGTGCGATTATAATACCAATTCACAGGCCGTAGCCAATGGTTTGGCTAGATGGTGGCAGACTTTAAAGAATCATGATTGGGAAATTGGTGACAAAGAAATTTGGGGAAGAGGTGTGTGGATGGACGTCTCTGAGTGCTCAAAAACTGAAAATATTTGTATATCATATGAGTGCTCACCAATGGGTGACCTCAGCAGAGGACGGTTTTCATAATCAAGTGGATAGGATGACTCATTCTGTCAACACCGCTCAGCCTCTTTCCTCAGCCACCACTGTCATTGCCCATTGGGCTCATGAACGAAGTGGCCATGGTGGCAGAGATGGAGATCATGCATGGGCTTTGCCACATGGACTTCCAATCACCAAGGCTGATCTGACTACAGCCACTGCTGAGAGCCCAATCTGCCAGTAACAGAGACCAACACTGAGCCCTCAATATGGCACCATTCCTCGGAATGATTTGCTGGCTACTTGGTGGAAGTTTGATTACACTGGACCTCTTTCATCAAGGAAAGGGCAAGTTTGTCCTCACTGAAATGGACGCTTACTCCAGAAATGGGTTTGCCTATCCTGCATGCAATGCTTTTGCCAAGAGTATCATGCATGGACTCATGGAATGCCTTATTTACCATCATGGTATTCCACACAGCATTGCCTCTGACCAAGGTTCTCACTTTACGACTAAAAGAATTGAGGCAGTGGGCTCATGCTCATGGAATTCACTGGTCTTACCAAATTCTCCATCATCATAAAGTAGCTGGACTGATAGAATGGTGGAATGGCCTTATGAAGTCAAAATACAATGCCAACTAGATGACAATACTTTGCAGGGCTAGGGCAAAGTTCTCCAGAAGGCTGTGTATGCTCTTAATCAGTGCTCAGTATATGGTACTGTTTCTCCTATAGCCAGAATTCACAGGTCCAGGACTCAAGGGGTGGATGTCAAAGCGGCATCACTCAGTATCACCCCTAATGATAAATTCTGCTTCCTGTTCCTGTGACATTACATTCTGCTGGCCTAGAGATCTTAGTTCCAGAGGGAGGAATGCTGCCACCAGGAGACACAATGATTCCATTCAACTGGAAGATTGCCACCTGGCTACTTTTGGCTCCTCCTACCTCTCAGACAACACAGAAGGGAGTTACAGTGTTGGCTGTGGTGACTGACCCAGACAGACTATCAAGATGAAATCAGTCTACTACTTCACAGTGGAGGTAAGGAAGAGTATGCAAAGAATATAGGAGATCCCTCAGGGCATCTCTTAGTATTACTATGCCCTGTGATACCAAACTACAGTGGCCCAATCCAGGCAGGACTACAAATGACCCAGACCCTTCAAGAATGAAGGTTTAGGTCATTCTGGGTAAAAACCCAAGGCCCACCAAGGTGCTTGCTAAAGGGAAAGAGGATACAAAATGGGTAGTAGAAGTAGTCATCAATACCAACTACGGCCATGTGACCAGTTGCAGGAATGAGGGCTGTATTGGTTGTTTCCTCCTCATTTTGTTAAAAACGTGTTGTGCATGTATACACTTGTACTAAAAAAAAATCTTCATTTTATTTCCTTTCTTTTTTATCATGTGTAATAAGATTTATTGACTTCATATCAGCATTTAAGTGTTGTCAACTTTATGTAATAGCATTTGGGCTGGGGACTGATGCACTGCATGAAGGACAGCTGTATCATGTTAGACATAATTATTACCTTATTACTGTCTTTATTTGAAGATTATGTATGATTTCAGATGTGTATGGGTTCAATTTGGCAAGGGGTGGACTTGTGATGGTTAATATTGAGTGTCAACTTGATTCAATTGAAGGATACAAAGTATTGTTCTTGGGTGTGTCTGTGAGGGTGTTGTCAAAGGGGATTAACACTTGAATCAGTGGACTAGGAGATGTAGACCCACTCTCAATCTGGGTGGGCACCATCTAATCAGCTGTCAGCTCAGCTAGGATAAAAGAAGGCTAAATCTTCTGACCTTCCTCTTTCTCCTGTGCTGGAGGCTTCCTGCCCTTGAACATCAAACTCCAAATTCTTTGACTTTTGGACTCTCGGACCTACACCAGTGGTTTGACAGGGGCTCTCGGGCTTTTAGCCACAGACTGAATGTTGCACTGTCGGTATCCCTACGTTCTGGGATTCAGACTGGCTTCCTTGCTCCTCAGCCTGCCAAAAGTCTATTATGGAACTTCACCTTTTGATCATGTGAGTCAATACTCCTTAATAAACTCCTTTTCATATATACATCTATCATATTAGTCCTGTCCTAGAGAACCCTGACTATACAGTGGGCTTAAAATATTCAGTAAACTATGCTGTAAACAGATGTGCTGTCACCCAGGCTTTGTTGTTCTACCTATAGAGCACAGGCACAGTATATTTAGTGTAATCCTTACAGGTCCTAGAATTTCTGGCATGGTAAATGAGCACTGGCTTCAAGTTAAAGTCATTAGCTGCATTAGTCCATAAGCAGAGAGTAAGCTTGTCCTTTGAAGCTTTGAAGTCAGGTATTGACTTTACTCTTAGCAATGAAAGTCCTAGATGGCATCCTCTTTCAACAGAAGACTGTTTCATGTGCTGATACATTGAAAATCTGTTGTTTGGTGTAGCCACCTTCATCAATTATCTCAGCTAGATCTTCTGGAAAGCCTGCTACAGCTTCTGTATCAGCACTTGCTGCTTCACCTTGCACTTTCATGTTATGGGGACAGCTTTCTTTAAATCTCATGAACCAATCTCTGCTAGCTTCCAACTTCTCTCCTGCAGCTTCATCTCAGCCTTCAAATAATTAAAGAGACCTAGGCCCTTGCTCTAGATTAGGTTTTGGCTTAACCGAATGTCATGGCTGGTTTGGTCTTCTACCCAGACCACTCAAACTTTCTCCCTATCAGCAATAAGCCTGTTTCGCTTTATCATTCATGTATTCACTGAAGTAGCACTTTTAATTTTTTTCAGGAACTTCTCCTTTGCTTACAAAATGTGATGCATTGTGCAGAAACTGTTTAATGCAATAGGAGTAGCTTTTGGTCCATCTTGACTTTCAACATGTCTTCCTCACTAAGCTTAGTGATTTATAGCTTTCGATTTAAAATAAGAGGTATGGCCAGGCATGGTGGTTCATGCCCATAACCCTAGCACTATGAGAGGCCGAGGTAGGTGGATCACGAGGTCAGGAGTTTGAGACCAGCCTTATCAACACGGTGAAGCCCTCCCTCTACTGAAAATACAAAAAAATTAGCTGGGCTCAGTGGTGCATGCCTGTACTCCCAGCTATTCAGGAAGCTGAGGCAGTGAGTAGCTTGAACCAGGAGGAAGAGGTTGCAGCGAGCCAAGATTGTGCCACTGCACTCCAGCCTGGGTGACAGAGTGAGACTCCATCTCAAAAATATATAAATAAAAATAAAAATGAAATAAAAAAAAAATAAGAGGTATGTGACTCTTCCTCTCACTCAAACACTGAGGCCATTATAAGGTTCTTAATAGGCCTGACTTTAATACTGTTGTATTTCAGGGAAGAAGAGGGCCTGAGATGGGAAAATGACTGGTTGGTGGAACTGCCAGAATGCACATTTTATCTTCTCATATGGAAGTGGTTCGTGTTACCCCAAAACAATTATAATCATAACATCAAGGGTCATCATGACAGATAAAGTAGTAATACTAAAAAAGTTTGAAATATTGTGAGAATTACTGAACTGTAACACAGAAACATGAAGTGAGCACGTTACAGGGAAAATGGTGCAAACAGACTTGTTCAATGCAGGGTTGCCACACACCTTCATTTTGTAAAAAATGCAAAATCTACAAAGTGCAATAAAGTGAAGCACAATAAAATAAAGTTTGCCCCTCTAGACCCAGTACTCAATAAAATGCTATCAAAAAGAATCCAGTAACATGTTAAAAAGCATTATATACCGTGAACAAGAAGGATTTATGTCAAGAATTCCAGGTTGGTTTAACGTACAAAAATCAATCCACCCTGGCCAAGCACAGTAGCTCAAAAGCCTGTAATCCCAGCACTTGGGGATGGTACGGTGGGCATATTGCTTGAGCCCAGGACTTTGAGACCAGCCTGGGCAGCATGGTGAAACTCTGACTATATAAAAAATACAAACCTTTAGCTAGGCATTCGTGATGGCTGGCGCCTGTTGTCCTAGCTACTTGGGAAGCTGAGGTGGGAGGATCACTTGAGCCCAGTTGGGCAAGGCTGCAATGAACCATGACTGCACCACTGCACCCCAGCCTGGGTGACAAAGCAAGACCCTGTCTCAAAACAAAACAAAACAAAACAATAACAACAAAAAACCAATCAATCCAAGTAATTCAGCATGTTAACAAACAGGATACAGAACAAAAGCTACATAATCTCCATATATGTAGGAAAAAATCCCTGACAAAATAAAATTTCCTTTCATGGCAAAAACAGTGAACAAGCTAGGAACGGAAGAAAATGTCCTTAATCTCATAAAAGATATCTGTAAAAAATCCACAGGAAACATCATACTTAATGGTGAAAGGCTAAAAGCTTTCCCCCAGAATGCTTTGTCAAGAACAAAACAAGGATATATGCTCTTATTACTTCTATTCAACACTATACTGAAGTGTTCTAGCCAAAACAATAAAGCAAGAAAAATAAATAAACCACATCCAGATTGGCAAGGAAGAAGCAAAACTCTCTTTTTATATAAATCACATAATCTTGTGATATATAAATTTAATTTAGATTACCACTGTATATAATCTTGTATATTTGCATATAATCTTATATACATAATTCTAAGGAATTTATATACAAATATTAAGAGCTAATAATCAAGTTCAAAAGGATATAAGATACTAAATCAATATATAAAAATGAATTTTATTTCTAACCAATAGAATGAAACAATTCCAAAATGCAATTTAAAAAATCACATTTATGATGGCATCACAAAGAACGAAATACTCATAAAAAATAAACTTGGAAAAGTAGAAGAGTTGTAAACTGAAAACCACAAACATAATGAAGACTTAAAAGGAACATGTCCTCTGTTTACAAACTGAAAAACGTAATATTGTTAAGATGGTAATACTCCCCAAATTGGATCAACAGGTTCAACACAATCCCCATCTAAATCCCAGATGGCAGTTTTATAGAAACTGGCAAGCTGATCCTAAAATTCACATGAAAATGCAAGGGACCTTGAATAGCCAAAATAATCTTGAAAGAGAACAAAATTGGAGGATTAGCACTTCCTAATTTCAAAGCTTACTATAAACACAATAGTCAGGACTAGGTGTTACTGGATAGACATGTAGAACAATGGAAAAGAATACAGTTCAAAAATAAATGTATTTATAGAGAGTTAATTTATTTTTGATGAGTACACAAGCAATTCAATGGGAGAAAGAATAATCTTTCCAACAAATTATATTGGGGTGACTGGATATATCAATGCAAAATATGAAGCTGAACCTCTTTCTCACACTATATACAAAAAAAGTGGATCTTTGATCTAAATATAGGAGAATATTAACTCAAAGTGGATCAAAGATCTAAATATAGGGGACAAAATTATAAAACTCTTAGAAGACATTATGTGTAAATTTTACGACCTTGGATTAGGCTATGATTTCTTAGATCTGACACTAAACGCACAAACAAGAACAAAATGGTTAAACAGAACTTCATGAAAATTAAAAATTTTAAGCTTCAAAGGACACTATCAAGAAACAAAGACGGTCCACACAATATAAAAAAAAAATTTCTAAACCGTATGTCTTACTAGGGTGCAGTATCCACCATATATGAAGAACTCTCACAATTCAACAAAGACATGCTAAATTTTAAAAATGGGCAAATGATCTGAATGTCTACAAAGACGATGTTACTAATGGCTTATAAGTACATGACAAGATGCTTAGCATGATTAGTCAGTCACTAGGAAAATGAAAATCAAAACATTAAGATACTATTTCATACCCAGTAAGATTACTATAATAAAAAATGAATGTAGATAATAAGAGTTGTGGAGGATGTGAAAAAACAGGAACCCTCACCCAATGTTGGTGGCAATGCAAAATGCTATAGCTACTTTGGAAAACAGATCAGCTGTTCCTCAAAAACATAAATATAAAACAGAGGAAGCGGTAAATGCATGCAGCCCTAGCTACTCAGGAAACTCAGAGAGGAAGACTGCTTGAGCCCAGGTGTTGGTCCAGCCTGAGCAACATATTGAGACTCCATTTCCGTAAACAAACACAATGTAAAGAGTTTTCTACTGTTTAACTGCACAAGCCCAAAACTTCAATACAGTGTTAAATAGCAAGGAAAGAGGAGGACAATGTTTCCTTCCAATTTTAGTTAGAATGCTGCTGGTGTTTCCACATTAAGTATTATGCTGGATTTAAACCTAGGATATATGTATTTTACATTTTAAAAAAACCCATCAATTCCTGTTTTCCTGAACATTTTTTGTTCCTCTTTAGATTAACAAGTAAATAATATCAAATGATTTCCTAAAATTGAACCACTTTTGCATTACTGGAATAAATGCCATGACTGTCATGTATCATTTTCTTAACGTAGCATAGGATTCTGTTTGATGCTTTTGTACACTGATATACGCGAAATTGTTCTGTAGTTGTGTGTATGTACCTGTAGTGTGACTTTCACGATTTTTATCTAGATTAATATCATACTCAAAAATGATTTGAAAACTGTCTTCTTCCATGTTCTGGAAAAATTTACGAAGCATTGAGATGATCTGATCTTAAAAGTTTTGGTAAAATATTCCTTTGAAATCTTCTGAGCTTGGTACTTTTACTGAACTTTCTTGATGCCTTTTCATATTTCTTCAGAAAAAACTGATGATGAAACTTTTCTATTTCTTCTGGGACAATTTTAACAAACTGGATTTTCCAAGGAAACAACCCATTTCACCTAAGTTGTGCAAAATAAAATCTTATCATTTTAAAAATTATCTGTTTCAATAGTTATTCTCCCCTTGTCATGTCTTACATTTTAATACTTTCTCTGTTAACCGCTTCTCTTCCTCCCATTCCTACCCCTACCAATTAGGTTAACTAGTGGACTACTTCATTGACTTTTTCAAAGGAACATTTTTTTTTTTTAACTTACTTTTTAGTACTATTGTTTTTATCTTCAACATCATTAATTTTTTGCTTTAGTCTTTATTATTTCCTTCCTTGTTCTTTCTTATTTGTGTTTTTTCCTAGCTTTCTTTTGATGAAAATATAACTTATTTTTTCTTTAATTTATGGCTGTAAATGCATAAGGCTGTTGAGTCTTTAGAAATTCTGAAACTTTGCTTTCTTCACTTTACCCCTAAAGTTGTTTAAAAGAGCATTTACACTGCAGGTAAATAAGATTTTAAAAATGTTTTGTTATTCATGTCCGTCTTTACTGCATTATAATAAAATTTTTTTTTTGGTATTATTTCTACTTTATGGAATGTAGGATTTCTTTTTGACTTAATACATAATTTTTTTGGTGAATATTCTATGTATACTTTGGAAGAAATTACATTTCATGTTATTTGAGAATCGGGTTCAATATGTATTCATAAAATATCCCTGGGTGTGCTTTCGGGTCTTTTATATCCTTACTTATTTTAGATTCACTTCACTTATTTTGGACTAAAAGTGATGTGTTAATTCTGTGTATTTGTCCTTCTAAATTCTCTGTAGTTTTTGTTTATGAAAATGGTTGCTAATGTTATCTGATACACAGATACTAGCAGATGTTACATTTACATTATGATTTATGGTCTTTAACAGTATGAAGTAGCTCTTTTCCCCCCTAATTTTTAGCCTGGCTGACATTAGAATTGATCTTGGCTTTCTTTATTGTTTTCATTTTTTGTCCGTATCTTTTCTCACTCCTTTTAATATTTTAAAATTATTTTATTTTCTTCTGAATATATACAGCTCAAACCAGAGTCTTGCTTCATGAACCATTCTGGCCATCTGTTTAACAGGTGAGTTCAGTGTTTTTACACGTCCTACAATGATTCATATGTTAGTGTCAGCTTACAGAATTTTTTATTTTTCTTTCTTCATGTGGTCCATTTTCTTTGCTTTTTAAAATTTTTCAGTATTTAAGATAGTTTGTCTTTTTATGATTACCAGTTTTACCTACTACTTCTTATGATGCCATTAGTTCCCATTTTCCTTAGTTAGGTTGTTTGGTATTCAGGTTTCAAACGATGCCTTTGATTCCCACATAATACCTATGTGACACTCAATGAATTTTTCCTACTTCATTTCCCACTCTTCTCAACCTTCACTCTGTTTTGGCCTTAGATAAAATATGGCCAATACTCACAATCACTCATTTTGCCATTTATTAATTGCATGAAATGTTCATTGTGTATGAGGGTGGGCAAGTAGGGGAACATATGTGGCCCATCATCTTTTGTAGATAAAAGTTTTACTGAAACACACCCACACTAATTCATTAACATGTTGCCTATGGATATTTTTGTTATAATGGCAAATATGGAAAACTGTAATAGAGACCATATTGCCTGCAAAATTATAATATTTACTCTCTATGTCCTTTACAGAAAATGTTTGCTGACTACAGCTCCAGTAGATTATTCCGGTACTGCTTTAAATACAGTATTTCTTGTTTTGCATGTTTAATTATGTTTTGACCACTGTCATATATGAAATACAACTTGACTGGACACAAGAGTTTCATTTATTCTTTAACTTCTTTGAAAATGTTGCTCTGGGGTTGTCTTTCTTTAGATGTTCTTGTTGAGAAATCTGATTCATCTGATTTTTACCTTTGTGACAGTATTTTTGTCTTGAGGTACATTGGGTTTTCTCTTTCTTAAAATTAACATTTTTACCAGGATGTCTCAATGTTTGCTACTCTGTGTCAATTATCCCAGGACATAGTGAGCTATACAGTTTCAAATATATTTCTGGAAAGTTTTCTCAAATTATAGTTTCAATATGTTCCACTATTTTGTTTTCTTCTTTGGGGCTCCAATTATACCTGTATTGGATTTTTTGTTGTTTGATCATTGTTTTACCAACAACTTTTTTTCTCTACCTTTTCTATAATTTTATTTCATTTTCATTCTCTTTGCCGTTTTCATAGCTTTCTCCCAAGACTGTTATATTCTTTGTCAAATCTGTTCTCCTTTGAAATTAAGCCTTTATTTTTAAGAGATTTCTTTTTCTAAAATTGTATTCCTAAGTCTCAGTTCTCATCTTCCTTTTTATCTATTTCTTTTTGAATATCTAGATTTTTTATCACGTGTTTTATATCTGTCAATGCTTCTTTTAAGAATATACAATTCACTTTGAAGTGTTATGATGTATCATCCTTCTGTTTTTCTACTTGTTTTGTTTTTAGAGAAAATTTCTTATGTCCTATATTATATTCATTTTGAATTGCTTTATATTCCCAAACCAGCAATTACTGTTATACATAAAAAACTGCTGTATACAGAGAGAATCTGGATGAAAAGAATCCTTATGCTAGTATAGTATATTTTCTTTAATTAGTAGTGCATTTTTGAATGATAGAGTACAATGAAGGGTTGATATGCTTTCAGTTTCGTGATTCTCTTTTGCTTCTACAAGACCCTTACTTTCTTCCATTTATTACCAAGATTCTAAGTAATATTCCTTCTAAGTCACCCTTGTCTTCTTCAGAAATGGTACCTTGCCAAGACTGCTACCTCTGGTCCTGTGATTTTAAGGCTCTTCTTTTTTATTTCCTAGTATCAAGTACTCAGACTTCAGAGATTTTCATGGAGTACAGGGATTTTTAGGGAAGTGACATATTATGATGATACTGTAATGAAGGATACATGACCAAGTATTTGGCAAACCTACAGAACTGTAAAACATATGCAAAATGATCCTAATGTAAACTATGAACTTTAGTTAACAATAACGTATCAATATTTGTTCATCAATTGTGTGAAATACACCAATGAAAGGTGTTACTGGAGACACTGAGGGGATGTGGGAAGGTGATTATATGGGAATTCTTTACTTCCTGTTTAGTTCTTCTATAAACCTAAATCTGTTCTATTAATTGAAAATTAAAACAAAACAAAAAATTGAATTAAGTGAAAATCTATTATTTGACTTCATGTTTTTTCCTTTAAAAAGCATTCAGCAGATGGCACCAGAGATCTTTTGAAATAAGAAATCACTACATGTACTATATGATTCATAATGCTTAGTTTTGATGTTGATACATGCTCTTGAGATCCTATTTATTCATTAATGAATAATATAACTGATGCTCTGAGAAAGGTGTGTTGAAGACAAATAAATTTAGCTGCAAGTTTTATCACTGAGTAAGTAAATAATCATGGAAATGTAGGAATGCAGATCTGCAGAATTATAAAGCAACAGTAATTCTATGTTATGGGTAAATTTTTAAACTCCAACTCACATTTTGACAACTACATAGCACCTTCATTTTGCACTTCCTTACTACTAGTGAGTAAGTATCTCATTAGTAAAACTGTTTTTCTCCACAAATTAAAAGCATTCACGAAACATAGTATCAAGGTATTTTAAAATATATTTTCTCCTCAGGATAGGACAGAATAAAGTATTAAGTCTTTCTAAAAAACAGAGGTTGAAAACTAATTAATTACCCACTATATAACTCATTGCCCACTCAATGGCATTCAAACTGACATACTCAATATGCAGTTTCATAGAGAACAAATCAAGCAGTCCTGACTAAAAAAAAAAAAAAAAAGTAACCTTATACAGATGCCTGGTTATTACATACTTTGCCCATTAATGAAGTCCCAATACTATATATGGCCACTCTGATAGGCACAGAAGAAAGAAGGAATAAAAGTAACATCTGGAGAGAAGACTGAAATACATTCTTGTTCTTCCAGATTTAGAATCTAATTCTCAGAAAACAAATAATCAATTATGGCAGTGCTGAAGTAACACAAATCAAATATATTAACCATTAGTTGCCATTACAGTCTTTTGTACCTTGGAAATGAATGACTACTTAACATGTATTTCCATGAAAAAAAATATCAGAGTTTCAAATGAATTAATCAGTAATATGGTTTACATGTTTTGTCCCCTCCAAATCTCATGTTGAAATGTGACCTGCAATGTTATAGATGGGTCTAATGGGAGGTGTTTGGGTTATGGGGCAGATCTCTCAAAGATGGCTTGGTGCTAACCTCACAGTAATGAGTGAATTCTCACTCTATGAGTTCATGTGAAATTTGGTTGTTTTAAAGAGCTTGTACCTTTCTCCTTCCCTCCCTCTCCCTTTCTCTCTCGTTCTTCCTCCCTCACGTTGTGATATACCAGCTCCTCCTCCATCTTCTGCCATGATTTTAAGATCCCTGAGGCCCTCACCAGAAGTAGATGGTGGCACCACACTTCTTGTGCTGCACGTAGAACTGTGAGTCAAAATAAACCTCTTTATAAATCACCCAGTCTTAGTTATTCCTTTATGGCAATGCAGACTGACACGTTCAATAAATTTTTAGAACATAATTTAACTGCAATTGAAAAACAACAAAAACATGGAATGAAATTAAGTGTAGTTACACAGTAATTGAAAAGCAGTTTTGGAATTAAATCCTCTCAAAGTATATTACACATTACTGGGTGATAAAAAACTATGACCACTTAAAGATCTTTGATTTGTCCAGAAATATTAAATAAGGATACAGCTAGTGCTTGACTTACGACCACGATTGGTTCCAACAGACCAGTCATAACACGATTTGGTCGTTATGTTGAGTAGGCGATATGTACAGTACTGTGAAATGATGTTATAAAAATCTTTAAGTCATATTTTCTCATAATTTTCTTTCATTATTGTTATATATCATAATTTTCTTTGTTCATTTGATGCCATTTGCATCATCTCTACACCATTTTGTTTCTTATTTTTACATTCGTCAGGTTTAAGTAAAACACTGCATTACCAGTACAACTGGTTTAATATTTGCAAAACATACAAAATTACAAAATACAGGTGCATACAAAAATACAAAATACAGGTGTAAAAAATACCATAGCAAACATTTTCCCAATTGCAAAACATATCAAAATATATAAACATGTACGAAACATTTTATTGGCCGCTGGTGCTTGGCTGCGGATCGTTGATGTCGTCATCTGAGGCAGCAGTTGGGGTTACCGGAGTTGGTTTTTTCATAAACATGGTGAGCTTTGTCTGAATTGTATGTTTCTTTTTTTCTTCATAAATTTCACGATACGGACGAAACACATCGTGCGCCATCCGTTCAATCCTTGCAAATCGTTCAATGTTTGGGTCCATTGCATCAAAATGTATAAGAAGTTTATTCAGTAAAGATAAACTGACTGATAATCCCTTCGTGGTGAACTTTCTTTCTGGCTCCTCCTCTTCTTTCTCTGCTTCTCTTCTTTCTTCTTCCGCCACTCTTTCTTCTTCTAGTTCGATTAGCTCTTCATTTGTAAGTTCATTAACATTGAAAATCTATTCTGCTAGATATCCCTCATCTGTAATTAATTCATCCAGACTACCAACAAACTTATCTGCTCCTTCCTCATCTGCACTTGCTGTTTCTCCAGTCACTCGAACACTATGCATTTGGAATCTTTTCTTGAATCTCTGGAACCAGCCAGTGCTTGCTACAAATTGTTGACTGTAATCTTCTCCAGCATGCTCCTTCAGAATCTGAAATAGACTTCTTGCCTTCATCTGCACAGTAAAAACACTTAACGGTGTCCATTTTTGAATTTGATCTTCCATCCAAATGTATATAGCAATTTCTCCATTTCGTGGATGGGCCCGCTTCGTTGCTTTGTTATAACTGTTGATCGCATGGGTGCAGAACCTTTCATAGCTTCACGAATTCTTTATCTTTCAAAATTGTCGACACAGTCGAGTGTGATAACTTCGTATCACGTGCGATCACATTCACTTTCTTTCCTCCTTTGTACTGCTTAATTACCTTCATTTTCATGTTGAGATCGATAGCCTTTCATTCCTTCTTGGCAGGCTGAGGCGTAGACAAAGACAATTTCCTCTTGGTAGACATCTTGGGAGGGGTTTGATGAAAAATATCCAAGATACAAAACAAATTGCTGTACCGAGTCTGGGATAACAGTTGAAATGGTGCACGTGGAGATGGTAGTGCTGCTGGAAGCTGGTCTGCACTGTCATACGCCCAGCTGGGCAATGTTTGTGCTGCCATATGCGGAGCAGTCGTGGCTAGCGATGTGGTCGTAAAGTCGAATGGTCATAAGTTGAATAGGTCATAAGTCGATCAATACCTGTACTAATCTTAACTTACAAGAGTTAACTATTCACCTATACCTTTGGAAATACACACTGGAAAATATATAGCTAATGATTTCCAATCTTTTCTAATTCCCTACTTCTAATTCAAAGACATTGTCAATAAAAAGCAAGTAGCTTGGTGTGGTAATTTTTATAAAGAGTAATATCAATTTGATTCAAATATAATATTAATGTGTTTGACCTACAGTATTAGTGGAGATAATTATATAACTTCT
This sequence comes from Saimiri boliviensis, assembly GCF_048565385.1. Classification (NCBI taxonomy): domain Eukaryota; kingdom Metazoa; phylum Chordata; class Mammalia; order Primates; family Cebidae; genus Saimiri; species Saimiri boliviensis. The sequence goes on from NC_133451.1 coordinate 16,910,519, forward strand.
TAAGGCTTTTTGAAATGTTAAAAATAGCTCCTAAACTTTTATCTACTTTTCAGGACTACTGAAATTCTGATTGACCAGATTTTGGATAAAATAGAATCCAGTCTTATAATAACAAAAAAAGAAACAAAAATCCAGAAAGATAAAATCAGAGGTAGTGGCACAGTGGCAGAGCTTAGAACACTGGTTTCCTATCTCCCAGTACAGTATTTTTTTTTCACCAGATCATGAGGTCTCATCAACAAAAACAATAAAACCCATATCACTTTTTATTCAAATCTATTTAGTTCTTGAGTACACACAGTTTGAAGAGAACGTTCAGATAGCAAACGGATATTGCAGAATCTAAATCTATTTGGTTTCTGAATTTTCAATAGCAAGGACTCGATTTGAAAATTTATCCAAGATGGCCAAAGATGAACAGCTCTGGAGTGCAGTTCCCAGCGAGAACACAGAGGGTGAGTGATCACTGCAATTCCAAATGCATTTTTACTGCCCACAGACCAGAAGATTCCTGGGTGGAAAAGCACGAGTCTCCAGCATGGCCGTTTCAGCCAGTACAGCAGGTCTCCAAATAAAAACTCACACAAATCTGGGTGCCTTTTCAACTGGTGCCTGGAAAGCCTAGGGGACAGAGTTGCCCATTCAACTGAAAAAAGGGGGCTGATATAGGGAGCCAGGTGATCTGGCTCGGCAGGTCCTACCCCCACAAAGGCCAGCAATCTGAAATGCTCTGGATTGAGAGTTTCACAGCAAAGCACAGCTGGACCTGGGACGGTCGAGCTCTGTGGGGGAAAGGGCGTCTGCCATTACCGAGGCAGATCGTCATTACCAAGGCAGTTCTAACTAAACCTCTATAAACAAAACCACAAGGAAGTTCACACAGCAGCTGGGCAGAGCCCACGGCAGCTCAGCAACACCTCTGCTGGCAAACTGTGACTAGGCTACCTCCCCGCTGGGCAGAGCATTTCTTAAAAAAGGCAGCAGCATGTCAAGAACTTATAAATAAAGCCCCACCTTCCCAGGACACAGCACCTGGGAAAAAAAGGTGGTCATGGGTTCCACTGCAGCAGACTTAAATGTACCTGCCCAGCAGCTCTGAATGTAACAATGGAGCTCACAGCTCAGCACTTGAGCTCCTATAAGGGACAGACTGTTTCCTCAAGCAGCTCCCCGACCCCTATACAGCTAGTGCTCAACTTACAACCACGATTGGTTCTGACAGACCAGTCATAACACAATTTGGTCGTATGTTGAGTAGGCGGTATGTACAGTACTGTGAAATGATGTTATAAAAATCTTTAAGTCATATTTTATCATAATTTTCTTTCATTATTGTTATATATCATAATTTTCTTTGTTCATTTGATGCCATTTGCATCATCTCTACACCATTTTGTTTCTTATTTTTACATTCGTCAGGTTTAAGTAAAACACTGCATTACCAGTACAACTGGTTTAATATTTGCAAAACATACAAAATTACAAAATACAGGTGCATACAAAAATACAAAATACAGGTGTAAAAAATACCATAGCAAACATTTTCCCAATTGCAAAACATATCAAAATATATAAACATGTACGAAACATTTTATTGGCCGCTGGTGCTTGGCTGCGGATCGTTGATGTCGTCATCTGAGGCAGCAGTTGGGGTTACCGGAGTTGGTTTTTTCATAAACATGGTGAGCTTTGTCTGAATTGTGTTTCTTTTTTTCTTCATAAATTTCACGATACGGATGAAACACATCGTGCGCCATCCGTTCAATCCTTGCAAATCGTTCAATGTTTGGGTCCATTGCATCAAAATGTATAAGAAGTTTATTCAGTAAAGATAAACTGACTGATAATCCCTTAGTGGTGAACTTTCTTTCTGGCTCCTCCTCTTCTTTCTCTGCTTCTCTTCTTTCTTCTTCCGCCACTCTTTCTTCTTCTAGTTCGATTAGCTCTTCATTTGTAAGTTCTCCGGATTCTTTGTCTAGCAGCTCTTCGAACAGACGCAGAGCAGTCATGGCTAGTGATTGTGCTCGTAAAGTCGAATGGTCGTAAGTTGCATAGGTCGTAAGTCGATCAATACCTGTATATCCAAAGAGACACCTCATAGAGAAGAGCTCAGGTGGACATCTGGTGGGACAAAGATAACAGAAGAAGAAACTGGCAGCAACCCTTACTGTTCTGCAGCTGCTGCAGGTGATCCCCAGGCAAGTAGGGTCTGGAGTAGACCTCCAGCAAACCTACAGCAGAGGGGCCTGTTAGAAGGAAAACTAAAAAACAGAAAGAAGTAACTTCAACATCGACAAAAAGAACGTCCACTCAGAGACCCCATCCAAAAGTCACCAACTACAAAGACTACAGGTAGATAAATCCACACAAATGGGAAGAAACCAGTGCAAAAAGGATGCAAAAACCCAAAACCAGAAAGCCTCTCCTCCTCCAAGGGATCACAACTTCTCACCAGCAAGGGAACAAGGCTGGATGGATAATGAGTCCGATGAATTGACAGAAACGGGCTTCAGAAACTGGGTATTAACGAACTTCTCGGAGCTAAAAGAACATATTTTAACCCAATGCAAAGAAACTAAGAACTTGAAAAAAAGGTTTGGCAAAATGCTAAAGAGAATAAATAGCCTAGAAAAGAATATAAATGAATTGATGGAGCTAAAAAACAACACAAGAACTTCGCAAAATATACACAAGTCTCAACAGCCAAATCAACCAAGCAGAAGAAAGGATATCAGAGACTGAAGATCAACTCAATGAAATAAAACGAGAAGGCAAGATTAGAAAAAAAAAGAATAAAAAGAAATGAATAAAGCCTCCAAGAAATAAAGGGATTATGTAAAAAGACCTAATCTACATTTGATAGGTGTGCCTGAATGTGACAGAGAGAATGAATGCAAGCTGGAAAATATTGTTCAGGATATTATCCAGGAGGACTTCCCCAACTTAGCAAGGCATGCCAATATTCAAGTCCAGGAAATACAGAGAACACCACAAAGATATTTCTCAAGTAGAGCAATCCCGAGGCACATAATCGTCAGATTCACTGCAGTTGAAATAAAAGAAAAAATGTTAAGGGCAGCCAGAAAAGTCAGGTTACCCACAAAGGGAAGCCCATCAGACTCACAGCAGAGCTCTCTACAGAAACGCTAGAAGCCAGAAGAGAGTGGGGCCAATATTCAACATCCTTGAAGAAAAGAAAATTCAACCTAGAATTTCACATCCAGCCAAACTAAACTTCATAAGTGAAGGAGAAATAAAATCCTTTAAGAACAAGAAATTACTCAGATATTTCATCACCACCAGGCCTGCCTTACAAGAGCTCCTGAAAGAAGCACTAAACATAGAGAGGAACAACCAGTTTTAGCCACTCCAAAAACGTACCAAATGGTAAACAGCATCGACACAATGAAGAAACTGCATCAACTATTAGGCAAAACAAACAGCCAGCATCAAAATGGCAGGATCAAATTCACACATAACAATATTAACCTTAAATGTAAATGGGCGAAATGCCCCAATCAAAAGACACAGACTGGCAAATTGGATAAAAAGTCAAAAACCATCGGTGTGCTGTATCCAGGAAACCCATCTCACATGCAAGGACACACATAGGATCAAAATAAAGGGATGGAGAAAGATATATCAAGCAACTGGACAGCAAAAAAAAAGCAGGAGTTGCAATCCTAGTGTCTGATAAAATAGACTTTAAAACAACAAAGATCAAAAGAGACAAAGAAGGACATTACATAATGGTAAAAGGAACAATGCAACAAGAAGAGCTAACGATCCTAAATATATATGCACCTAATACAGGAGCATCCAGATACATAAAGCAAGTTCTTAATGACCTACAAAGAGACTTAGACTTCCACACAATAATAGTGGGACACTTTCACACTCCACTGTCAGTATTAGACAGGTCAACGAGAGAGAAAATAAACAAGGATATCCAGGGTTTGAACTCAGATCTGGACCAAGCAAAACTAATAAACATTTACAGAACTCTCTTTCCAAAATCCACAGAATATACATTCTTCTCAGCAATACATCATGCCTACTCTAAAACTGACCACATAATTGGAAGTAAATCACTCCTCAGCAAATGCAAAAGAACGGAAACCATAACAAACAGTCTCTCAGATCGCAGTGCAATCAAATTAGAACTCAGGATTAAGAAACTCGGAACTGCACAACTTCATGGAAACTGAGCAACTGGCTCTTGAATGTTGACTGGATAAACAATGAAATAAAAGCAGAAATAAAGATGTTCTTCAAAACCAACAAGAGTGAAGACACAATGTACCAGAATCTCTGGGACACATTTAAAGTAGTGTCTAGAGGAAAATATACAGCAATAAATGCCCATATGAGAAGCAAGGAAAGATCTAAAATTGACACCCTATCACCAAAATTGAAAGAACTAGAAGAGCAAGATCAAAAAAACTCAAAAGCTAGCAGAAGACAATAAATAAGATCAGAAAAGAACTGATGGAGATAGAGACACAAAAAACCCATCAAAAATTTAATAAATCCAGGAGTTGATTTTTTGAAAAGATCAACAAAATAGACCACTAGCCAGATTATAAGAGAAAAGAGAAGAATCAAATAGATGCAATAAAATAATAAAGGGGGTATCAACACTGATGCCACAGAAGTACAAACTACCATCAAAGATTACTACAAACAACTCTATGCACATAAACTAGTAAACCTGGAAGAAATGGATATTTCCTGGACACTTGCACCCTGCCAAGCCTAAACCAGGCAGAAGTCAAAACTCTGAATAGACCAATAACAAGGGCTGAGGCTGAGTCAGCAATTAATAGCCTACCAACCAAAAAAAGCCCAGGTCCAGATGGGTTCACAGCTGAATTCTACCATACAAAGAGGAGCTGGTACCACTCCATTTGAAACTATTCCAAACAATCCAAAAACAGGGAATCCTTCTCAAATCATTTTATGAGACCAGTATCATCCTGATACCAAAACCTGGCAGAGACTCAACAAAAAAGGAAAACTTCAGGCCAATATCCACGATGAACATAGATGCAAAAATCTTCAATAAAATACCAGCAAACCCAGTGTAACAGCACATCAAAAAGCTTATCCATGACAATCAAGTAGGCTTCATCCTGGGGATGCAAGGCTGGTTCAACATACACAGGTCTATAAACGTAATTCACCGCATAAGCAGAACCAACGACAACAACCACAAGAATATCTCAATAGATGCATAGAAGGCCTTTGACAAAATTCAAGAGCACTTTATGCTAAAAACTCTCAATAAACTAGGTATTGATGGAATGTATCTCAAAATAATAAAAATTATTTACAACAAACCCAGAGCCAGTATCATACTGAACGGGCAAAAACGGAAAGTATTCCTTTTAAAATCTGGCACTAGACAAGGATGCCCTCACTCAACACTCCTATTCAATATAGTATTGGAAGTTCTAGCCAAAGGAATCAGGCAAGAAAAAGAAATAAAGGGTATTCACTTAGGAAAGGAGGAAGTCAAATTGTCTCTATTTGCAGACGACATGATTGTATATTTAGAAGATCCCATCATCTGAGCCCAAAATCTCCTGAAACTGATAAGCAACTTCAGCGAAGTTTCAGGATACAAAATCAATGTGCACAAATCATAAGCATTCCTAAACACCAATAACAGACTTAAAGAGAGCCAAATCAAGAATGAACTGCCATTCACAATTGCTACAAAGAGAATAAAATACCTAGGAATACAACTAACAAAGGATGTAAAGGACCTGTTTAAGGTGAACTACAAACCACTGCTCAAGGAAATAACAGAAGACACAAACAGATGGAAAAACATTCCATGCTCATGGTTAGGAAGATTCAATATTGTGAAAATGGCCATACTGCTCAACGTAATTTATAGAGTTGAATCACTCTATCCCCATCAAGCTACCTATGACCTTCTTCACAGAAATAGAAAAAACCACCTTAAATTTCATATGGAACCAAAAGACAGCCCGCATGGCCAAGTTAGTTCTAAGCAAAAGGAACAAAGCTGTAGGCATCATGCTACCTGACTTCAAACTATGCTAAGAAGGCTACAGTAATCAAAACAGCATGGTATTGGTACCAAAACAGAGACATAGACCCATGGAACAGAACAGAGGCCTTGGAGGCAATGTCAAATATCTACAAACATCTGATCTTTGACAAACCTGACAAAAACAAGCAATGGGGAAAGGATTCCCTGTTAAAATAAATGGTGTTGGGAAAACTGGCTAGCCACGTGCAGAAAGCAGAAAATGAACCCCTTCCTGACACCTTACACTAAAATTAACTCCAGATGGATTAAAGACTTAAACATAAGACCTAACACCATAAAAATCCTAGAAGAAAACCTATGCAAAACCATTCAGGACACAGCATAGGCAAGGACTTCATGACTAAAACACCAAAAGCATTGGCAACAAAAGCCAAAATAGACAAATGGTATATGTAATTAAACTCCAATGCTTCTGCACAGCAACAGAAACAATCATTAGAGTGAACTGGCAACCAACGGAATGGGAAAAATTTTTTGCAATCTACCCATCTGACAAAGGGCTAATATCCAGAATCTACAAAGAACTAAAACAGATTTACAAGAAAACAAACAAACAAACCCATCCAAAAGTGGGCAAAGGATACGAACAGACACTTTTCAAAAGAAGACATATATGAGGCCAAAAAACATATGAAAAAAATGCTTATCATCACTGGTCATTAGAGAAGTGCAAATCAAAACCACATTGAGATATCATCTCATGCCAGTTAGAATGGTGATCATTAAAAAATCTGGAGACAACAGATGTTGGAAAAGATGTGGAGAAATAGGAACACTTTTAACATTGTTGGTGGGAGTGTAAATTAGTTTAACCATTGTAAAAGACAGTGTGGCGATTTCTCAGGGACCTAGAAAAAGAAATTCCCATTACTGGGTATATATCCAAAGGATTAGAAATCGTTCTATTACAAAGACGCAAGCACATGTTATCTTCACTGTGGCACTGTTTACAATAGCAAAGACCTAGAACCAACCCAAATGCACACTGATGATAGACTGAACAGGGAAAATGTGGTATATATACATCATGGAATACTGTGCCGCCACAAAAAATGATGAGTTTGTGGCCTTTGTAGGGACATGGATGAACCTGGAAACCATCATTCTCAGCAAACTGACACAAGAACAGAAAATCAAACACCATATGTTCTCACTCATAGGCAGGTGTTGAAGCATGAGAACACATGGACACAGGGAGGGGTGCATCACACATTGAGGTCTGTTGGGGGGACTAAGAGAGGGACAGCGAGGGTTAGGGAGTTGGGGAGAGATAACATGGGGAGAAATGCCAGATATAGGTGATGGGGAGGCAGCAAACCATATCGCCATGTATGTACCTATGCAACAATCCTGCATGTTCTTCACATGTACCCCAGAACCTAAAGTGCAATAAAATATATATATATATATATATATATATATATATATATATATAATCTGAACTTACTTAATTCCTGAGTTTAGATAATGAAAGTTGAAACAAAGAAAGATACCTATATTTAAGAAGTGGTTAAGGAAGAACATTTATGTATCATTTTCCTTTTCACATATGTGTTTCTAATTCTATCCTTCCCCCACTTCAGGTTTTTTATAGTAGGGGTGGCACAATAACTTACTTTAATTAGGAAAGATCATTTCAGGTTCCCCCAAGTCCAAATCTCTTCACACAGAATATTGTAGGAAGTTCCTAATCACCTCCAGCAGTATGATGTAAAATAGGTTAAGTTGAACAAATATTTAAGTCAATATGCTCAGTATTCATGTGTCACTTTTCATTATTCTGCAAGTTTCATAATGTATTATATATATTTTATAAACGTATGTAATTTACATACACAGTTAACAAATTTATGAAATCATATATATGAGATGCTCCCATAATCCTCCTGAACAATTCAGAGGTATTCCTCCCCAGCTTAGAGGGTCTCTGTTTCTTGTCCCCATTCCTTAATGTCAAAATAACACTGCTCTGGATTAACATTTTAGTCGTTTCCAAGTTTTCTGACAAATTTTGCCAACATTCTATTGCAACTATTTTTCTAGCACATTGTAATATGCTTCCACTGCCAGATACATTTAAGAAAACAAGCTCTAGCAGCTATACTATGTCAGACAACTGGGGGGAAAACAATAAAAAGGCAGAGTTCTGTAATAAAAAGTGTTATTTTCTACAACCATTGTATTAGATCATAAAAATCTAGTAATCCCTCAATATAAAGAGTATTATTAATAAATCTAACTTTTTAAAGCATTTGTCAAGTAGAATATAAGAATGGCAATAATCTGAACTGCTCAAATTCATAATAAACAACTGATTTTCATGAATAATTTCATTCTTCCCTTATCAAAATCTCCTGTGATGAAGGCGGTAAATGGAAAACCTTACATATTTAGATTTCTTCTCTTTTTTCACGTCATTCTCCATAGAAACATATTAGCAAGTATGATACTCAGAACACCAAAAGGGAAACAGCAGCACACACCCTTGTCCCCATAACAAAGAGGCATATTTAAGACATATAAAAAGAAAAATTTTAAGTTATTATATTAAATACTACTTTACCTATTGGTAAGCCTAGCTGTAAAGTTTTCAAAGTAAAAGAGGAACTAAAGGCAATACAATAGAACAAAGTCTGGTCTACTTTTATATCTAGCAATGAAGCACCAATAGAGTCATCTGACCTGGGCTGCACATTTATAAACTTATATTTAGAATTTTAATATAATTTTCAAAGTAGGTTATACGTTTACATGTGGCAGAAATAAAAGGAGGCTTCAGCCTTATAAATTTAAACTTGTATTCTACTGGGCTACCTTGATAATTATGTATTAATACTCTTTACAGACCCTATAATGACCTTGAGAGTATAGTTTTATTTCATTTTATAACTGTGTCTAAAGTTTAATTTACTATACTATTTAGAAGAGAAAACAATTTTTGTAACCCATTCAAAAAGTAAAGTTGCTAAGTCTTTCTCAATCTGTCTCAGAGTTCCCCTTTCTTATTTCCTTAGTTGTCTTAGTCTTAATTTAGTTTCTTTTATGTATCTAGTTTCTTTACATACCCCAGGGAGGGCATCAGAACTAATACATCTTCAACCTCACAAGGTTAATCTACCCAACTAATTAGGGACAAAGCATATAAAAGCCCTTCAACCAGGCTAAAGCACTATTCAACAAACATAAAACATTAGTAATTATCCGACAAAGGACTTTTATCCAGAATCTGTAACAAACACCTACAAATCAAAAGAAAGCAAACAACCCAATTAAAAATGGGCAAATGACTTGAACAGATCCTTTAAAAAGGAAGATATATGAATTGTCTATAAAAACTGGAAAACATGTTCAATAACATTAGCCACCAGGGAAATGCAATTTAAAGCAAAATGAGATACCATTTCACACCCACTAGAATAGCTAGTAACAGACTGATAACACAAATTGCTCACAGGCATGTGGAGCAACTGTAACTCTTACATATTGCTATTAAGACTCAAAGAATACATTTTCTACAATAGTTTGGCAGTTTATAACAAATAGCTTTTATATTTTATAATACAAATAGCTATATATTTTATAATATATTTTAAATACATGTTGATCACATAACCCAGCAATTCTACCCCTAGGTATTTTCCCAAGAGAAATGGAACAGATGTCTAAAAAAAGACTTGCATAAGAATGTTCACAGCAGCCTCTTTAATAATCCCCAGCTATTTCTTATAACTCCTTTTAGAGAAAGTAGTAAGAAAGTACAAAGAATCAAAAATTATTCTTGCAATTTAATTCTGGGTGAATAGGAAAGCATCAATGGCACTAATTAAAGGAGAACACAGGGGGGAAAAAAGAACAAGGTTTAAAAGCAAAATAAGTTTAGTTTTAGACTCAGTGACTTAAAATTCGTCCCATAATATACACGTGGAGGTGTCCAGAAAATAGTAATGAGAGAGGGAAAGAGGCGGTGGCTCAACTAAACAGAAGTCAAGTGTTGAAGCCAGGAGAGGGAGTGAAATCTGGAAAAAAAAAGTATACGTATATGTATATGTATATGTATATGTATATGTATATGTATATGTATATGTATATATTGTATATATACATATATATATGTGTATATATGTGTGTGTGTCTATATATATCTGTATATATAAAATCTAAGAACACTGTCCTTAAGATATGACATTCTAGGGACAGTATGAAGATTAAATAGTAAAGGTGGGAAACAGAATTCTTTTATTTTTTTTTTTATTGCATTTTAGGTTTTGGGGTACATGTGAAGGACATGCAAGATTGTTGCATAGGTACACACACGGCAGTGTGGTTTGCTGCCTTCCTTCCCCTCACCTGTATCTGTCATTCCTCCCCATGCGATCTCTTCCCACCTCCCCACCCCACCGTCCCTCCCCCATTTCCCCCCAACGGACCCCAGTGTGTAGTGCTCCCCTCCCTGTGTCCATGTGTTCTCATTGTTCAACACCCGCCTATGAGTGAGAACATGCCATGTTCGATTTTCTGCTCTTGTGTCAAGTTTGCTGAGAATGCTGGTTTCCAGGTTCATCCATGTCCCTACAAAGGACACAAACTCATCGTTTTTGATGGCTGCATAATATTCCATGGTGTATATGCACCACATTTTCCCTATCCAGTCTATCATTCATGGGCATGGGAAACAGAATTCTTAACTATTTTTGTGCAAGGACTCCTCTGGCAGTGTAGTGAGGCTCACAGGCTCTTTCTGTGAACTGTGTTTTTAAATGAATGAATATATAGAAAACAAACTATATTAAAATATAGTTGTCAACCTTTCTTTAGAAAAATTAAGATGTAATAGATATACACCTCTTTTTAATGCATTAAAATGTATAATCTAGCAGTAAGTCTAATATCTACCATACTTTCAAAGTAGTGAGAATGTAAAAAATAATTCAAGATATGATGTAAAAATGTTCATGATTTCTATTGCTGGAACAGGTATTACTAATACCATTGTTGTTTGCTGTCTATGCTTACAGTTGAAATAAATGCTATATTTCAACTAAAGGTCAATGGAAAAAAAAACCATAATTTTTTCACCCATTCAAGTTCATGGACCCATGAAATCCTATCCATGAAGTTTTGGGCGAACTATGTGAATCCCAGGTTAAGAATCTCTGAGCTAGAAAGTAAAATTAAAGAGATAAATAGTATCATGAGAATTACAGTAGCAAAGCAGTATATGCTGATTTTAAGTTACAATGATATGCTATATTCACCGCTTCATTTCTTATAACTGTGAGGTAGATAAAGAGAGGCCAGAGAACAATCTGCCAAGCAAAATAAAGGAGAAAAGATTCAGAGGTTTCTGAATACTATCAGAAAAAGAAAACAAATGTTTAAAAATGTATCCCCATCAGAAATCATTGATAACCACCATAACATAGACTGTCAATACAAAAATTATTCTGAATCAATGTTCCCAGACATTTCAGTCCCATGCTGCTTCATCCAGCTTCCACTTCCTATACAAGCTAACAATGTATTCCACCATGCAAGACAAGTTCAGAAGAGTTAAATAATAATGGCACAAGTCTTCCAGCTGGCCTCTTACTCTCAATATATGAAATACTTAATTATGGTAATTGAAAAGGAAGAGAGTAAACCATTTTCTTCTTATAGGGAAGCAGTCAAGCAATTTACTCTAGATACATTATCTCAATGTTCATATTTCTCTATACAATAGTCAGGATTGTAGTGGAAATTTGACTAGAAATTATTTGCAATGCTGAATCATTTCCCATGATACATAGACTTTTTTTTTTTTTTTTTTTTTGCCTCTTCAACAGTGATGACACTTGCTATTAAGTAGTATAAATCTCTGACCCATCAAAGGAGTCATTCAGATATCGCCTTATTCCTATTACAGCCACCTTCAACACAGCTTTGAAGTTACTGTCTAGAGGCTACTGTGGAGAACTGTTAGGGGTGCCACAAATATTTGACTTGTTAAAACCACCACCAATATAACCAGTATGGTACTTAAGAGATGCCAAAATTTTTATGTAAGCTTTTGGATCTGCTATAGCTGGACATTCCTAGGAACAAATGCAAAACAAAGTAAAAGTGTTAAAAAGCAGATTTGTTTCCAAAGAAAATCTAATATTTTGACAACAGAGTGAAACCCCAATAAGAGTAAAAAGTCTATTCTAAATTACCTAAGTTTTGTAAGGACCACTATGAACTACTATACGATTTAAATGTATTATTCTCTGGTCACAAGATCATGCAAAATATCTAAATGCTACAATAACAAGCAGAAAGGTAAACTGAGGAATTAGATTCAATAATCAACTAGTAAGACTCGTACTGTTTCTCTATTTTATCTACAGAATGAGCCATAAAAGACACTCCTCAATGCTGTTTTTTAACTTTAATTTTTAAATGGCATTAAGACTGTAAGCAAAATACAAATTACTATTAATGAGTATTAAAAAGAATTGTTTACCTAGAAAATAATGTAATAGAATAATTACAGAGGCACAGAGCTAGATTTCAACTAGAGATCGTATTTCATTTTTATAAGTTCTTAAAAATCAATTATCAAAACTCTAATATCTATGATACTTGCTCAGGGTAATAAAAGATACTGAGAAAGTATATGTATTTTCTGCTCTCTATGAGTTAACAACCTAGTAAGGAAGAATACAATATAAAGATTATATGGAAGAATACAATATAAAGATTATATATTTCTCAAAAGAGTATCTAGAGCAGGGGCCCACAACACCTAGGGCACAGACTGGTACCAGTCCATGGCCTGTAAAGAACTGGGCCACACAGCGGAAGGTGAGCTGCCAGCAACTGAGCATAACTGCCTTAGATTCTTACAGAAGTACCAATCCTATTGTGAACTGTGCATGTGAGGGATCTAGGTTGCATGTTCCTTATGAGAATCTAACTAATACCTGATGATCTGAGGTAAAACAGTTTTATCCTGACACCATCTCCCTGCAACACCTTGCCTGAGAAAAAATTGTCTTCCACGAAACCTGTCCCTTGTGCCAAAAACATTGGGGATCGCTGATCTGGCAGCTCATTTTGTCTTCGATTTCAACACCCCTGAGATGAAAAGAGAATCAAGAGCTCATAAATTGTTCTCCCTACTGAATCTCCACTGTAACCTACTATAACCAGCAATGTCCTCCTTGAGACTAAACACTCAGCACTATACCTTATTCATGTGTTCAGTGATCAACCATGGTCCCACAACTCAACAAAGTAACTCAACCAGTATCTCATAAATGAAATGACTCTTCACTCTTCAAAGGGAATAAGGACTGCATTAACAATTGAGCAATAAGCTAATCTTTAAAAATTGGTAGCACACAGAAAAACAAAAGTGAGAAACCATTTCTTCATTCTCTCACACTTTATACCAAAAGTTACTAACAGTCGCTGATTTTTCTTCTGGAAGGCTTATGAGCTAGCTGGTTCAAAGGCTGGCAAGAATGAAGACTTACACATTGCTTACGTTGCTTTCACTTTGGCTTACTATTTCACCACTGAGTATGGACTGCAAAGAATAAGCACAAAATCAAGGATAAAGTAAGTGAACATGGGCTTCCTGAAATTTCTTTTTGTCCTACAGATTTGGTGGTCTCAATGGTCCAGGCAGAATGAGGAATATGCCAGGTCACAGGGATTCAAAGAACACAGAACCATAGGATCTTGGCCTTTTATAGCATTTTAGGAGGGTTTTTTTTGGCGGAGGGAGGTTAAGGGGATACAGCCACATTATCATAAGAATCCATACAATTATCACAAAAGAAAACACACACAGTGAGATACTATTCAGCCTTAAAGATGGAAATTCTGTCATTTGCAACATGGATAGAACAGGAGAACATTATATGTAAAGTTCAGTAAACCATAGAGAAAGATAAATACTTCATGTCTTCACTTATATGTGAAATCTAAAAGAATCAAATTCAAGAAGCAGAGAGCAGAATAGTAGAATACAAGGAATAGAGAGTAGAATACAAAGGCTGGGCGTATGTGTAATGGGAGGACAGGGTCAAAGGTATACCATCTTAAAAGGAATATGGATTTCTTTTTCTTTTTAGATTTATTGCACAATGTGGTGAATAGAGTTAAAAATAGAGTACTATACCTTTCAAAATCACTGAGAGAGTAAATCGTCACCACAAAAAAAGTTAGGTATTTGAAGTGATGATATATGAACTAGCTTGATTTAATTATTCCAAGTTGTGTTCATAAGTCACTTTGTACCCCATAAATTTATGCAATTTTAAATTGTCAATTTACAATAAAAACATTTTTTTAAAAAGACCAGTAAATGCAATAACTCCCATATCACCATCTGTATAGGCTGTATTCTCACCAAGTAGAACAGATACCCAAATGATACAGGTTTTAGTTTCTTATAATCATTTCTCTTTTTGGTAAAACACATCTAATTTATGTTCATACGCAATGTATTACAGGAAATCCAAGAAGTAAACTTAAATTTTTGCCTGGAGGTAGTGAAAAGAAAAACAGGAAAGGGATCAGAGAATATAAAACATTTCTTCCTTGAAAGATGATTTAGAGTTTATGAAGCAAAGAGGAAATGGGAAGCAGCAAAAACACTGAAGTACACATAAACATAATTGAATTGTAGTGTTGATACTAAGCAGCAGCAGCAAGTGAAAGGTTTTTTAAGGGAATAATGGCTTTATTTTAGAAGAAAATGAAAAGATAAATATGTGGAGGGTTATGGGAAAGCCAAGAAAATATTAACACCTGCATGGTCAATTAAATAAACAACATTTTAAGTAAAATTAATGAGATTGAGGGGACCCGGTAGATTCAGTTATTCAACAAGTATTTAGTGTGAAGTTTCTAATAATCAAGGTAACTGGGAGTATGTATTATTTATATAAAGAAACTGGGCTACAGAATAGGATTTTAAACTTCTCATTTTTCCGGAGACTAGAATAGGAAACATTCATTACACATTTTTTGAGCATAAATATATGTGCTAAAGTACTAGAAAAAAATGATGAAATAAAAGACAGCATCTGTCCTCAAAGAGTTCATATTTTAATGGAGGAGATAGGAGTGGAAGTCAAAAGGAATAACTAAAATTTTCCAGTGTTACACATACTACTTCCTTTGAAATTCTTGTGGGTTGTATCTGGAAGTAGATAACCTAGAAGCAGCCAGGAATATGAACTTGAAAAATCAGGACTAGCCATGCAGATTTTATATCACTAGGATGTGAGGACTTGAAGCTTAAGGTTGTCCAGAGAGAATCCATAAGATTAAAAGGAGGCTGAGAATTGAGCTTCAAGAGAAGAATAACATTTAAGGGATGAAACAAAGAACAAGAAAATCTACCTTACTCAACTTATATCTTCTTCCTCATGGGAAAGGAAAAAAAAAAGAGAAAAGAAAAGAGAAAACAGGAAACAATTTTCATAGGAGTAAAGAGAAATGAAAAAGTGGTACAGCGAAAGCCAGAGGAAAGAGCATTTCCAAGAAAGAAACGAGTGACAAAGTCAGATACCTGTAAGGGCTAAGCAGCCTAAGGGTTGAGAATATGTCCTTGTTTTTGGCAAATGAAGGGGTTTAATGAACATCTAGCTTTGTATGTGTACTGTCCAGCAATCAAGTCGCCTAATTTTAGTACCCCCTTTTTCAGGGTTTTAGCTAGCAGGTAGAGAGTACCACAATAAGAAGCATACACACTTCACCTGACAACTCTAGAATCTTGTTTTTTATAAACCCGGTCTGTGTGGGCATATTCATTTTCTACAGTGCTATTTTCATATTTTGACTACATGTACAATCAATGTGGAAGAGGCCAGATCCCTCCTCTCTTTCTCTGCCATAGTGGTGTTAAGGGTGGGCAGACAGATGGTTAGAATGGGCCAATTAAATGAATCCTCTCAGGACCTGGAAAAACGAACACATTATGGAAGCATAAATCTCAGGTTATGCAGACTTGTTTATTACAATGTGTCCTTGGCTGTGGTTCCTCTGTAATCTCGGGTTTTTTATTTGCTAACATTGGCCATCTAGCCTTTAAATAATTGTGAGTACCCTGAATAGTCTCCCAATAACCCCCTTTTTCTTGACATGGGCTAAGTTAGTCACTTTAAATCAAGAACCCCGATACAGGAGCTATCCCTTTTCCTTTGCATTCTTCTACTAAGGAAATTCTACTCAACTGTTACCTCGATTGTAAAGCCTATGAATAATATGCTTTCTTTTCCTAGCTCTTAATTCAAGTCGAATTATTTGTACTTCTTATAATTCCATAAAAATCTATTTCTTGAGCCAGGCACAGTGGCTCATACCTGTAATCACAGCACTTTGGGAGGCCGAGGCAGGTGGATCACCTGAGGTCGGTAGTTCAAGACCAGGCTGACCAACATGGAGAAACCCTGTCTCTACTAAAAATACAAAAATTAGCTGGGTGTGGTGGTGCATGCCTGTAATCCCAGCTACTCGGGAGGCTGAGGCAGGAGAACTGCTTGAACCTGGGAGGCAGAGGTTGTGGTGAGCTGAGATAGTGCTATTATACTCCAGCCTGGGCAACAACAGTGAAACTCTGTCTCGAAAAAAAAACTATTTAAGTTCTTTGTAGAGTCTGGATATTAACCCTTTGTCAGATGGGTAGACTGCAAAAATTTTCTCCCATTCTGTAGGTTGCCTGTTAACTCTGGTGATAGTTTCTTTTGCTGTACAGAAGCTCTTTAGTTTAATTAGATTCTACTTATCTATTCTGGCTGTTGTTGCCATTGCTTTTGGTGTTTTCGTCATGAAATCCTAAGAAAAAAACAACCCCATCAAAAAGTGGGTGAAGAATATGAACACACTTCTCAAAAGGAGACATTTATGCAGCCAACAAACATGAAAAAAAGCACATGATCACTGGTCATTAGAGAAATGTGGAGAAATGGGAATGCTTTTACACTGTTGGTGGAAGTGTAAATTAGTTCAATCATTGTGGAAGACAGTGTGGCAATACTTCATCCAGAAATAGAAATACCATTTGACCCAGCAATCCCATTACTGGATATATACCCAAAGGATTATAAATCATTCTATTATAAAGACACACACACATGTATGTTTATTGCAGCACTGTTCACAATAGCAAAGACTTGGAAGCAACCCAAATGCCCATCAAAGATAGACTGTATAAAGAAAATGTGGCACATGGAATACTATGCAGCCATAAAAAAGGATGAGTTAATGTCCTTTGCAGGGACATGGATGAAGCTGGAAACCATCATTCTCAGCAAACACAAAAACAGAAAACCAAACATCACATGTTCTTACTCATAAGTGGGAGTTGAACACTGTGAACACATGGACACAGGGAGGGGAACATCATACACTGGGGACTGTTGGAGGGTGGGGGGGATTGAGAAGGGACAGCATCAGGAGAAATTCCTCATATAGATGACAGGGTGATGGATGCAGCAAACAACCATGGCACATGTATCACTATGTAACAAACCTGCATGTTCTGCACCCCAGAACTTAGTGTGTGTGTATGTTTGTGTGTGTGTGTGTGTGTGTATGTTTGTGTGTGTGTGTGTGTGTGTGTATGTGTGTGTGTGTACATATATATAAACCATTTCTTAAACTCTCTTTTGTAACCAAACAATCACATTGTATTATAGTATACCTCAGCTGAAGAAGGCAATGATTCAGTGAAAAAGTTGAATTTTAAAGAAGTACAGAACAGTTTGAGAAATTTAAGAACTGTATAAACTACATAATTTGAGGATCACAGTTCAGTTAATGGTTTCTGCCAACAGTGAGGCTGTAGCAGCACTCCCCAGTTAATTTGAAAAACTACAGTATTGACAAATGTGTTTAAACCTCTATGCACATCTTCAATCCTGATGAATGAGAACTTTTATGGGGGAAAAATTGCCACCTCAAATTTTTTTTAGACAAGGAAGTACAATATTAGAATATCAAGGTGTCAAAGACAGCTCAACATCACTTTTTAAGTGCAAAGTGTAAAGATGATATTAAGCTATAACCTTTGATGGTATACCACTTAAAAAACTGAAGAACTCTTAAGGTAATGCTAAAGGAAAATATGCTTGTTTTATGGTGTTCAAATCATAAAGCTTGAGTGTAAAGGTATTCAAGATGTTGTACAGAACCATCCTTTATTATTCATCAAGGAATATATGGGGAAAGAAAATCTTCCAAACAGGGCACTTCTGATAACAGACCATACATATGTACATCTCTTTCTAGTTAATGTTATTTTTGAAGATAATATTTAAATGGATTCTTTTGCTTTTCAACTGAATGTCATTAATGCAGCCTATAGACAAAGGACGTATCACATACTTCAAGCATATTAATTTTGAATATCTGCTGTGGGTTGTTAATACATGTGACACTTCTTTAATGCAGGATTTAAGAAAGAGTTTTCATAAGATGATACTATCAGCCAATTAAGCTTGGAGGAAGTATCACCACAAACAATGAATGGAGTATGAAAGAATATAGCATATATTTTGCTAACTTCTAGAAGTTAATGGAAATATTAACTGCAAAGCAAAATGTCTTACATCTTGCTAATGGAAACTGAATTTAATGAAATGGGCAGTAGAAATGTTGAAGTTTATAATTGAAAAAAATCTTTCCACTTGATGTTCATTATTAGGCAAAGAAAAAGAGTCACAAATACTTGACACTGAATCTTAAAAAAAAATTAGACTACACAAATAAAATGTTTGTCGTTACAAGTAAGTTTGATCATGACATGAGAAGACTCATCACATTAAAAAATTAAACTACAAATAGAAATTTGGGTGATCAGGAGCTAAAAAACTGTAAGTGAAGTAACTTTAAGCAGTTTATTCATTCTGAGTTTTTTCATTCGGTTGCTTTGCCTATGGCTCAGTTGATGATTCAGAACTATTTTCATGGATTGAGACAAGGATGAACCTCAGGAATCTATTTCACTACTTCACCAGTTCACTCTGGCTTAACTCACTACTAAAAAGAATGG
This sequence comes from Saimiri boliviensis, assembly GCF_048565385.1. Taxonomy (NCBI): domain Eukaryota; kingdom Metazoa; phylum Chordata; class Mammalia; order Primates; family Cebidae; genus Saimiri; species Saimiri boliviensis. The sequence goes on from NC_133451.1 coordinate 16,929,631, forward strand.
GAGCTAAAGCCCCTATTTCTTTTCTTTCCTTTTTTTTTTTTTACTGCATTTTAGGTTTTGGGGTACATGTGAAGAACATGCAAGACTGTTGCATGGGTACACACATGGCAGCACAATTTGCTGCCTTCCTCCCCATCATCTATATCTGGCATTTCTCCCCATGCTATCTCTCCCCAATTCCCCAGCCTCCACTGTCCTCCCCCATTTCCCCCCAACAGACCCCAGTGTGTGATGTTCCCCTCACTGTGTCCATGTGTTCTCATTGTTCAACACCCGCCTATGAGTGAGAACATGCGGTGTTTGATTTTCTGCTTGTGTCAGTTTGCTGAGAATGATGGTTTCCAGGTTCATCCATGTCCCTACAAAGGACATGAACTCATCGTTTTTGATGGCTGCATAATATTCCAGGTGTATACGTGCCACATTTTCCCTGTCCAGTCTATCATCGATGGGCATTTGGGTTGGTTCCAGGTCTCTGCTATTGTACACAGTGCTGCAATGAACATTATTGTGCACGTGTCCTTATAGTAGAAAGATTTATAATCCTTTGGATATATACCCAGTAATGGGATTGCTGGGTCAAATGGAATTTCTATTTCTAGATCCTTGAGGAATTGCCACACTGTCTTCCACAATGGTTGAACTAATTTACACTCCCACCAACAGGGTAAAAGTGTTCCTATTTCTCCAGATCCTCTCCAGCATCTGTCTCCAGATTTTTTAATGATTGCCATTCTAACTGGTGTGAGATGGTATCTCAATGTAGTTTTGATTTGCATTTCTCTAATGACCAGTGATGATGAGCATTTTTTCATATGTTTGTTGGCCTCATGTATGTCTTCTTTTGTAAAATGTCTGTTCATATCCTTCACCCACTTTTAAATGGGCTTGTGTTTTTCTTGTTAATCTATTTTAGTTCTTTGTAAATTCTGGATATCTGCCCTTTGTCAGATGGGTAGACTGCAAAAATCAGTATATCAAAGAAAGGAAATCAGTATATCATGTATCCCCACTTTATTGGAGTACTAGTCACAATAGTCAAGTTATGAATTCAACCTAAGTGTCCACAAATGGATAAAGAAAATGTGGTATATCTACATAACGGAATACTATTCAGCCATAAAAAGAATAAAATCATGCCATTTGCAGCAAAATGGATGGAACTGCAAGGCCATTTGCTAAATGAAATAAGCAAGGCACAAAAAGACAACTATCACACGTTCTCATTTACATGTGGGAGCTTAAGAAAACACTGACTTCATGGAGATAGAGAGTAAAATGATATTTATACCACAGGCTGGGAAGGGTGGGTAGAGAAGGGATGAAGAGGTTGGGTACAAATGTACAGTTAGATAGACGGAATAAGTTTTAGTGATTGGTGGCACAGTAGGGTGATTACAGTTAATAACAATATATTGTATTTTTCAAAATAGCTAGAAGCAATGATGTGAAATGTTCTCAGCACAAAAATGGTAATTATTTGAGGTGATGGATATTTGGTTATTACACATTGTATGCATGTATCAAAATATTGCATGTATCTTATAAATATGTGTAATCTGTATGATCAGCACATGCACCCCAGAACTTTAAGTATAATTTTTAAAAATTTTAAAAAATTAAAAATAAATACTGGAATGAGAGTATTGGGATAAGATGGTAGTCAGAAAAAGGGATAGGTAAAATTGGATTTGGGAGGTGATAAAGGTATAAGAATATGGGAAAAAGTGGCTAGCGTAAACAAAGGGAAAAAGAGCACTGGAAACGAAGAGATCAAGTAATGAGAGGCCAGGGTGTTAGATGTATCAGCTACACAGAATTTGAAGTCAACATGAGCTATGACAGGAATAGTATTTAGGAGGAACAAAGTAAAAAGCCTGGTAGAGATGATAATGTAGATGGAATACTTTAAGGTCATGTGCTTCAAAGAAGGTCATGTGTTTGAGCAAGTGGGGCAGATACAAAGATCTTGCAGGTTGCCTGCCAGATGCCTCCTTATGTTACATAAAGTAAGGAATTAAAAACAATCGGCAGGTAAGAAGCTACAAAAGCATCCTTTATGAACACATAGGTTTCCATTACAGCAATAAAGACGGAAGAACACTTAGAGAAGAGACTGAGGAATTCTGCTGATGAAAGACTGAAGATCCAGAAGACACAGTAGGAAGAATTTGGGTGCTTGTAAAGGGGTAGGAGACTGGGAAGAACTAGGGAATTAAAAAGCCAAAGGAAGATGAGAATCTGGGTGATGATGGATGACCTGATAGATTTCTCTTTATTCCTTCTATGGATGGCACTGCAACTAAAAGCGAGATTTTTATCAGAAATGTAGAAAGTTTTCAATCCAGTTCTAATTTTGAGTGTGTTCTTCAAATTTGTTTAACTATCTTACAAGTATCTAGTAAGAAAAGAAGAAAAATCTTTTCATGAACACCTCTGAATGCAGCTCATAACGGTATATGAGTTATTTTATGGCACTCAAAATTCCCTGAGAGTTTCAAAAAGGGAAACACATATAAGAGATATTCAAAGTATGACCACGATGACATCACAAAGTAACACTTATATGAGAAACGCTTAACGCCTGAATGAATCATGTTATATTTACATAGTCAATCAAGGATGTCTGCATTTAGAGAAAAGCAATCTAAAGGATTAACACTACCTGTTTTAAAGAAATCAATTACTTTATCATCAGTCATAACCCAACTGATTAGTGAACCACACCAGTTTTTATATCCTGCTATATTGTAAAACTAAAACATTAACAGTTTGAAAGAAAAATGGCCTGTGTTCCCAAAAAGCATGGAAAACTTTAATATAAAACTTGGCTATCAATTAATTTAAGAGAAAAGAGTTCATTAATAGGAGCTTTCAACTAATGGCATCAAATCCATCAGTCAAATCCATCGAGAAGGTCTTCAGAAAAAGAAACACAGAATTGTGGGTACATGAATGCTAAGCATATGTGGGTATTAAAAGAAAGCAGGAAAAATATATTACATTTTGATAAAGGATGGCTTTGTTTTATTGTATTGATAGCAGTATGATTTGCTGAGCTGCTACGTACATATTATCTGTCCAATTTAGTCAAGTCCAGCAGCCTTCATTTTAAAAATAAAAGATGAGACATTTCCCTGAATCATAAGCCAGTGACACATTTCAGGTGATTAGAGAATCTGCAGCTAACGGCCAAAATAACTTAGTTTACATTTTATAAGGAAACCTGTGAACAAGCCATTTTATATCTATATGCCTATGATTATCAACATTCCAAACAAACTAATATTCAAACTATACACAGTAATACTTTAAGTACAAAGCAGAGAAAGGTAAAATATATGTACATACAAAATAATTTACTTCTTCAAAACAGAAGAAGTAACTAACACTACTGAATATTTAGAGAAACTGAAAGATATCTAGGGATATTTTATCTTAGTACTCATTTATTCACCAAAGAAATATTAACTCAGGACCTCAGAAGCAGGTACTGTCTTAGTTGCTAAGATTCTGCAAAGAACAAAACAAAGTCCCTGTTATGCAGATTTGACTCTACTTAGCACTCTAGTTAATTTTAGAGTTAACCTCTAGAAGGAATTCAATTTTTAAACATTTCTAAAGTAAAGAATATGCAAAACTAGTTAAAAGTTTACCTTTGTCCTAGAACATCCTCCTCTTTGCACAACTTTTTCAACCCTGAAAGAGTATTTTTGACAAGCTTCTAAATACAATGAATTGCCTGAGCTGAATTTAAGTAATAAGCTTCCACCATTCTTGAGAAGGTTTAATGACAGTGGCATTCCTACAACCTACCTACCTATTATTAAGCACTGTAAGGGATTACTCACTGAAATTGTTCAGAAGCCATATGAAGAAAAAATAGAAACCTATGAGAAATACAGAGTGTTCCTCATAGTTCCTCTCTAGCCTGCTTAATTCAAATAAAATTAATTCTAATCCTAGTCTGCTAACTAGCAGAGAATGGGAAGTGTTTTCTACCTAGTACTTAAAAGAATCTAGGTGCTCGTCACACAGAACACTGTTCATTTTTTGAACTTCTTCTGGATGGCTGAAACGTTCATCACAGAGAACTAAAAATCACGTTTATAACTTCTCTGAGCTTCATTGTTCCTATCTGTTAAACAGTACCTACCTCTTAATACTGTTTTGGCATTAAATGAGATAGAGCATTAAAAAGGTTTAGTGCTCAATCATAACTGTTGATAGCAATCATCATCATTATCCCAGGTAGTGACAGTCTCAACAATAATAGGTTATATTTATCATTAGCACCATCTCAAAAAGCGTTAAGTTGGGAAAGACAATAAGTTCGTTACCATAAGAATATTAAAAGATTTTTTTTATGTTTTAGCAAGATGATCAACATGCATATGTTACTCAAACTAAGCAAAAGATTTAAAGTATCAGGAATATTAATGCTATTCATATCCACAATCCCTAAAAATGACCGCATTTGGGATATTTTCAGGGAAAAAAATCTGCACTAAAAAGATATTTTAACAACATGTTACATGCTACTCCAAAGACTCAGAAGTATTTCCTGTCTTTAAAATCATACTTCTTGCCTTTTACTTGAAAGGAGAGTTAATAGTAGAACTCAAATGACAAACTAATAAAGGAGTTAAGACCATTTAAAAGATATTATTATATTCGAGCCCCATCTTGATCAGACCATTTGGAAATCTCTAAAATTATTTTACTGAAAGCAAATTTAAAAAGCCCAATTAAACTAGTAGAAAAACCTTTATGGTTAATTAAATCTGGAAAGTGATGATGAACTACAAATAAAGAAGTTAATAAAGGCCTAAAACAAAGCAAAAACACTAGGAAGCATCTTTAGTTTAAAAACTCTGCAGTCTTTCAAAAGATGTTGAAATCCAGAAATGGAGAGGTCACTAAATATCCAAGAACACTCACCCAACCATTGGTAGGAGACCTCTTGGAGACCCAGATGTTTGAATCAGCTGAAATAGTACCAAGTTTTTACTGATTACTCTTAATAGGGCAATGGAGCATAGGCTAACTCCACACTATCGAAAATTAAAGTCTATTATTATTGATAATTCTAGTTATTATCATTACAAATGACTCAAAGGAAATGGAGACTGAGTAATGAGTTCCAAGGTAAATGAAACTTACTGTGTGTATGTGTGTAAATGTGTATATTTCTTCCAGTTCCTTTAGTGATACAAGTCTGATAACATAATTCTTTCTGTAAGTGAATACTAACAGAATAAAATTTCTAAATTAATTATAAAATCCTTTTTCTAAAATAATTATAAAAATAAATTATAAAATCCTTAAAGAAAGCATGCAAAATTACTGTTTTAAAGAGATGGGGTCTTGTTGCCCAAGCTGGCCTTGAACAACTGGGCTGAAGCAATTCTCCCACCTCAGCCTACCTATTAGCTGGGACTATAGGCATGTGCCACTGTACCTGGCTGTAAAACATTTTTAACACTGTACTAAAAATTTTTAAAAAGAATTTGATTTTTAAAGATAATGCAAATTTCTCAATAGTAACACACAGGAAAAGATTGTCCATCCCTTGCTCTTAAAAATAATAGTTCTTAATTTTATGTCTTTAAATTATACAATGACTCTTCTAATAAGACGATTTCCATATTTCAACATATAAAAGAACTTAGAATACTTAAGACTAAACAAAACTCTTATCAAAGGCAAGTACTATTTTAAACATTATTGATTTAAACATGAAAGTTATCAATTCAGTAGAAAAATATCTGGTGACATGTCATTGAAAAAAGGAGTAAAATAGGGTAAACAAGTAGATGATGACAATATGGTAATGTTTTCTCAATCCCAAAGCTGAGAGAGAGGATAATCCCCCAACCTAAACACACACGGTAACTTACTCCAAAGGTCCAGGTGGTAAAAATAAGACACTCTATTACTGTGGGAACAGCCAAGAACAAAACATGACAGGTTCTACATTTCTATAATTCTCCCAAGTAATTAAAGTATAAATGCTAATTCTGCTTGATATGTATGTGTCAAGTAAGGTAACAAGTAAAACAAGAGCTATTTGGTTTGAGTAGTTTAGAGAGACAAGAAGCAAAAAAGAACATAGATTTTTTTTAATGTCTACTAAGAAAATTTAAGCTACCAAACAAATACTGAAATAGCAAGTCAGCAAATATAGTCCAACCAAGCTGATAAGTGATTTAACCATTACATTAAAATGTATAGCTTTGCAACAGAATATTATGTATCTATAACTTATTGAACATTAAACAAATTTTGAAGTGTTCAGAACAGCAATACAATAAGAAAGACCAGAAGCATAAGAAAAAATTTTAAAGCTGCCTATAGTAGACGAGGAAAATGTGAGATAAAGTCAGAGAGATATCTGAAAATAGAATGCTGAACAGGAATGCCTAATACAAGGCTAGTATAATGATTGAGACTCTTACTCTCCCTAAAAATATAAAGGAAAATTAAGAATAAAGAAAGGTAATAAAGAATGAAGTAGAGAGGCTGACACATAAAACACTTTTGTGTAAACAAAATTCAAACATTTTATATCTCTACTGCAAATTTCATATGAGAAAGCATACCAATATTACCTTTCTTTCGAAAGAGTGCATTTAGGTAATTTTCTGCTTGGCATTCAATCTTATCAGTGTTGGACTGGCCCTGAGATGATAGCTCCTCTGTTGGTGTTGACTGTGAAGAATCAAGAGATGGTATACAATCCTAAAAGTACAAGAAAACAACAACATACAAAATCATTTTTTAATTCAAACATGGAATTCCATTTAAAATGACCAAAAAAAAATGCTCTAAATGCTCATTTGTTCTACCCTTTAAATTATATCGAATTAGATAGAGGGAACAAAAAATTCAGAATAAGAGTCAGGAAAAAAGAAGTAGCTATGACAGAGGGTTCAAAATAAACTATTCCTTAGCAAAACTATACTTAAAAAAAAAAAAGAGCATATAAAACATACTGGTAAATAAATTCACTATATTGTCATGCCAGTAATGTAATCCTATGAGAGTTTTAACAACAAAGCAGATGCGTTTACCCACTAATCTGATCAAAATCAGTACAGGTTCTTAAGTTCTCATTTCTTCTCAGCCCTTATCACAACAGTAGAAAAGAAATCAGGATTTCGCACCACACAAAAATATGCTGGTTGCATTGTTTATGCCCTGTATACAGTAGACACTTACATATTTCATCATTTACACAGGAGATAGTTATGATATCCAAAAGACTTCCAGAGTAAGTGAAAGGCTAAAACTAGCACATTATACCCCTACTATTAATTTCTAAGAAATCGGATTGTAGAGTGGTCTCAGACCAAAGTAGGCCTGCAAGCTTACCCCTTTATACCTAAATATAAAATAGACCTGAACTAAACTTCATGAGTCAGAGAACGGTAAGAAGGAAATGTGAAGTAAAAAAAAGATGAGATTTCTAGGATTTTCAGCTGCAAGTTAAGCTAAATGTTAGACTTCTAATGTAAGACTTTAAAATATTTTCGTTTACCAAAATCAAATATTTAAACTTCTACTGTGAGTCACAACTTTTCAAAACAAATTAAAATTTTTAAAAAACTGTGTTACAATTGTGCATTAGCTTAAAGATATTTCATAGCACTAAAACTTACACTGACTGCTTCTCTCTGTAGGTTACAAAATGAACATTTTTCATCCATAGACCAGTCAGTCAGCTCTTCTGGTTCACAGTCTTTAAAAGAGGGAAAAAATTCATTAAATATGCTAACTTTATTAAAAGAAATAAAATTACCACTCTCCACAGCAATGGCTCAAATAATACTAAATTTTTAAAAACTAACTACTAACAGTAAGGGGAGAAGAACTAACTTTAAAATTAAACTCAGGACATCTAGAAATAATAAACAGAAAAGGCTGTAAGGAGAGTAATATGCACTATTATAGGACAAAATAGCAAGAACAATGAGCTGGTTATAAATTAACAATTTTCCAACAATAGGGTTTTAAGTATCATCTAACTTTCTGAAACATTAGACTAATCGTTGTGCTTTAACTTTATTTTTGCTATGAAAGAAATCAGAACAAAGGGAGAGATATGTGGAGGAAATAAATTTTGCACACCAGGAAAGACAGCATAAAATAGAGAAAGAGAAGAAAGCACCAGAAAAGCCCACAGATTTCAGAATACGGAATGATGCCCAAGAAAACAAGTAAAACTCCGTATCTCAAAAGTCAGAACAAATTTTTATCATATTGTTTAAAGGCTTTGTTGTAAGAGTTAGAGTAAAAATTAGGTAAACAAATAAGGTATATTATTTAATTTAAATATGGAATTTTTTTTTCCCAGAAGAATATTCCTTATAATCCAACCTATCTACATAAACTTGGACACAGCAGGGAATAGCAACTAAGATGCAATATAGGGTAATGGAAAAATAAATGGATTTGAAGTCTCTGAAAATGTGGGGTGGAATCCCATTTACTAGCCTTTGCAAGCCACAAAGTTGTTTGAATTACCTCACATGCAAATAAGGATCACATGATCTAACTTATTTATGGATTAAATGAAAAAATGTAAAAATACTTTATAAACTATGAAACACCATAAAAAGGCCAGTTATAAAGAAGATAGAATTACCAGTCATTATTATTTTTTCTTTTTTGTTAATTGTACTTTAGGTTCTGGGGTACATGTGCAGATCATGCAGGGTTGCTGCATAGGTACACACATGGTAATGTGGTTTGCTGCCTCCATATCCCTGTCACTTACATCTGGCATTTTTCCCCATGTTATCCCTCCCCAACATCCCCACCCCTGCACTATCCCTCCCTTGGCCCCTCCAACAGACCCCAGTGTGTGACGCTCTCCTCCCTGTTTCCCTGTGTTCTCATTGTTCAACACCCACCTATGAGTGAGAACATGTGTTTGATTTTCTGTTCTTGTGTCAGTTTGCTGAAAATATCAGTCACTATTTTTTCAATCCTATTATCATTGTGCATGTATTTAATAAGATCAGTTTGCAGAAATATATTTTTTTTCTTGAGAAGGAGTCTCACTCTGTCACCCAGGCTGGAGGGCAATGGTACAATCTTGGCTCACTGCAACTCTGCCTCCTGGGTTCAAGTGATTCTCCTGCCTCAGCCTCCAAAGTAGCTGGGACTACAGGTGCCACCACCATGCCCAACTAGTTTCTTTTGTGTTTTTAGTAGAGTCAGGATTTCACTATGTTGGCCACCTTATACAAAATTTAACTCCAGATGGATTAAACTTTTAAACATAAGACCTAACACCATAAAAACCCTAGAAGAAAACCTAGGCAATACCATTCAGGACACAGGCATAGGCAAGGACTTCACGACTAAAACACCAAAAGCATTGTCAACAAAAGCCAAAATAGACAAATGGGATGTAATTAAACTCCAATGTTTCTGCACAGCAAAAGAAACAATCATGAGAGTGAACCAGCAACCAATAGAATGGGAAAAATTTTCTGCAAGCTACTCATCTGACAAAGGGTTAATATCCAGAATCTACAAAGAACTAAAACAGATTTACAAGAAAACAAACAAACAAACCTATTCAAATGTGGGCAAAGGATATGAAGACACTTTTCAAAAGAAGACATATATGAGGCCAACAAACACATGAAAAAATGCTCATCATCACTGGTCATTAGAGAAATGCAAATCAAAACCACACTGAGATACCATCTCACAACAGTTAGAATGGCAATCATTAAAAAATCTGGAGACAACAGATGCTGGAGAGGATGTGGAGAAATAGAATGCTTTTACACTATTGGTGGGAGTGTAAATTAGTTCAACCATTGTGGAAGACAGTGTGGTGATTCCTCAAGGATCTAGAAACAGAAGTACCATTTGACCCAGCAATTCCATTACTGGGTATATATACAAAGGATTATCAATCATTCTATTATAAAGACACATGCACACATATGTTCACTGTGGCACTGTTTACAATAGCAAAGACCTAGAACACCCCCAAATGCCCATCAATGAGAGACCAGATAAAGAAAATGTGGCACATATACACTATGGAATATGATGCAGCCATAAAAAAGGATGAGTTCATGTCCTTTGTAGGGACATGGATGAATCTGAAAACCATCATTCTCAGTAAACTGACACAAGAACAGAAAAACAAACACCGCATGTTCTCATTCACAGCTGGGTGTTGAACAATGAGAACACACAGATACAGGGAGGGGAACATCACATACTGGGGTCTGTTGGGGGTGAGGGGCAAGGGAAGGGATACCAGGGGGTCGGGAGGTTAAGGAGGGATAACATTGGGAGAAATGACAGATGTAGGTAACAGGGGGATGAAGGCGAAAAACCACCATCACATGTGTGTCTATGCAACAATCTTGCAAGATCTGCACATGTACTCCAGAACTTAAACTATAATGGAAAAAACCAAAAATTTTAATTAAGAAAACTGGTCACTTTCTGTAATGACCTGAAAAACCAGAAAGTGTGAACAATCTGTACAATTAAAAACCCATCTCCTATAGAACTGTAGCTATGTAGGCTTATGCTGGTTTCAAACCTCCCCCCCTCACTAGGACAGAATCACCATACAACATAAGAGGAACTTGGGACCTAACGCTTACTCGAATATGTTATTCCCCACTCACAGCCTGCAGTCCAGCTGAACCAGATCACCCATAAGCGTGCAAAAGATTTTGGAGTTGTTTGTTTTGGAAATATTGTGCTAAAAATATGATTCATATGCCAAGCATAACATAATTTTGATAGGTCAAGGAAATCTTACTGCCTTTTCTTTTTTAACCAGTGCCTTATTAAATAATTTTTGGAAAATAGCTTATAGACTTGGGGAAGGGATATTTTTGAAAAATAGCTGTTAAGGTTTCACAAAGTTTCAGTGATAAATATGCTGAATCAAGGGCCAACAATTTTAGATTGATTAGGACAATTGCCAATTGTAAGATAGTATCAAGGCATGCTGAGATTGTCACTCATTTGTTACTTTAGGAGTTCTTCAAGAAAAATGTTAATTACAACAAATGCCTACACAGTCAAATAAATGGCATTCAATAATCAATTGAATATAAAGACCATTAAATTTTTCTGAGTTCAAAATGTATGACTTTACTTATAATTACTCTTTCTATATTACTTTTGATTTTGAAACCAAACAAATGATGTTTGGTGGGATAAATTTTTGCATACGGGAAAATAGCTTTTGAAAAATGAACTCTAGGCCAGATTTCTACTCTTCCCAAGTTATGTTTCATGTCATTAAAAATTAAATAAATGATGAAAAACATTCATTCGATCTCAAACAAAATCTGACAATGAATAAGATATTCATCTCTAAAAGACATTATCACTGTTTTTGAAACTTTAATGCATAAACTAAAGGTTAAATTATGTATCTTAGAGAAATAGCTTTATTAGTAATAGGCAATGTCATAACAAAAACTAACAATAAATGAATGGTAAAGATCAACCTTTCCACCATGGCTATATACTCTTATAGTTAAAATCTAGCTTGAATCATTTTATCTAATTCAGAGTTTGACATCAGAGACCACTGGTACTGAACCATGGGCTTTCCTACATACTTATGTGGCCTCAGTCAGGCAAGTTAACTTCTTTGGGTTTCAGATTCTTTGTTTGAAAAAGAGAATAATAATTCATGTTAAGGCTGTAGTAAAAACTAAAGCATGTGTTAAACATCCTCAATAGATGTTATTTTCATTTTCTTCTAAATAATCTCATTACTAATAATTTGAGTGTTTTTATGCTTTTTGTACCCTTTATACATAGGCTATAAATTTAATGACAAAGTTCAGTGAAAAATGAAAATGAAGAATACTGAGACAGATTTTTCATGAAAATCATGAAACAGGTTATAACTGTGTTGGTTTGAGGGAAAGATAGTGATCAGTAGGCAATACAACTAAAAAATAATTTTTCATTATGAAAATACATATTAACTATATTGAAAAGTACAAAGGAGAAAAGAAAAATTATTCATAATCCCATCATCCAAAGACAATGATTAACATTTTGCTATAGATCCTTCTAGTTTATATTTTATGCCATTTAAAAAACTAGGATCAGCTGGTTCTGTGGGGACAAAAAAAATCAGTAAAATTAATAAACCTCTAGCCATGCCTGGCTAGCCACTCAAGAAAAAAAAGGAAACACAAATTTTTGATATTGGAAATGAAAGACTGGCTATCACACTGATCCTATGGACATTAAAAGGATAATAAAGAAATATTACGAACAACATCATGCTCACAAATAACTTTAAATGGACCAATTCCTCAGAAGACATAATCTACTTACACAAGGTAAGATAGATAACCTCAACAGCCCTATATCTATTAAAGAAATTAATAATTAAAAACCTTCTGGAACATAAATCACCAACTTGGATGATTTCTATACCATCTGTCTCTAAAAACAGCAGCAGGGCAAACATTTCTTCACTTAATTCTACAAATCCATCATTCCCCAAATATCAAAATCTGTCTGAATAGACACATTACCCAGAAGATATATAGTGGCAACTAAGCCTATGAAAAGATGCTGAATATCATGTTATTAGGGAACTGCAAATTAAGGCAATGAAATATCACTATATACCAGTTAGAATGGTTAAAATCCATAACACTGACATCAAATACTGGTGAGGATATAGAGCAACAGGAACTTTCATTCACTGCTGGTGGGAACGCAAAATGGTACAGCCACCATTGAAGACAACCTTACAGTTTCTTGCAAAACTAAACATAGTCCATCAGTGAAGCTCCCAAATGTTTACCCAAATGAGTTGAAAAATTTTGTTCACAAAGAAATTTGCCTGTGTTTATAGCAGCCTTATTCCTAATAGTCAAATATTGAAAGTGAGCAAGATGTGTTTCAATAGGTGAATGAATAAGCAAACTGCGGGGTACATCTATACAAGGCAGTATTATTCAGCAAGAGATAAAAAGTAATAAAAGGCCCTTAAATGCACATTTCTAAGTGAAAGAAGCAAATCATTAACAGCTACATACTGTATGATTTCAACTATATGACATTCTAAAAGACAAAACTTCAGAGACCATAACAAGATTAGTATTTGCCACAGGTTGGGGGAAATGGGAGGTATGACCAGGTAGTTTATAAGATATTTTTCAGCAGTGATTTGTACATCTGATACTATAATGATGGATAAATGACACTATACATTTGGCAAAACCCATAAAACTGCATAACACACACAGGGTGACCCAATGTATGTAAACAATGGAATTTTGCTAATAATAATGTATCAGCCTGGTGCAGTGGCTCATGCCTGTAATCCCAGCACTTTGGGAGGCCAAGGCAGGTGGGTTACCAGGCCAGAAGTTCAAGACCAGCCTGGCCAAGATGGTGAAACACTGTCTCTACTAATAATACAAAAGAATTAGCTGGGCGTGGTGGCACATGCCTGTAATCCCAGCAACTCAGGATGCTGAGGCAAAGAATTGGTTGAACCAGGAGGCAGGGGTTGCAGTGAGCCAAGACTGCACTATGCACTCCAGCCTGGGTGACAGAGTGAGACTCCATCTTAAAATAAATAAATAAATAAAAAATACTGTATCAATTGGTTCAACAAAATGTGCTAATATACAGGGACCTGAGGGCAGAAGAAGAGTACATAGAAACTCTCTGTACTTCCTACTTATTTTTTACTGTAAATTTAAAACTGCTCTAAAATTTCTTAGTTTAAAAAATTAAAATCACATTATACCTTTATGCTTATTTACTACAAATATTTCCCATACTCTAAGTAATTTTTGGTTAAGTATAGTCCTTCAAAAAGATGCACTACAATTTATTTAACCAAATCCTATTACTGAATATGTAGCCTGTTTCTCCAGTCTTTGTATTACAAGCATGATGATGAATATACTCAGGTAAGACTTTACTTCAGATAAGTATGTTCAAATATCAGGTTGGTGCAAAGGTAACTGAGTTTTTTGCCTTTATTTTTAATTGCCATTGTCTTTTTTTTTTTTTTTTTTTTTTTTGAGCCATAATTCCGCTCTGTCACCCAGGCTGGAGTGCAGTGGCACATTCTTGGCTCACTGCAACCTCTGCCTCCCAGGTTCACATGATTTGTCATAACTAAAAAGAATTCAGGGTAATATAGAAGAATCCTTTGCTACCCAATTTATTTGTTTCCTAAGTTGAGAACAGTGAGTAACAGCGACTCAGATGTCCAATAGTTTATCTAAAACCATGTACTTATCTGTGTGATTCCCACATGCGTATTTTCATAACGAGAAATACACTTGCAGCCTTAGCATCTAAATAGGAAACCGTTTTTAATAACGGTAACAACAAAGAAAGCATAGTTATTTAGAAGAGGATGGGAAAAAGGCTTCAGATGTCTATAATTAATAGCTTTTACATGCGTTTTTAAGAGGCTCTACATTTTGGCAGGACTTTGACGGCAAAGCCCAATGTATGGCTGTCTACCTCATTGCAAATACACATTTATTACTATAATTAGTATTATTACTCTCTACTCATCAACTTTGATTAGAAACTTTTTAAAGGCAAAAAGCAATAAAAAAGAGGAAGAACTTGCTAAGGCATCTGAAGAAACAAAGTGAAAATATTGCCAGTAAAAAGCCAATGAAGCAATTACATGTCTAGGTGTGAGAAAAAGACTGCCTGAGATTCAAAGTTTAGTTTTATAATCCCTCCCCCTCTCACCCAGAAAAACACAAAAGAGGATAGCAAGTACAGGTTTTGTTTGAATAAGAATAGAATGAGATATACAGTAATGGGATAGAGTTAATTAAATTAATTATAATACTTCCACAACAAAATCCTGTGCAGCCATTAAAAATGGTAATCCATAATCTGTCACAGGAGTAGACAAAAAAAGTGATAATTTAGAATTTATATACCTAAATAATATGCTAGTGAACATACTAGGCACAAAAAGCATATATACCGTGTATATCATACATATGATTTTAATAAAAGAATAAATGCACACAAACATGTATTTTACATTTATACAAAAATATTAGTAGAGATTATCTGTGGGTAGTGGGATTGGGATAATTTTTTCTTTCTTATCTGTTTTCTAATTCTTAAAAATAAACATGTTACTTGTATATTAAAAAAAAAAGTATAAAAATAAACTACGGAATTTATTTCCTTAGAAAATTCAGCCCTTCATGTAACAAACAATGAATTTCTGAAGAAACATAAATACTTATGTACATGTACATACATAACTATATAAACAAATACATGAAAGTGGAGGAAGTAAGAGGGTACGGCTCACAAATTGCAGCCTGGGTTACCAGAAGGCAGTATAATACTGACTTGGAATATAAATATGGAAGGACAGCAGGTAAGAAAAGAAGGCTGAAGAAACATCAAGCATGGGTTAAATTCTTGATTCCTCAGATTTCTCCTTTTCTCATTCGTAAACTCAGCAGACAAACTGGTTAAACTAAAATTAGCATTGGTTGAATATTTCAGATAAAAATATTTAATTAAGTATAAAACTATGTTAAAATAAGAAATGATTAAAATTAAGAGATTTCAGAAAAAAAGCTCTCTTAAGCCATAAGAATAATAAAACACTGGAATGGGTACATTTTGGAGTCTCCATCCTTAAAGTCTACATGGCTATCATTCCAACTGACTGAAAACATATTGTTGGGATATCTTTCATATATGCCTTCAGCTTTGTGATTCAAAACTGAATTACCTGCTCAACATTAATAAAGATGAGCAGAATGATGACTTCTTGCATCATCACCACTATCACTTCCTCAACTTAAAACAAGTATTTATATAAAACAAAGAAAGATCCTTAGCGATATTTTATGTCTCAGTACAATGGAAGGTACCACAGTATGGTGGAAGGTAACAGCACATAAAACTACCAGATACAAGATCCAGAAATCGCTCAATCAAAAATCAAAGTAGAAACTCTACACCAACACTATCCATTTTGTAAATGAACTGTACTATAAAATTTCAGATATATCTACAAAAATGTTCTCTCCTTGTGCTCTACAAAATAGCAGGCTATAAAACAGCTAACATGTGGTATTGCACTTATATCACAGATCAAAATCTTCCAACAGTATCTTCCAACAGTATCTGAGCTAGAGCCTTTGGAAGAGGAAGCAACAACAAATAACCAACAGTATAATGTATATAATGTAAAATATAAAACTGTAAATGCACAAGGTAGTATTTCTTGAAGTGGCAATCTGAGTTCCAAGCTGCCTGCATTATGAGCAACAGAAGGTAACAGCTGCAAACCTATAACCTATATTGCCAGAGAGCACCCAGGAGCCCAAGGGCTTCGATGAGCTTTTAAAACACTGTTGACAACTGCCTAGCTGCTAGGAATACAAAGTTTAATACCATGTCCTTATCGTCAAGGTTTGAAAACCTCAAAGGCCTTAACACTATTGCAATACATTTAAGATAATCTACAAGTTCTTTAAAAACCTGAGAGACTGAAAACTTGCTATGTTCCTATATTATTGCAAGACCCCATTCCCATCCCAAGGACAGTTTAAGAAAACACAGGTTATATGTGAAAGAAAGTGTTTATACATTTGAGAACCCAAATGAAATTATATTTCCTTTATGGTTCTGTAATTTATAAAATTGGATAAAGTTGACCTGATATTCCATATTATTATTACACATACGGTACGGTCAAATCACTGAAAAAGCTAATCGTTGGTAAAAACAGATAATGCTCTTAATTTAGTTAGCCATAGACCTCACTTTCCAATATTGGTAAGAGTTTCAGTAAGAAAAATACAAAGTGTGCTTTTTAAAAGTTGCATAATATTCACATTTAAAAAATACACAATACATGTTTGATTTTAGAAAAAGCCACACATATAAAAGGAAAGCAAAACTATTCATAATCCATACTTCAAATATAAATACCACGAACATTTTAGTCTTTTCTTTCTAGTCCATTTACAACGAAAAGATATGTACTTTTCTTTTTGTTGTTTCTTTTTACAAAACTAGGATGAGTCAAAATACAGTATATATACACTGTACTTGCTTTTCTTCAGGCTAACAATTCTTCCTCGTCATTAATAAACTCAACAACATAACTGTTTAATACCTGCATATATTCCAATTATAAATATGAAACTATTAAATAGTCCCTTACTTTTAATACACAATAGTAAAAAACAAAAAAAACTAGAAACAACTTAAATGAACTATAACGAGCAACTTTATATAGAATACATCTGGTTATTTTCTTGTGATACCTAAAAGTAAAAATACAGTGTAGGTATGCATTACTTTTTCAGCTCTGAATATTTATTGATAAAACTTTCTTTTATAAAGGTTATACTAGTAATACATAGGAGTTCAAAATTGTATTAATACACAAAAGTCCTTTTTCCCAACCATACTTTAAAAACATTAGATTTTATCATTAAAAATAAATTACTGTAAATCTGATAGTAAACTTGTTCTTGGCCTAAATTGTATAAAATATAATGGTAATCATAAAAAAATTTTATAAGCATGATGTTAACACTTTGGGAACACAATCTAAACCTAAAATAATAAGTTGTACTCAATATTTAAAATTTATATTAAGAAATGCCTGTATGTTACTGCTTAGTAATATCCCTTGAATTAATAGTTGAAAAGAAAAATCAAAGCAAATCACACTTCATAAGAAATGTATTCACGTTAAGTTAAAAAAAAATTTTTTAATTGATCAATATCAGCATCATTACTACCAGTATCACTACTAAGAACACTTCTCCCTTGAACTATAGCAACAAAGGCTCTACTTATTTTTGAAAACTATGCCAGTGAAGAACCAAGTTTATAGATTAGAAATATGTTCACCTTACAGATTTAAGTGACTGCCAAACTCAGTAAAAGCTAGAAGAAATTAATCTCCTGACTTCCACTCAATATTCTTCTATATAAACTCTCTCATTTAAAAAATGTTTTACAACTCTAGCTCTTCAGGTAGAAAGAGATGTCCTGACAAAAACAAATAAAAGGAAGTCAATATATTAGTTCACTTAGCCATAGTTTATTCCTTCCCAATAATCGTGTTTCACTAAGACAAATATTTAAAAAACCAACGAAAGTAAAAATTTGGGTGATAACTTTTTAGAAGACAATTATTCAATTGAACATTTACTTAAATTGAATAAATTATTCAATTAAAGTTTAATAATTTGATTAAGCAATTAATTAACATTTAATTGGTTTATTTCAAACTTATTTAAGAATAGGTTAGGGCATGGAATTTATAAAACAACAAAAGTTAAATTACATCACTGACCCCAAAACAAGCTTCATTTTCTATTTTGATTTAGTGTACAAAATTTTGGAAAACTATGACATGTAACACAAATATTTGGATCATAATTCATATTTAATATAAAGTTAGTATAGAACAACAATTTTTCATTTGTTAAATAGGGTGGGAAGTGAACACTTTTAAATAAAATTTTAAAAATTACCTTCAAATAAACTGAGGTCTCTTCGTAGCCGTGGTCCATAAAGCCCTTCTAAAATACTCTCAAAACCTGTGTTTTTAAAGAGAGAAAAGTGTATTAACTACTAGAAAAGTTTTATTATATAATAATTTAAAGCAATAAATTCTGTATCAATCAGCAAATTAATTTAACATATGCTTTTCCTCCAGCTGAATTAAGCTGAACTATGCAATATACAACACAACAGTCACACAATGACTACCAGAAATTACATGAATGTAAAGAAATTAAAATATCAAAATGTAAATATTCATTACTAAAACAACAACTTTATC
The DNA here is from genome assembly GCF_048565385.1 of Saimiri boliviensis. NCBI lineage: Eukaryota > Metazoa > Chordata > Mammalia > Primates > Cebidae > Saimiri > Saimiri boliviensis. Next base: position 16,948,481 of record NC_133451.1, read on the forward strand.
ATTTAGAACTATTTCTGGGTAAAATATTATGGGTAGATTTCGTATGTAATTATCTTGTAGAGAGAGGAAAAATAATGAGAAGACATGTATTATAATTGTTTATATTTGTTTTAAAAAAGTAAACTTAAAAAAATAGAATCTTTAACCTTCATTACAAGAATGAGTGAGTGTCAATAGGGAGAAATCTTTCTGTTAAACCTATGATGTAGAAAATTTAAACTTACTTGTAAAAATTAAAACACAACAATTCGGTCATTGCTATGGACTGCCCTAAATTTCAGGTAAAAAAAAAAAATTACTGAAAAATCTTATCAAGTTAACAAAACCCCAGTTCACTAATTTCCCATGTATTTCACTTTCTGGACATATTAGTTTTAAGATTTTACAATTTCTACTTTGAAGTCTGTAACATATTTAATTTTAAGCAACAATCAACTACAGACATCCAAAGAAAAATACGATCCTGATGGCAAAATAATTGAGAAGCCAAGAAAAGGAACTAATGTAAGCCGTGTGTGGATTTGGGAGGAAAAAATTAAACATGGCATAACAGACCCTAAAAATCAAAGAAAAAGTAGATTTTCCCAGTGGCATTCCTAAATTGTAAAATACTAGTAATACTTCTACAGAAATATTTCATAAGTATACTTTTGAAAAACATTAATATCTCCAAAATCAAGACTCATCTTAGAATCTACTGCCATAATAAAAAGGTAGCCACCGTTTTTCATTTAATAAAACACAAACTATTGATGCATCTTACAACTAATAATGCCTTAGATTTCACAAAGTAAGGTAGCTATCATGGTACTTGGTAAGTATGCAATGAACAAAATCTTTTGAGAAATGACCGTACTAGTTCCCTTGAGTGGAAATTTCCAGGTAAAAAACTGAATGATCTACCTACTGCCAGAGCAAGCTCTCAAAAATGCTATAAAAAAACTTTCATATTGGGTAGAGACTCAGACAGATTAAGCCTAAACTCTTCTACAGAGGGTTATTCTATTTTACAGTAGAAGACACTCTATTTTTCTGTAATTAACATGCTTCAAAAATATTACCCCCGCTGTGAGCATCTATTGCTGATAACACAGTTCCTAAGACTCTGATTAAAAGTGTATTAGTTGGTCTCATTACAGTCTTCATGTCACTACCTCTCTTCTCCACTTTCTGTCTCTTTAGCTTTCCTTAATGCATTTTGGTCAATTTCTTCTACTATATATTCCACTTCATGAAATTCTTGGGGTTCAATTTGCTGACTAAGACATCTTTTTGTCTAATAATGTCAACTTTATTGAGGTACAATTTTCATATAACACAAGGTATCCATTTTAAAAATAAAGTTCAGTAACTTTTGAAAATACATACTTTCATTTTGCCAAAAACACAACCAAGACAGACACTATTTCCATCAACTCAAATGGTACCCTTGTGCCCTTCTGAGTGCCTGGAATATCCCAAAGCCCATCCCAAAGCAACTTTTCTCCTGTAATGTCTTTATTTGGTTTTGGTAACAGGGTAATGCTGGCCTCATAAAGCAAACTGGGAAATGATCCAATCTTCTCCAATTTTTGAGTTTGTGTATTAAAATATTCATTAATCAGACTTGGAGCTCTCTTTGTGGTAAAATTTTAATCATAAGTCAAGTTTTTAAAAATCAGTAAAAAACTATTCCGGTTATCTATTTCTTATTAATTCAGTTTTGGTCATTTGTATAAATTATAGCACTTACTGGCAAAAAGTTATTCAAAAGATTATCTTAATATCTTTTTAATATTTTAAGAATCTGTAGCCATGTCCCTCTTTCATTCCTGGTATCAGTTTAAGTACTGTCTCTCCTTTTTCTAAATTTTAAAATTTCTAAATTACTAAAAATTGAGTGATTTTATTGATCTTTTTTACAAAAGATCAACTTTTGGTTTCAATTATTTTATTTCTTGATCACTCAGTTTCCATGGTTTTTTATTTCTGCCCTTTCTTCTTTACATCCTTCTAATTACTTTTTATTTTCACTCAAACTTATTTTTGTAAGTTTTTTAGGTGGAAGCCTAATCACTGACTTGAGACCTTTGCTCTTTTCCAACAAAAGCATTTAAAGCTATAAATTTCCCTCTATTCACTACATTAGTTCTATCCCATAAACTGTGTTATACTGTCTATTTTCATTTAGTTCAAATTCTTTATAATTTCCCTATGATGTCTTATTTTACCCACAGGATATGTGTTGTTTAATTTCAAATATTTAGGTGGTGCTCAGAAATATTTCTCTGTTACTGAATTCTTTTTTGTTGTTGTTTGTTTTTGAGACAAAGTCTCACTCTGTCCTCCAGGCTGGAGTGCAATGACGTGATCTCAGCTCATTGAAACCTCTGCCTCCCGGGTGCATGCGAATTCTCCTGCCTCAGTCTCCTGAATAGCTGGGTCTAAAGGCACCTGCCATCATGCTCAGATGTTTTGTATTTTTAGGAGAGATGGGGTTTCATCATATTGACCAGGCTGGTCTTGAACTCCTGACCTCAGGTGATCCACCCACCTCAGCCTCCCAAAGTGCTAGGACTACAGGCATGAGCCACCGCACCCAGCCTGTTATTGAATTCTACCAGATTCTTTGTGGTTATAAAACACGTAAGATTACAATCATACTAAATTTTCTGACAATTTATGGATAGCATATGATCTACGCTGGTGAATATTCCATGTAACATTAAAAAAAAATGTCTGTAGTTATCGGGAGGAAATGTACTATAAATGTTAATTAGGATTAGCTGGTTAATAATGTTCTTTGAGTCTTCTCTTACGATTTTCTGTCCTTTCTTCTTTCCTGCCAATTTTGTTTCATGTAATTTGATGGTCTGTTAGGGGGTGCATTTATATTGCATATTTTTATGTCTTCTTTGTGAATTCTTATCATCATTATAAAATGCTCCTCCTTGTTCTTGTTCTGAATTCTACTGTGTCACTGTTATATCAGCTACACCAACTTTCTTACAATTAGCAGCATTTTCATTATTTTTTTTTCTAATTCTTTAACTTTTAACCTATGTCTTTATATTCACATTGAGTTACTTGTGGACAACAGAGTTGAATCTTGCATTTTTATACCGTCTAAAAATCTGTTTTTTAAGGACAGTGTTTAGTCATTAAAATTTAATGTACTTACTGAAATTGTTGGATTTACATCTACCATCTTATTTGCTTTCTATTTATTGCATCTGTTATACATCCTTCCCCATTCTCCACTCCACAACATTATTTTAGGTTAAATGAGAAGTTTGTACTATTCCATTTTGTTGCCACCATAAACTTAATAGCTATACCTCTTTTAGTTTTTTTAAGGGCTTGCCCTAAGGTTTACAATATTCATTTTAGCTTTTCACCATCTTCTACTTTAAAATATTATAGTACCACTTAGTATGTAAGAGTCAGTACATACTCATCTTCCAACCCATCCTGTGTGCCATAGTTATATATTTTACACCTGCTTGTTATAAATCTCATTATACATAACTTACTTAAAATATTAAATATATTAAAACATAAGAAAGTCTTTTAAATTTACTCACAATGTCACTTTTTTGTGTTTGTAGATCTATGTTTAAAGATCTTTTAGCTATTGTTTTGCTTAGAGAAAAAATCAGTTGTCTCAATATAAAAAAAATTGGGGGGGTATAAAGTTGTAGGTCGACAGTTTTTCTGGTACACTGAAGACATGCTTTCACTGTCTAATGGTCTGCATAGTTGCTAGCAAGTTTACAATCTTTCTTTCCTTTATTCCTCTATATGCAATGTGCCTTGCCTTTTTTCTCTGGCTGCTTTTAAGATTTTCTTTTTATCCCTGACTTTCAGCAGTTTGATGATTATGTCCTGGCATGGTTTTCTTGGTGTATGTCTTGGCACAGTTTTCTTGGCATGACTGTCTTGGCATGGTTTTCTTGGGTTACACTGAGCTCACTAAATCTGCAGAATTACACTGGTGTCTATGGCAGAATTAGTTTTTCTTTTCTAGAAGTTTGTGAGAATAGAATCTTACAGAACAGACTCTTTTCTGGGGGGGTGTTTGTCTTTTTCATTCAATGGAATAATTCTGAGCTTTATCTGTATTGTTGCTGGTTATCACTAGTTTGTTATTTCTCGGTATATTCCATTATATTAGATATACTACAATTTTTTATTTATTCAGAAGTTGGTGGATATATGTTTTCATTTTTCTTGTGTAAATAATTAACAGTGTTATCGTAGGGTTATATAGTAGGGTTACGTTTATTTTTTTAAGAAACCTAACTGTTTTCAAAGTGATTGTATCATTTTACATTCCTGCCCCCTGCCATCCATATATGAAAGTTATCATGGCTGATTCACATCCCAATCATCACTTGGTTAGTTGTATTTTTCTTCTCTGCTTTCTTCTTTAAAAAGAAAAATAAAGAGTGATTTGCAGAAAACATTATAATGTCCTCATGTCTCCATATGATTTTAGTTTGTATTTCCCTATTGACCATCTTTTTATAGGCTTACTGGCATTCAGATACCTCTGTTCCAATCATTGGTACAATTTTTAATTAGGTTTTTAGACATTTTATCATAGTATTATAAGAGCCTTTCCAATTTTGTTTTTAAATATATTCTGTATGCAATTCCTTTGTCTAATAATATACGTTGTGGATATTTCTCCTAGTCTATTGTTTGCCTTTTTATTTTCTTAATGGTGTTTCCCAAAGAACAAAAGTAGTTAATTTTGATTACCACCCAGTTTTTTCTTTATGGTGGTTTTCCTGCTCTAACAATCAGTATTTTTACCCCAAGGATGAAAAGGCTTTCTCCTAAAAGTTATAGAGATTTAAATTTTACACGTAGGTCTGTGGCACATTTTGATTGCTTTTTGTGAATGGTGTGAGAGGACTGATCTTTTATTGTTCTGTAATGATATCTATTTGATGCAGCAAATCATTTGTTTCTACCCTATATCCTCCATTTCCCTCTTATTATGTTCATGTTATCCTTTCAGTCCTTGAACATAACTGAGTAAACTTTAATAGCAGTTTTAATATACTTCTTTGCAATTTCTAGCATATGTTATTTCTGGTTCTATTTCTACTGATTGGTTATTTCTCTCAATTATAAATTATTTTTTTTTGCTTTGCATATCTAGTACTTTTGTTTGAATGCCAGACCACTGTGAAATTTTACGCCATGAGGGCTGGGTTCCCCACTTTTAAAGGGAGCCGGACCATGTTTATTCAGGAATGTAAGTTAAAGTTCATTTTGAGGTTTCTAAAAAAAGTTTTTAAGGGGCTGGGAACAGTCGCTCATGCCTATAATCCCAGGACTTTGAGAGGCTGAGGTAAAAGGACTGCTTGAGATCAGGAGTTTGAGAACAGCATGGTAAACAAAGTGAGACCCCTTCTCTACAAAAAATTTTAAAAATAAGAAAATCAGCCCAGTGTTGTGGTGCACACCTATAGTCTTAGCTAATTGGGAGGCTGAAGTGGAGGAAAGCTTGAGACAGGAGTTGGAATCTGAGGTGAGCTAATGATAACCCCACTGCACACCAATCTGGGCAACAGAGCAAGACCTTGTCTCAAAAAAAAAAAAAAAAAAAGTTTTTAAGGGAGAAGCAGAAAAACTTTCCATTACTAAGTTTAGCTTTCTTGGCTTCAGTTGGGTGGTAGGAACCTGAATAATGATTGTCAGCCTTGTATAAGTTCTGAAAATTGTTTGCATTATCGCTCCCAGAAACTGTGCTTTCCGAAACAAAGGTGTATGGATGTCACCCTACACACACAAACTGGTTTTCAGCCAGATTAAAGACACTGCATGCTGATTTCTTGAGCTCTTTCTCTGTGCAGATCTCTCCTTTTTGGTACAATGTCCTCATAAATTCCAGCCACTTACAATACACCCAAGGCAGAGATTCAGCAATTTAATTTATTTAAGCTTTATTCTATTCTTTTTCAAAACTTAAAAACTTTTTAATAGCTTTCCATACTTTGCAGATATTTAGATCTGTCATATTTCTTTAAATATGAAATATTACAAAATTAGTATTAAAAAATTAAATTGGTATCTAATCATTTCAACTTTTTCTTGAATAAGTCTTTCTGCAGTCTGATGCCTCTTGACAAGTCAACATCTTGATTTGTTTCTTCATGCAATTCATTCAGTACTTTACTGACTTTTGTCCTCAAATGATCAGATTTCCTAAGGCCTAGAATGGAAGTGCTCTCTTCCAGAGTTCTAACACCCAGTGCCCTTGAGCAAATTATGCTACATGGCAAGGGGGAAAGAGGCTGCAGATCGAATTAAGGTTGTTAATCAGCTGACCTTAAAATAAGATTACCCTGGTGGATCCAACTTATGAGAGTCCTTAAATTGGGAAGAAGAAGGCAGAGGAGTCAGAAAAAGAGAGATGAAATTGTGAGAGAGAATCAACCAGTCACTGCTGGCTTTAGAAATAAAAGAAGACCACGCTGGCAGCCTGTAAAAGCTGAAAAACTTAATAAAATTGATTCTGGCCTAGAGCTTTCATAAAGGAACACAGCCCTGCCTACAGTTTGATATTAGCCCAGTGAGACCCATTTCAGACCTCTGACCTCTGGAACTGTAAGATACTAAGTTTGTCACGTGCCACTAAACTTGTGGTATTCATTACGACACTAACAGGAAACTCATACCTGCTTCAAACTAATTTCACAGCTTGAAGTTCTTTGATTGACTCAGGGTACAGATCTACTAGAAGACAGGTCTATGGCAAGTTCAGTATTTGATATTTTTCTACCTTTTCTTTTCCCACTGTGATCAGCACCAAGGCAACCTTCTGGGACTGGGGAAAGGCAAGATGATTTAGATCTACTTGCTTTTATCCTAAAACATAACACTTTGATTCACAACTTATGTAAAGACAATCTCCCATAGAACTATTTGGACAGGCGATGGCCCTAGAATTCTGATCTTATTGCCTAAACAGCTACAAAAGCACAAATATGTGGTACTAACAAAATACATCAAGCTTAAGCAGCTTTTTACCTCTGATTTTCTACTTACCTCTCTAAAATTAGCTTGGGTATTCTCAACTGTCTTTTTAGCTCTTGGCCATTTTTAACTTTTTAAAAATCCAGCACTTTTCATTGTTTTCAGAAGAAAGGCTGATCCAGATCGGGAGTCCCCAACCCTCAGGGCCGTGGACCAGTACCAGTCTGTGGCCTGTTAGGAAATGGACCACACAGCAGGAGCTGAGCAGCCAGTAAGCAAGCAGTACTTCCTGAGCTCTGCCTCCTGTCAGATCAGATTCTCATAGGAGCACAAAACCTATTATCAACTCTGCATATGAGGTATTCTAGGTTGTATACTCCTTAGGAGACTCTTAATACCTAATGATCTGAGGTGGAACAGTTTCATCCCAAAACCATACCCCCTGTCCATGGAAAAACTGTCTTCCACGAAAACTGGCCACTGGTGCCAAAAAGGGTAGGAACCACTAATTTAGATACCTCAACCCTTCCAAAGACCAAAATTCATAGTTCTTTAAGACTGATTATACTATAGGGTTCATTTGTATAAGAACATAAATTTACCCATTTCCCTAATGAAAGCCATGTGATTTTTCTGTTGTTGTTATCACAAACATTGCTGCATTGAAACCTTAGTTTCTGCTGGGTAGAAATCAGTAAGATTACTTAACCCTACACTATGAATACTTTAAACTTTACCACAATCAATATTGCATTGTATGGCTGAATCATCTTAACAATCGTATCAGCAATGTTTGAGTTCCTATTATCCCCAAATGGTCACCAAAAGTTATTATCAGACTTCATATTTGTCCAACACATAAAAACAAAATTATCATTTTTATTTACAGTTCTCTGACTATTGTTTTAGCATATTTTCAAATATTCTACTTTCAGATTTCTCCTGTAGCCAGGCATGGTGGCTCATGACTGTAATCCAGCACTTTGGAATGCTGAGATGGGCAGACTGCTTGAGTCCAGGAAATACGGTGAAACCCTCCCCACCCCATATATAAATATATAAATTAGCTGGGGATGGTAGCATGTACCTGTAGTCCCAGCTACTCAGGAGGCTGAAGTGTGAATATTACCTGGGCCCAGGAGGTTGAGCCGGCAGTGAGCTAAGCCATGATCATGCTCCTGCACTCTAGTCTAGATGACAGGCTAGAGTCATCCAGGCTTTTCTTATTTTTCTTTTTACTTTTATTTTAGGTTCAGGGGTACATGTACAGGTTTGTTAAATAGGTAAACTGATGTCTCAGAGGTCTGGTGTACAGCCTATTTCATCACCTGGGTAATAAACCTAGTATCCAATAGTTATTTTTCTGATCCTCTTGCTTCTTGCACCCTCCACCCTCAAGCAGGCCCCAGTGTCTGTTGCTCCCCTCTTCATATCCATGTGTTCTCATTATTTACATGGTAGAATATGTGGTATTTGATTTTCTGTTCCTGCATTAGTTTGTTAATGATGATGGCCTCCAGCTCCATTTATGTCCTTGCAAAGGATATGGGCTTGTTCTTTTTCATGGCTGCATAGTAGTCCATGGTATACATAAACCACATTTTCTTTATCCAATCTATCAATGATGGGCATTTAGGTTGATTCCATGTCTTTACTACTGTGCATAGTGCTGCAATGAACATATGCATGCATCTTTACAATACAACAATTTATATTATTTTGGGTATATACCCGGTAATGGGATTGCTGGTTTGAATGGTAGTTCTGCTTTTAGTTCTTTGAGGAACTGACCTAATGCTTTCCACAATGCTTGAACTAATTTATCCTCCCACCAACAGTGTGTAAGTGTTCTGTTTTTTCTGCAGGCTTGCCGGCATGCTATTTTTTTATTTTTTAGAAATAGTCATTCTGACTGGTGTGAGATGTTATCTCACTGTGGTTTGATTTGCATTTCTCCAATAATCAGTGATACTGAGCTTTTTTCATATACTTGTTAGCTGCATGCACATCTTCTTTTGAAAAGTGTCTGTTCATGTTCTTTGCCCATTTTTTAATGGAGTTGTTTTTTTCTTGTGAATTTAAGTAAGTTCCTTATAGATGCTAAAAATTAAACCGTTGTCAGATGCATAGTTGGCAAATATTTTCTCCCATTCTGCAGGTTGTTTCTTTACTCTGTTGACAATTTATTTTGCTGTGCAATTTCTTTAATTACTTCCCATTTGCCAATTTCTGCTTTCACTGCAATTGCTTTTGGCATCTTTATCATGAAATCTTTGCCCATGCCAATGTCCTAAATGGTATTGCCTAGGTTATCTTCAAGAGTTTTTATGGTTTTGCATTTTACATTTGAGTCTTTAGTCTATCTTGAGTTAATTTTTGTATAATGTGTAAGGAAGGGGTCTAGTTTCAATTTTCTGCACATGGCTGGCTAGTTATCTCAGCACCATTTAAGAATAGGAATTCCTTTCCTTATTGCTTATTTTTGTTAGCTTTGTTGAAGATTAGATGATTTTATGTGTATGGCCTTATTTCGGTGCTCTCTATTCCATTCAATTGTTCTATATATCTGGTTCTGTATCAGTACCATGTTGTTTTAGTTACTGTAGCCCTGTAGTATAGTTTGATGTCAGGTAATGTGAAGCTTCTAAGCTTTTTTCTTTTTGCTTAGGAGTGCCTGGCTATTCAGTCTCTTTTTTTTGGTTCCACATGAATTTACAAATAGTTGTTTCTAGTTCTGTGAAAAGTGTTATTGACAGTTTGGTAGAATTAGCAGTGAATCTGTAAACTGCTTTGGGCAAAATGATCATTTTAATGATATTGATTCTTCCTATCCATGAGCATGGAATGTTTTTCCATTTGTTTGCGTCATCTCTGATTTATCTGAGCAGTGTTTTGTCATTCTCATTGCAGAGATGTTTCAGCTCCCTGGTTAGCTGTATTCCTAGGTACTTTATTCTTTTTGTGGCAACTGTGAATGAGACTGCCTTACTGATTTGGCTCTCAGTTCACTGCTGTTGGTGTACAGGAAAGCAAATCACATTAGTTCATTGATTTTGTATCCTGAAATTCTGCTGAAGTTATTTATCCACTGAAGGAGCTTTTGGGCTGAGACTATTGGGCTTTCTAGACATAAAATCATGTTTATCTATAGACAGGTATAGTTTGACTTCCTCTTTTTGCATTTGGATGCACATTATTTCTTTCTCTTTCCTGACTACTCTGGCCATCACTTCCAATATTATACTGAATAGAAGTGATGAGAGAAGGCATCCTTGTCATGGGTCAGTTTTCAAAGGTGATGCTTCCAGCTTTTGTTCATTCAGTATGATGTTGCCTGTGGGTCTGTCATATGTGGCTCTTACTATATTGAGGTGTGTTCCTTCAATACCTACTTTATGGAGAGTTTTTAACAACGGAGACTGAATCAATAAGTCGAAAGCCTTTCTGTATCTGCTGAGATAATCATGTGGTTTTTGCTTTAGTTCTGCTTGTATGATGAATCACATTTACTGATTTGCATACATTGAACTGATCTTGCATGCCAGGAATAAAGCCTACCTGATTGTGGTATATTCAGTTTTTCACGTGCTGCTGGATTCAATCTCAAAGTATTTTGTTGAGGAACTCTGCATCTATGTTCATCAAGCATATTGTCCTTGAGTTCTCTTTTGTTGTTGTGTCTCTGCCAAGTTTTGGTGTCAGGATGATGCTGGCCTCATACAATGAGTTGGGGAGGAGATCCTCTTCCTATATTTTTTGGAATAGTTTCAATAGCAACAGTACTAGCTCTTGTTTGTATAACTGGTAGAATCTGTCTGTGAATCTACCAGGTCAAGGGCTTTTTTAGGTTGGTAGGGTATTTATTACTGATTCAATTTAGGAGCTCATTATTGGTCTCTTCAGGGCATCAATTTCTTCCTGATTCAGTTGTGGGAGGATATATGTGGCCAGAAATTTATCCATCTTTTCTAGGTTTCTACTTTGTATGAATAGAGGTGTTTGTAGTAGTCTCTGATAGTTATTTGCATTTCCATGGAGTCAGCAGTAGCATCTCCTTTGTCTTTTCTAATTGTTCTTATTTAGGTCTCCTCTATTCTGTATTACCTACCTAGTGACCTATCTTAGTAACTTTTTCAAAAAACAACTCCTGAATTCAATGATCTTCTGAATGCTTTTTCTTGTCTCAATCTCCATCAGTTAAGTTCTGATTTTGGTTATTTCTTGTTTTCTGCTAATTTTAGGGTTACTTTGCTCTTGATGCTCTAGTTCTTTTAGTTGTGATGTTTGGCTATTAATTTGAGATCTTTCTAACTTTTTGATGTGGGCATTTAGTGCTATAAATTTCCCTCTTAACACTGCCTTAGTTGTGCCCCAGAGATTCTGGTATGTTGCATTTTTGTTTGCATTAGTTTCAAAGAACTTGTTAATTTTTGCTATTTATCCACAACTAATTTCATTATTTATCCACAAGCTATTCAAGAGCATGTTAATTTTCATGTAATTACATGGTTTTGAGTGATTTTTTTTTAAAGTTTTAAATTTATATATTTGTTGAGATGTGATCCAAGAGTTTTTGGTATGATTTTGGGTCTTCCACATTTATTGAGGATTGTTTTATGCCCAATTGTGCAGTCAGTTTTAGAGTATGTGCCATATGGTGATGAGAAGTATGTATACTCTGCTGTTTTGGGATTAAGAGTCCCATAGTGGTCTATCAGATCCATTTGGTCCAATGTTAAGTTCAGGTCCTAAATATCTTTGTTAAGTTTCTCCCTCTGCACAAGCTCTCTTTGCCTGCCGCCATCCGTGTAAAATGTGACTTGCTTCTGCCATGATATTGAGGCCTCCCCAGCCATGTGGAACTGTAAGTCCAATAAGCCTCTTTGTTTCGTAAATTGCCTAGTCTCAGGTATGTCTTTATTAGCAGTGTGAAAACAAACTAATACACAGGGTCTTGCTCTGGAATTCAGGCTGAAGTGCAGTGGCACTATCAAAGCTCACTGCAGCACTTCCTGGGCTTGAGTGATCCTCCTGCTCCAGCCTCCTGAGTAGTTGGGACCACAGGCATGCACTACCATGCCTGGCATTTTTTTTTTTATTTTAGTAGAGATAGAGACAAGATTTCACTATGTTTCCCATGTTTCTTTGTGCCTTCTTTTTAGATTTTACATTCATCAGCTCATATACTCCCAATTTATATCCAAAACACTTGTTAAAACTATTCATTGGCTTTAATAGTATATCTATAGATTCTTTCACACTTCTACACAATTACCTGTGGAAAACAATTGTAAATCCTCTTCCAAATTGTGTTTTTTTCTTATTTTTACGGTTTTGATGATATCCTCAAACTAATGCTGAACTGGTAATAATGAGCATCCTTTCCATTTTACTGATTAGAAATGAAATTCTTCTCACATTTTGAAGTCACATACAATACTTGCTGTAGATTTTTTTGTAGATATTATACTTGTGTCAGAATGAAGATTTCCTTCTATGGCACTTTTTAAATTTTTGATCCAGAATAACAGATTTTGTTAATTGGGCACATGAGAAAAGAGATGGGCAGTGTCAAGAACAAAATATTTCAGTGAGACAAAAACAAGTTTATTGAGTTCAAGAAAATAGTAGAAAACAGTGAATTACACAAGAGTTGAAAATTTCAGATACTGAAAGATTCTAGGTATAGAGTCTGCAGAAGTATCTCCGAAACTTTTGGAACACAAGCCCCATAATTAAAAACTTGAATGTGTACCCTTGATATCTGCATATATGTTCAAAAGAAAAAGATGAAATTAGAAACATCATAAAATGTCTTAATTTGTTCAAGTCATAAAAATCATTAGTAACTCATTTAAGTCATGTGTATTATTCATCTACTGCTATATAACAAAAGGCCACAAACTATGTGCCTTAAAACAACACAAATTTATTCATCACAGCTCTTTAGATCAGAAGCCTGGTATGACGTGGCTGGTTGACCAGTTGAGTTCTCATCTGAAGGTGCTGGGGAAAATCTACTTCCAAGTTCATTCTTACTAGCACAATTCAGTTTGGTGTGGTTGCAGGACAGAGGTCCTCATTCTCTTACTGTCAGCAAAGGGTGATCCTCTGACTCCTAAAGGTCACATTTATTACTTAATATGTAGCTCCCTCCATCTTCAAGCCAGTAACTGTGCAGAGAATTTGAATCTCCCACTTCCTCTTATACCACCAGCAGAAAAACCAACAAAACAAAAAAACTACCTCTCTGCTTTAAAAGGACTCAACTGAGTTTAGGTCAGACCTGCCCAGATAATCTCTCTCTTAATGCTAACTATGACTTATAACATAACCTAATCATGATGTGGGGGAGTGGGGTCAGGTGGGGGGTTCATCTTGAGGGCTATCTTAGAATTCTGCCTACTATATCACAATATACACTAAGGGTAAAGTTCATTATTAGTGACAGTGAATTACAAGTGAACAGATGAATTAAGCAGGTCTTGGCCTTCTGCTGGTGTGGCATCTCCACGCAGGGCCTCAGCCTTGTCCTGTCCCTGACTGAGGACTCCACAACAGGCACTCCTTGAGCATGGAGGATGCAGCAGGAAGGGGTGACAGGAGCAGGTGCAGAGCACCCTCCAGTCACCCTTGGCTTCCCCCACCTCTGAGCTGCCAACAGCCAAGACCTGGAAAAGCAGAGAGAGGAGGAGGCGAAAGGAGAGGAGGCGGTCTCTGTGAAAGCAGGCCCCACCCCCAAAACAGAACAGACACCCATGTCTGCAAGTCGTGTCCTCCCGGGGGAGAAGTCCCCCCACAAGTTCCTCCTTTGAGTCCAATAGCACCCTGGGGAGGGGAGGGGCTGCACAAGACTAGAGAAAGGAAAATCCCACAGAAGAAAACTCAAAGCATCAGTCCCATAAATGTCTGTGAACAAGCGAATGGGCCCAAAGGCTCTTCTCTGTTTCAATTTTTTGGTCCCATTTCTTTTCAAATATGATTAGAGTTACATTGCTTTCACCTCATAATTGGGTTAATAGATTACACTAGGGTAAGAGAAATATGTCAACCTTAAAATTTTGGTCTTCTTTCTTTATCTACACTTAAATTTCTAGCATTACCTTTAATCTGTGGTTTCTTTGTAGGAATCCCTGTAAACTATTTGTCTAGTTCATGAACCTTACTTCAGTTAAAATTAAATAATAAAGCAGCAAAAATCACACGGATAAAGATAAACTCTAGTATCTTGAAAGTGAATGCACAAATGAATATACCACTATCAAGTCGAACCTCTGTAGAATACATCTCTTCCATCAGAATGTTAAGTAACTTAACTGAAAAGGTGATCTTCTGACATAGAACTAGTATTAGTTTATGTTAAATTAATATAGAAATAAGCATTTGTTTTTAAAAAACAAATATCACAAGACAATTCTGCTATCTCTTAGACTGAATTGTCTCCACACTGGAAACCATTTGTCAAAAGTATGGTCCAGCTTCCACCTACAACATGAAAAGCTGAAAAGAATGTCATTTCCACCTAATAAGACTGGATAATTTACAAAAAGTATAACTTTTCTCAAACCCATTGGAGAGCTGAGGTTACAGAATAATCCATCAGCTAAAAATCCATGGGGGAGGTGAAAAAAAGATACTTCCAAAGAGATGGGACATGAAAACAGATTCATGTGTCACAGAGGATGGCAGGGAGGTGAGGCAACCATACAAGTGGGTAAGAATTCAACTATAATTTTTAACAAATTGCTAAAGGAAAAGTATGGGCTAGAATGAGTGTATAACTGCAGACATGGACCTCACCAACTGGCTGACCAGAAAGAGTCTAAGAATAGCAAGAGATGAAAGAAAGTCTCTTTTAGTGATGCAGCCGTAGAAGATGGGAGAAACTGGCACAGAAGGAAAATAACAAGGCCCTACCTGGTCCCTTTTTTCCAAAACAGCTAAAATTTTAAGCTGCCTGGCACAGAGAAGCTAACCATACTACTTCCAGAAAACAGGCAAACAAGGCCCACTATGACTGGAGTAGGTGAAAAAAAAAAAATCTATCCCTGAGGGAAGAGGAGGAAACTAACCTGAACCTAGATTATTAAGATATCTCCTGCAGCATGTAATAGTGTAAGATTACTAAGAAAACCCCAGCCCTCAGAGTCAGGGACACAAAACACTGCCTATCTAAAACAAATAAAGACAACAGAGAAATTTTTATCTTCAGCACCTATTACCAGGCTAGCAAGCACAGAGTAATGAGTAGTAACAATCTACCATTGATGAAAAGGCAAACAGTTGAAGAGACCCTACATAAGGTACAGTGCAGAGGGAAGGTTAAAGATTAAGGTGGAGCAGAAACACTGAGGAAAACCTGTCAGCAAAACAACCCTCCACCCTCAGTACAAGCTAATATGAGAGGAATTTAAAGCTGATGAAGATAACTGAAGATAACTATAGTAACAACAAAATCCAAATACAGCGTAACTCTTAACCAGATAGACTCAATCCCTGATACTAACAGCCTAGCAGCAGAAGAGGCACATACATTTTTAGGCATAGATGCTATTCACCTAAGTGTCTGCTTTTCTACATATTATGTCTGACAATCATTCAAAAATCACACAGATACACACACACGAAAACAACAACAACAAAGAGATTAATAGGACCATATTTAGACATGACTGAGATGATAGAAATACCAGAAAGGAACTTTAAAATAACTATGATTCATATATTTAAGACTCTACTGAAAAAGTGAGCAACATGCATATACATATGGAGAATGTTAACAGAAATAAGGAAGTCAAATGGGAATTCTAGAAATAAAAACAAGTACCAGTGATAAAGGATGTCTTCCAAGGGTTCTTCAGCAGAGTCAACATAGGCAAGGAAAGAATCAGTGAACTTAAAATTAGGTCAACAGAATATATCCAAACTAAAACACCAAGGGTTTTCTTTTTTTTTTTTTTTTAAGTTTCATGTAAAATTAGTGTACAAGAGCTGTATGACAATATCAAATTGTTTAACATAAATGTAACTTGAATCCCAAAAGGAAAACAAGAATGAAACAGAAGAAATATTGAAAACGTAACAGCTGAGACTATTACAAAAGTAATGAAAGACTTAAAGCTATAGGTTGGAGAATCGCAGAGAACACTGTGCAAAATAAATACTTAAAATCTTAAAAGCAGCCAGATTTTAAAAAGAACAATTTATATACACAAGAACAAATATAAGAATTATAGCACATTTTATAAAGAAAACTATGAAAACAGGGAGACAATAAAGTGATATTTATCTTTAAGTGCTAAAAGAAATAAAGTATGAACACAGAATTCTATATCAAGCAAAAAAAATTTTGAAAAATAAAGGTGAAATAAAGACATTTCAGATATACAAAAACTGAGATAATTCATTATCAGCAAACCTGCACTACAAGAAATCTTAAAGGAAATTCTTCAGACAGACATGTTACCACACAGACATTTGGATCTACACAAAGCAATGAAGGTTGCTGAAAAATGGTCAAGATTATTAATAAATATAAATATAAATAAATATAGTTTTTAATTGTTCTAAAGGATAATCAAGTATTTAACACAAAAATAGTAATAATGTGGGTTTATGTAGAAATTTTGTACTTTTTGTGTAAGTTTTGCAGATCATATGTTTTTAACACACATGAAGACCATATAAAGAACTCTTAAAACTCAACATTAAGGGAAAAAAAAAAACCTAAATTTTTTAAATGAACAAAATATATGAACAGACACCTCACGAAAGAAGCTATATGGAGAGCAAATAAGCACATAAAAACATGCTCGATATCACTTATCAAAACATGCAAACTGAAACACCAATAAATTACCACTACATTAGACTGGTGAAAAAGAAACTGCTACTAGTGCATGGGTAAGTATTCAGAGAAACTGGAATTCTCAGAAACTGCTGTTAGGAATGCAAAATGCAAAACAGCCTAACAATTTCTAATAAGTTAAACACACATTAACCAACAACCCCATTCTTAGGTATATACACAACAGAAATAAAACATTTACACAAAAACCTGTATAAACAAGTGTTTATATAGGTCCATTCATAATCACCCAAACCTGGAAATAACTCAGTGTGCTTCTTCAAATGTTGAATGGATAATCTGTGGTATAATAAAATACTACTCAGCGATAGAAAGGAACAAACTGCTAACATGCAACACCAGAGTATCGCAAATGCATGTTGTTAAGTGAAGGAAGCCAGATGCAAAAACATATAATGTATGCTTCCACTTATATGACACTAAAAAAAAGTAAAACTATCCAATCAAAAAGCAGATTCATGGTTGTTAATGCCTGGATGTGGAAAGGAAGAGAACTATCACATACACAAAAGAACCTCTGAGGACGATGGAACTGTTCTATATCTTGATTGCGGAGTGGCTGATTACCCAACTGTTTGCTGGAGCTCACTGAATTCTGCTCTGTGAATCATACCTTAATAAAACCCGGCAAAATAACAAAAATTTTAAAATATGACATAAGACTTTTTGAAGGATAGAAGGATGAAAGTCATTATTGAGAATTAAATGACTCTGAGGTTGGAATGCTTGGTGGGTTTTCGCGGAGGACAATGAAGTCCAGGAATAATGTTAGGGTTTAAAGTAAGGATAGGAGATTAAAAACAGGTGTCAAAGCCACCAGTGAATGTGCAAAGAGATCTGGCTTTTAGCACACTCATGCCATACCCAAAAGCCCAAGATCCTCAAAAATACAAAGCATTTTGTATGGGAGCACAACAATGATTTGAAAGCGAAATCATGATACAGAGTACACAAAGAAAAACTACTTTGGAAAAATAATAAGCTTTCTGAGAGCAAATGTAAGGATAATGAGGTATGTTCACATAAATATAACATTTTATAGAAGAGCTCAGGGAAATTAGAGGAAAATTCAAAGAAATAATTTTTTTAATAAATAAAAGATTAATAGAAGAATTTAAGTTAGTCTTAGTTTATCATAACCTCTCTCATCACTAGTAAATCCTCCACTCTAGTCTAGTGGTCCTCTGTTTCAACTCTTTGCAAACACTCTGCTCATTTATTTTTCTTTGCTTTTAAGGCCTCTATTCCTTGTTCTTTTCCATCCCTTCTTTTGTCTAACTCAAATTCTGTGTCTTCAAGAAAGGTGCCTCTAATTAAACCATTCCTCATTAATATCTGTTCATCTTTAAATGCTTACCATACCTATTTGTGTTACACAATTCAAAGTATCTAAGCTATATCAAAGAAGCTTTTCTAATCCCAAATGTAGTTCAAGTCAACTGAGTTCAGGAAATTGGGTTTCCAATAGTCACATATTTCAAGTTGGAATATTTAAATTCAGAAGTATTTTGGAAAATCTATTATTTCCATAAGCCATTCTGATACATATTTGACATCTAAACCTATTCCATGATAGCCTCATATTGCTGAATGAAAAAACCCAAAACCACAATTTTAAAAACTCATCTCTTTTTAGAACACATATCCAGATCTCTGGTAAGGAAAATAAAGTCACCAAATTTATTACAAATAGATGAGGAAGAACAAATATGTCTTTTGCCCCTTTCTTAGGGCAAAAATTTCAAGCCTTCCTTCTTTAAAAAAAGAAAAAATTTCATGCCTTCCCTCCTTAAGAAAAGAAAAATCATTCTTTTCTAATACACATTAGTAACATATTTGAAGCCCTAAACTTTGCTCAATCTAATCTCTCCTTACCCTCATCCTCACCCAGAGGTGTATGTGAAATTATCATTACAGAAGTGAAGCACACAAAGTGATGGTGAGATACACAGAGTTATGGGTAACTCAAGGGAAGTAGAGGTAAAACTTTCTGATGACAAGTAGTCATACTATAAACTTCAGAGTTCATACCACAATGATTTGATATTCTTCAATCTGTTTATGTTGGTTCATTTTTGTGCTGCTATGAAGAAATTCCCATGACCGGGTAATTTATAAAGGCAAGAGGTTTAACTGACTCACAGTTCCATATGGCTAAAGAGGCCTCATGAAACTTAACAATCATGGAAAAGGAAGCAAACGCATCTTTCTTCACATGGCAGCAGGAGAGAGAAGTGCTAAGTGAAGCAGGCAAAAGCCCCTATGAAACCATCAGATCTCGTGAGGACTCACTATCATAAGACTGGCATGGAGGAACTGCCCCCATGATCTAATCACCTCCCACGAGGTCCCTCCCCTAACACTTAGGGACTACAATTCAAGATGAGGTTTGAGTGGGGACACAGAGCCAGACTAAATAAATCCCTGCTTATTAAAATGCTATTAAAACTGATCTGATGGCTACAAATTTAATGCTGTGTTTTCATAATGAAAATACATCTGATTTTCATTACATTGTATAATTCTGATGCAATGCTTTTCTATCTGCCAGTAGATTTACCTATTTACCTTAGATTTACTGTTTACCTTTGAACAGATTCCTGAGTTGCTAGATTCAATTCTACATTTTAAAATCTGCTTAAATGCATGCAATTACTATCAGTCAAAGAGCAAATCTGATAACTCCGACAAACAAACTGACAGTCGCACTTATCTAGTGAAGTTCCCCTTTTTTATTGAGATGGAGTCTCACTCTACCACCAGGCTGGAATGCAGTGGACTGATCTCCGCACACGGTAACCTTTGGCTCACTGTAACCTCCGCTTCACGGGGTCACATGATTCTTCCGCCTCAGCCTCCCAAGTAGCTGGGACTACAGGGACACGCCACCACACATGGCTAATTTTTTTATTTTTAGTAGAGACAGGGTTTCATCACGTTGGCCAGGTTGGTCTCTCATGACCTCAGGTGATGCACCCACCTCGGCCTCCCAAAGTGTTGGGATTACAGGCGTGAGCCACAGTGCCTGGCCTGAAGTGCTTCTTTAGTCAGTAATCAGATGATAAATCCATTTAAGTATCTCTTACATGCTAGTAAATCCATTCACCATACACATAAATGTAAAACTGTAATTTATATAAAATCTCTATATTTTGTTAGAATTTTGCTATTAAGCACTGACTTCTGGGTTTAAATGCACAAAGACATTAAAACAAAAGGTAACAAGACAGACTTTAGGATTAGAGGAGACAGGAAAAGGTGTCATTTTCCAGAAATGATGATGCCTAAGTAGAGTCTTAATGGAAGAATAAATGTTAGCAAGGAAAAACAAAGATGGGCATATTACAGATTTAGAAAAGGAGAACAGCATGTATAAAGAGATAGGGAAAAGAGAACTTGATATGCTTAAGAACAGCACTATCCAATAACATTTTCTGTAATGATAGAAACATTCTGAATCTGTGCTGCTCAGTACAGTAGCTGAGAAAATTTTACTTAGTTTTATTTAAATTTATTTATTTATTTGAGACAGAGTCTCGCTCTGTCACCCAGGCTGGAGTGCAGTGGCACAATCTCGACTCACTGCAACCTGTGTCTTGGGTTCAAGCAATTCTTCTGCCTCAGCCTTCCAAGTAGCTGGGATTACAGGCACTACCACACCCGGCTAATTTCTTTTGTATTTTTAGTAGAGACCAGGTTTCACTATGTTGGCCAGACTGGTCTCGAACTCTTACCTCAAGTGACCCTCCTACCTCAGCCTCCCAAAGTGCTGAGATTATAGGTGTGAGTCACCACGCCCAGCCTAATTAATTTAAATTTAAATAACTATGTCTAGAAATTGAAAAAAACATGGTTGAGTAAAGAATGTGATATGAAAGAAGGACAATATAAAAACGTGAAGTAGGCAATACAGATCTTGAGGAGCTTAGTTAATGTTTTGCCAAGGAGTTAATTTTTATCCTGAAAGCCAAATGAACCATGGAAGACCTTGAAGAAATCAAGAAACAGAATTAGCTTTACATTCAGAAAGGATTGCCCAAGGAGCAAGTGGCAAATAGACTGAAAAAGGAAAAGAATGAAGACAGGATGGTTAGAAATACAGAAATGAAGACAGGATGGTTAGAAATGCAGAAATACACTTGAGGAAAGGTAAGAATGTAAATTTAGGTGATAGAAGTTTACCTGAGAGAGAGAAAACAGCTTTGAGCAATACAATTACATTGAAATCATTTAGTGACACAGCATCATTATTTTGAGGTAAGAGAGAAGTAAAAAAGTTCTGGCTTGAGAAATAGAACGATCAAACATTCACTAAGACAAGAAATCCACAAGGTTTGTTTTGCTTTGAGTGGTAGATTCAAATGAAGTTCATTTTGGTTGGATATGTGGGGTATAAATTAAACAACTATATCAGTAGGTAGAAACAAAGACTTAGAGGACATCAGTATGCAGGTGGAAGATGGGGTCTAATTCCTAATTAAACTAATTAAAACAAGTTTTCTTCAAGTATCAGAATCAAAATATTTTTAAATTACCACTTAAAAGCTGCTTTTCTATTTTCATTGCTATATTGTCATGATGCTATTTTGTTTTATAATATTCCATATTTCAGTGCAAAATAGAAAAATCAATATTGCATCTCATATGCTACTCCCTAACCCCTACCACTGCCAGCACCCAAACCCTATAAAATGTGGATACTTCAGGTATTCACAGAAGTTGTTTCTTCAGCCACAATACACTCTAACCCCCATTTCTATACCCAAAATACGTCTGGATAACTTCAACTCATTCTTTAAAATCTTAGTTTAAGCACTGCCTCAACTTAAATTTCATCTAATCTAATCTTGCTTTAAACTAGATGCATTGTTACATACTTTAAATTATGTAACATCCTGTATTATTCCCTTTGGAGCACTGATCATAACTCTACTTCATCATGTGTAATTTTTTAATGTCTCTTTCAACTAATCAATTATTCATTTAACAAATATTTGCATGTCTACCAGGTGGCCTGGGGATACAGTAGTGAGTAAAAAGAGATAAGAGTTGTGCCCTCAACTCAAACTGGGAGAAGGGGAGTAATATGTGGGGAGTGGAAAGCACATAAATTAACATTTATGTGATATTTTTATTTGATAAATGCCACAAAATATTATAAGCTCCAAAGAAGCAGGAATCCTGTCATCTTGCTGGCTATGCTAGCCCAATGCCTGGCCCATGTTAGACACTCAAATATTTGTTGTGTAAATGTTTGAGGGAAAAATTTCACTCTGAAACCAAAGATATTCATTCTTAAAACAACTTTTAGAATGCAGCCCAATTTGCAAGTTAAAAACTGCTTATTATTAATTATTTTTATTCACATCAGATAGTTTTCTGAAATTCACAGCCACTGACATTTATTTACATCCTACTTTCTTGTAAAAAAGACAACCCATTTTTTTGGTCTGGCTTTGTTTAGTGCTTTTTTGATTTGTTTAGTTTCAGTGTAACCATTACCTTTCTCTTATGCATTTTCTTACTATTCTGTTCAGTTCATTCTTTTAGGCATATGTCAAATATATTTTCTGCTATGACTTAAGGATTACAGTGTCTTTATTAATAAAGGTGTTGCTATTACAAGGTCCTGGTCTCCTTAATCCCAAACATGAACATATAAATGGAACTACTGGCATCTTGTGGGAAGAGGCCAACTGTGCTGCAAACATCCAAAATAATTACAATAAAAAAGAATTATCCAGCCCAAAATGTCAAGAACACCAAGGCTGAGAAACTCAGTGTTAAAGAAACCAGATCATCATATCTAAATAAGACACTAAAAGACAAAAATCCAAAGAACACTTTAATGATCCATTGATTTCTCTAATTTACACTTATGCATCAAATAGAAACCAAATGAGTTACAAAGAATTACTGAGGAATAAACACATGTACAAGATATATGATTACCCTGTTGAAGGCTTAAACACAACTGATTTGATACTAGAATATTTCACAATATTTAAATGCTTCTTAGTCACTGTTGGAGAAACTAGTCTCACCCTCTCATTAGCATCCTGGGTTTTACATCTAATACTACGTAAGTTTGTTATGCCTTCTCATGAAATATAGGATGTAATGAATATGGAATAAAGACTCATGTTGGAGTCCATGATTTCCCATGGTACTAGTTATAGTAAGTCTGGACAAATGTACTAATTCTGGACAAATGCACCTCTCTGAATCACTTTGTTTTATAAGACTTGGAATATTATCAACACCTCATATATTGAAGATTATTTCATGAAAACATTTAGTAAAACACATATGTTCCAGATACCGAATTAATCTGCATGGAACTTCTTGATAAAATGTAATGCAATAAACAAATGCTAGATGCTGTCAGAAACTACAAATACACAATTCAAATGTGTGGACCAGATTTACTCATACCTAAGTTCACAAGCACAAAATCAGGAGATATATTCTAACCAGGCTATATGCATATTATTTCCCTTTATATTTTACCAACTTTTAAAGTTATTACTTATAAAGCAGTAATACTAGAATATTTATATTTATAGCATTGATATGCATCATTTTATGCAAATGTAGTAGCTAAGTAATCTATATATAGAGAGAAACGAAAGGACACAATCTTTAATAACACACTTTAAAAGAAGAAACAATTTAAATAGTTTTGTTGAGTAAAATAATCAGACACAGAAAAACTCTTTTAAAAAAGTACCCAGTAAAGAAAGTATAACTGATTCATTATATTGAAGTAACTACAGAAAAGAGACTATACTTCATAGAAGACTGATAGTTGAGTGAAAATATATATACTTTGAGGATGGAAGAAAGGGAAAAGGAATGGCAAATGAGAGAAGGGAATTTCAATTTCATCCGTCAGATTTTATTCCTTAAAATGCAAGGTACTTGAACATATACTATATTACTCTGTAAAACTTTCAGAGGCCTGACATAGTTCATAAATTGAAAAAAAAAAAAGTTTTATAATTCCAAACAGTAAGTTTGATGTATTACAGATTCACCTCTGCTGAACATTTCTTAGCAGTAGAGAAAATTCAAGGTTCACTAAAATACTCTCTTAAGGCTTTTATAATGGATATCAGAATCATTGTTCTAATCAACTTCTACCGTTTAGGAGGGAAAAAGCCTATACTAACTCTGGCTTTCTACTGCCTACAAAATGAATTATAAATATTCTAAGATAGCATACATAGCCTTCTCTGATCAAACTCCTGCCTATTATCCAACCATTCAATCACAAGTAAATTACATTCACTTATAAGAAACAACCCATTACATTGTTTAAACATTTGAACTTTTGCAAATATTACCTAAAATGTCTTTTTTCCCATCTTTGTTCATCTGACAAGTGTCCTGTCTTCCAAACTAAATTAGAACCTTTTCTTCTAGTTTTACCACAAGCTGAGCAATAACCTAACCACACTAACAGCTTGTTCATATGTAACATACAGACAAGTATATACTGGTCTAAATGATATCTCAAAGCCTTCTTCAATCTTATTTGTCAGAATTTATTGTTACCAACACCGTATTTTCCAAGCACATTCACATTCTAATTACATTTATGACTTGAGAATTTGGGGAAAGGGTGGGTCGAGGAGGAGGGCCACAATATTTAGCTTTACAACAGGAACAGTATTACTGCCTCTGTATTACCCTCTGGATCTGTCACGGTGCTTCACCTAATAAAAATAATTGAATTTTATGGCTAATAAAGGGTTTACTTATCATAATGCTTTTTCAATAAAGAAGAACAGTTTTAAAATAATACGAAAGATGACTAATATAAAAATGAGCACTATGGCAAATGATAATGCTTTAGAGAACACTAAAACAGGTGAAGTCTTCACATATTTTTGAAAAAGTTTTACTGAGCTCCCAAGAAACACCTACCTTAAACCCATAGTTTAGTAGAAATGAAAGATAAAGATGCATATAATGTCTGAGATCAGCAAGAATAAGATCTAAAGCCTAAGAAAAACTGGGAGAAAGAGGATGGTAAAAGGTATATTACCATTATTATTTGAGTGTTAGTAATGGACACAATGGTTAAAACAAAGATGAAAATTTCAGTTTCAGGTAAGACAAATTCAGGATAAACAAGGCTAAAAATAAAAAAGAAAATACTTGTAAATTGAATAAATAATATTCAAGTATAAATAAAGGACTCATGCATTGCTTAACAATGGAAATACATTCTGAAAAATGCATCTTTGAAGAGATTTGTTGTGCTGTTATGCCAACATCAGATTATACTTACACAAACCTAAATACAATAGCCTACTGTATACAACCTGTACAGAATGTTACTGAATACTGTAGGCAATTGTAAAACAAGAGTATGTGTATACCTTAACATATCCAAACACAGGAAAGAACAATAAAAATATGGTATAAAAGATAAAAAATAGTATAACTGTATACTATTACCATGAATGGTAATATGTGTGTACCTTAACATATCCAAACACAGGAAAGAACAATACAAATATGGTATAAAAGATAAAAAATAGTATAACTGTATACTATTACCATGACTGGAGCTTCAAGGATAGGAAGTTGCTCTGAATAAGTAAGTAATGAGTGAATGTGAAAGCCTAGGACAGTACCATATACTACTACAAACTTCATAAACACTGTATGGCTACACTAAATTTATTGTCTTTCAAAAATAGTCTTAATTTACTGTAATATTTTACAGTGTAAACTTTAAATTTTTCATAACTCTTTGGCTCTTTTGTAACAAGACCTCTCTATATTCTTATTCTATAACTTTTTTCTACTTAAACCTTTTTTTAAAAAAACTTTTTAACCTTTTTTTGTTAAAAACAAAGACACACACACACACACACACACACACACATACACACACACATTAGCCTAGGCATACACAGGGTAAGGTTCATCCACATTACTGTCTTCCTCGTTCACATCTTGTCCCACTAGTAAATCTTCAGGGGCAATAATGTGCATGGAGCTGCCAGCTATGATAACAATTCCTTCTTCTGCAGTATCTCCTAAAGGACTTAAAAAAAATACGTAAAGTATGCTCTAAAATAATGATAAAAAGTATAGTATATGACCGGTCAGGCATGGTGTTCATGCCTTAATTCCGGCACTTTGGGAGGCTAAGGTGGGTGGATTCCTTTAGTTCAGGTGTTCGAGACCAACCTGGGCAACATAACGAAAACCCATCTCTACAAAAACTACAAAAATTAGCCAGGTATGGTGGTGCATATCGGTAAATTTAGCTACTCAGGAGGCTGAGGTGGGAAATCACCTGAAACCGATGAGGTCAAGGCTTCCGTGAGCCATGATCATGCCACTGCACTCCAGCCTGGGCGACAGAGTGAGACCCTGTCTCAAAAAATAAAAAAGTGTATAGTACAGTAAATACATAAACTAGTAAGACATTCATTTATCAAGTACTATGTACTGTACATAATTGTATGTGCTGTATTTTTGAATGACACGGCAGATTTGTTTACACCAGCATTACTACAAGCATGTGAGTAATGCATTGTACCACAACCATTAGAATAGCTAAGGCATCTCTAGGTGATAGGAACTTTTCAACTCCATTAGAAACTTATGGGACCATCATCTTACATGTGGTCTGCTGTTGACCAAATGCCTTTATGCAGCACATCACTGGACAAATAGGTAACTTGCCAAGGGTAATCAATTTTTAAGGCAAAAGAAACTGAAAAGCACAATATACTATAAACTCTGGTTTATCTCAGCGACTTAATTTAACCTCAATTCAGTGACAATTTTGTAAGAAGAAATTGTTTTAAGGACACTAGTAGGTGGGGAGCAGGGGAAGAAAGTCAATGTTCCTTAAAATCTCAAACTTATTTTTGATACAGCTTCTCATTCATAAAATTCCCCAGTCATTTGACAGTTTGCAAATGATTTTTGGCAATTTTCAACACTCAAGACCACCGTGAAGAGCACATACTAAGTCTGCCACAAATAAGGTTGTTAAATGTCCTACAAGTTACAAAAGCAATGTCCAGAAATACTTTATATAATGGCTGTGGGATAGAATGAGTGTAAAAAAGGGACAAGATGCCAGACGCATTAAAAAATTTTAGCATAACTTGACAATAACCCATTTTAAGGTAACTCTGCACATCTAACTGATTAAAGCAAAGGGAGTAACTAAGTTTATTAACCAATTTCCATTAGATTTACTTATTTTTTCTGCACTGAAAGACTTAATGTATTAAAAACTCATTGGCTCAAAAATTATTTATTTATTTGGTAGATGCCAGAAAGATAGGGAAGGGGAAAATATGGCACACTTCTTTGTGGACATGCACACAAACACACACACACACACACACACACACACACACACTTTGCTGAGAAAAAAGCAAGCAGACAATTTAAAAATAGCATAAATATTTATGATACAGGAAATAGAGTGATTATCATTGTACAAAGAAGGGTCCAAACCTCAAACTTGAAGAAGCTAAGAAAGGATTCCTGGAAAAAGTGAAATCTAGACAACTAAAATGAAGTTTAAAAATATTCCAGAAGTTGAATCAACATTAAGAATATATAATGTCGGGGGACTGCTGGGAAGATGGTCGCCTAAGAACAGCTCAGGACTTCAGCTCCCAGTGAAAGTGCAGAGGGTGAGTGGATGCCGCATTTCCAGATGAATTTTTATTGCCCACAGACCAGGAGATACCCAGGCGGAGGGTACGCCAGTACCGCTGTTCCTGCCGGTGCAGCTGATTTGGCCCCCGCAGGGCTGTTTTGGCCCCCGCGGGGCTGATTTGGCCCGCGCGGCCCCTTTGACCACGCCCTGTTGCGGCAGTTCTCCATACAAAAGCCACTGGTCTGGGAGCCCTCTTAGCTGGCGATTGGAGCCCTGAGATGGCAGAGTTGCCCATTCATCTGAAATAGCAAGCCAGGCCAGGAAATTCCTAGGCAAAAAAAACCCACCAGGAGCCGGCGCCACTGTTTGAGCCGACTTAGTGAGTCACGGCACAGGAGATTGCGGCGCCTTTTCAACAAGCAACTGGAACGCTGGGTCGTTCAACTTAAAAAATATAAAAAGAGACTCTGAGTCAGGGAGTCAGGTGATCAGGCTCGGTTGGTGCCACCCCCCACTCCCACAACAAGGAAAACAAAAACAGTGATTGAAAACGCATGGGTTGAGCATTTCACAGCAAGCACAGCTGAACCCAGGACGGTCCGGCTCAGTGAGGGAGGGGCGTCCGCCATTACTGAGACTCTCCAGCACTACGGAGGCAGGCCGCTGTTGCCGAGGCAACATGCCACAAGAGAGAGAGTCCGCCATAAGAGAGGCGGGGCCACTGTTGCCGAGGCAGTTCTAACTACACTCATATAAACAGGACTGCAGGGAAGAGCACAGGGCAGCTGGGTGGAGCCCACAGGAGCTCAGCAAAGCCTCTGCAGGCAGACAGTGGCCAGGTGGGCTGATAGCTGGGCGGGGCAGACCTGAATTTGAAAACAAGGGCAGCAGCACAACGGAAACTCATAAAGCCCTAACTCCCCGGGACAGAGCACCTGGGAATAAAAAGTGATTTATGAGTTCAGCTGCAGCAGACCTAAACATACCTGCCCAGCAGGTCTGAATGAATAACGGAGCTCACAGCTCAGGACTTAAGCCCCAATAAAAGATAGACTGTCTCCTCAAGTAGCTCCCTGACCCCCATAGATCCAAAGACTTACCTCATAAAGGAGAGAACGGACTGACAGTTGGCGAGCATATTTCTGGGACAAAGATAGCGAAAGACGAAATTGGTAGCAACCGTTACTGTTCTGCAGCTGCTGCAGGTGATCCCCAGGCAAGCAGAGCCTGGAGAGGACCTCAGCAGTCCTACAACAAAGGGGCCAGACTGTTAGAAGGAAAGCTTAAAAAAAAAAAAAGAAGTAACTTCAGCATCCACAAACTAGAAGCTCACTCAGAGACCCAATCTGAAAGACAGTAACTACAAAGACAACAGGTGGATAAACCCACAAAAATGGGAAGAAACCAGCGCAAAAAGGATGAAAACTCCCGAAACCAGAACACCTCTCCTCCTAAAAGGGATCCCAATTCCTCACCAGCAAGGGAACCAGACCAGATGGAGAAGGAGTGTGATGAAATGACAGAATCAGACTTCAGAAGGTGGATAGTAAGAAACTACAGTGAGGTAAAAGAACATGTTCTAACCCAAAGCAAGGAATCCAGGAACCTTGCAAAAAGGTTGGACGAAATGCTAACGAGAATGGACAACATAGAGAGGATTATAAGTGAATTGACGGAGCTGAAAAACACAACACGAGAACTACGTGAAGCATGCACAAGTTTTAACAGCCGAATTGACCAAGTAGAAGAAAGGATATCAGAGGCTGAAGATCAACTCAATGAAATAAAAACAGAAGGCAAGAACAGAGA
This sequence comes from Saimiri boliviensis, assembly GCF_048565385.1. NCBI lineage: Eukaryota > Metazoa > Chordata > Mammalia > Primates > Cebidae > Saimiri > Saimiri boliviensis. Next base: position 16,977,772 of record NC_133451.1, read on the forward strand.
AAAAAGCGCAAAAAGGAATGAACAAAATCTTCAAGAAATGTGGGACCATGTGAAAAGACCTAATCTACGTTTGATAGGTGTACCTGAATGTGATGAACAGAATGAATCCAAGCTGGAAAATACTCTTCAGGATATTACCCAGGAAAACTTCCCCAACCTAGCAAGGCAGGCCAATATTCAAATCCAGGAAATACAGAGAACACCACAAAGACATTCCTCAAGAAAAGCAACCCCAAGGCCCATAATCGTCAGATTCACCAGGGTTGAAATGAAGGAGAAAATGCTAAGGGCAGCCAGAGAGAAAGGTCGGGTTACCCACAAAGGGAAGCCCATTAGACTCACAGCAGATCTCTCAGCAGAAACCCTACAAGCCAGAAGAGATTGGGGGCCAATATTCAACATCCTTAAAGAAAAGAACTTTCAACCCAGAATCTCCTATCCAGCCAAACTAAGCTTCATAAGTGAAGGAAAAATAAAATCCTTTGTGAACAAGCAAGCACTCAGAGATTTTATCACCACCAAACCTGCTCTACAAGAACACCTGAAAGAGGCTCTACACATATAAAGCAACAACCAGTACCAGCCACTCCAAAAACATACCAAATGATAAAAGAGCATCAACACAATCAAGAATCTGCATCAACTAACCAACAAAACAGCAAGGTAGCATCAAAATGACAGTATCAAATTCACAAATAACAATACTATCCCTAAATGTCAATGGACTAAATGCCCCAATCAAAAGACACAGACTGGCAAATTGGATAAAAAGCCAAAACCTATCGGTGTGCTGTATCCAGGAAACTCATCTCACATGCAAAGATACACGAAGGCTCAAAATAAAGGGATGGAGGAAGATCTACCAAGCAAATGGAGAGGAAAAAAAGCAGGAGTTGCAATTCTCATCTCTGATAAAATAGACTTTAAAGCAACAAAGATCAAAAGAGACAAAGAAGGACATTACATAATGGTAAAAGGATCACTGCAACAACAAGAGCTAACGATCCTAAATATATATGCACCCAATACAGGAGCACCCAGATACATAAGGGAAGTTCTTAATGACTTACAAAGAGACTTAGACTCCCACACAATAATAGTGGAAGACTTTAACACCCCATTGTCAATATTAGAAAGATCAACCAGACAGAAAATCAACAAGGATATCCAGGACCTGAACTCAGACCTGGAACAAGCAAACCTAATAGACATTTACGGAACTCTCCACCCCAAATCCACAGAATATACATTCTTCTCAGCACTACATCACACCTACTCTAAAACTGACTACATAATTGGCAATAAATCACTCCTCAGCAAATGCAAAAGAATGGAAATCATAACAAACAGTCTCTCACAGTGCAATCGAGTTAGAACTCAGAATGCAGAAATTAACTCAGAACCACACAGCTTCATGGAAACTGAACAACTTGCTCTTGAATGTTGACTGGATAAACGATGAAATGAAGGCAGAAATAAAGATGTTCTTCGAAACCAACGAGAATGAAGACACAACATACAGGAATCTCTGGGACACATTTAAAGCAGTCTCTAGAGGAAAATATATAGCAATGAGTGCCCACATGAGAAGAAAGGAGAGATCGAAAATTGACACCCTATCATCAAAACTGAAAGAGCTAGAGAAGCAAGATCCAAAAAACTCAAAACCTAGCAGAAGACAGGAAATAACCAAGATCAGAGCAGAACTGAAGGAAATAGAGACACAAAAAACTCTTCAAAAAATCAATAAATCCAGGAGCTGGTTTTTCGAAAAGATCAACAAAATAGACAGACTACTAGCCAGATTAATAAAAAAGAAAAGTGAAAATAACCAAATTGATGCAATAAAAAACGATAAAGGGGATATCACCACAGATTCCACAGAAATCCAAACCATCATCAGAGATTATTACAAACAACTCTATGCACATAAACTAGTAAACCTGGAAGAAATGGATAAATTCCTGGACACCTGCATCCTCCCAACCCTAAACCCGGAAGAAGCCGAAACCCTGAATAGACCAATAACAAGGTCTGAAGTTTAGGCAGCAATTAAGAGCGTACCACCCAAAAAAAGCCCAGGTCCAGATGGGTTCACAGCCGAATTCTACCAGACATACAAAGAGGAGCTGCTACCATTCCTTCTGAAACTATTCCAGACAATCCAAAAACAGGGAATCCTTCCCAAATCATTTTACGAGACAAACATCATCCTGATACCAAAACCCGGAAGAGACTCAACAAGAAAAGAAAACTTCAGGCCAATATCCATGATGAACATAGATGCAAAAATCTTCAATAAAATACTGGTAAGCCGACTACAACAGCATATCAAAAAGCTCATCCACCTTGATCAAGTAGGATTCATCCCAGAGATGCAAGGCTGGTTCAACATACGCAAGTCCATAAACGTAATTCACCACATAAACAGAACCAAAGACAAAAACCACATGATTATCTCAATTGATGCAGAGAAGGCTTTCGACAAAATTCAACAGCCCTTTATGCTAAAAACCCTCAATAAACTAGGTATTGATGAAACGTATCTCAAAATAATAAAAGCTATTTACGACAAACCAACAGCCAATATCATACTGAACGGGCAAAAACTGGAACCATTCCCTTTGAAATCTGGCACTAGACAAGGATACCCTCTCTCACCACTCCTATTCAATATAGTACTGGAAGTTCTAGCCAGAGCAATCAGGTAAGAAAAAGAAATAAAGGGTATTCAAATTGGAAAGGTGGAAATCAAATTGTCTCTATTTGCAGATGACATGACTGTATATCTAGAAGACCCCATCGTCTCAGCCCAAAATCTCCTGAAACTGATAAACAACTTCAGCAAAGTCTCAGGATACAAAATCAACGTGCAAAAATCACAAGCATTCCTGTACACCAGTAACAGATTTAAAGAGAGCCAAATCAAGAACGAACTGCCATTCGCAATTGCCACAAAGAGAATAAAATACCTAGGAATACAGCTAACAAAGAACGTAAAGAACCTCTTCAAGGAGAACTACAAGCCACTGCTCGACGAAAGAAGAGAGGACACAAACAGATGGAGAAACATTCCATGTTCATGGTTAGGAAGGATCAACATCGTGAAAATGGCCATACTGCCCAAAGTAATTTACAAATTCAATGCTATTCCCATCAAGCTACCAAGAAACTTCTTCACAGAACTGGAAAAAAACACCTTAAACTTCATATGGAACCAAAAGAGAGCCCGCATAGCCAAGTCAATTCTAAACAAAAAGAACAAAGCAGGAGGCATCACACTACCAGACTTCAAACTATACTACAAGGCTACAGTAATCAAAACAGCATGGTACTGGTACCAAAACAGAGAGATAGACCAATGGAACAGAACAGAGGCCTCAGAGGAAATACAACATACCCACAACCATCTGATTTTCAACAAACCTGACAAAAACAAGCAATGGGGAAAGGATTCCCTTTTTAATAAATGGTGTTGGGAAAACTGGCTAGCCATGTGCAGAAAGCAGAAACAGGACGCCTTCCTAACACCTTACACCAAAATTAACTCCAGATGGATTAAAGACTTAAACATCAGACCTAACACCACAAAAACCCTAGAAGAAAATCTAGGCAAAACCATTCAGGACATAGGTGTAGGCAAGGACTTCATGACCAAAACGCCAAAAGCAATGGCAACAAAAGCCAAAATAGACAAATGGGACCTAATCAAACTCCACAGCTTCTGCACGGCAAAAGAAAGAGTAAGTAGAGTGAATCGGCAACCAACAGAATGGGAAAAAATTTTTGCAGTTCACCCAGCTCACGAGGGGCTGATATCCAGAATTTACAAAGAACTAAAACAGATCTACAAGAAAAAAACAAACGAGCCCATTCAAAGGTGGGTGAAGGATATGAACAGGCACTTTACAAAGGAAGACATACAGGAGGCCAACAAACATGAAAAAATGCTCATCATCACTGGTCATTAGAGAAATGCAAATCAAAACCACATTGAGATACCATCTCACACCAGTTAGAATGGCGATCATGAAAAAATCTGGAGACAACAGATGCTGGAGAGGATGTGGACAAATAGGAACACTTTTACACTGTTGGTAGGTGTAAATTAATTCAACCATTGTGGAAGACAGTGTGGCGATTCCTCAATGACCTAAAAATAGAAATCCCATTTGACCCAGCAATCCCATTACTGGGTATATATCCAAAGGATTATAAATCATTCTACTATAAGGACACATGCACACGAATGTTCATTAAAGCACTGTTTACAATAGCAAAGACCTGGAACCAACCCAAATGCCCATTGACGGTAGACTGGATAGGGAAAATGTGGTACATATACACCATGGAATATTACGCAGCCATCAAAAACGATTAGTTCGCATCCTTTGTAGGGACATGGATGAACCTGGAAACAATCATTCTCAGCAAACTGGCACAAGAGCAGAAAATCAAACACCGTATGTTCTCACTCATAGGCAGGTGTTGAACAATGAGAACACATGGACACAGGGAGGGGAGCACTACACACTGGGGTCCGTTGGGGGGAAACGGGAGGGACAGGGAGGTGGGGAGGTGGGAAGAGATAGCATGGGGAGAAATGACAGATACAGGTGAGGGGAAGGAAGGCAGCAAACCACACTGCCATGTGTGTACTTATGCAACAATCTTGCATGTCCTTCACATGTACCCCAAAACCTAAAATGCAATAAAAAAAGAGAGAAAAATAAATAAGTAAATAAAAACTTCATGTTGAATTAAAAAAAAAAAGAATACACAATGTCTAAGAATGTTTGCTGCATTGTTTGCAAGAATGGAAAATGGAAAAATGTAAATATCCTTCAAAGATAAACATTATGATATAGCTATACATTATAGAACTCTAAAGATGAACAAACTATAGGCAACCACATGAATGAATTACACGAAATACTGAGTTAAAGAAGCTAAACGCTAAAGAATACATACTAAATAATCTCATTTCAAAGTTTCCCAAAACAGGCAAAAATAATTTACTGGGTTAAAAAGTCAGAATACTATTCACATTCTATGGGAAGTGGGGGAGATTTGTGACTGGATGGGGATATGAAGAGACTTCTTGGGGTTCTATTTCTTGATCTGGTGGTGGTTATAACAGTATTTCACTTTGTTCACTGAGGTGTAAGATCATCATCTGATACGTTTTTTCTATGTAGTTCTATTTAGAAAAACACAATTTACAAAAAGTAGCAATGGAGCAGCAGCTACTGTAATCCAGAAAACAACAAAACAAAACAAACATACAAAAGCCCACAGGCATAGTGCTTGAGAATCCAAAAAGGGTTCAGGCTGAGTGACTTGGCTCACACCTATAATCCCAGCACTTTGGGAAGCCAATGTGGGAGGACTGCTTGAATCTAGGTGTTCGAGGCTGCAGTGAGCTAAGATAGTACCACTGCACTCTACCCTGGGCAACACAGTGAGACCCTGTCTCAAAAACAAACAAAGAAACAAAAAGGATTCAATTTATGCTAAAGACAAGATCTATACTCAAGATTATTGTGAGGATTAAAGGATATACTATGTGCAAAGCATATATCTGGTATAAGTATTAATAGGTAGTCAATAAAAGTGGCTATTATTTTTTTTTTAGAGAAAGAAAAAAGAATAAGAAGAAAAAGAATAAAGAAGAGAAAGAAAGAGAAAGAGGAAGAGAGAATGGAGGTATTGCTTTATTTACCTGGGCTAGAATGCAGTCTAAATATAGGTATGCCTATAATTGTGCTTAATAATGGAGACATGAAAGAAAATGAGGGAAGAGAATAATAAACGAGGAGCCAACAAATATTTCGTTTAAACTTCTACATTGATATGATGTGGTATTAATAAAAGTGTATATTTTGTGTATTTAAAGTGGCGAGTTCTATAAATGTTAATTAAGTTTACTTGTTGCAGATATGAGTTCAAGTCCTGGATATCGTTGTTAATTTTCTGCCTCATTAATCTGTCAAATATTAATGTTGAAGTCTCCCACTATTATTTTGTGGGAGTCTAAGTCTCTTTATAAGTCTTGTATATCTGGGTATTCCTGTATTGGGTGCGTATATGTTTAGGATCTTTAGCTCTTCTTCTTGTTGCATTAATCCTTTTATCATTATAATGTCCTTCTTTGCTTCTTTTGATCTTTGTTGCTTTAACGACTATTTTATCAGAGGCAAAAATTGTAACTTCTGCTTTTTATTTATTTATTTTTGCTCTCTGGTTGGTAAATCTTTCTCCATCCCTTTATTTTGAGTCTTTGTGTATCCTTACATGTGAGATGGGTCTGAATGCAGCATACCAATGGGTTTTACTTTTTTATCCAAATTGCCTATCTGTTTTTGGATTGGGGGATTTAGTCAATTTAAATTTAGAATTAATAATGATATATGTGAGTTTAATACTGCCATTTAATATTTGCTGGCTGTTTTGCCGATTAGTTGATGTAAGTTCTTCATTATATTGATACTCTTTACTTTTGGTATTTTTTTAGAAAGGCTGATACTGTTTGTTCCCTTCTATGTGTAATGATTCTTTCAGAAGCTCTTGTAAAGCAGGCCTGGTGGTGATGAAATCTCTGAGTGCTTGCTTATTCACAAAAAAACTTTATTTTTCCTTCACTTATGAAGCTTAGTTTGGCTGGATGTGAAATTCTCAGTTGAAAGTTATTTTCTATAAGGATGTTGAATATTGGTCCCCACTCTCTTCTGGCTTGTAGGGTTTCTGCTGAGAGATCTGCTATAAGTCTGATAGGCTTCCCATTGTGGGTAACCTGACCTTTCTCTCTAGCTGCCCTTAGTATTTTCTCCTTCATTTCAACCCTGATGAATCTGACGATTATGTGCCTTGGAGTTGCTCTTCTTGAGGAATATCTTTGTGGTGTTCTCTGTATTACCTGGAGTTGAATATTATCTTGCCTTTCTAGATTGGGAAAATTTTCCTGAATAATATCCTGAAGCGTATTTTCCAGCTTGAATTCATTCTCTTCATCACATTCAGGTACACCTATCAAGCATATATTAGGTCTTTTCACATAGTCCCATATTTCTTGGACACTCTGCTCGTTCCTTTTTATCCTTTTTTCTCTAATCTTGTCTTCTCGTTTTATTTCATTGAGTTGGTCTTCGACCTCTGATATCCTTTCTTCTGCTTGATCAATTTGGCTGTTAAAACTTGTGCATACTTCACGAAGTTCTCGTATTGTGTTTTTCAGCTCCATCAATTCACTTATATTCCTCTCTAACTTGTGTATTCTTGTTAACATTTCGTCAAACCTGTTTTCAAAGTTCTTAGTTTCTTTGGATTAGGTTAGAACAAGTTCTTTCAATTCACCTAAGTTTCTCATTATCCACATTTTGAAGCCTGCTTCTCCATCAGGTCTTGTTCTGTTGCTGATGAGGAACTGTGATCCCCTGAGGGAGAGGCGTTCTGATCTTGGGTATTCTCAGCCTTTTTTGGCTGTTTCCTTCTCTTCGTTATAAATTTATACATCTGTGGTCTTTGTATTTACCATCTTTGTAATTGGGTTTCTGAGTGGACATCCAACTTATTGATTCTCAGCGTTGAAATCTGAGCAACCCACTGCGCTGACTAAAACAGCAGCGTTAAGATTGATGGTGCTTTTCTGACTCTGCACCAAGAACCGACGCTCCAAGGCACCGGCAAAACCACCTCGCCAGTCACAAGAGTCGCGCTGGGGACCCGTGGGGCTCCTCCACTGGGAATCTCCTGGTACGTGAGCAGCAAGAATTCATCTGAAACTATGGCGTCCTCTAGTTCTCTGCACTTTCACTGGAAGCTACAATCCTGAGCTGCTAGTGATCAGCCATTTTGGATCTCTCTCCCCATTATTACTATACTACTGTTATTCTGCTACTGATACACTCTTTGATTACAGTGCTCAAAGTAGAATGAAAAACAAAAAGGCTAAGGCAGTACAGAGCAGGTAGGCTATACTGAGTTTTCTTTCTTTTTGAGAGGAAGTATCACTCTGTTGCCCAGGCTTGAGTGCAGTGGCATGATCTTGGCTCACTGCAACCTCTGCCTCCCAGGTTCAGGCAATTCTCCTGCCTCAGCCTCTTGAGTAGCTGGGATTACAGGTGTGTGTCACCAGGCCCAGCTAATTTTTGTTATTTTTAGTAGAGACGAGGTTTCACCATGTTGGTCAGGCTGGTCTCGAACTCCTGACCTCGTGATCCACCCACCTCAGCCTCCCAAAGTGCTGGCATTACAGGCGTGAGCCACCGCGCCCGGCCACTTTCTAAGCCATATTAAAAATTTAAGACTTTATCCTAAGGTTAATGGAGGAACCAATGAAGATTTTTATTCGGGGGTAATATGAACACATTTGAATTTAAGAAAAATTATACAATAAAAGACCTTAAAAAAAGATGTCAAGAAGAAAGGGGCTTCAACAATCTTGCAGAGGAAGGTTTGGTATAAAGAATGAATGAAAGACTGAGATAGGTACAGATCTGGAAATCAGTATGCAGTTATTTTTGAGGGAATAGCTTGTAAATTTCACAAGGTTACACAGTTAATAAGTGACATCTACAATGTGAACATAAGGTGTTAACTCTGATATCACAATTTATTACAAAATCACAATGATATACTTTTTATATAATTCTACACAAATTGGCAACAGGACATTCTCCTTAACTGTCCATTAAAATAAAGCAAAAATATTTATTTTTTAAGTCTCCCAGAATCACTGTACTTGTTACTAACTACAAATAATACACATATATGGAGATAGACAGACCTATAAACACATCTATATCTCTATGTTTATCTATATCCATCCACACACATATGTTTGTTTCTCTAAAATTCAGATTTTCCAAGGCATAATTTAGTGTTGATCTTTAATAAACACCCAAGACATAAGTACGAAATTATCATAAGTGCTGCCATCCACAAACACATATATTTATCGGTTACTCTAAAATTGAGAATTTTTAAGGCATAATTTGGTGTGGATCTTTAATAAACACCCAAGACATAAGTATCAAATTATCATGAATGCTGAAAAATATTATAACACTGACGTGAAAACATCTTCATTAAGTTACTGTTATTTCAACAACCAAGTAAGATGAATGTTCTGACGGCTTTCTACACATTAGTTACATCACTATTAATTTGGTGGCTCTACAAGATGGAACAACAATGAATCACTGTTCAGCATATGCAATGGGTCTATAATAACCAATACCTTCGATTTGCTTCATGAATGTAAAATGTCAGACAGATCCAAGACATAATGCTTTTTTACTGGGTTTTAGAATTATTTAAAATGCATTTCATATATAAGATGCTCTAATCACCACCACTTCTGCCTCTCACAAAAAAAGGAAAGAAAAGCTTCTGGATTGTAGAATTCAACCTTTTTGGTCTATAACTAAACCATATAGTACAAACAAAAATAGTAAACATTAAGCTAAAAGCAACAGTAAGACATCATGTCATCATGTTAATACTTTTCACCTTCTGCTGTAAATTTACAATTCCAAGAAAATGTGTAATTTGAGTTTATTCATATAGGAACATGGAATGAATTACAGTACATCAGACAACCAACATATAAAATGTTTTGACTGATAATTTTTATATTAAAAATTAAGCCAGAATTTGTTATATTGTTAAAGCTGGGCCACAGAAACACTGAGATTCATTATGCCTATCAACACCCTACCTTCAAAACTGAAAGAGGTAGAGGAGCAAGATCAAAAAAACTCAAAACCTAGCAGAAGACAAGAAATAACTAAGATCAGAGCAGAAATGAAGGAAATAGAGACACAAAAAACCCTTCAAAAAATTAATAAATCCAGGAGCTGATTTTTTGAAAAGATCAACAAAATAGACCACTAGCCAGATTAACAAAAAAGAAAAGAGAGAATAATCAAATAGATGCAATAAAAAACAATAAAGGGGATATCACCACAGATTCACAAATACGTGAAACAGAAATACAAACCACCATCAGAGATTACTACAAACAATTCTATGCACATAAACTAGTAAACACGGAAGAAATGGATAAATTCCTGGACACTAGCATCCTCCCAAGCCTAAACCAGGAAGAAGGTGAAACCCTGAACAGACCAATCACAAGGGCAGAATTTGAGGCAGCAATTAACAGCCTACCAACCAAAAATAGCCCAGGTCCAGATGGGTTCACAGCCGAATTCTACCAGACATACAAAGAGGAGCTGGTACTACTCCTTCTGAAACTATTCCAAATAATTCAAAAAAAGGGAATCCTTCCTAAATCATTTTATGAGACCAACATCATCCTGATACCAAAACCTGGCAGAGACTCAACAAGAAAAGAAAACTTCAGGCCAATATCCATGATGAACATAGATGCAAAAATCTTCAATAAAATACTGGCAAACCAACTGCAAGAGCACATCAAAAAGCTTATCCATCACGATCAAGTAGGCTTCATCCCAGGGATGCAAGGCTGGTTCAACATACGCAAGTCTATAAACGCAATTCACCACATAAACAGAACCAAAGACAACAACCACATGATTATCTCAGTAGATGCAGAGAAGGCCTTCAACAAAATTCAACAGCCCTTTATGCTAAAACCCTCAATAAACTAGGTATTGATGGAACGTATCTCAAAATAATAAAAATTATTTAAGACAAACTCAACAGCCAGTATCATACTGAATGGGCAAAAACTGGAAGCATTCCCTTTGAAATCTGGCACTAGACAAGGATGCCCTCTCTCGTCACTCCTATTTAATATAGTATTGGAAGTTCTAGCCAGAGGAATCAGGCAAGGTAAAGAAATAAAGGGTATTCAATTAGGAAAGAAGGAAGTCAAATTGTCTATTTGCAGACAACATGATTGTATATTTAGAAGACCCCATTGTCTCAGCCCAAAATCTCCTGAAACTGATAAGCAACTTCAGCAAAGTCTTAGAATATAAAATCAATGTGTAAAAATCACAAGCATTCCTATTTTTGTACATATTTTAAATTGTCCATGATGATTTTTAAAACTTAGCCCAAGTCTTCAAATATTCTCTTGGGAAGGTATTCTCTCAGAAAAACTTCTGGTCTCTCCAAAGAATAGTAATCAGGGTTTGCATGGGGTTGGTATAAAAGAGAACTGCACCAGTAAATTCACTAAACAGAATGTGCAGAGTGGCATCCCTGTGTGAATCCCAATACTTAAAATCAAACTAAAATATCAACTTAATCTCAATAACAGAATAAAAACAAAATTCCACAGGAATATATATATATATATATATATATATATATATATATATATATATGTATGTGTATATATATATATATATATATAAATCACAAACTGAACTCAAGTCAACTTTTGTACAGCCATGGTATCTGCCACACTGCAACTTTTAGGGGTGCTATAATAATTTTCCAAGAACAGAATATGTCATACCCTCATGCTTTTGTTGTTCATGCAGAAGGAAGTCATTAAAGGTTGAAAGCAAAGCAAAGTAAACAGATTTTTCTTTGTACTATGGAAGACTAAACTAGAGAAGAATAACAGGAGAAGACAGGAAGCCATATAAGAATTTTTTACAGAGAATGCTGGGAAGATGGGCACCTAAGAACAGCTCAGGACTCCAGCTCCCAGTGAAAGTGCAGAGGGTGAGTGGACGCCGCATTTCCAGACGAACTCTTATTGCCCACAGACCAGGAGATACCCAGGCAGAGGGGTCGCCAGCGTCGCAGTCCCAGCCGGTGCTGCTGTTTTGGCCCCCGCGGGGCTGCTGTGACCACTCCCTGTTGCTGCAGTTCTCCGTACAAAAGCAACTGGTCTGGGAGCCCTCTTAGCTGGTGATCAGAGCCCTGAGACGGCAGAGTTCCCCACTAATCTGAAATAGCAAGTCAGGCAAGGAGATTCCTAGGCAAAAAATCCACCAGGAGCCGGCGCCACAGTTTGAGCCGACTCGGTGAGTGGCAGAACGGGAGATCCCGGCGCCTTTTCAACAAGCGACCAGAACGCGGGGTCCTTCAACTTAAAAGAAAAGACTGAGTCAGGGAGCCAGGTGATCAGGCTCCGTCGGTCCCACCCCTCCACCCCCAACAACAACGAAAACAAAAACAATAACTGGAAACCCTCTGGGTTGAGCCCTTCAAACCAAGCACAGCTGAACCAGGACAGTCCAGCTCCGTGGGGGAGGGGCTTCCGCCATTACTGAGACTCTCCACCACTACAGAGGCAGGCTGCCGTTGCCGAGGCAACCTGCCACAACAGAGAGAGTCCGCCATAACAGAGGCGGGGCCACCATTGTGGAGACAGTTCTAACTACGCCCATATAAAAAGGACTACAGGGAAGAGCTCAGGGCAGCTGGGCAGAGCCCACAGCAGCTCAGCAAAGCCTCTGGGGGCAGGCAGTGGCTAGGCCTGCTGCTAGCTGGGCGGGTCAGACCTGAAAGAAAAATCAAAAAAGGCAGTAGTGCAACGGAAACTCATAAAGCTCCAACTCCCTGGGACAGAGACAGACAACAGGTGGATAAACCCACAAAAATGGGAAGAAACCAGCGCAAAAAGGATGAAAACTCCCGAAACCAGAACACCTCTCCTCCTAAAAGGGATCACAACTCCTCACCAGCAAGGGAACCAGACCGGATGGAGAAGGAGGTGATGAAATGACAGAATCAGACTTCAGAAGGTGGGTAGTAAGAAACTACAGTGAGCTAAAAGAACATGTTCTAACCGAACGCAAAGAAAAAAGGAACCTTGAAAAAAGATTAGACGAACTGCTGACGAGAATGGACAGCACAGAGAGGAGTATAAGTGAATTGATGGAGCTGAAAAACGCAACACGAGAACTTCGTGAAGCATGCACAAGCTTCAACAGCCGAATTGACCAAGCAGAAGAAAGGATATCAGAGGTCGAAGATCAACTCAATGAAATAAAAAGAGAAGGCAAGAACAGAGAAAAAAGCGCAAAAAGGAATGAACAAAATCTTCAAGAAATGTGGGACTATGTGAAAAGACCTAATCTACGTCTGATAGGTGTACCTGAATGTGATGAAGAGAATGAATCCAAGCTGGAAAATACTCTTCAGGATATTATCCAGGAAAACTTCCCCAACCTAGCAAGGCAGACCAATATTCAAATCCAGGAAATACAGAGAACACCACAAAGATTTTCCTCAAGAAGAGCAACCCCAAGGTACATAATCGTCAGATTCACCAGGGCTGAAATGAAGGAGAAAATGCTAAGGGCAGCCAGAGAGAAAGGTCGGGTTACCCACAAAGGGAAGCCCATTAGACTCACAGCAGATCTCTCAGCAGAAACCCTACAAGCCAGAAGAGATTGGGGGCCAATATTCAACATCCTTAAAGAAAAGAACTTTCAACCCAGAATCTCCTATCCAGCCAAACTAAGCTTCATAAGTGAAGGAAAAATAAAATCCTTTGTGAACAAGCAAGCACTCAGAGATTTTATCACCACCAAACCTGCTCTACAAGAACTCCTGAAAGAGGCTCTACACTTATAAAGGAACAACCAGTACCAGCCATTCCAAAAACACACCAAATGGTAAAAGAGCATCAACACAATCAAGAATCTGCATCAACTAACCAACAAAACAGCAAGGTAGCATCAAAATGACAGTATTAAATTCACACATAACAATACTATCCCTAAATGTCAATGGACTAAATGCCCCAATCAAAAGACACAGACTGGCAAATTGGATAAAAAGCCAAAACCCATCAGTGTGCTGTATCCAGGAAACCCATCTTACATGCAAGGATACACAAAGGCTCAAAATAAAGGGATGGAGGAAGATCTACCAAGCAAATGGAGAGCAAAAAAAGGCAGGAGTTGCAATTCTCATCTCTGATAAAATAGACTTTAAAGTAACAAAGATCAAAAGAGACAAAGAAGGACATTACATAATGGTAAAAGGATCACTGCAACAAGAAGAGCTAAGGATCCTAAATATATACGCACCCAATACAGGAGCACCCAGATACATAAGGCAAGTTCGTAATGACTTACAAAGAGACTTAGACTCCCACACAATAACAGTGGGAGACTTCAACACCCCATTGTCAATATTAGAAAGATCAACCAGACAGAAAATCAACAAGGATATCCAGGACCTGAATACAGACCTGGAACAAGCAAACCTAATAGACATTTACAGAACTCTCCACCCCAAATCCACAGAATATACATTCTTCTTAGCACCACATCACACCTACTCTAAAATTGACCACATAATTGGCAATAAATCACTCCTCAGCAAATGCAAAAGAACAGAAATCATAACAAACAGTCTCTCAGACCACAGTGCAATCGAGTTAGAACTCAGAATGCAGAAACTAACTCAGAACCACACAGCTTCATGGAAACTGAACAACTTGCTCTTGAAGGTTGACTGGATAAACAATGAAATGAAGGTAGAAATAAAGATGTTCTTCGAAACCAATGAGAACGAAGACACAACATACCAGAATCTCTGGGACACATTTAAAGCAGTCTCTAGAGGAAAATATATAGCAATGAGTGCCCACATGAGAAGAAAGGAGAGATCTAAAATTGACACGCTATCATCAAAATTGAAAGAGCTAGAGGAGCAAGATCAAAAAAACTCAAAACCTAGCAGAAGACAGGAAATAACCAAGATCAGAGCAGAACTGAAGGAAATAGAGACACAAAAAACTCTTCAAAAAATCCATAAATCCAGGAGCTGGTTTTTTGAAAAGATCAACAAAATAGACAGACCACTAGCCAGATTAATAAAAAAGAAAAGAGAGAATAACCAAATTGATGCAATAAAAAACGATAAAGGGGATATCACCACAGATTCCACAGAAATCCAAACCATCATCAGAGATTATTACAAACAACTCTATGCACATAAATTAGTAAACCTGGAAGAAACGGATAAATTCCTGGACACCTGCAACCTCCCAAGCCTAAACCTGGAAGAAGCCGAAACCCTGAATAGACCAATAACATGGTCTGAAGTCGAGGCAGCAATAAAGAGCCTACCACCCAAAAAAAGCCCAGGTCCAGATGGGTTCACAACTGAATTCTACCAGACATACAAAGAGGAGCTGATACCATTCCTTCTGAAACTATTCCAGACAATCCAAAAAGAGGGAATCCTTCCCAAATCATTTTACGAGACAAACATCGTCCTGATACCAAAACCCGGCAGAGACTCAACAAGAAAAGAAAATTTCAGGCCAATATCCATGATGAACATAGATGCAAAAATCTTCAATAAAATACTGGCAAACCGATTGCAACAGCATATCAAAAAGTTCATCCACCATGATCAAGTAGGATTCATCCCGGGGATGCAAGGCTGGTTCAACATACGCAAGTCCATAAACGTAATTCACCACATAAACAGAACCAAAGACAAAAACCACATGATTATCTCAATTGATGCAGAGAAGGCTTTCGACAAAATTCAACAACCCTTTATGCTAAAAACCCTCAATAAACTAGGTATTGATAGAACGTATCTCAAAACAATAAAAGCTATTTACGACAAACCAACAGCCAATATCATACTGAATGGGCAAAAACTGGAAGCATTCTCTTTGAAATCTGGCACTACACAAGGATGCCCTCTCTCACCACTCCTATTCAATATAGTACTGGAAGTTCTAGCCAGAGCAATTAGGCAAGAAAAAGAAATAAAGGGTATTCAAATTGGAAAGGAGGAAATCAAATTGTCTCTATTTGCAGATGGCATGATTGTATATCTGGAAGACCCCATCATCTCAGCTCAAAATCTCCTGAAACTGATAAACAACTTCAGCAAAGTCTCAGGATACAAAATCAACGTGGAAAAATCACAAGCATTCCTATACACCAGTAATAGACTTCAAGAGAGCCAAATCAAGAACGAACTGCCATTCACAATTGCTACAAAGAGAATAAAATACCTAGGAATACAACTAACAAGGAACGTAAAGGACCTCTTCAAGGAGAACTACAAGCCATTGCTCAACGAAATAAGAGAGGATACAAACAGATGGAGAAACATTCCATGTTCATGGTTAGGAAGAATCAACATCGTGAAAATGGCCATACTGCCCAAAGCAATTTACAGATTCAACGCTATTCCCATCAAGCTACCAATGACCTTCTTCACAGAACTGGAAAAAAACACCTTAAACTTCATATGGAAGCAAAAGAGGGCCCGCATAGCCAAGTCAATTCTAAGCAAAAAGAACAAAGCAGGAGGCATCACACTACTGGACTTCAAACTATACTACAAGGCTACAGTAATCAAAACAGCATGGTACTGGTACCAAAACAGAGATATAGACCAATGGAACAGAACAGAGGCCTCAGAAGAAATACAACATACCCACAACCATCTGATCTTCGACAAACCTGACAAAAACAAGCAATGGGGAAAGGACTCCCTGTTTAATAATTGTGTTGGGAAAACTGGCTAGCCATGTGCAGAAAGCAGAAACAGGACCCCTTCCGGACACCTTACACCAAAATTAACTCCAGATGGATTAAAGGCTTAAACATCAGACCTAATACCATAAAAACCTTAGAAGAAAATCTAGGCAAAACCATTCAGGACATAGGTGTAGGCAAGGACTTCATGACCAAAACGCCAAAAGCAATGGCAACAAAAGCCAAAATAGACAAATGGGACCTAATCAAACTCCACAGCTTCTGCACGGCAAAAGAAACAGTCAGTAGAGTGAATCGGCAACCAACAGAATGGGAAAAAAAATTTTTGTAGCCTACCCATCTGACAAGGGGCTGATATCCAGAATTTACAAAGAACTAAGCAGATCTACAAGAAAAAAACAAACAAGCCCATTCAAAAATGGGCAAAGGATATGAACAGATACTTTACAAAAGAAGACATACAGGAGGCCAACAAACATATGAAAAAATGCTCATCATCACTGGTCATCAGAGAAATGCAAATCAAAACCACATTGAGATACCATCTCACACCAGTTAGAATGGCGATCATTAAAAAATCGGGAAACAACAGATGCTGGAGAGGATGTGGAGAAATAGGAACACTTTTACACTGTTGGTGGGAATGTAAATTAATTCAACCATTGTGGAAGACAGTGTGGCGATTCCTCAAGGACCTGAAAATAGAAATCCCATTTGACCCAGCAATCCCATTACTGGGTATATATCCAAAGGATTATAAATCATTCTACTACAAGGACACGTGCACACGAATGTTCATTGCAGCACTGTTTACAATAGCAAAGACCTGGAACCAACCCAAATGCCCAACGATGATAGACTGGATAGGGAAAATGTGGTACATATACACCATAGAATATTACGCAGCCATCAAAAACGATGAGTTCACGTCCTTTGTAGGGACATGGATGAACCTGGAAACAATCATTCTCAGCAAACTGACACAAGAGCAGAAAATCAAACACCGTATAGTCTCACTCATAGGCGGGTGTTGAACAATGAAAACACATGGACACAGGGAGGGGAGCACTACACACTGAGGTCCGTTGGGGGGAAATGGGGGAGGGGCGGGGGGTGGGGATGTGGGAAGAGATAGCATGGGGAGAAATGACAGATACAGGTGAGGGGACGGAAGGCAGCAAACCACACTGCCATGTGTGTACGTATGCAACAATCTTGCATGTTCATCACACGTACCCCAAAACCTAAAATGCAATAAAAAAAAATAAATAAATAAAAATAAAAAAATAAAAAAAAAATTTTTTTACAGCAGTCTAGGTAAGAAATGAGGTTGACTTTGACTGGAGTCAAAATGAAGGGAAATGGATGGGTTTAGGATATATATATTTGAAAACGTAATTAATTGGTAGACTGGCATAGAAGATGAGAAGGAAGATAACTGAAAGATGACTTTCAGGTATTTGACTTGTGAAACTAGGTATGTTGAGATAAAGAACACCAAAGAAACAGATTTTGTATTTGGTAGAAGGAGATCAAGGGTTAAGTTTTGAGTATATTACACATTAGGCTGGTGCAAAAGTAACTGTGGTTTGTGCCATTGAAAGTAATGGCAAAATATCCTAATATTAAAATACCTGAGAGACATACAAGTGAAGAGAGATCAAGTCAGTCAAATATTGAGACAGGTAACTGGAAGGGAGACAGAGAAATGAAAATCACACAAGTATTTTAGGTTTTGTTTAAAGATGTTATCACTATATGTCAAAGCTAAAGGGATCTAAGAACTACAATTCTTAACCACATTACACTCACTCTATCAACTGAAAACTGACTTGAGGTATAACTTTTCCAAGTAACATTTGTTATTAAATTATTCAACATCTCAGACAAAAATATAACATAAAATCAGTTTATCTCAGCTAAATTTTCCTGAGAAATAAGTGATCAAACTTGGGGGAGGGGAACACCACACACACAACAATAAAGTCCAAAGCCACCTGTGGACCCTCAAATGTTAAGAATGCAAGAATGTAGAGGTGCTACATGCATTCCTGCAGCAGAAACACAAAAGCCTTTGAACCAAAGCACAGAACTTATAAGTATAGGGGAACTCCATTCTATGACTGCTTTCCCTGGGAAGTCTTGCCATACATATCCTTGCAATGACTGGCCTTAAGACAAACTAGCAAATCCCAGTGGGTGGATCCTATTTCAGACTATATGCTGACTCTACCTATCACATATATTATATGAAAATACTTATATGAAAGCATATTATTCATTTATGTATTTAACATGGTATCAGTCCATTTTCATGCTGCTAATAAAAACACCAAAGACTGGGCAATTAACAAAGGAAAGAGGTTTATTGCACTTACAGTTCATGTGGCTGGGGAAGCCTCGAAGTCATGGCATAAGGTGAAGGACACATCTCAGATAGTGGCAGACAAGGGAAGAGAGCTTGTGCAGGCAAATGCCCCTTTTAAAAACCATTGGATTTCGTGAAACTCATTCACTATCATGAGAACAGTGCAAAAAAGACCCATCCCCATAATTCAATCACCTTGCACTGGGTTTCTCCCATGACATGTGGGAACTGTGGGAGTTACAATTCAAGATGAGATTTGGATGGGGACACAGCCAAACCATATTATTCCACCCTCACACCTACCAAATCTCATGCTCTCACATTTCAAAACCAGCCATGCCCTCCCAACAGTCCCTACCCAAAGTCATAACTCATTTCAGCATTAATTCAAAAGACCACAGTCCCACATCTCATCTAAGGCCGAGTCCCTTCCACCTATGAGCCTGTAAATACAATCAGGGTAACAGGCATTGGGTAAATACAGCCATTCCAAATGGGAGAAATTGGTCAGAGGGTTACAGGCCCCAAGCAAGTCCAAAATCCAGCAGGGAAGTCAAATCTTAAAGCTCAGAAATGATCTCCTTTGACTCCATGTCTCACATTCAGGTCACAATGGATGGGTTCCTATAGTCTTGGGCAGCTCTGCCCCTGTGGCTCTGCAGGGTACAGCCTCCCTCCCAGTTGCTTTCAAAGGCTGATATTGTCTGTGGCTTTTCCAGGCACATGGTGCAAGCTGTCGGTGGATCTACCATTCTAGGGTCTGGAGAATGGTGGCCCTCTTCACACAGCACCAGTAGGCAGTGCCCCAGTAGGGACTCTGTGCAGGGGCTCTGACCCCACATTTCCCTTCTGCACTGTCCTAGCAGATGTTCTCCATGAGGGCCCTGACTCTGCAGCAAACTTCTACCTGGGCATTAAGTCATTTCCACACATCTTCTGAAATCTAAGCAATTTACAAAGGAAATTGTGGGAGAGAGATCCCTAACCCCAATTCTTAACTTCTGTGCACTCACAGGCTCAACACCATCATGAAAGCTGCCAGGGTTTGGTGCTTGCACCCGCTGATACCATGGCTCAAGCTCGACATTGGCCCCTTTCAGGAATGGCTGCAGTGGCCTGGATGCAGGGTACCAAGTCCCTAGACTGCCCAGAGCACAAGGACCATTGGTCCAGTCCAGGAAACCACTTTTGACTCCTAGGCCTCCAGGTCTGTGATGGGAGGGGCTTCCGTGAAAACCTCTGACATGCCCTGGAGACATTTTCCCCACAGTCTTGGGGATTAACATTTGGCTCCTCACTACTTATGCAAATTTCTGCATTGAGCTTGAATTTCACCTCAGAAAATGGGATTTTCCTTTTTTTCACACTGGCAGGCTACAAATTTTCCAAACTTTTATATTCTGTTTCCTTTTTAAAACTGAATGCCTTTGATGGCACCCAAGTAAACTCTTGAATGTTTTGCTACTTAGAAATTTCTTCCACCAGATATCCCAAATCATTACTGTCAAGTTCAAAGTACCACAAACCCTTAGGGCAGAGGCAAAATGCCTCCAGTCTCTTTGCTAAAACATAACAAGAGTTACCTTTGCTCCAGTTCCCAACAAGTTCCTCATCTCCATCTGAGACAACCTTAGCTTGGATCTTATTGTTCATATCACTATCAACATTTTTGTCAAAGCCATTCAGCAAGTCTCTAAGGAGTTCCAAACTTTCCCACATTTTTCTGTCTTCTTCTGAGCCCTCCAAACTGTTCAATCTCTGCCTGTTACCCAATTCCAAAGTGGCTTCCACATTTTCGGGTATCTTTTCAGCAATGCCCCTCTCTACTGGTACCAAATTAATGTATTAGTCCATTTTCACACTGCTAATAAAGACATACCCAATACTGGGCAATTTACAAAAGAAAGAGGTTTACTAGACTTACAGTTCCATAAGTCATAACTTATGGCAGAAGGTGAAAGGCATATTTCAGATGGTGGCAGACAAGAGAATTTGTGCAGGGAAATTCCCCTTTTTAAAGCCATCAGATCTCGTAAGACTCATTCACTATCACAAGAACAGTTCAGGAAAGACCCACCTCCATAATTCAATCACCTACCACCAGTTTCTCCCATAATACATGGGAACTGTGGGAGT
Source organism: Saimiri boliviensis (assembly GCF_048565385.1). NCBI lineage: Eukaryota > Metazoa > Chordata > Mammalia > Primates > Cebidae > Saimiri > Saimiri boliviensis. Next base: position 16,998,706 of record NC_133451.1, read on the forward strand.
TACAATTCAAGATGAGATTTGGGTGGGGACACAGCCAAACCGTATCACATATACTATTATATATTATATAAAAATACAACGATCTATATCCTATTCTGGATAATGGTCCTATTATCCAATTACACTTTCTAAACAGAAGCTTGGAAATGATCCTGTCCTTTCTCCTTTTTCTGTATGCCCACATCTAATCAATGACTAAAATCTGTTTATTGTAACTCTTTTTGTAATATTCTCCTCCTCTTTTCCGTTTCTACTACTACACTAATTTCACCTTCAAAGTTTGTTTGGTCTATCTTGACATCTCTTGATTTGCCTATTATATTCTCCATATTAGCAGAGTAATCTTACAAAACCACAAATTAAACTGTATCACTCCCATGCTTAAAATTCTTCAATGATTTTTCTCCATCTATGGTATAAGTGGGTTAATTTCCTTACCTGCAAAGTAGAATAAAAAAATAATTCCTACCTTGTAAGACAGTTGTGAAAATCAAATAAATTCTACGTATAAGCACTTAATGCCTACTCCATAGTAAAATAATTTAAAATAATAATTATGACTATATCCTGTTTACATGTTTCTTCATGTTCCAATTAAACAAACTATCTTTTCTCATTTCCCACAATCATCTTAAGATTGTTCATGCACTCACATAAGGAAACCTCACCATTCCCCTCCGTTATGCTACAAATTTAATACTGTATATGCTTCTATTATTGCATTTATTGTATTCTGTAGTCAGAGAGACTTGTCTTCCCTAACAGACTGTACTTCATGAAGACAATCTAACTCATCTGAGTCTCCTAGTACGATGCCCTGTCCATAAATAATTACTGAAAAAAATTATAAGGAAATAAATACATGCAAAAGGAATACAGCAGATGACCATGCTTGTCTCAACACTGAAAATACTATTATTCTTGATATAAAATAAATCGGGACATTTTAGAATGGGTCTGAGGAACGAGTACATCAGCAGAAACTCACTCTGACAGAGAATGAAAGGATCTATGGGCTCAGACTGTTAAAAAGAGTGAAAAGTTAGATAAGCAAGCTAATATGTACTCATGGAGAAATTCTATTTTATTTATGTGCTATGCCAGAACACAAATACTAAAAGGTTAAGAAAGCAAAGAAGAAAAAAGTAATTATTGGGCTGATGCCAAAGAGTAGTACATAAAAAATATATAGGAATTTTACTAAGAACTACTTTTTCATAGCCTAAATTGGCACAGATGTAAAGGAAGGTTAAAATGAAACAATTAGCTATATCCTGTTAATTCATCTGTCATTCTTGGGGAAAGTTCGAAAGACATGGAAAGGTGTTCCTCATCATTCTTAGAATTCAGATAAAAGGTAACTTTATATCCAGACTAAAACTTAACATTGCAAGTCTGTGTTATGGAAAACCCTTGCCCACTAACTCCATGTTCTCACCATCATCCATTCCCAGTTGTAAAAGCAAGAAAAAAAATTAGGGAGTATTATTCTCTGATGAACCCATCACAGGGAAACCCTATCTCTGACACCATGCATTCAAATACAGAAGTCCCTCCTCTCTCTTACTCCAGGACAGAAACAGAAGGGTGAGAAGGCCTAAACGCAGAATACTTTTTCCCACCCCTGAAACTCAAGTTCTAAAATAAAATGAAAACAACACTACTAAAGTTTCAGATGTAACAATCTGATCAGAAAGGATGACACTTGCTAATTTTTAAATGAGGTTTGACCTGGTATAGTGGTTAAGATAGTAACAGGGCCTGGATGTGAATTCTACTGTTGTATTTGCTAGGCAGAAAGACTTGGGCAAGTCACTTAGCCTCTCTAAGACTGAACTTTCTCATGTGTAAAATGAAGATTAAAAACTGTATTATTTCATATGAAAAATTATATGTGATAATACATATAAAAACTTAGTATCTGCCTAACACATGGTAAGCACTCAATAAATATTAGCAATCATTATCTCAAGGGGCAATTTTTAGTGCTAGAGAATCTGTAAGACAACGTGTATATTACTAACTATGGTAGTCAGGGCTGAAAGTGATTAATTCACAAGAACACATGTAGACTAATGACACTGTTTTTAAACATTTACCTTTATGTTTTAACAATCTGAAACTTATAAAAAACATTTTAGATTTAGTAAGGAAGACTTTTATCTTCCCAACCATTTGAGAGTAAATGTCTACATGATGACCCACCACTCTTGAATTCTTAGTATTTCCCTATGAAGGAATTATCTCACAAAAACCCATCATTAAAATCAGGAAATTAACAGTAGCACATTATGCTCACTTCTATTGTGGTGTCACTATTCCTAAGTCCCTTCTCAATGACCAGTATAGAGCAGGAGTACGTATACATAAACATATATTTCTCTATCTACATTATGATGAAAACCATGAGTTCATACCAGTACTTCATTTCCTATCCAACAACATAGACAGCATTCTCTAGTCTTCCCTACTTTCATATTTGTAACTCCCTTCTCAGACAATGAGAGGCCCGGCTCCCATTATTCGTAATACTGATTTATGTGATCAATCTCCATGCATGTAACCAACCTCCCATTGTAGCTGTCTCCCTTTCCCTACATGGACATCCTCCTCCTCTCTTGGCCCCAAAATCCCACCCCATGTATATAATCTCCTTACCCTGTTTCTCATGCCTGGCATCCTTTCTACAAGAATATCCTCCCTATCCTGCTCAGGCTCTAAAATTTTAGATTGCACCAACCCTCCACTGAGAGACCTTCCTCCCTCCACCCTCGGGTTCTAACACTTTGGACTCAGATACCTCCATGTATGGACTCCCTCTTATATCCAACTTGAGCCTCAAAATACCTACACCAGGCTGCAATTCTACACAGATCACTCCCTATCCCCTGCTATCTACTGGAGCCCTGAGAGTTCATGCAGGGTGACATCCCACCCCAAGTAAATGTACTCCTTGCTGGGACCAGCTGACCCTCCCCCATACCAGGCCACTCTCCTTCATGGATACCATATCACCCTGCTTGGACTCCAACACCCTGCATTAGCATGCCTTCCAATGCAGAGGTGCTCCTTAATCTTCATTCCATCAACCCCTATGGACAACTTCCTCACCCCATCAGGCTCTGAGATCTCACTCCTCCTAAAGGATGATGTTGCTCTGCCTCCCACACACCCCACCCAGTGTGGTTACCTACCCTTGTTTTCTCCCACTTGATGTTTTGGTACTAAATTGTTGAGAAAGGGAGGAGGAAGAAGACACTGAAGAACAACTGATAATATTAAAAAAAAAAAAAAAAAAGAAGAAAAAAAAGAGATACCAGTGAATAAACTGTGTAAGCACCTATAATCAGAGCTAATTAAAACAATAATCTGGCCAGGTGCAGTGGCTCATGCCTGTAATCCCAGCACTTTGGGAGGCCGAGGCAGGCAGATAGTGAAGTCAAGAGATCGAGACCATCCTGGCCAACATGGTGAAACCCTGTCTCTACTAAAAATACAAAAATTAGTTGGGTGTTGTGGCATATGCCTGTAATCCCAGCTACTCGGGAAGCTGAGGCAGGTCAATCACTTGAACCCAGGAGGCAGAGGTTGCAGTGAGCTGATGCACCACTGCACTCTAGCCTGGTCACAGAGTGAGACTCCAACTCAAAAAAAAAAAAAAAAAAAAAATCAAAAAACCAATAATTTGTCAAAGTACCTGCTTTTTCCCATGTTAACAAGCAGTGCTCTATTCTTTTATACTAATTCCTTCTATTAATTTAAAAAGACAATTGAAAATTATAATACAGAGAGACCACTGGGTTTCTTTCTTACCAAACATGAATTTTACTTAAGTATGTTACACAGACCTGTGGAAAATCTAATTAATTTAAAAAGAAGAAAAACCCTACTAACTTTGAGAGTTTAAAAAATATAGTTGTTTCAAACACTAAAATATACATATATATATATACACACACACGTACACACACATACATACACACACACACACACACACACACATAATATATATATATACATATTTGAAATGGAGTCTTGCTCTGTTGCACAGGCTGAACTGCAGTGGCGCGATCTTGGCTCACTATAACTTCAGGAGTAGCTGGGATTACAGGTGCCTGTCACCACACCCGGCTAATTTTCATACTTTAGTAGAGACAGGGTTTCACCATGTTGGCCAGGCTGATCTAGAACTCCTGACCTCACATGATCTGCCTGCTTCACCTCCCAAAGGGCTGGGATTACAGGTGTGAGCCACCACACCTGGCCATTAAATATTTTTTTAAATATCCAGAACAAGCAAGTTTGACTTGTTTTCAGGATGTTAACAGTTGTATTGTTTCCAGTATACTTATCCCCACTTACAACCCTGCAAAAATTAATAGTCTTGATTGTTATAATACCTTTCCTTTGCTCCAGGTTTCTATGAGGAAGGATGCTTCAGAAGCACAACCTGAGCCTCTTTTTACCCTTAGGTAAGTAAAGTGAATTATCTGATTGGTAAGTTTGGATTTGAGGAAGAGCTCAGTTCTGTTCCTCTTGCCCTTGAGGGTGAGTTTTCAAAGGAGAAAATACTCCAAAGACTCTCTGCTCTGCTTCTCTTCTGCGCCTAGGACAAGATGGATATGTCAGTCTACACCAGACCACCTGACTCGTCCCTTCAAGCCATTCCTCTAACCTTGCCTATTATCAATACAAAGATTATTTTGGCTTCCATCTTTCTCCTTATTTCTCAAATTGTTCAGAGCACAGGCAGAATGTCTTAATACACTGAAGTGAAAAAAGACTGCTCATTTTCCCAGTTTTGATTTAAAAGGGCTACTTTAATTTGAGCTTCTTAAAACTATTGCAAACAAAAAGCCCTCAAACCTGCACCAACAACAGATGTTCCAAATGAAAATAAGCTGACTTATCTGATCATGCTTATTACCCGTTTAAAAAAAAAAAAAAAAAAACCTTCAAAGGCTCATAATTCTCTCCTTGTAGAAGCCATAATTTATACTTCCAGTCCTACTTTCTGCTGGTGTATAGGAATACCAATGGCACTATAATGCTAAATACTATCTTCTGAAGCTTAGTCATTTGGAATCCTTCATGTCAAAATTAATTGTTCCCACCTCTACCTTTCCATTACATTACACCAAGTCTAATATTTAACATCCCTGATCATTGTGAACTCTTTAAAAGCAAAGTATAAATCTGGTGTAAACAGTAAGTTTTTTGAACCATACCACAGTTACTGTCTTTTCCGTAAAACAGAACTCCCACAAACACTTTTCACATTCTTGGAGGAAGTACTTTGGAAGAAGCTTCTGCTCTTTTCTGTATCACTTATTCAATCCTCCCAAAAGAAGGAAGAATTACTAATATTGGCAACATCCTTACAGTTGGTCCGTAATGGAATGGATGAGTTTTAAAAGTCATTTTTCATTCATAGCCAAGCCTCCTGTTCACTCCTACCAACAAGCAAATCACATGGTAAACTCACTAGGGTATAGCTTCCTTGTATTTTAAGAAGCCTGTAGCTCCAGCTGTACTGCCTTTGAATAGGTTGATAAGTTCAATTCAGGGAGTTAGGGAGTAAGGCAGTCTAATATAATGTCTAATTTTGGACTCAGTTCCAAGCCAAATTCTTCAATGAAACCATATCATTTTAAAAAGCTAGTATTTTGATTTTTGATTCCAAAGTCTATTACTAGTTCAGAATTGAGTAAAGAAGAAACATAAAGTTATACCCCCAACCAATGGTCGCACATAGAACTCAAGGTATTCGATGACTGACAACAGTAAATTCATTGTAGAAAAGAATATTCTTTTAAAATGTGAAATGCACCAATGTTACACATACCACATACCATCTCAGTAACTGGATTAGGAAACTTTTTTGAAGGAAAAATAAATAAATTTAGAGTCCATATTAAGAGATTAAAACCAAGCCTATCTCATTTATTTATCTAATGTATTTGTTTTAGTATTTTGTTACTATCTGCTCTCAGCTTAATTAAATTAACATATAAAAGAATCAAGGATATCAGAAAAGTATTCCCTATCTTAGTATGGTAAATGGTAACCTCCATCTAAAAACCAAACACCCCTAAGCCCCAGATGTTTTCAATTACTGCTCCATTGATCAGTTCTTTCTCAAAATATAGCTCTGAAATTAGTAGTTTACTACAAATGTTATCTCCACTTGCACATATCTTACTTTCTAAACTATTAAATTATGGCTGCCATCTCCATCACTACTGTAATTTATCTAGTAAAGGTCACCTACATCTGAAAACAATGTACATTTCCCTGTTTCATGGTACTTGACATTTCATCAATAGGTAACAATCCCTCCTTATTGTAATATTTTTCTCTCTCCTCTTGAATTTGGTAATACCACTCCCTCCTGGTTTTACTACTCAGCCAGTGACCTTACTTTGAGGTTCATCTTCTGCCCAAGGAATGCTAAGATTCCTTAAGGCACGGTACTGAGTCATCTACTAGTTACTAAACTATCTCTAATATACTCAAATTGTACTCTAGATATACTGTCCCCTATTCCTAAGTAATCTGATCCATTTATGTGGATTTAAATACCACCCTTATGCTGATAATTTTCTAATTTATACCTTCAGCCCAGATACCATTACTACATAAATATTATAGCACCTTCTATAAGAATAAAAATTGTAAACATTTGAGGACAGATATGATCCCAGTTTCACAGATTTCCATCTGTAAAAGGTGGAATGACTTGTGCCTAATGTTACAATGACAGAGGCTAAGAAGAAACTGGATTATTTTCATTAAGTCCGTTCTACCACTGTGAAGACTATTAGTTACTGTCCCTAAACAGTTTAACATGAAGACTAATGGACAAAATTACTTCCTATGTGAAAACCTTGCACATAATGGTCAGAAAAAAATTGGCCAATTTGAATTAATAGAGAAAGGCCTTAAATTTACTTTCCAATGAATGCTTTAGAAAAGACTAGGTTGCAGCTGATTTTTTTTTTTTTTTTTTTTTTTTTTTTTTTTTTTGGTCTTGGTCTGTCACCTAGGCTGGAGTGCAATGGCATGATCTTGCTCACTGCAACCTCCACCTCCCAAGTTCAAGCACTGCCCATGCCTCAGCCTCCTGAGTAGCTGGGACTACAGGCATGTGCCACCATGCCTAGCTAATTTTTGTATTTTTAGTAGAGACAGAGTTTGGTCATGTTGGTAAGGCTGGTCTCCAACGCCTGGGCTCAAGTGATCTGCCTGCCTCAGCTTCCCAAAGTGCTGGGATTACAGGCATGAGCCACCGTGCTTGGCATGCAATTGAATTTTAAAGATGACTGAGGATGCAGGGTAGAAGAGATAACTAAAAAGATACTGGAGAATTTGGGGGAATGTGTATAAAAAAGAAAAAAAAGCCTGCGAAAAAGGGTGAGTTGTCTAAAGAAGAAACTAGACAAACAGAAGAAGCAGGCTGGTAAACTATGACCAAATAGATAAACATGGCTAGAAGCTTTTATTTCATGAAAAAAAGATAAATGGGAGATATTACAGCTTTGTGAACTATGAAATCAAAGCAGCTACTTTAAACAATGATTTACTGTGGGTTGTAAGTCAGACCCACAATACAGACACTGATATAAACCAGAATCTTATCTGCATCTGTTCAAATGCTTACTGCATTAAAAAAAATTGAATCCATGAGATATTATACAGAAGGTAATAATAGCTTGGCAACAGATTAAGGTAAGCAAAGAAGAAAGGTAAGAAGCAAATGTAGGCAAGCAAGATACGGCTGCTGCCAATTATGGGGAAACTATATGAAAGGAAAGGAGATGAGATACAGACAATTAATTGATTTTAAGTTTTGTTTTCTATCAAACACGAAAAATTCTCAAAATTTTTATTTTGCTTTAATAAAGAACAAAGTGCTATTCTTCAAATACAAAGATGGTATTATTTTGTTAATCAGTTTTCTAGTGGTAGCAGTAGGCTGGTGTGGGCCCATTCATATTCTCTTACCTAGATTGCACTGTGAATAAAACTCTTGAAAAGATTACTTGATTATAGATTCAGCTCTTGTGTATGAACTCTATAAAGTTAGGAAGGTCCTTAAAATTTTGGACCTATGTCCTTGGTGCTCTGTTATCTATCAACCATGATTGTTAGTCATATATACCAAAAGGAAGGAATACTACTAAAAAGAAAAGACAGAAACTCCCCACCAAAAATGTAGGGTATTGTAACTGAAAGTTTAGATTTACTAATGAGGAAGAAAAAGTTACATAACTTAACCAAAAATCTATATATCTTTGTTGCTCCTTCCAAGACTGCACTATGGTGGAAGAATTAAAGACCAGAGTTGGAAATCAGACAAGTTAGAGGAATGTAGAGGACACATAACAGCAATTTATGAGCACAGCCAATCAGGAAGCAGTGCACACATGTAGCCAAACAAGGGGTGTAGTATGTGCACAAAAAGGACACCACACAGAAAAGCCTGGTTAACACCAGTCTGCAGCCCATATCTAATACTTACAAAATACAAAATGCACATGCTACATAAATATTATAGCATCTAAGAATAAAAATAGCAAACAATAATAAAATCCAAGCAAACTGCTTGGTTCCAAAGAGGGCAAAACTTCATTATTCCAAATATAAGATGATCCAAGAGTACAGAGAACTTCAAAATTTGCATGCAAAATTCATCAATATGCCTATTTTACAGAAAGACTTTATATACATCTTAACCATCCAACTACTCATCAGCATCACAAATTCCGTTTGTCTAAGGCACACTATTAGATGGTGCCACAATTTACATCTTTTAAAATAGAAAACATATTTGATAATGCTTGGGAAAAAAACAGTTGTATAAACAAAGTCTTTTGGGTAGCAGACCCATCCATACCAGTCCCATCAATACAGACTTCTAAGTAAATTTACTCTTATGAGGTTTACATGGCAACAGTGACAAGATAAAGGAGCAGGAGACAAGAAGCATCCAGAAAGTAGCAGCAAGTTGATCAATAGGAAAAGTACAATTAAGAGTAGACACCAACAAAAAGTAGCTTCAAGATGATCTAGTATGATACACATTTTTTAAATGGACTAAAAATTATTTTTATTCAGTTACTACATATCAAAAAGATTCCTTTCAGCATCAAAGGCCTTCCTGGTTTCATATATAAAAAGTCAGGATTAGACTAAGTGGTACCTTGTGAATCTGAAACTATAATTCTATGGCTCTAGAACAGTCTAGAATACAGATCATTCAAGCCCTTACTATCTTTTCTTTAACATGTTTCACGATCTTTTCATTGCTCATCAGAATTCCTACAAGAAAGAATCTATTGGCAAAAACATAAAAGTTCAACGCTGCTTATAACCTGTGTAAATCAATCATAATAATGGCAAACACTTAGGGAATGCTTTCTGTATGAAAGACACATATCAACATATACGAACACAAAATTATCAAATAATCTGATTATCTCCAATTTACAGATTAAAAAACCAAAGTATAGAGAGGTTAAGCTACTTGTCTACACTGCTAAGTGGAAATAACAGGATTCAAATACAAGTAGTTTAGCACTAGAACCTATATGTTTATTTGCTGTTTTATACCACCAAAATAAAAGATTTGAGAAAAAATAAATTAAGCTATAGGTTATTATTAGCAGGCTTTAATTAGGTGGTATGATAATCAAGAGTTGGCTGGAGAGACTACTATACAGAACTGAACTATTCAATGTGATAGCCATTTGCCACATGTGACTATTAAGCACCTAAAATGTGTCTAGTCCTGATTTTGAAGACTCAGTATTTTGAAAAATGTAAACTAACTCATTAATAATTTCTAAATGGATTAGTGTTAAAATGATTATATTTAACACACTGGGTTAATATAAAATATGCTTTTTAAATGTGGTTATTAGATTTAAAATTATATCATTTTACTTCCATTATATTTCTACTGAACAACACTGTTATAGAGCAAAGATACTGGAGTTTACAAAATGATTCTAAACCAATCTTTGCCATTATGTTCTGCTGCTATGACCTTAGACAAAATGGTTACACTGATTATCAGCTTCTGTATCGTAAAAATCAGATTTAAAAATAGTCCCCAAATCTACTACTTAGATTTTGGTATCTATTTTCCACTGAAAAGAACAAGGTAACATTGGAAAAGGAGCTCTTGCCACAGCTTGGACAGGTAAAATACAAGATTAACCCAGAATATCTTGTTTTGGCAGAAATACACTGGAACCAGCTTGATGAGACACCCATTGGCCAAACCTGGGACAGTTTGTGAATCAAAATAATGATAACAATGGATTTAACCACTGAATAAAATTAAGAATCCATGAGTTCACGCAGATAAAAAGAACTGAATAAATAAGAGATGGGAAAGAATACCTTATGTCAGAATGTCAACTAATAATTAAAGAAGGAATGAAGTCAGATAATCATCAACTGATGCTAAAACTTGTGGGTGAAGTTTTGATTATACTATGTAAATATACTGTTCCCCAAATTATTTTTCCACAAATTGCATGTAAGTTACAAAAGGATAAATAATAACTTTCAGGGATACCTAAGAGGAATGCCAGCTTAACAACATTTTCACAGCTAACATCACCAGCACTGGTACAAACATCATGAATCTCAAGATATGATGTACTAAGAAGGGCAGAACATCTCTTGAGTGGTATTCCTGCCAAAACACATAACCAATCTAACCACGAGAAAGCAATAGACAAATTCAAATTGAGGGACTTTCTACAAAACAGCTGCCCTGTACTTTAAAAAAAAAATGTCAAGGTCAAGAAATAATAAGGTTGACGAAGTGTTCCCGATTAAAAGATACTAAGGAGACATAATTACCAAATGTAATGGATAATCCTGGAGTGGATCCCAGAATAAGATGGAAAAGAAACCAGTAGAGAAAATAGATAAACAGATATAATTTGAATATGGACTATAAATTAGATAACATATCAGCATTAAATCTTCTGGTTTTAATAACCTTGTTTTTAAAAAATATACACTGAAGAATTCAGGGGTAAAGAGGTATGATGTCTCTGAATTACTCTCAAATTGTTCCAAAATATATATAGAGAGATAGGTATATAAAGCAAGAATGATAAACACAGCAAAATGTAAAACAACAAGTGTCGGTACATAGGAGTTCTATTCTTCCAACTTTTCTTTAAGATTGAAATTACATCAAAATATAAAATTTTAAAATACTGGCCAGTCTCCCAGATCAGATATCCTAGTGGACTATACAAGTCCTAATGATGTTTAAAAATGTACAGGTGTATTTCTTTTATTCTAGACCTGTTTTAAATTTTATGACTTATCAAATGCTAACTATATTATACATTTCATAAAATCCAGGCCTGTATCTGTTATTTCTCAATATTATAGTACTAGGATACGATTTACCGTATCCAATAAGCACTCAAACATTTGTTAAATGGGCTACTGAAAACTATAAAACAGTTTAGAATAATTATAGAAAAACAGTCAAATTATAAAAGGTACCATATTGTAAATAGAGATATTAATTGCGACAAAAGGTTGTAGGACAATTCTTCAATTAAAAGAAAAATATCGGGAATGAATCAGAACAGTAGTTAAAAATCTAACATAAAGAGACGAATACCACAATTAGAGGATGGTAAACATCTCATTTCATATTAAGAGTTAAACGTTTCCCTTTGTGGCTAACTACAAGGAGTCACGACAATTAAAGTAACTTTCTTCCCTATAAAATTAGAAAATTGTATGAGTTATAAAATGAATCAGATTAAAGAGTTACATCAAGAACTGAGATTCAAAATCTCATTAGGGGCTCAATCCTAATTTGCTCTACAACCCTGAGATGCTGCCTACAATTCGGTATCTCACTTGAAGTTGAGATGTTTGGATCATTTCCTTCCCCAAAGGTAAGAAGGATATTATTTTATAAAAATGACTGTTAAGCAATGAGAGCACCGAATATTCAATAAACATACTGAATATACACATACATGTGTATTCATATATATTCACACATGTATACACATGCAAAGGGAAACGAAAATAGCTTTTTTGTAAAAATATTTACAAAGTAATGAATGTAAGGCACATTAATAGCAAAAGGTAATGATCCGAATTCTAGTTTATCCCCATTCACACCATATAAATAAGTGCTTAACACCTAAGATGCTACAAAAAACCCCAATCAACAAGTGTATACTCCATGTAAAAGGAATGTTAATTTAAAAATAACAATGAGGTTCAAGACCAGCCTGGCCAATATGGCAAAACCCAGTCTCTACTAAAAATACAAAAATTAGCTGGGCGTGGTGGCGGGTGCCGGTAATCCCAGCTACTCAGAAGGCTGAGGCAGGGGAATCGCTTGAACCAGGAGGCGGAGGTTGCCGTGAGCCAAGATCGCGCCAAGGCACTCCAGTCTGGGCGACAGAGTTAGACTCCGTATCGGTAAATAAATAACAATAACAAAATATGAGACAGATTTTAATAGGGCTTTATTAGGATGGGGACCGTGGGAATAATTCTCAAATACAGTTAGAAGCCAGGGACAAAATTTCTTTTCACATACAATACAATGTATTCACATATTGCATTAAAACCGTAATACAGGGATTATATTAGACATACAGTATTAACTTTCAATGCCTTCTAATTTTACTTGAATATACAAGGTAAAAAGATATTCTAGTTCCCTTTTCCATCAAATCCAATGAACTATGTTTCATTTAAAGTTTGTTTTTCAAAAGTATATATATTTTTATGATGCAAAGCTATACTTAAGGCATCTAAATAAGCAAGAAGGTCAGAAAAAAAAAAATATTCCAAAACATAAAAAGACATCCTCAAATCACTTTGTGCCTTGGCAAAACTTAAGAGTAATATCATAAGCTAGTATTGCAATGCTGTCATCCCACCTAATTCTACCTAAATGAACTCAGTAATTTCTAATTGATTTCCAGAGGAGACCTTTACACAAGCAATTATCAAAAACAGTCCACTGTATTCAAGAAGCACAAATAACATTTACTTTTTAAAACAATTTATTTAAATACCTAGTTTTTTTTTTTACACTTCACAAACTAAAATCATTTATGAGTACTTGACTAAAACTATTTCTCATCACCTGTCCTTAGAGAAGACCAAAATACAATTTTCATAAGGGCAAAACAAAAGCAGTAAATTATTTAAACATCACTTAAATGCCTCCAAAGCAACCTTCCTTTCTCGAACATTTTTTCTGCGGTACACGTTTCTGAGTTGAAATTGCATTAGTTTAACCTAATACAATCTCCTTTCCACTAGCGAAAAAAAGATCTTAAGGCGTTAACCAAACACTTGGGAGGCGGGGTCGGGGATGCAAGGTGGTGCCAGGGCAGATGGAAACAAGGTACGAGAGTTGTTTTCTCAAGACACTAGGGTTACTCCCCAACTCTAAATGCCAAGATTCACTCCTCAGTAGAGCAAGCTGCTGCCACTATCCACTGCTTACACAATACAACCTTCCTTTCTACCTCTTCCCCTACACTCCCAACCATAACCTCCTTCCAAAACAAACATCCACAACGCGCCCCATTTCACAACCCGTGTTCGCCCCGCTAAGCCCACTAAACCAACCTGCTGGATAAACAGCTCCATGCTTTCGTCTCACTCAGGAAAGAAAAAAAAAAAAGCGACTGCAGCAAGGTCGGGAGTCCCACCATTCCTGTCACCCTAAACAATCCACAGGGTGAGAGACCCAAGCCCAGAAGTTTGAAGCAAAGCGATTCAGACCCAACCAAAAAGAGGGAATTGCAGTTGAGTGGGGATGGGAGGTGGGGAGGGCGATGCGAATGCGAGTGCGTGAGTGCGTGTGTGCGTGTGTGTGTGTGTGTGCAAGGAAGAGTCCATCACATGACAGTGAAAGAGGACCAGAGTCGTCGGGGCGTCCACAAGCAGAAGGGGGGGAGGGTGTCGTTGCCGTGGCAACACCCCCCATCCGTCCAGACTTCCAAAGAGGGAGGAAGAACTTCAAATCCCAACCGTCAGCGCTCGAGCGGCTCCTTCTTAAAGGGGTACACACAGCGCCGCCGCCGAGCGCGAGAGGGCAGAGTTGGGCGCCCCCCGCCGCCCCTCGCTCCCCGCGGGCCCATCTGCGGCCCCCGCCCTGCGAGCACCCGGGGGTCTCCAGGTCCGCGTCCCCGGGAACTGGCCGCGTCTGCTCACCCGGCCCCCGGCGGCGAGAAGGGGGTGTGTGTGCGCTCGGCGGGGGCGCGGACCAGCCCGCCTTCCTCCGGCCGCCCTGCCCGCCGGCTCCCCTCCGCCAGGGCGCCGACCCACCGGGCCGCTTCCTCCCTCCTGTCAGGGTGGACGGCAGGCGGCGGTGGGCAGCGACGGGCGCCGAGGAGTTTCGGGGAGAGCGCGAGCGGGCGGCTTCCTCCGAGCTCGGCAAGCGGGTCCGAACTAACAGTTCCCGGGGAGCCCAAGAGCTGGGAAGGCGAAGGAAGGCGGACTGCGCCGGGCCAACAGCCCGCAAGACAAAAGGCGAGCGCCGGGGCCGCCGCGCCGCGCCGCTCCCATCTCGCTCCCCCACCGAACTAACCCGAACGGGAGATTCAACTAAACCCCTCAGCCACAAACTCCTCGGGCTGCGGCAGCTGTCGCCGCGCGGAGCTCGGGGCCCCGGCCCGCGTCTCTCTTACCTACACAGTGCATGAGGCGGTGGCGCCAAGAGTCGAGTTCCCGCCGGAATCCTCTCCTCTCCGCCGCGCACCGAGGGCTCCGGCACTGAGCGGCGGCGGCAGCGGCGGCAGCAGCGGCGGCGGCAGCGGCCATTCTCTCTCTTCCCTTGTCCATCTGCGTCCCGCGTCACGCGCCCTCATTTACATACGAGCAGCGCAGGCACGAGGCAGGGGCGCGAGCCCTCGGCGCGAGCCCCGGAGCGCGCGCCCCCCGGAGGGGGGTTGATTGACACGTGTCACTACCTTCCCTCTGCCCTTCCCTCCCCCTCCCACCACTCCCTCAGGGAGAGGCGGGGAGGGAGCCAGAGGAGAAGGAAGCAACCTGCCGCTTCCGCTGACCCCGCCTCCCCACTCACTACCCTCCTCCCCCTCCCGCTGGAGTTTACTCAAGCGAGCCATACCGCTCCCGCCACCCGCGAAAACCCTGAGCGGGAGCTAGAGACCCGAAGCCCCGCCAGGAACCGGCGTGCTAGTGGAGCGGACTAGCAACGCCTACCTTCTGCCTTCACTCCGGGACTCCGACAGTTCGGAGACTTCACTTCCCAGGCTCCATTGCGCTAGGATCCCGAAGCTGAGCTTGGGGCCGTTGCGCGGTGCCTGCCGGTTATTGTAGTCCAGAAGAAAGGATGGGCTTCCCCCCCTTACACTTAGGTTCGCTAGCTGGCCTGGAACTTCTCTGCGCCGCGCCACTGTGGGGCTGAGCCTGTCGCTCCTTGCGCCCGAGACTGTGAGCCACCAGGGTGGCGGGATCTGACTCAACTGCTTTAGTTTTCTTAGGCTCCTTGATGGAAGGGTCGTGAAAACCACCAAAGTTGTTGGCCCCTTGCGGGTTGAGGCTGCGCTTTGTCTTTTAAGTCCTGGAAACTTTCCCGGGTCGCTGCCATCCTGTCACCCCGCAGGGAAAGGGCAAGCCGGTCATTTGGCTACATATGGAATAACTGCCAAACGTCCGGAGAGAGAGATCCGGGAGTGACTTCGGTTTCCAAGGCGAATAGATCTCTGAAAGCGGGAATATTCTCCAGGACAAGGAAAAAGATGCGATTTTTTCCCCCCCACGGAAAATTACGTGCAGAGGACTGAGTGTAGCCGACTGAAAACTGCAGAAGGAAAATTTTCTATGTAAGCTCCTGGATGGCAGTGACCTACTGAGAACTCTGTACCGTGATATCTGTCACTTATCAGACCCTAGAACAGTGCGTGACACGGGATTAAGCACTTTACAAATCTTATGGAATGAATTCTATGACATGCTAGAGAAAATAACTTCTTCAGAGAGAAAGAGGAATCTTACGATTAAATACGAGACTCCAAACAATTTTTACTTTTTGCACCAGAGAGTGTGCGTTTGTTTCCGTATACTTGAAATTTATGAAACTGAAGCTAAGCCACCCAACGTTTGCTAAGAAGTACTGTGTATTACTGGAAATGTATTCACATGTCTGTGGGAAATATGTTTAATTCTTCTTGGAAACTCATAAATTTCGAGTTCAGTACCACCTGCCCTATTTTGTGGCTGGCTTATCCTTATCCACCTTATTTTTCTTCCCATGAGAAAGTATTGCATTGCTCATTATGACTTCAGTAGCGAAGATGTAATTTTTACATCTTCCTAAATTAAAAATAATAAAGTTTGAACTCATAATCATCTTTTCTAGAACGGTCACAACTGACGTGCTGATGAAATCACTAGCGAAGTTGATTTTGGAATTGTCAGCGGATGGTTTCAGTTAACCACTTCCACTCACAATTGCCAAGATAATCAGCCTTTGTAGTTTTCCTGATCACTTTTATAGTAATCTACTTTAGTTAGAATGGGAAAAATTATGGTGTCGTAGTAAAGGGTTCAAGAATCTTAGCGGCTTAAAACAACAACAAAAATCTATTTCCTGCTTATCTGCATGTTCATCTCTGGGTGGCAGGAATGCACGTGTTACCTAAGGTTGCTAGTGCTGGAGCTGCATGATCTAGAATGGCCTCACTCTGGTGTGCAGTTTGGCTCCCAGTTTGCTGGGATAATGAGAATGAGTTATGTGTCTCTTACCATCTAGAGACTAACTAGAGCCAATAATTTACATAGTGGCAGCATGTGAAGCACAAAGTAATGGTAAGTATTAATGTAGAAGTGCTTTTCCTTTGGGAGGCTGAGGCGGGTGGATCACCTGAGGTCAGGAGTTCAAAACCAGCCTGGCCACCGTGGCGAACCCCTGACCCCTCTTCCACTTTCGATCTCTAGTCTCTCTCTCTCTCTCTCTCTCTCTCTCTCACACACACACACACACACACACACAGAGTGATGATACAGGGACTAAATAGACATGGTGTTTTAGTCTATTTTGTGCTGCTGTAATGGAATATCACTGACTGGGTAATTTATATCAAGAACAGACATTTATTGCTCACAGTTCTGGGGACTGGAAAGTCCAAGATCAAGGTGCTGGCATCTAATAAGAACCCTACAGTGAAAAGGCAAAGAGAAGGCAAGTGAGTAAAAGGGGGCCAAACTCATCCTTTTACAATGAACCCATTCCTGCTATAAAGAATCCACTCCCTTGATAACGACATTAATCCATTGACTACGCCCTCATAGCCTATCATTTCTCATTAGGCCACATCTCCCAATATTGTTATGTTTCCAACATGTGCTTTTTTGTGGACAAATTCAAACCACAGCATATTGTAAACATTCCTGTATAGAAAGGAGAGTAAGAGACACACATGAACTGTTTCAGCAGTTAGCATCTCCAACTTTCCAGCGTCTGACAGTCTCCTTGCTGCCACTCACCGAGCTAAGTTAAAGCCACATGTTTTAGATTTTCTGTTATAACTGTACCTCCTTCTGGGTGCCAATGTGTACATTAGTTAGAATGTGCTATGTTCTGCTCCAGTAACAAGTCCCAAATCCAGTAAACTCAAAACTTCAATATAAAGGTTAACACAAAAGGTTATTTCATAGTGTACTATCTGTCTTCCAAAGGTCAGTGTGGAAAAGGATGGAAGGAACATGAGCCCCATAAGCCTCATGTCCATCCAGGGACTGAGGCTTATGGGGCTATGCCATTCAGAAAGTCCCTAGTCACCATGACGAGAAAGATGATGCTAAATCACAGTCCAGTTCTTACAGGCTTCTGCCAGAAGTGACACATTTTGGTAGACAAAGCAAATTTTATGGCCATGACTGACTTCAAAGGAGTTATATATTAGATAGCTTTGAAAGCAGGACAAATCACCCCACAATTTAATACCTTAAAACACCAACTGTTCATTTAGCTCATAAATCTGTGGAGTGAAAATTTGTACTAGGTTCAGCGGGACATTTTTGTGGGCCTTGACTGGACTCACTCAGGTGTTTGTGGTCAGCTGCCTGTCAGCAATGCAGCTCTGTTTCTAAGGATTCACTCACTGCCAGCTGGGAACACAGAGCAATGAGACCAAGTATCAAGAGGCCAGCCCTAGCCCTAGCTTGTTCACATGGTGGCAGTCACAGGGGTCCAAAGTACCGCAAGAAAACAAGGCCCAATACACAAGCACTTTTCAAATCTCGGTTTGAGTCACATTCGCTCTGGTTCCAATGGCTAAAGCAAGTCACATGGCTAAGCCTAGAGTCAATATAGATTCTACCTCTTGGATCTGCAAGTCGCATTGCAAAGGGATTTGGACAAAGAGAAATAAATAATTTGTGGCCACTTTTGTAGTCTACCACTTTAAATGCAAGGTTACCCTATTCTCCAAAAGAAGGAGAACTAGGGATATAACCAGATGTAATGAATATCACGTATCTAGAATTTTTGGGAGAAGCGAAAGATTAAGGCCAGAAATGTTGAAATACAAAAATGGAGTTAGCTTTGGAATTCAGCTTCACTTTCAAGAGCAAAGAAGTTTCCATGGCAGGTACTACAGAATGTATTATGATTACCCAATGAACATAAAAGTAGGAGTCTAACTGATTAACCATTGCATTCTAAGCATCAAGTGCTGTGCCAGGCATTCAGATAGTGTCTAATATTTATTTATTGGTTAGATGCATGTTTGTGTTATGTATAAGGTCAAGCATAAAAAGAGGGTCATATCAGCCGGGTGTGGTGGCTCACACCTGTAATCCCAGCACTCTGGGAGGCTCAACCGGGTGGATCACCTGAGTTCAGGTGTTCGAGACCAGCCTAGCCAACATGGTGAAACCTTGTCTCTACTAAAAATAAAAAATTAGCCAGGTGTGGTGGTGCACGCATGTAATCCCAGCTACTGAGGAGGCTGAGGTGAGAGAATCGCTTGAACCCAAGAGGCTGAGGTTGCAGTGAGTTGAGATCACGCCATTGCATTTCAGCCTGGGCACCAAGAGCAAAACTCCATCTCAAAAAAAAGAAAGAAGGTCTTATCAAAGACTGCCTCCTACACTGAAAATCTAGTTACTCACAAAGGATTTTCACATAACAACAGATATGTGATATGAAATGTTAATCTTCTTTGGGAAAATGTTTTTGTTCTGCTATCTACTTCCTGTATATATTTTATCAGTTATTTATTGCTGTGTAGCAAGCCAATCCATAATATAGTTGCACAAAGAACAACTACTAGATATTATTCTCAAGTCTGCAGGTCAGGTGGGCTCTTCTGCTG
Organism: Saimiri boliviensis; assembly: GCF_048565385.1. NCBI lineage: Eukaryota > Metazoa > Chordata > Mammalia > Primates > Cebidae > Saimiri > Saimiri boliviensis. The sequence goes on from NC_133451.1 coordinate 17,018,070, forward strand.
ATCTGGTGAAGCTCTGCACATCTTACCTGAGGTTGCTAGTGCTGGAGCTGCATGATCTAGAATGGCCTCACTCTGGTGTGCTGTTTGGCTCCCAATTTGCTGGGGTAATAATGACTGAGACATGTGTCTCTTACCATCTAGAGGCTAGCTAGAACCAATAATTTACATAGTGGTAGCATGTGAAGCACAAAGTAATGGTAAGTATTAATGTAGAAGTGCTTTTCCTTTGGGAGGCTGAGGTGGTTGGATCACCTGAGGTCAGGAGTTCGAAACCAGCCTGGCAAACATGGCAAAACCCCGTCTCTACTAAAAAATTAGCCAGGCACGGTGGTTGATGTCTGTAATTCCAGCTACTGGGGAGGCTGAGGCAGGCAAATCGCTTGAATCTGGGAGGCAGAGGTTATAGTGAGCCAAGATGGTGCCATTGCACTCCAGCCTAGGTGACAAAGCAAGACTTGGTCAAAAAAAAAAAAGTTCTTTTCAAGTCAGCTGCATCATGTTCTGCTTGCTACTGTCCTAGTGGCCAAAGCAAATCTCATGGTCAAGCCCAAAGTCTGAATGAAAGGACATTAACAAATGGCATGGATTTAGAATGGTGTGAACGAATTGGAGTCATCACTTCCATCAAACTACTGTGAATAACTATCCAAGTTCACTATTATCCCCCTAAAACTGATAACCACATCTACAGAGTTCTTAGACAGTACCAAGACATGTAACTTGCAGGACCAAGTACTAGTTTATTAATTTATTTACCACTTAGTCAATTTTCAAGTGAGGGCGCATTTTAGGAGAACATGATATAACAAATACAAATAAATTGGAGTAGTTTGAAACACATTTCCACAATAGAGAAATATAAAATTATAGAGGGTATGACTGGAGTAATATTTTTTGAGATACTAACCCAAAATGACAGCTATTCTTATATTTTGTAACAAATATAAACAATCCAATATACCAGTAGGATTGTAAAATACCTATACTCAATTTTGTATTATCAATATGTACTACAAAAACTATATATTTTATAATTTAATATAATCTAAACAATTTTGTATGCATTAGATCTTTACAGTTATAAAGCGTAACTACTAGATACCTTAATTTTACAATGCTTTGTAATGCTGAGAAACTATCTTTTGAGCAAATTATTTATAAAGAGTCACATCTTAGGCCAGGTGCAGTGGCTCACGCCTGTAACCCCCACATTTTGGGAGGCCAAGGCAGGCAGATCACCTGAGGTCGGGAGTTCAAGACCAGCCTGACAAACATGTAGAAACCCCGTCTCTACTAAAAATACAAAATTAGCCAAGCTTGGTAACACAGGCCTATAATCCCAGCTACTCAGGAGGCTGAGGCAGGAGAATTGCTTGAACCCAGGAGGTGGATGTTGTGGTGAGCTGAAATCACAGCATTGCACTCCAGCCTGGGCACCAGGTGCAAAACTGTGTCTCAAAAAAAAGAAAGAAAGAAAGAAAAAAGAATCACATCTTACTGTATTTCCTTTGTTTCTGACCTGTAATGCAGTTCACTGATCAAAAATTAAAACATCAGAGAAAAATTTGATTAACCAATTATTTAGGACATAGAACAAATTCCCCTTCCAGAAAATTTCTAATCAGCTACATAATCATATTATACTAAACTTTATGCAAACATCTTAGATTCATCCAGGCTCATGAGTCAAAAGTTTTCTTCCTGATGGAAGTACAGACTCTAAAGACATCATTACCTGAAATATATACATGTTAATATATTCATTTCCAAGACTTCAGTTAAATAGTTAGAAATATTTAAAATATATGATGATTTTGACTTCCTGATGCATTTCCAAATACTATCAACACCTTTTTGTACATTTTGTAGGAACAAAGATAAAATTTGACAACAGGAATAATGACTGAAGAAACAGAAATATATTGGTAATGTACTTCATTTCTTAGATTAATATGTCTCCCTTTGTCCTATTCTAAGACTATCCTTAGTATACATAATGAGCATGATAGCTGGTCCAATTCTGTCACTTATCTCAGGGTGGCATCTCAGATTTTTATTCTTTCTGTTCTTTGTTGAGTTCAATCATTGTATACTTTAAAATATTATTGTTATATCCTGTTACTGTCTATATAGTAAATATCATATAGTTAGATCTAAGTTTTACTATATTAGGACAACTCAGGCCCTGAACTGTCAGGATAATTAATACAAAAATTAGGGTGAGTATGTTTTATTTCTTTTTTCTTTTTCTTTTTTTTTTTTTTACATAAAATCATACACCTTTGAGCTTGGCACATGATTTTAATACCATTTACCATCTACTTTCTCTTGCATCCAGGCATGATAATAGGACCTGACCTATCACTACTCTTTTTTTGTCCATTTGAAATCACTTCCCTGGCCTAATGTATTATTGTCACTTTCATTTTCAGCCTTTTAATAAAATTTCAATGTATTAAAGGCTCAATGACGGCAATTTTATTCAATTTAATCCAATTGCACAGTTCAGTATCAAAGTAAAATAAAAATGCCATCTATAGTACCTAGACTATCACAGTTTAGAAGGAATGCAGATCATCTAGGTCAATCCCCTAATTTTGCAGATAGGGAAATTGGGCCCAGAGAGGATAAGCAATTTATGTAGGTCACACGGCTTATTAGTAGCACACCCAAACTAAAGATCAATTTCCTGATTCCTAATCTTGACTCTTTTTGCTATAATAAGAGCTATCATGACATTTATACACATTATTAATTTATTTAGCCTTTCCATAATCTTATGCAGTAAGTACTTTTACTATTATTATCATCCCCATACCAGAGAGAAAGAAATATAAATTGACTTAGAGATGTTAAATAACTTAAATAAGTTAGCATCATCTAGCTAGTTACTGATGGGACCAGAATTTGAATCTTTGTGTCTTTCCAAATTTAACTACTGCTTTTCATGAAAGAACAGGAAAGAAGGTGAAAAGCTGCCTATTAAGCAATCAGAAATTGAGGAAGCTGGATTTTTTTCTCATTTTCAGTAGCACAAAAAAATTATAGTCTCTCAATATTAACCTATCATTCAGCCAAACTGGGGTTTTTGCTGTTCCCATCTGACATGCCATGCTATCCTACTCCAATGAAGGACACTTCTCAACTGAGTGGTGATTATTACTACTTTCTGTGCTCTTAGAACACTTTATTTTTCTCATAAGTTTTACTGTATTTTTCCATGTATTATAATTATTTGTGACTGTATCTTATTGTTTCTCTCTATAACCTTGTAGACTGTGAAGTCAGAGACTGATATTCACCACCTCTGTATACTTGCATTCTACACCTAGTTGGTATCAAAAAGACTTTTTTTTGAATTGAAATGGAAGAGTAATTAATTGAGATTTTTTTTCTTTTTTCTTTTTCTTTTTTTTTTTGAGACAAAGTTTTGGTCTTGTTACACAGGCTGGAGTGCAATGGCATGATCTCGGCTCACCACAACCTTCGCCTCCTGGGTTCAAGTGATTGTCTTGCCTCAGCCTTCCAAGTAGCTGGGATAACAGGCATAAGCCACCATGCCTAGCTAATTTTTGTATTTTTAGTAGAGATGGGGTTTCTCCATGTTGGTCAGGCTGGTCTCAAACTCCCGACCTCAGGTGATCTGTCGCCTCAGCCTCCCAAAGTGCTGGATTACAGGTATGAACCACTGATCCCGGCTTGAGATTTTTTTTTAAGAAAAGAAGCATGTAAGATATAGGACTTCCTTCACCCATGCCCTACCTGTATTCTCAAGTTCTACTTGTGAACCCAAACTTATTTTTCACCTGATGTCAAGACAGTGACAAAACATGGTTGCAAAATTGTATTTTACAAAGGTTATATTTTAAACCAAGAAATTAACATCATTTGGCCTTTCTGCATGTTGAAACTCCTGATATAAACTAAGTCATAACATTTATACGAACAAAGCATATCATTTTACTCACTAACATGCCTTAGGGAAACAGAAATATGAACAATTTATGAACCTGACAACTGTTTTTCAGACTGTTGACAATAGGATTTGGCTCTCAGTTTCAAAATATAAAAAAAAAAAATTTTATGAAAATAGTACAAAATACCAATGTTTCGTGGTAAAGAGGCCAAACAATAAACCTCTGAAGTAAAATCCACTGTGTTAAAAGAAGTTTATTTTAACATATTACCATAGGGAAGGCTTGTTTAGACTGTGAAATCTGATAATGGCCCATATTATTATCTACCTGGATAATGAATGTGAATTAAAAGCAAAGAATAAGTCAGTTAAATTATGTCATAGTTTTTCCTTATAAAAAAGAGATGTGAATGAAAATGTGGAGTTGGTAAAACTTTAATACCTTTTAACTTAGCAAAAATTATATAATGTTTGAAGATTTAAATTATAAGATTAAATTACAGTTAATAATCACCTTATGTAAGAATGGAAAGTAAAGAACAACTCAGTATTATCCTATTACAGGCTTTCAAATCCAATAGGCAAAACCACTTGATTTTATGTACTAAAGTCATTAAGCTCTAAACCTGAAACTTGAAAGAAAAATAAATCTAACTATAAAACAATATGGTTTGGCTCTGTGTCCCCACCCAAATCTCAACTCAAATTGTAATCCCCATGTGTTGAAGAAGGGACCTGTAATCCCCATGTGTCCTGGGAGGAAGGTGATTGGATCATGGGGCTGTTTCCCCCATGCCGGTCTTGTGATGAGTGAGTTCTCATGATATCTTATGGTTTTAATAAGTGTTTGGAAGTTCCTCCTTCCAAAGGAGGAAGAAGAGCAGGAGGAGAAACTCTCCTCTCTCCTGCTCCCATTTGAAGAAGATTCTTGCTTCCCATTCGCCTTTTGCCATGATTGTAAGTTTCCTGAGGCCCTCACAGCCATGTGGAACTGTGAGTCAAACTTCTTTCCTTTATCTGAACAAAACAAACAAACAAACAAAAAAATCACCCTCATAATCCAATCACCTACCTCTCTTGACACATGAGGATTACAAATCCCTCCCTCAACATACAGGGATTACAACTCAAGATGAAATTTGAGTGGTGAGGGACACAGAACCAAACCACATCAAAACTCTATAACTATTTTGAATATCAGTGATCTCCTCCAATCTCTGTTTTTTCATTGTTTTCAGTAAATAGAACAATTGTAAAGCAGAAGATAAGGGTAAGAGTCAGAGCTAAAGTCCTAGGGATTCGTTTAAATGCTATGTAAGGAGCTGTGAGAACCACCTGTTCCGGCAGACTTTGTCTCCACTGTAATGTAGCCAGGCATTTTTTATCCTAACACCTGCAAGAAATTTACTCTGTGGAAAAATTGGACCCAAAAGATTATGTATTCGAGTATACCAACCATAGTATAAGGGTAGGGCAAACATTATAGAGTGAACACAGATTATTCAGTCAAAGTTTTCTGAATTCCTCCACCTTGTTCTTGGGACACCTATAACCAGATTTATTCCTTTAAGCAAAAAACTGGGGATCCTTCTCAAGAGAAACTCAAAGTCTTAGAAAACTCACCCATTCCGTACACCTTTCAATAACCATTTAAGGACCTTATTTGTAAATATGTGTTGACGTTTGAGGAAAATATCCAACTTGCAAGACAGAGAGAGACCAAAACAAACAGATAAAAGGAACTCGAGAAAAACAGAAACATTGCAAGATACAGAACAAAACTTCCAATTAATTATAATTAACATCTTCAAAAAGATTAGAAAAGATATTGCACCATTAAAGAAACAGTTGCTTTGAAACAAGATGCTATAGAAAGAGAGAACAATGAGAAAACAAGAAAGATCTCTTAGAAATTGAAAATATGTCAGGTGAAATAAAACAAAATTTTAAAAAAGTGCTGAGAAATAAAGATGATAAAATTTCTTTGAAGTAGTGTTTAAATAAATATGAAGACAGATAATAGGAGATAAGACAATTTTGCAATCAACCTAGGAAGCCCACTGTTTGACTGACATGGGCAGGCGTCCCCAAACTACGGCTCGAGGGCCGCATGTGGCCCCCTGAGGCCATTTATCTGCTCCCCTCCACTGCACTTCAGGAAGGGGCACCTCTTTCATTGGTGGTCAGTGAGAGGAGCACAGTATGTGGCGGCCCTCCAACGGTCTGAGGGACAGTGAATTGGCCCCCTGTATAAAAAGTTTGGGGACACCTGGACGTGGGTTTCAGAAAGAGAGACTAAAGCAAACTGAGGAAAGAGTATTATCAAAGAAATAATAAGAAAAGTTCCCAGAACTGAGGGGAATGAGCCTCAAGATTAAGTAGTTTCACTTCAAGACATATAATCATGGAAGTTCAGGACTCTAGAAATTATGAGAGGATTCTAAAAACTTCCAAGAGAGGAAAATATAGATCATGTGCAATGTATTAGAAATCAGAATAGCATTGGGCTTCTCAACAGAAAACAATGGAGCAATGTCTTCAAAATTATAACTAAAAGTGATATCCATCCTAGAATTCTAAAACCTGTCAAATTATAAGTCAATTGTGGGAACAAAATTGATATTTCAGGCTTGCAAGTTCTCAAAACATTGACCTCACAAATACTGTATCCCTTTTCATACTACCAGAGGATATGCTTCCTTATAACAAAGAGGAATAGTGATCTAGGAAACAGGAATCTAACACAAGAAAAGTCAAGGAATTCCTAAGGGGAAGAAGGGCAGTTACAGATGAGAGCTGACAATAGATGCAGAAATTAATGAGTCCAAAGCCAAGTAAGGTGATGGAAGGATCCCAAACAGAATTTCCTGGTACAAAATTAAACAGAGATTATATAACAGATTTGACTTGTGGAAAACTGAACATTGAAAGTATATTGGGGAGAGCAAGAATAATAAGTAATAGGCACATTGCTAATGTAATTCAGAAAAATAAAAGATTATCAATATCTGTGGCTTTAATTTTTGTCTTTCTTCTCCAGTGCCTGAGATAGTACCTGGTACAAAAGAATCTCAGTGAGTGTTTCCTGAATGGATGCATGAATGAATGAGTGAATAATAAAAAACCTTGTGCCTCCTCCAACAGCACCCAACAGGGTTACTTGAACATATAAAAATACTAAGAATGTTTGTTGACTTGTATGAAAATGATTGTTTCTCAATTGTTTGTTAATTTATATATATATATATATATATATATTAATTAGATGTCTTAGTGAAAGACAGAAATTAATTTAAATTTGTTTGATCAAAGAAGATCACCTATTAAACTGAAAAATTCTGGCCGGGCACTGTGGCTCACATCTGTAATCTAGCCCAGTACTTTGGGAAGCCAAGGTGGGTGGACTGCGTGAGCCCTGGAGTTCAAGACCAGCCTGGGCAACATGATGAAACCTTGTCTTTACCAAAAACACAAAAAGTAGTTGGGTGTGGTGGCACGCACCTGTAATCCCAGATACTCAGGAGGCTGAGGCATGAGAATCGCTTGAACCAGGGAGGTGGAGGTTACAGTGAGCTGAGATGGTGCTGCTGCACTCCAGCCTGGGCCATAGAGCAAGACCCTATACCCACTCCCAAAACAAACAAACAAACAAAACAAACAAACAAACAAACAAATTGAAAAATTCCAAGTGGCAGCTTTAGTCACAGAATGGATCTAGGCATTCAAACAGAACCTATTTCTCCTTGTCTCCTCTTGGTTGTGTCCATTTTCAGGTCACATGCTAGAAAAGGTGTACGTGAGCAGTTGTAGACTTAATCCCCCAGATTAGCAGCACCTCTTTTTCTATAGTTACTCAAAACTACAGAACTGATTTGGTTGACCAACTTTTATCAATTTCTTGAGTCAATTATTGTGGCCATGAGAGTGGAATATTCTGATTGGTTATGCCTGAGTCACACATTTAACTCTAGAATCATGGGTCAGCCTCAGCCAAACCACGGGGTCTTAAAATCAAGGAGGGAGAGAGTTCCTCAGAGAAGACCAGGGCATTATTACCAAAAAAAGGGAATATATCTACCTAACAGGCAAAAACAATTGGCAACTTTATTGAAAAAAAGTACCTATTTTATGCTGACCTCTACCAGAAAGACAAATATTACTCGAAAGAAGGCTTTCAAAACAGAAAATCACATTGAGCATACTTGTTAAATATGACTTCAACCTCTTTATATCTCGTCTCTGAACATTCTAGCTTCTTGGCATGTAAATTGTGTACTAGCACTGTTCAACAGAAATGTAATGTAAGACACAAATGCAAGCCACATGTGGTATTTAAAGTTTTCTAGTAACTGCCTTTAAAAAGTAAAAGAGAAATTAATTTTAAGAATACATTTTAATACATTATATCTAAAACATTTAAAAACAAGGAATATGAAAGCTAAAAATGAGATATTTTACAATTTTTTTCTGTATTGTCTTTGAAATTTTATATGCATTGCACAAAACAGTACATTTCAACTCAGATTAACCATATTTCATAATCTCAGTGGATAGAGGCTATATTTGGCAGAGCAGTTCTGGACTGTGAAAGATCTTAAATACTACTAAGTAGAGTTTTCATTTTCTCCCTCCTTCAACCAATTACTCCTCTTAAAAACCTTCCCTTTTCATTCTAGTAATCATTATTCTTCCAATAAAATGGTACAATTCACCACATAGGACAATGTTATTCACAGTCTCATAATTTGGAAAATGGAACAAAAAGAAGTGTTCTTTTACCACTTTTCTACTTTTCAATTTTCTACTTTTCAAGAATAGGAGCTGAAATAAAATGGCAAATCACACTGGTGCTTTCATTCAACATGAATAAAAGCAATATGAAACAGATGATCATGTCTTGATGACAGTTATGGTACTACTTGGCAGGATGAAGTGAAGAAAGAATTTGGCTTGTTAGCATTAAATGGCTGCCCAAATAGGTCCTACAAAGAATAGAGGGAGTGAGAAGAATCAAGTTACCCACATGCAGCTCATGAAATAGTTGTGTCACGCTGTTGGGGGACTCTCAAACGCTACAATAGAAGAATTGTTAGCACACCTTTATTCCTCAAAGAAGTCTGGTTTGCACACACTCACTTCAGATGTACTTTTCCTTACATTTAAAAAGAAAGATTTTTTTTTCTGTTATAAACCCCTTGATCCAAGAGTTTATTTTGGCACTTTGAGAATTATGTAAAACTTATTGCCAAAGCAGCATTTTCAATTAAAGCATAGGGTTCCAAGTATTCCTTAGGTTAAGAAAGATAAAAAAATAAAATAAAAAACCCTCAAAAATGTCAACTACTTTGGTATGGATTTTTCATGACTTTCTCAGTTCAAAGAAAACTACAGTATATATAAAAATGTGACAGAATTTTACTTTGCAAATTTAGTATGATTAGAATTTATATCCAACTATAAAAATTCAGTTCATTTTTCAGACATATCTTAAACAATTTGCACTCATTTAACCTGGGTGATTTAATTTTAAAATGTCAATATTTAAGATATAAACTTTATCACAAAGCATATCTTTTTGTCAGAAAGCAACACTTTACATATAAAAATTCAACAAATATTTTCACACCTAATGCTGGTCAAGTACTATAACAAGTGCTGGGTCTTTGGAGATAAACAGAATCTGCTCTTGTGTTTATGGTGTTTGTCTGTAGTATTTGCAGAAGAGCATTTGTAGACCTTCTTTTTGGAAACAATAGTTTTATTTTTTCCTTAAGACTATCCTCTCTCCTGTTCTTAATTTATCTGCTTCCTATGGAATTGACTCCACCCCTGACTGTAAACTAGAGTAGATGGCTCAGGACTGGTCAATCAGAACATCAAATCACCCTGGTCATAGAGATTGGCTCAAGCACAGGTATACTACCTAGTCAGGGTCAATGAGACACAGTGAGATTTAGAAAGAGATCCTTCATCTTTTCTTTTAACTGTGCTACAAGTGTATTAGTCCATTTTCATGCTGTTGATAAAGATATATCTGAGACTGTGTAATTTGTAAAGAAAAAAGAGGTTTAATGGACTCACAGTTCCACATGGTTGGGGAGGTCTCACAATCATGGTGGAAGGCAGCAGGCACATCTTACATGGCAGCAGACAAGAGAGAATGAGAACCAAGCAAAAGGGGTTTTCCCTTATACAACCATCAGATCTCCTGAGATTTATTCACTACCATGAGAACAGTATGGGGGAAATTGCCCTCATGATACAATTATCTTTCACCAGGTCTCTCCCACAACATGTGGGAATTGTGGGAGCTTACAATTCAAGATGAGATTTGGGTGGGGACACAGCCAAACCATATCAACAACCATTTTTCCACTACATGTAGTTTGAGAACAAAAACCAACCCTAAGAAAAAGAGTTCACTAAAAGAGAGAGGAAAACCAAGTCTTGTAATGGGCTTGTCTAAAGCCAGTTAAACTTGGAATAAAGGAGAAGAAGGAAGGAAGCTGAATGAAGGCAATTAGGTTGAGGAGAAGGGATGTTGGAATTTAGAAGAAGAAACAGAATTTCAGCCAGATAAATGTAAGACTAAAGGCAGATACAGCATGACAAGTGGAGAAAACCTCAAACAGTTCATTTTAGAGGACATAAAGTAGTAATAATGGAATGATCAGTGAAGAGAATGGAGAGGTAGGCAAAGGACAGGTCTTGGAAAATCTTATCGCCCAGGGTAAACAACATCACACAGGGGATGGCAGGTTCATTGAAATATTTTAAGCAGGAGAGTGACATGCCATATTTTTGTTTGAGACAGAATACTCTAGGGGTGTTGTAGAATGGGTTGGAGGAGTCTAGAGACAAGAAAAAACTTAGAAGTCTTTACTACTATCTATTCTAATGACTATAATGGGGCAGGGGCAAGGAGAAGGCAAAGGAGAAATGCAACATTTATTTCTTTATTTTACTAAATTGAAGTCTAAAATATTTTTAATCAAAGTAATATATACACATGATTTTAAAGTAAACTCATACAGAGTGGTTTACAATGAAAAAACGATAGTCTGTTTTAACTTTTCTCAAGCCGCCATCCTATTTCCCAGAACAAACAACTTTTAACTTTTTAAACTGTTCATGTTTATAGCTATTCTTGGCTGGGCACGGTGGCTCACACCTGTAATCCCAGCACTCTGGGAGGCAGAGGTGGGTGGATCACCTGAGGTCAGGAGTTCAGATTACCCTCACCAACATGGTGAAATCCTGTCTCTACTAAAAATACAAAAATTAGCCAGGTGTGGTGGTGTGTGCCTGTAATCCCAGCTACTTGGGAGGCTGAGGCAAAAGAATCGCTGGAACTCGGGAGGTGGAGGTTGCAGTGAGCCAAGATTGCACCATTGCACTCCAGCCTGGGTGACAGGAGTTAAACTCCATTTCAAAAAAAAAAAAAAAAAAAGCTATTCTTGTGGTCAGTCAGGACTGCCATATTCAGTTTTACCCTTAAAAACCTGTACAATTCTGTGTGGCATCCCTCAATTAGTGCCATATCTCTAAATTATATGTGTTTACCACCGTTTCTTCACTTCAATTTTAGACATTATTAAGCTATCCATTTTCCCGTCCTCCTCTCTTTTAATATATGCATATCTTAATACATTAAAAAATAAATTTGTGATTGCTATAGGCTGAAATGTATCCTCCCCAAAATTCATGTTGAAGCTCTAGCCCCTAGTACCTTAGATTGTCACTGTATTTGGAGATAGGCCTTTTCAAGAGGTGCTTAAGTTAAAATGAGGCCATTAGGATGGGCTGTAATTCAATATGACTGGTGTCCTTACAAGAAGAGGAGATTAGGACACAGACACGCATGGGGAAGAACATATGAAGACACATGAAGAGAAGGGACATCTGAAAGCCAAGAAGAGAGGCCTCAGAATAAAATCAACTCTGCCAATCTCGTACTTCCAGCCTCCAGGACTGTGAGAAAATAAATTTCTGTTGTTTAGCCAACCAGTTTGTAGTTCTTTGTTATGGTAGCCTTAGTCAACCCATACTGTGATTAAAATTTTAGAAGCATGTAATATACTTTTATTGCCTGTTTTCATCAACCACAGACAATATATTTAATTCTCCATTTCTCAAGAGGAGGGTTTTTAGCACTCATTTCCGTTTGCTCTTTTTTATCCTCTCAGTTTCTACTTTTCATTTTCTGTACTTTCACATCAGGTTTGATAACATTTACCATCTATTCTCTAACCACATTTAAATCTTCTATGCTTTATTTATAGGTCGGTCTGAAAATCAGCAATCAATAAAAGTCATCTATGTGTAATGTCTATGTTCACTGAAGAGCCAAGTAGTTTGCTTTTCGTTTTCTTTAGGTTTCCAATAGCCTTGTGTCCTCTTGCACTATGAATCCTAACAGAATCTGGGGGTCATTTTCGAGGATACTTGCAAACCTCTTGATTTCCCCTTCCCCAGACACTTCCTCTGGCTGTCCTTTTTTCCCCTATTCTGATATGAACTGGCTGTTTTTTAGGCAGGTAGGCACAAGCGCTTTCTGTCCTTGCTGTGCCTGATAGGAGCCACAGGTGAATGCCTTCTCTTTCTTAGTTTACTCCTTCATGTAGTGGGGTTATATCCTCCAGAAATTTCCAGGAAAAGGGTGTCTAAGAAGTAAATTTTCTTAGGTTTCATATTTAAAATTTTAAAATTCTGCCTTCATGCCTGATTAATCTTTTTGTATCTGGAATAAATTCAGAGATTTGTTTCTCACAGTTCTGGAGGCTGAGAAGTCCAAGGTCAAGCAGCTTGTGTCTTGCCAGGGACTTCTTGCTGCATCATCCCATGATGAAAGACATCATGTGGGAAAGAGAATGTGAGTGGTGAGTGAGGGGTGGGTGGCAGCACAAACTGGCTTTTATAACAAACTCGCTCTGAGATAAGCACACTAAACCATTGTGGAAAGCAGGGCCCTCATGACCTAATCACCTTTTAAAGGCTCCAGCCCTCAATATGGTTGCATGGAAAATTAAGTTTCCAACACGTGAACTTTGGAAGACACATTTGAACCATAGCAAGAACCATTTAAAAAAAATATCTGGAAGTCCTCAGTGTTTCTTTATCCTTGATGTGCTGAAATTTTATAATGATATGTAGCAAGCTAAGTCATTCTTCATTCATTATGTGGGGTATTTAAAAAGATCTTTCATTTTGACAACTCAGTATTTCTGCTCTGGGAAATTATCTTTATTATTCTTTTGAAAATGTCTTCCCTTCCATTTTCCATTTCTCCCTTTCTTGTACTCCTGTCAGTCAGGATTCACTCCCTGTGTCTTACTTTTCTCTCACATTTCTCATTTCTGTCCTTCTCTCTACATTGTGGAAGATTCGTTTATGTTCCAAACTATTCTACTGTTTTTTTTTTTTACTTAAACAAATATTTTGTATTCATATGTATGTTGTAATACAAAGACTGTCATTTTTCATAGCATCTTATTCTTGATTTCTGTTACATTTTCTTTTAAAGTATATCTCAGGATAGTAATTCAAATTTGGTTTAAGTTAATTTCTCCTTCCTGAATTGTTTCTTCTGGTATCTCAATCTCCTTCCCTTTGTTTACCTTATCCTCTAGGTTTATGTTTACAGTTTCATTAAATGATTGGTGACCCTTAGTTACCCTTTTATATTTTACAATGAGGTAATATAGAAACCCATTAGAAACACTGTATTCATAGACTGAGCTTCTAAAACTAGTGATCTACACTTCAAGGTGAGCTGGTGGGCCAGAATGTGGAGGGCTTTGCTCTCAGGCACTATTAGTCAGCTATTGCTGCAATTCTGCTGTAGAATACTTAACTCTCAAAACTCTGTGGTTTACAATAACAGCAAAACGAATTCTCTCTCTCTTTCTCCTCTCTCTCTCTCTTTCTCCTCTCTCTTTCTTCTCTCTCTCTCTCTCTCTCTGTGTGTGTGTGTGTCTCTCTCTCTCTCTTCTGTCTCTGTCCGCACTCTGTCTCTCTCAACTTGATGGACTTGTGAAGGTTTTCTAGATTCTGGTAGACGTGGCTACAAGTTGCAGGTCAGGTTTACTGCATGGCTACTTAGGGCATGCTCTCATCAGAAAGATGGCAGAATTGTATAATGGCAAGTAAGACAACATGAAACAGTAAAGCCTTTCCTTATATCACATTGGCTAACATTCCATTGGCCAAATCAAGTCACACAGCTGACGCAAAGTCCATGAAGTGGGATTTTTATTCTGCCCATGATGAACCTTGGCAAGGATTGTGGGGAGGGAAGGAAGAAATGTGAGCCAATCATATAATCTCACACAGTTACCAATGGCTATGGTGAACTACCATGGTTTTCTCTAGATTATTTGCTTGACTCCTTTGGAGAGTGATATGGTTTGGCTGTGTTCCTACCCAAATGTCACCTTGAATTATAATAATTCCCCTGTATCAAGGACAGGGCCAGGTGGAGATAATTGAATCATGGGGGCGGTTTCCCCCATACTATTCTTGTGGTAGTAAATAAGTTTCATGAGATATGATGGTTTTATCAATGGGCGTTCCCCTGTACAAACTCTCTTGCCTGCCACAATGCAAGACATGCCTTTGCTTCTCCTTCACCTTCTGCCATGATTGTGAGGCCCCCAAGCCATGTGGAACTGTGAGTCTATTAAACCTCTTTCCTCTATAAATTACCCAGTCTCCAGTATGTCATTATTAGCAGCGTGAGAACAGACTAATACAGAGAGAAATACTAATTTTTTATTTTTCCAGGCAAATACAGGCTATTGTTAAAGGTCATATAAGTTTAAGACAAAGTCCATGTAGATAAAATAATAAAGCAATAGCAGCTAAAAGTGCCTCAAAGAAAACAAACATTGAATAAATGGTCAAATAAATAAGTAAATGAACAAAAAAGTGAGTAAAAAGAAATAATGTTTTTGTTTGTTTTAAAGGGGCACTTAGAGGGGTCTGGAAATTTTCAAAATGTGTATCCTTTCTTTTTTTAATCCCAAATAGTTGAGACAGTTTCAAACAGTTTCAGAGTCTATATGAATGTATACCTTATCTGCTCTGTATTCATTCTCTTATAAAGTTGTTCAGTGACTATATTCAATTTTTATCTTCATAATACATAGAAGATTAAAATTGTTTTAGTAAGAAATATTACCATTCAATATTACCAGGATAATTTGCTTAATTTGCTTAAAAATTTAGGATTTCATAGTACAATTGCTTTCAAATTTAAATGGAAACTATTTCACATTGTCAGGGCTGTAAAAAATACATTTTTATCAACCATCTCACTTCAAAAAAAAAAGTCTGGCTTAAAATACATGGAAAAATTCATCGACAAAGGTGTTTTTTTTCTATACTTGTTTTATTACATCTACTGGCTTTAAGCTTGGATTTGCAAACATTCTAGAATTAGAAAGTATTTGTACAACAATTTTCTAAAACATTTAAAAACAATTATTATTTGATAGTAAATTCTATTAAAAATAACTTATTGTGAGTGGCAACAATGTTAGCAAGGGTCAGGCACAGTGGCTCATGCCACCCAGCCGCTGGGAAACATCTCTTGAACCCAGGAGTTTAAGTGGGGAGGAACACTTGAGCCCAGGAGTTTAAGGTCACAGTGATCTATGATTGTGCCATTGCACTGCAGCCTGGTCAACAGAGTGAGACTCTGTCTCTGAAATAAATAAATAAATAACTTCCTTTTTTGATTAAGCTCCATGGCAAAGAGAAAAAATAAAAAGCAATTTGGGTGAGCACTATGAATTCTATTCATGAAATGAGGCCATCTGAGTAATGGCTGCAACAACCTTGATTTGAGTTCTTCCTGAAAGCTTTCTTATTACTAAGTGATGAATTTTGTAATTCTGCAATCCCAGTGACATTAATGGATGCAAGTTTAAACTGTAGTGAGGCATGTCTATTCTAAAGGGCATGGTTTGGTTCTACCGTTTTGTTTACTTTGTTGAACCACCTACCTCTGTCAGTATGAGACTATTGCTGGAGGACCAAAGAGGTCTATATTCACATCTTGGCCTGAATATATCTCATTGCTTCTTTGGCCATTAATATTTTTGTATTTTATTTAGAAAATTACCCAGGTACGGTAGCACATGTCTGTGGTCACAGCTTCTTGGGAAGCTGAGGTTGGAGGGTCTCCTGGGCCTGGGAGGATGAGGCTGTGTAGTAAGCCATGATTGCACTACTGCATTCCAGCTGCAGTGACAGAGTGAGACCTTGCCTCAAAAAAAAATTGTGTTTTAACTAGTTATTTTTTCTCCCTGAATGTTTATGATACAGGCATGGAAAGCTTTTACAGACAGGTGAAGAAAGTTTTTGTTATCATGAAATGTTTCAGGTTTATTCCTGTATCAGGAAGATTCTGTTTTTGAGAGTTTAGAACCCAGATATAAGCTTGCCAAAGTGCATTTGTTACAGCCATTAGTAGCTAATCTCTGAATTTATTTTGAAAGGATAGTTCTATATAGTAGGCAGCAACAGAATCTGCATAGTCACATTTTTCAGCTTAAAAAATGATTCCGCAATATGCTTTTTGTGCAATCTCAGGTGCCAATCAACTCTCACTGGTTGTGTAGAGAGAACCACTTTAAATTCACTGTAGTTTCTTCCTTGGAGGAGCAGTCTTTTATTCAACTAGAGGAGAAAAAGCGATGAAGCATGGGAAAAGGTAATTGCTAAGTTGGTGGTGGGCAGGGTATTTGTTTTTTTTCTCTCTGTTTTTTTCGGTCTCACCTGATAAAGAAAGACAGTATCAGGCATGTGTATTAGTTTCTAGGGCTTCCATAACAAAGAACCACAAACTGGGTCGTTTAAAATAACTATTATTCTGCAGGTCTAGAGACTAGCAGTCAGAAAGCAAGGCATCGATAAGGCCATTCTCCCTTTGAAACCTGTACCTTGTCTCTTCCTAGCTTTTAGTGGTTTGCCGGGAATCTCTGCAGATCCTTGGCATGCAGTTGTGTAACTCCAGTAACTGCTTTGCTTATCACAAGACATTCCTCCTGTGTGTCTCTGTCTTCATATCGTATTCTTCTTATAAAGACACCAGTCATATTAGAGCAGGGTCCTACTCCAGCATGAGGCCTACCCTACTCCAATGTGGCGGAAACATACAAAATTCAACACATAACCAAGTATAAGTGATAAGCTCAAGAACAGAAACAAGTCCAGTCCAGAAGGGGCCTCTGTTAAACTGTATGGAGTCTGTGTAAATTGGGAGAGATGCTCCCTTTGGGTGGACACATGCCAGGGCTGACAGCAAGAGAGCAGAAAACATGCTGGATTTCCATTCTCCACAATCCCTGGGCAAAATGTCTTTACGTAGAGCACAAATAGGCCAAACTAACCGTGGCCCAGAGACTGGAAGTAGATAACGATGGCAAGCTGTGGGTGGTAAGAGTGTTAGCAAGGTCAAGATCATGAAAATGGAATTTTTTTGGTAGGGATGGAGCAGAGTAGGAAGAAAAGATGATATTTATTCACTATTCACTCATTCAGCCAATATTTATTGAGTATCTGTTTATAATAGGTGCTCTGATGTATCTCAAGGAAGTTGATATACAGCCCAGAATGGATTGGTGTAGACATGTTTCCCCTCCCTGTTTAATTTTTCTATTTTTTGATGCATGTGGCTTGGGGGTGTGATGGGGAGGAGACAGCTGACCAAAAAATGGAGTCCAGACCTCAGTACAGCAACTCAGCACCTACCAATAACTGTTGTGTGTTTGTTGTCTCAGGTTCTCAATGACAAATTCCAGGTAGAGAGAGTTCGGTGGTATACTTTGCCTCAGTGTCAACTCTGGTCTAATTGCCTGTGGTTGGGCGACAGAGTTGACCTAATACAAAGGTCAGTACTTTGGGTGAAGTGGTATGGGTTTGGGAGAAGTCTTTATTGAAGGGAGCAGGAACTGGACATATATCTCCTAAGTGTTTATTGTGACTTGCAAGTTGACAACTTTGGGGGAGATGGTCACTTATTTAAACTATCAGTTTTTGAATGTTCGCTTTAAAAAGTCACTTTCATTTATAGTCACCTCTTCTTTACAGTTTGTGAAATTTTGACAGTGTTAATGGGCAAACAATTTATAGAAGACTGTAAATAGGTAGAATAATTGTTCAAAGTCTTACAAAATCACTGCAAAAGGTACAAATTTATTATTTTATAATTTTGAAAGCAGTGTAAATTTTATTATGGCATTCCAAATAAGAGAGTTTAGAAAGGTAACCAATAAAAAGTATAAAAAGTATTCAGTACATGTTCCTTATTGCTAGCAATAATTACTGAGAAAAGGAAAAATGAAATATACAATAGTAATACAAGTAGACCTAAGAGTAATGTTAAAAAGAAAGTGTAATATATAGAAAACTAAAAACTTTGTTGAGACATAATAAACAGAAAACTCAAGTAAACAGAGATGCATCATGTTCATGGATGGGATGGCTCCAGTAGATACAGATTTGTTAGGGATGCAGAGGTGAGTGCAGAATCAGTCTTGGGCCAAATGCAATATTTTATTTCTCTTGCAGAAGTAGCTGGACCAAAAGGTGAGTGCTCAGACCAAAATGAAACATTCAGAAACTTTCTCAGGATTAAAAAAACTGGAAGCTAGCAGAGACATTCCACTAGTTTTCAGGTCTTGGAACTAAAGGAATGTGACTCTTAGACGCCTGGCAGCTATGTTTTCTACTGTTTTGGAGAAAGTCAATCTGTGGTAGCAGAGAAAGAAGCCCAGAGAGATAAGCAGTTATAAGAAAAAGTCAGCAAAGTTTGGAGGTACCAAGTTTCTGGGGCCAGTCCTTGAGCACTCCAGAGCTACTCTACTCCTTACTTTGTTAATTTATTTATTTTCATTTTGTGAACTTCTTCAGCATCCTTCCAGTGAATTCTCGCATCTTTGTTTTTATTTTTTCCACATTTATTAAATGTCTAACACATACAGGACAAGTCTTCTTTTGTTCATAGAGCTTAAATTCTAATGGGTGGTGACAGACTAAAGACAAATAAAAAACTGGAAAATATTAGGTAGAGATAAGTGCTGTGATGAAAATAAAAGGAAAAATGGAATGAAAGTGATGGGAGAAATACAGCTTAAGATGGCAGAAAAAGATTCTCTGATGAGAAAATATTTCAGTTGAGATAAAAAATAGCTTATTAATTAAACAGATACTTTGACTATATGCCAGATAATAGTTGATATAATTTACAAAGATTAAGTTAGTTTTTCTTGGATTTCTTTCACCAGCAAAGGAAAGAATTCAGATTAATACAAATGTCGATTGTTTCTAAATTTAGTTCCAATCAAATTTTCAGTTTTGTCAAATTTCTTGTCAGAAATCTATACAATACATAGTTTGAATAAACATTTCAAAAGATTATTTATTAATTATTTTTTAAACTGAGGGGAACATAAAATATCAAAGAAGCTGAAAATATGGAAAAGGATAAGGAATGGGGGAAAACTTGACATATCAGATAATAAAATACATCATAAATATTATAGTTAAAATTATTACATGAAAATGCTGTAAGAATTAGATAAGCTGATCAATACAAAAGTACTAATGGCCTAGAAATGGGATCTTAGTATATATACTCATATACAGTATGATGGTAGTGGCATTAAAAAAAAGTGGCAATGGGAGAAATTATGAAATAAAACAAGCTTGATCATTAGGCAAATGTAGTAGGCAGAATTTTAAGATGTCTCTCAAGATTTGTGGCTCCTGGTGTGGGCAAACGTTCTTCAAATAATTCAGTCAAAGATGAATCTAGCTGCTGCTGTGAAGGGATTTTGCAGATGTAATTAAGTCCCAAATCAGTTGACCTTAAAAATAGGGAGATTACTAAGGTGGACCTGACCTAATCAGATAAGCCTTAAAAGGGACTAAGCTCTTTCTGGAAGGAAATCTGAAGCGTGAACAGGATTCCAGAAGGAGATTCTCCTTTGAAGCCTCCAGGAGGCAAAAGTGGCCCCCAGCTGACAACCTGCCAGTACATGTGAAGCTTGGTTCTGCAACCACATGGCCCTGAGTTCTGCCAAAAACCTCAATGAACTTGGAAATGGATTATTTGCCATAGCCTCCAGAAAGAAAGGCAGCTCAGCCAACACATTGATTTCAGCTCTGAGAGATGGTTAGCAGAGAGCTCAGTCACACTGTGATTGGGTTTCTGACCTACAAAGTTATGGGCTTATAAACAGATATCGTTTTCTGCTGTGAAGTTCGTTGTAATTTGTTATGTGGCAATAAAAAACTAATATATTAATTTAAAAAACATAAAGAATCACTTCACTATGATACATGAAAATAAACCCCATAAGTATTGATACTTTAAATGCAAGGAATGAAGGCATAAAACCAACCTATTTGATCTTAGAATTTGGAAAAATTTTACTCAATTTTTTATTATGTAACATCAAATACAAAAAAATACATGCAATATATATGTAAGATTTGATGCATAATCACAAAATGAACACCCTTGAGCCCACTATGAAACTTAAATAGAATATTAGTATTACCATTGCTGTAGAAATTATCTGTATTCCTCAAGGATGCTTTTGTTTTTTTCTGGGGCTCCCCTTCTCTATCCCAACCAGGTAAACTGTTCTGAAGTTGATATTTATCCTTCCCTTGCTTGTGTCTGTATTAACAATAAATACCATTTTTGTAGGTATCCTTAGACAATATATTGTTCAATTTTCCTTGTTGATGAGCTTTATAAAATATCATACTCTATGTAACCTTCTGTGGCTTGCTTTTTTCCCACTCAAGTTTATGTTTTTAACATTTTATTCCTATTGTTGCCTATGGCTTTGGTTCATTTCTTTTAAAATCCAATGTGTCAACATTCTACATCTAATCTTCTGTTACTGCACATTTTGATTATACCCACTATTTTTGCTATTATAAGCTATGCCTCTATGAATATTCTGGTCTATGTTTTCTGTTTTTTTCTAGAATATATACCTAAGAGTTAAGTTGTTGGGTTGTGTTCAACTTTACAAGATAATGTCACATTTTTTTCTAAAGTAATTACACCAAATTATAATCCTACCAACAGCATTCTTGTGAATATTTATTGCTGTTCTATTTTTACTCCTCTGATAATCTACTGGGTATATAACATGACTTATTGTAGTTTGTCTCTGTTATTAATGGAGTTGAAGACATTTTCATATATTAAACTGATCTCTTTTCAGTGCATTGATCATTCACATTTTTCTTCTTCTTCTTTATTTTTTTTTTTTGAATTAGAGTGTCAATCTGTTGCCGAGGCTGAAGTTCAGTGGTGCAGTCTTGGCTCACTGCAATCTCCACCTTCCAGGTTCAAGTGATTCTCCTGCCTCAGCCTCCCAAGTAGTTGGGACTATAAGCACGCACCACGCACCTCCTTGCCCAGCTGATTTTTAAATTTTTAGTAGAGACAGGGTTTCACCATATTGGCCAGGCTGGTATCGAACTACTGACCTCAAATGATCCACCTGCCTCTGCCTTCCAAAGTGCTGGGATTACAGATGTGAGCCACTGTGCCTGGGCATCTTTTTCATATTTTTCTACTGAGTTATTTGGCTTTTTCTTATTGATTTAGAGACGTTCTTGATATATTCTGGGATACTAATCCTTTGTCAGTTATTTGCATTGCTGTTCTCTGCAATAGTTTCTGGTTTGTATTTTCATTTTATTTATGGTGTCTGTAATAGAGCATTTATGTCCTCCACCTGCAAATGTATATGTTGAAGCTCTAACTCCCAGTGTGATGGTATTTGGAGATTGAGCCTTTCATAAATAATTAGGTTTGGATAAAATAATGATGGTGGGGCCCTCATGATAAGATTAGCATCCTTATAAGAAGACACAACAGGGAGCTTTCTCTCTCTCTCTGTCTCTCTAACGCTTGAGAACACAGCAAGAAGACAGTCATTTGCAAGCCAGGAAAAGAGCCCTCCTTATCAGAACCCAATCATGCCAGCATTCTGATCTTGGATTCCAGCCTCCAGAACTTGATGATAAAATGTCTGTTGTTTAAGCCACCCAGTCTATGGTACGTTGTTATGGCAGTCTGAACAGACTAATATAGTGTCTTTTGATGAAAATAAATTCTTAATCTTAATATTGTGAAATATATAAGATTTTTCCTTAATGGTTGTTACCTCATTTAAGAAATTCATTATCCTAAGATCATATTATATTTTCCAAAATTCTCCTTCTAAAAGTTTTAAAGTTTTATCATCACATATATGTTTCAAACACATTAGAATTTGACTTTTATGTACAGCATAAGATAGAGATTTAATTTTACTTTTATTTTTTTCATTTGGATAACCAGTTATCTCAGCATCATTAATTGAAAGGTCTGTTCTTTCAATTATTTGTAGGGTTGTCTCCTCCAGATATCAATATTCCACACATGTATGGGTTAGTTTTTTGGCATTCTATTTTGCCCCATTGAGCAATTTGTTTATCTCTATGCTCGTAAGTTACAATTAATTAAAATAATTTCATAATAGGTTTTGATATTTGATAGAGCAATTTCCTGTACTTTATTTTTCTTTTTTCTGGGTGTTTTACTAGTCATGGAACTTTATGTAGCCATATGAATGTTAGAATAAGCTTGCTAAATTTCCAGGCAAAAAAAATCCATTGAGACCAAGGAAAAACTTTTTGTTATAAAAAAATTTCTAATATACATAAAAATGAAAAAAATAATATATTGAATATATCAATATATCAATTAACTAAATTTAACAGATATTAACATTTCCAATATTGCTTCCTTATTTTTTTCTTCACTGAACTATTTTAAAGCGAATCACAAGTGTACTGATATTTCTCTCCTCTGTATTTCAGGAAGCATCTTTTTAAAAGAGGAGGCATTTTCTTGTATATGCAAGAGAACATATTATGCCTAACAAGAATAACAATAATTCCTTTATAAAATTTAATATAGTCTATATTCTTCTAACATCCTCCCTCCTTTTTTACAGATGATCTGTTAACATCTAATACAAATAAGATGTTCCCACTGTATTTGGATGTAATGTTTCTTAGGTCTCCTTTAATCTAGACAGTTCTTTCACCTTTTAAAAATGTCATTGGCTTCTCAAAAAAAGCTAGTCACTTGTCCTATAGAATGTCTTACATTTTGAATATATGTCTAATTGCTTCGTGGGGTATCCTTTACCTTATTTCTCTATCTCCAAAATTTCAGATTTAAAGTGTTGCTTTAATTCAAGTTCATGATGAATATAATGACTGGTTGTATCACTTTCAGTGATGCTAACCAAAATCACACAAAGTGAGGAGAAAGCAGTTTCTGAAAGGAAAGGATGCAGAGAAGACAGCAAAAATGTGCAAGAGAGTTTGCGTTTGTGCTGATGCCACATAATGGGACATCCATGTGCAAAGCACAGAATAATCGTGAGAATGTGTTCATATAGGGAAATCAGGAAATTCAATGAGCCTAAAACCTAGTTTTCACATTTAGAAATAGTTCTAGAAGAGGAGATTGAGGAGAAATAAGGTCAAAGAGGAGCACATGGGCCCCATAACGTAGGGCCATGTATGCCATACTAAGGAGTGTGCACACTCTCTCTAGAGGCACAGGAGAGAGACTAAAATTGTTTAGGGTATAGTGAAATGATCAGATTTATATCTTGGAGGGAGTACTTTGATGGCTGTGTCGGGGACAGAGAATTAAAGAGAACAGCCTGGAAGTCAGGGCACTTGTTAGGAAGTTGCAATGCTCTGAATGAGAAAAATGTAAAGAGCTCAATAAGGCTAGGGCAATGTAACTTCCAGAGAAAAAGATGCATCTGAAGGATACTGAGGACTTAGAAACCCTAGAACAGGTGTCCCCAAACTTTTTACACAGGGGCCAGTTCACTGTCCCTCAGACCGTTGGAGGGCCGCCACATACTGTGCTCCTCTCACTGACCACCAGTGAAAGAGGTGCCCCTTCCTGAAGTGTGGTGAGGGGGCTGGATAAAAGTGCAGTCAGGGGGCCACATGCGGCCTGCGGGCTGTAGTTTGGGGACGCCTGCCCTAGAACATGTTAAATTATGTGAATCAAGGATGACTCCCAGGCTTCTGGCTTAAGCTGTCCATTCGCTGCCAGTTTCTACTAGAACATGTCTTCCATCCATGAGGGTAGGAACTAAATAGAAATCACGTGCATCCATCATTGGTCAGTTCAGAATTACTAGAGGGCAGGCTTTTCTTCTGCCAGGTTCTGGGGATAGGCACTAGCATATTATATCTGAGGTTCAGGAACCTCAGTTTTGGAATTCATTTTTATACAACTATTAGTTAACATCAGAGGAATGAATGACCTAATTCAAGGAAGGGGTGCAGAGTAGATTTTGAAGACAGCCTGATCCAGACCCCAGGAGAACAATAGCATTTGGGCAATGAGGGAAGGAAGGAGAACTGAGTTACTGTGGCCAGACTAGTAGGAGGAAAATCAAAAGAGAGTAGTAGTAAGGAAGTTAAAGAATAGGAAGCTTTTAAGAAGGAAGAGGTTATTTGTCTGCTCTGGCTGCCACAGGAAAACAACACAGACTAGGTGACTTAAGCAAAATAGACACTTATTTTCTCACAGTCTAGAGGCTGAAAGTCCAAAATTAAGTTGCAAGCATGTTTGGATTCTGATGAGGGCTCTCTTCCTGGCTTGCAAATGGCCACCTTCTCTCTGTGGTCTTCACATACAGTCACGTTGGAGTTTACAGTTTTAACATATAAATTTGGGGTTCTCTGGAGTGGACACAATTTAGTTCATAACAGAAGTAGCAAATATTATCAAATAGAATAGAAATGTCCAGAAAAATGAATACTAGATAGTTTTCTATTTGATTTGTCAACAAAGATGATATTTGAGACATCAGAGAAGGTAGTTTCTGTAGAATGATGGCATAGAAGACATATTGCTGGAGGTTGATGGGTACATAGAATTTGTGAATGTAGACACATAAACATAAATTATTTCTTTAAGAAGCTTGGCTGAGATGGGAAATAAATATAGAACAAAGATACAGGATATAGGACAATAGTTGAGTCTTGAAGATTGGACAGAATTAAGATTGAAGAAAATAATGGGGTGAAGATGCCAAGATGGAGGGGCATGTCATGGTAACAGGTATAGAGGTGAGAACATACATGGTCTGTTATGGTCTAGTGAGTCATTATTGTACTGGAGAAAATTATTTTTGTAAGACAGTGGTCAGGTGCTAGATGTAGAAAGAGTGTATTTACAGGATAGGGCTGCCATAACAAAGTACCACAAACTACGTGACTTACACAACAGAAATTTTCTTTCTCACAATTCTGGAGGCTAGATATCTGAGATCAAGTTGTCGATAGGATTGGTTCTTTCTGCAGGCTGTGAGGGAGAGCCGTTTCACGCCTCTGTCTTAGTTTCCGGTGGTTTCCTGTAGCTGCCATTTCCCTGTCTCCCCATCATTTGCCCTCTGTATGTGTCCCTTTTCAAATAGTGTTCCTTTTATAAGGATAGCAGTCATATTGGATTAGGGGCCCCCTATTCCAGTATGAACTCATCTTAAGTAATTATTATTATTATTTGAGATAAAGTCTTGCTCTGTCACCCAGGCTGGAGTGCAGTGGTGTGATCTCGGCTCACCGAAACCTCCGCCTCCAGGGTTCAAGCAATTCTCCCGCCTCAACCTCCCAAGTAGCTGGGACTACAGGTGTTCACCACCAGGCCCAGCTCATTTCTGCAGTTTTAGTGGAGATGGGGTTTCATCATGTTGGGCAGGCTGGTCTTAAACTCCTGACCTCAAGTGGTCCACCCACCTCGGTGGACCCCCAAAGTTCCAGGATTATAGGCGTGGGCCACTGTGCTCAGCCATCTTAAGTAATTATATCTGCAACAACCCTACTTTCAAATAAGGTCACATTCTGATGTGCTGGGGGTTAGGACATCAACATATGAGTTTCTGGTGGGGGGAGAGGGAGGAAAATACTCAACCCATAATATAGTTTGAGACCACAATGTGGAGGGCATTAAAGGACATTTGAGACTTTTACTTGTTCTGTGGGTAGCTTTGGAAAGTTTTTTAAGAGAAGAGTAATATGACTGAAGAGATATTTCAGGAAAATTAATTTGATAGCAGTGCTTTATTAGTCAGAGAGTTATGATTGAAAGCTAACTTAAGCTTAAAAATAATTTTAAGCTTGGGTGCAGTAGCTCATACCTATAGTCCCAGCACTTTGTGAGGCCAAGGTGGGAGGATCATTTGAATCCAGGGGTTCAAGACCAGTCTGGGCAACATAGTGAGGCACTGTTTCTACAAATAATTAAAAAAATTAGCTGGGCAAGGTGATGTGCATCTGGTCCCAGCTACTTAGAAGGCTGAGGTAGGTGGATTGCTTGAGTTTGGGTGGTTAAGCCTGAAGTGAACTGTAATCATGCCACTGCACTCCAGCCTGGGTGACAGAGTGAGACCCTGTCTAAAAATAAAATAATCAAAATTATTGAGGGGAAGATTATGGAGGAACTCACATCAGGGAAGCCTAGAGAATCAGTCTTAGATGCTCACAAGACCAAGTGCACTCCAGCAACTAGGTAGAGAGATTGCAGAATTGCCATAATACATCACCTTAAATAAATTAGATACAACCATTTGCAATTTTGCATTATATCTGCTCAATATTTGTATTTCAAGAGGAAACATATGATAGTTTATCTTAGGTCTTGGATCTGCTTTTGGAGGTTGGAGTTCACCTTGATTAATAGTCTTAGATGCAATGAAGAAAAGATAATTATCTAAAAAAATGGGGGTACTATTACTAAATGAGAAAATGTCCACGAAAATGTCCACAACAAATGTCTAGGGGAAAAGCAAAAGATAGAGCCTGTGAGATTCTAGCACTTTGGGAGACTGAGGCCAGTGGATCATGAGGTCAGGAGATCGAGACCATCCTCACTAACATGGTGAAACATTGTCTTTACTAAAAATACAAAAATTTAGCCAGGAATGGTGGCATACACCTGTCATTCGAGCTACTCAGGAAGCTGAGGCAGGAGAATTGCTTGAATCCGGGAGGTGGAAGTTGCAGTGAGCCGAGATTGCACCAATGCACTGCAGCCTGGGAGAGAGAGTGAGACTACATCTCAAAAAAAAAAAATGTGTCATATGGGGTGATGAGAAATTGGACTAGAGTGAAGAGGATACCATGAGGAAAGTTTTGATAATAGCCAAAACCAATTGATAGTGATGAGGGTAAACACGTGAGTGATTTAAGGATAATGACAAAAGCAAGGTGGTTAGGAGGGAAAGCTAGTTTTATACAAAGGTGCAGGAAGATTTATTGGTTTTGGCTGCTCACGACCCAAATACTCAAGCCCTACTGTGTTTATTAATTTTATGTGTCAGCTAGACTGGGTCGCAGGGTGCATAGGTTATTGGCTGAACATTACTTCTGGATGTATCATCGAGAGTATTTCTGGATGAGAACATTTGAACTGGGGACTGAATAAAGCAGATTGTCCTCCTCAATGTGTTTGGGCATCATCCAATTTTTTTGAGGGCCTGAATAGAGCAAAAAGGTAGAGGAAGGGAGAATTCACTGTCTCAGTCTCTGTGCCTGACTGACTGAGCTATTAGTCTTTTCCTGCCCTCAGGGTAGGACTTGCACTATCAGTGCTCCTGTTTCTCAGGCCCTTGGACTCAGATTGAAACTACACCAAAGGCTTTCCTGGGTCTCCAACTTGCAGACTGCAAAATTAAGACTTCTTAATTTCCATATATATATATATATATATCCATCTCTGTAGAATCTATCTATGTATCTATCTGATATATTTTGCTTTTTTTGGAGAAACCTGACAAATATGCCTACCTCCACCATGGGAACCAGAAGTGTGTGTTCAGGAGCAGATAATCTCTTTCCAACCTTCTGCATACAGTGGCTAGGTATGTGACCTAAGCTAGGTCCATTGGATATACCCATCTCGAACTTCAGTTCTTGAGGAAGTGATGAAAAGGGGTGGTGGACAGTCAGAGACTATTTTTTGTGGCAGAGTTGAGAGTCCAACCAACACTTACTTATGACAGTGTTTGGTGGTGGTGGCATGAGGGCAGCTTCTTCGGCAGCCTGGGTCTGTGGTGAGGTGTGCCTATGTTTTGGCTCCCCTTGGTTTCTGCCTGTTTGCTCAAGTTCATTCTCTAGCCCTCCCATTGATCCTGGGAGCTACCCACATAGCTTTCCAAAAAATTCATTTTCTCCTTCAGCTGAGAGTTTATTTTTTTGTTTGTTTGGAAAGTTGGATGATGATTTACAGAGGCTACAGTGGGGTCAACAGTGACTGGCATTTTAGTCATGATGAGTGAAAGCAAATAGCATGACAGTCACACTGGAATGTCTAGAGCCAGCTGGATAAGCACAAGAAGGGCATAAGAGGACACAGGAATGAAGGCAGATTTGGTTGTTATCTACCTAGATGTGATTAAGGCAGTTATGACAGTAAATGAGCTTGCTGGGGAGAGAGTATGATGAGATAAAAGAATGCCAAGGCCTACTCTTTGGGTTAGCCCACAGTGGGAGAATAGAAGAAAGAAATGAATATCAGCATTCACAAAAGTGGGTGGAAGGATGATATAGTTCAATGATGCAGATGTTAAGGAAGGAGAGAAGTTCAAGGAGAAGCTGAAGGGTCAAATGTATTGTGAAATGTTCAAAGAGAATGAAAACTAAGTATATATTTTTAAAATTTGTCAGTTGAAGCATTTAAAACGTTTTAAATATCAAAGTAAAATATAACCTATGTAGTATGCCGACTAGTTGGCAGGTCCTGTGATAAGCCCTATATGCATTATTGTATGTAAAATAGATAATATTATTTAGTAAAATAAAGTAATGTGCCTGTGTTCACATGGCCAGTAAGTTGCAGATCTGGAATGAAAATGTGTTTGTAGGGCACCCCGTTATACTTAAAGATATGGTTTGACAGTGTCCCCACTCAAAATCTCACCTTGAATTGTAATCCCCATAATCTGTGTGGCAAGCAGAGACCAGATGGAGGTAATTGAATGATAAGGGCAGTTTTCCCCATGCTGTTCTTGTGGTAGTGAGTTCTCACGAGATCTGATACTTGTATGTTTGGTAGGTCCTCCCGCGTTCATTCTCCTTCTTGATGTTTTGTGAAGAAGATTCCTTGCTTTCCCCTTGTGTTCTGCCATGATTGTAAGTTTCCTGAGGCTTCTCCAGCCATGTTGACCTGTGAGTCAATTAAACCTCTTTTCTTTATGAATTACCCAGTCTCAGGCAGTTCTTTACAGCAGTGTGAAAATGGACTAATACAGTTAATAAGCTTGGCAAGATGACGATAATTTAATAGACACCTTAAACCTGACTGTTTAAGTTCTGTTAAGCCTTTTGATCTAACGTCTCTGGATATAATATCTCATTCCCTTTGCTGTTGGGTCATTTGTACCTTGTATTACTTTAGTTTCATGCTACTGGAACTTTGCCATTTATAAATGCAGCCACATATGACTGAGTTTTAAAAAACAGGCTTTGATTACTTTTTGAATATTTGGATTTGAACAGTTCTTAGCATCAGAAAGTTCACCAAACTTTTGTAAAATATGGAAATTTTTTTTTGTTTTTACAATTTAGTCATTTTGATTTACATTTTATGTAACACTTTCAACAGTTTTCTCACAATTTATCAAAAAGTCATCTATGTGATGATTTATTTAGATGTACATATACAATATTTACATACATGCAAAATTTATATTTGTGACATCTTTAATGCAACATTAAAATTTTAAACCTATAAGGAGGTAAAACATCCAGAAGCCATCATTTCCCTTACTTTTTTCCTCTCCCTGCCTTACTTTCTAGCATGATAATTTGTTCTGGTCCTAACGTTAGACTACCTGAGTTTAACTGTTGGCAGTGCCACTTTTTAAGTGTTTATCTGTCAGCAAGATACTCAACCACTCTCAGCTTCCATTTCCTCATCTGTAAGTGAAGATGATAATCCTGCAAGGACTGAAAGAGAAATATTGGGTACAGCCCAGAACAGTGTTCAACTCACACATAGTGGCTCCTCATTAAATGTTGAGTGTCTTTATTCCAGATTATCTCAAACCCTATAGAGCAGGCAGAGAAACTTGTTTCCTGGTTGTGGCATGAAGTTTGTTTACGTCCTTCAAATTTCTGCTATCATCTCTTCCTCCTGCTGGCTGTCTTGTCTTCTTCAAGTTTCCACATGTTGCATTTTTTCATCAAAATATGACTTAAAAGCATTTTTGTGTGGTTAGCCTGACTAACTTCATAAATATGACCATTTCATTAAATCAACAGTTTTCTCAATTCTTAAGCAAACTGTATCTCATAGTCACATGTATTTAAATTTTCTTTGTACATAAAATTTTATGTGTTTACAAGTTGTTTTGTCCACTATTACTTTTTGTTGTTAAAATTCCTGCTCTGATACTAACTAGATGTGTTACTTTGGGCAAATTGCCTATACTGTCTGGGTCTTATTTTCAACTTCTGGAAAATAGGGGATTGGGCTAACAATAAACATTGAATGGTGTCTGTGTGCTAGGCAATGTGTCAAGTACTTTTCCGTCACTTTTTACAATGACCTATGAAAAAGGCTCCATAACTATGCTCATTTTACAATATGATCACTGAGGCTCAGACTGGCTGAATACTTTGCCTCGGCTTGTTCATCTAACATTTGAACTTGGACTTTTAGAGGTATAATAAGCCTAGGAGATAATGAATTTCTTGGAATATAAACTGATATTGTTTTTTTTTTTTTAAGAAAATAATTCTTTTTTTTTTTCTTTTTTTTTTTTAATTGCATTTTAGGTTTTGGGGTACATGTGATGAACATGCAAGATTGTTGCATAGGTACACACATGGCAGTGTGCTTTGCTGCCTTCCGTCCCCTCACCTGTATCTGTCATTTCTCCCCATGCTATCTCTTCCCACCTCCCCACCCCCCGCCCCTCCCCCATTTCCCCCCAACAGACCCCAGTGTGTAGTGCTCCCCTCCCTGTGTCCATGTGTTCTCATTGTTCAACACCCGCCTATGAGCGAGAATATACGGTGTTTGATTTTCTGCTGTTGTGTCAGTTTGCTGAGAATGATGGTTTCCAGGTTCATCCATGTCCCTATAAAGGACGTGAACTCATCGTTTTTGATGGCTGCATAATATTCCATGGTGTATATGTACCACATTTTCCCTATCCAGTCTATCATCGTTGGGCATTTGGGTTGGTTCCAGGTCTTTGCTATTGTAAACAGTGCTGCAATGAACATTCGTGTGCACGTGTCCTTGTAGTAGAATGATTTATAATCCTTTGGATATATACCCAGTAATGGGATTGCTGGGTCAAATGGGATTTCTATTTTTAGGTCCTTGAGGAATCGCCACACTGTCTTCCACAATGGTTGAATTAATTTACATTCCCACCAACAGTGTAAAAGTGTTCCTATTTCTCCACATCCTCTCCAGCATCTGTTGTTTCCCGATTTTTTAATGATCGCCATTCTAACTGGTGTGAGATGGTATCTCAATGTGGTTTTGATTTGCATTTCTCTGATGACCAGTGATGATGAGCATTTTTTCATATGTTTGTTGGCCTCCTGTATGTCTTCTTTTGTAAAGTATCTGTTCATATCCTTTGCCCATTTTTGAATGGGCTTGTTTGTTTTTTTCTTGTAGATCTGCTTTAGTTCTTTGTAAATTCTGGATATCGGCCCCTTGTCAGATGGGTAGACTGCAAAAATTTTTTCCCATTCTGTTGGTTGCCGATTCACTCTACTGACTGTTTCTTTTGCCGTGCAGAAGCTGTGGAGTTTGATTAGGTCCCATTTGTCTATTTTGGCTTTTGTTGCCATTGCTTTTGGCGTTTTGGTCATGAAGTCCTTGCCTACACCTATGTCCTGAATGGTTTTGCCTAGATTTTCTTCTAAGGTTTTTATGGTATTAGGTCTGATGTTTAAGTCTTTAATCCATCTGGAGTTAATTTTGGTGTAAGGTGTCAGGAAGGGGTCCTGTTTCTGCTTTCTGCACATGGCTAGCCAGTTTTCCCAACACCATTTATTAAACAGGGAGTCCTTTCCCCATTGCTTGTTTTTGTCAGGTTTGTCGAAGATCAGATGGTTGTGGGTATGTTGTATTTCCTGTGAGGACTCTGTTCTGTTCCATTGGTCTATATCTCTGTTTTGGTACCAGTACCATGCTGTTTTGATTACTGTAGCCTTGTAGTATAGTTTGAAGTCCGGTAGTGTGATGCCTCCCGCTTTGTTCTTTTTGCTTAGAATTGACTTGGCTATGCGGGCTCTCTTTTGGTTCCATATGAAGTTTAAGGTGTTTTTTTCCAGTTCTGTGAAGAAGGTCATTGGTAGCTTGATGGGAATAGCATTGAATCTGTAAATTACTTTGGGCAGTATGGCCATTTTCACGATGTTGATTCTTCCTAACCATGAACATGGAATGTTTCTCCATCTGTTTGTATCCTCTCTTATTTCGTTGAGCAATGGCTTGTAGTTCTCCTTGAAGAGGTCCTTTACGTTCCTTGTTAGTTGTATTCCTAGGTACTTTATTCTCTTTGTAGCAATTGTGAATGGCAGTTCGTTCTTGATTTGGCTCTCTTGAAGTCTATTACTGGTGTATAGGAATGCTTGTGATTTTTCCACGTTGATTTTGTATCCTGAGACTTTGCTGAAGTTGTTTATCAGTTTCAGGAGATTTTGGGCTGAGATGATGGGGTCTTCCAGATATACAATCATGTCATCTGCAAATAGAGACAATTTGATTTCCTCCTTTCCAATTTGGATACCCTTTATTTCTTTTTCTTGCCTGATTGCTCTGGCTAGAACTTCCAGTACTATATTGAATAGGAGTGGTGAGAGAGGGCATCCTTGTCTAGTGCCAGATTTCAAAGGGAATGCTTCCAGTTTTTGCCCATTCAGTATGATATTGGCTGTTGGTTTGTCGTAAATAGCTTTTATTGTTTTGAGATACGTTCCGTCAATACCTAGTTTATTGAGGGTTTTTAGCATAAAGGGTTGTTGAATTTTGTCAAAAGCCTTCTCTGCATCAATCGAGATAATCATGTGGTTTTTGTCTTTGGTTCTGTTTATGTGGTGAATTACGTTTATGGACTTGCGTATGTTGAACCAGCCTTGCATCCCCGGGATGAATCCTACTTGATCATGGTGGATGAGCTTTTTGATATGCTGTTGCAATCGGTTTGCCAGTATTTTATTGAAGATTTTTGCATCTATGTTCATCATGGATATTGGCCTGAAATTTTCTTTTCTTGTTGAGTCTCTGCCGGGTTTTGGTATCAGGATGATGTTTGTCTCGTAAAATGATTTGGGAAGGATTCCCTCTTTTTGGATTGTCTGGAATAGTTTCAGAAGGAATGGTATCAGCTCCTCCTTGTATGTCTGGTAGAATTCAGCTGTGAACCCATCTGGACCTGGGCTTTTTTTGGGTGGTAGGCTCTTTATTGCTGCCTCGACTTCAGACCATGTTATTGGTCTATTCAGGGTTTCGGCTTCTTCCAGGTTTAGGCTTGGGAGGTTGCAGGTGTCCAGGAATTTATCCATTTCTTCCAGGTTTACTAGTTTATGTGCATAGAGTTGTTTGTAATAATCTCTGATGATGGTTTGGATTTCTGTGGAATCTGTGGTGATATCCCCTTTATCGTTTTTTATTGCATCAATTTGGTTATTCTCTCTTTTCTTTTTTATTAATCTGGCTAGTGGTCTGTCTATTTTGTTGATCTTTTCAAAAAACCAGCTCCTGGATTTATTGATTTTTTGAAGAGTTTTTTGTGTCTCTATTTCCTTCAGTTCTGCTCTGATCTTAGTTATTTCCTGTCTTCTGCTAGGTTTTGAGTTTTTTTGATCTTGCTCCTCTAGCTCTTTCAGTTTTGATGATAGGGTGTCAATTTTCGATCTCTCCTTTCTTCTCATGTGGGCACTCATTGCTATATATTTTCCTCTAGAGACTGCTTTAAATGTGTCCCAGAGATTCTGGTATGTTGTGTCTTCGTTCTCATTGGTTTCGAAGAACATCTTTATTTCTGCCTTTATTTCATTGTTTATCCAGTCAACATTCAAGAGCAAGTTGTTCAGTTTCCATGAAGCTGTGCGGTTCTGAGTTAGTTTCTGCATTCTGAGTTCTAACTCGATTGCACTGTGGTCTGAGAGACTGTTTGTTATGATTTCTGTTCTTTTGCATTTGCTGAGGAGTGATTTATTGCCAATTATGTGGTCAATTTTAGAGTAGGTGTGATGTGGTGCTGAGAAGAATGTATATTCTGTGGATTTGGGGTGGAGAGTTCTGTAAATGTCTATTAAGTTTGCTCGTTCCAGGTCTGTGTTCAGGTCCTGGATATCCTTGTTGATTTTCTGTCTGGTTGATCTGTCTAATATTGACAATGGGGTGTTAAAGTCTCCCACTATTATTGTGTGGGAGTCTAAGTCTCTTTGTAAGTCATTAAGAACTTGCCTTATGTATCTGGGTGCTCCTGTATTGGGTGCATATATATTTAGGATCGTTAGCTCTTCTTGTTGCAGTGATCCTTTTACCATTATGTAATGTCCTTCTTTGTCTCTTTTGATCTTTGTTGCTTTAAAGTCTATTTTATCAGAGATGAGAATTGCAACTCCTGCCTTTTTTTGCTCTCCATTTGCTTGGTAGATCTTCCTCCATCCCTTTATTTTGAGCCTTTGTGTATCCTTGCATGTAAGATGGGTTTCCTGGATACAGCACACTGATGGGTTTTGGCTTTTTATCCAATTTGCCAGTCTGTGTCTTTTGATTGGGGCATTTAGTCCATTGACATTTAGGGATAGTATTGTTATGTGTGAATTTGATGCTGTCATTTTGATGCTACCTGGCTGTTTTGTTGGTTAGTTGATGCAGATTCTTGATTGTGTTGCTGCTTTTTTACCATTTGGTGTGTTTTTGGAGTGGCTGGTACTGGTTTTTCCTTTATGTGTGTAGAGCCTCTTTCAGGAGTTCTTGTAGAGCAGGTTTGGTGGTGATGAAATCTCTGAGTGCTTGCTTGTTCACAAAGGATTTTATTTTTCCTTCACTTATGAAGCTGAGTTTGGCTGGATAGGAGATTCTGGGTTGAAAGTTCTTTTCTTTAAGGATGTTGAATATTGGCCCCCAGTCTCTTCTGGCTTGTAGGGTTTCTGCTGAGAGATCTGCTGTGAGTCTAATGGGCTTCCCTTTGTGGGTAACCCGACCTTTCTCTCTGGCTGCCCTTAGCATTTTCTCTTTCATTTCAGCCCTGGTGAATCTGACGATTATGTGCCTTGGGGTTGCTCTTCTTGAGGAATATCTCTGTGGTGTTCTCTGTATTTCCTGGATTTGAATATTGGTCTGCCTTGCTAGGTTGGGGAAGTTTTCCTGGATAATATCCTGAAGAGTATTTTCCAGCTTGGATTCATTCTCTTCATCACATTCAGGTACACCTATCAGACGTAGATTAGGTCTTTTCACATAGTCCCACATTTCTTGAAGATTTTGTTCATTCCTTTTTGCGCTTTTTTCTCTGTTCTTGCCTTCTCTTTTTATTTCATTGAGTTGGTCTTCGACCTCTGATATCCTTTCTTCTGCTTGGTCAATTCGGCTGTTGAAGCTTGTGCATGCTTCACGAAGTTCTCGTGTTGCGTTTTTCAGCTCCATCAATTCACTTATTCTCCTCTCTATGCTGTCCATTCTCGTCAGCAGTTCGTCCAATCTTTTTTCAAGGTTCCTATTTTCTTTGCGATGGGTTAGAACATGTTCTTTTAGCTCATTGTAGTTTCTTACTACCCATCTTCTGAAGTCTGATTCTGTCATTTCATCACCCTCCTTCTCCATCCGGTCTGGTTCCCTTGCTGGTGAGGAGTTGTGATCACTTTTAGGAGGAGAGGTGTTCTGGTTTCGGGAGTTTTCATCCTTTTTACGCTGGTTTCTACCCATTTTTGTGGGTTTATCCACCTGTTGTCTGTCTCTGTCCCAGGGAGTTGGAGCTTTATGAGTTTCCCTTGCACTACTGCCTTTTTTGATTTTTTTTTTTTTTCAGGTCGGACCCGCCCAGCTAGCAGCACGCCTAGCCTCTGCCTGCCCGCAGGGGCTTTGCTGAGCTGCTGTGGGCTCCGCCCAGCTGCCCTGAACTCTTCCCTGTAGTCCTTTTTATATGGGCGTAGTTAGAACTGTCTGGGCAATGGTGGCCCCGCCTCTGTTATGGCGGACTCTCTCTGTTGTGGCAGGTTGCCTCGGCAATGGCGGGTTGCCTCGGCAATGGCAGCCTGCCTCCGTAGCGGTGGAGAGTCTCAGTAATGGCGGAAGCCCCTCCCCCACGGAGCCGGACCGTCCCGGTTCAGCTGTGCTTGGTTTGAAGGGCTCAACCCAGAGGGTTTCCAATTACTGTTTTTGTTTTCGTTGTTGTTGGGGGTGGAGGGGTGGGACCAACCGAGCCTGATCACCTGGCTCCCTGACTTAGAGTCTTTTCTTTTAAGTTGAACGACCGCGCGTTCCGGTCGCTTGTTGAAAAGGCGCCGGGATCTCCCGTGCTGCGACTCACGGAGTCGGCTCGAACCGCGGCGCCGGCTCCTGGCGGATTTTTTGCCTAGGAATCTCCTGGCCTGGCTCGCTGTTTCAGATGAATGGGCTATTCTGCCGTCTCAAGGCTCTGCTC
The DNA here is from genome assembly GCF_048565385.1 of Saimiri boliviensis. Taxonomy (NCBI): domain Eukaryota; kingdom Metazoa; phylum Chordata; class Mammalia; order Primates; family Cebidae; genus Saimiri; species Saimiri boliviensis. Next base: position 17,054,727 of record NC_133451.1, read on the forward strand.
GCCAGCTAAGAGGGCTCCCAGACCAGTGGCTTTTGTACGGAGAACCGCAGCAACAGGGAGTGGTCACAGCAGCCGCGCGGGCGGAATCAGCCCCGCGGGGGCCAAAACAGCCGCACCGGCTGGGACTGCGACGCTGGCGACCCCTCTGCCTGGGTATCTCCTGGTCTGTGGGCAATAAGAGTTCGTCTGGAAATGCGGCGTCCACTCACCCTCTGCACTTTCACTGGGAGCTGAAGTCCTGAGCTGTTCTTAGGCGGCCATCTTGAAAGTCGGATCCAAGAAAATAATTCTTATACAAAGCAGAACCAATAGTCGTGATTACCAGTCCACTGGAAAGTGCTTAGGTCTGCTTTGAGGAATTGAATATAACCAGGCTTTGGGTAAATTTAAAAACAAACCGACTGATACAGGACTAATATCGTTATCAACATTTTGGAAAAATGTAACTTTTTTTTTTTTAATTTTACTTTAATTTATTAATTAATTAATTTTTATTGTACTTTAGGTTCTGGGGTACATGTGCAAATCATGCAGGATTATTGCATAGGTACATACATGGCAATGTGGTTTGCTGCCTCCATCCCCCTGCCACCTATCTCTGGCATTTCTCCTCATGTTGCTTTCAAAAAGCTTTTAAAAATGTAAAACTCAGACTTTTGAATTCAAAATTCTTTGAGAATTCTTAGTTCTTTCTGTGCCTGCAGAACTAGGTCACTGAATAACATGCAAGATATTTTTTATTCTTAAGCTTTAAGAAATTATGTTGACATTGGGATAAAGAGTTGTATGTATACCTCAAAAATCTGATAAAGATGGTAAATTGGTGTTTACACAGTCTGAGGGAAATAAACTATTAGAGAATATGAAGCTAGACTATCTCCTACAATTGGACTGGTTAATATACCCATGATGTCAGGAAACTGAGCAAATGTAAGAGGTTTTAAGGTCTCTACTTTCCTGTCTAACAACCCTCTCTAATGGGAATTAGATAAGAGTCTAATAACTGGATAAGGGTCTGATTGCTTCCAGGAATACTCAAGATTCCAGAGAATTCAAACAAAATATTCACTAATCTGTAGAGCAAAGTGGATTTTCTTTGGCTTGATTTATGGTATCCATCAACATTTCCTAGAATTTGATCTAGAAAACACTGTTTGTTTGTGCTATTTAAAGATGTTCCTTGAAACAAGTGTTCTGGGTTTAGATAATATTTGGGTAAATCTGAGTGAAGCAAAACTGAAAAAAGTGTTTAGATTGTAGTCCTTCTCTCAGTGTTTAGAATTGAATATGCATTTAATTTTTTGGTTAGTGAATGTTTGTTAAGTACCTTTCATGAGTCAGTAGTAGCCTTTGGGACATAGTAGAAGCATCTTTCCTACTTTTAGGGAAGTAAGGGTGGGTGAAAATCTCTTATCAATTTGCAAGCAAATAGTAAGGTATGCAAAATTTCTCATACTTTTGTTTGCTTTTTGCTTTTCAGCAAAATGTCATCAACTTTACTTATTTATTTCCAGATTTAGTGAGATGAAATTAACAAATAAAATTGCATAAATTTAAGGCAAGTGACATGATGTTTTGATTTACATATACACTGTGAAGTAATTACCACACTTTTTTTTTTTTTTTTTTGAGATGGAGTTTTGCTCTTGTTGCCTGGAGTGCAATGGTGCAATCTCAGCTCACTGCAACCTCCACCTCCTGGTTTCAAGCCATTATCCTGCCTCAGCCTCCCGAGTAGCTGAGATTACAGGCATGTGCCACCACACTCAGCTAATTTTGTATTTGTAGTAGAGACAGGGTTTCTTCATGTTGGTCCCTGACCTCAGGTGATCCACCTGCCTCAGCCTCCCAAAGTGCTGAGATTACAGGCACCACACTTTTTTTTGATCACAAGAATATTTCTCTTTTTTTCTCTCACTCAACCAACCAACCAACCTTCATTCTTTCCTACCTACCTTCCTTCCTTCCTTCCTTCCCTCCCGCCGTCCTTTCCCCTCCGTCCCTCCCTCTCTGCCTTCCTTCCTTCCTTCCTTATTCTTTTCCTCCTTCCCTCATTCCTCCTTTCTTCTTTTTTTTTTGGTGGAGCATCTCCAGGGGCTAGCTTTCTGAGGAACATGCTTTGAGTAAAAATAGAACCACATCAATTAATCGATTCCTTGGATATTACCTTTTTCTAGGAAGAACAGTAATTTTTTTGTTTTCCCTCTGAAGTCCCAGATGTTAGAGAGCAAGGCCAGGACGAGTAAGCAATGAGATAGTTCCAACTGACAACTTTACACGCCAATGTCCGCAGGAGGCACCCAGCCATGGTGTGGTTCCGCCGGAAACACAGGCGCAAGATGAAAAACACGTTACTTGGAAGTAGTGACAATTTTCAGTAGTTTGATATCAACAGGGATGCTGATGGACAATATTGATATTTAGAAGTTTTCAAAATATCAATTATCCAACCTGAATTTGAATCTGAGGGATTCTGTGGGAACCACATCTTCGTTTCTGTCTGGGATAGAGAAGATACTACCAGGAGACTACTTTGTTCTTTAGGGTTAAAGGACTCCAGGTATCTTTACTCCATGGAAAAGAACCAACCAGGCAAAGGTGTGAGAGGTGGGAGCAGTGAGAAGAACATGAGTCAGGAACACAAGTTGGAGAGCTGAAGTAGTCTCTAACCTAGAAGCCAAGTGTATAGGTTAACTGAAATCTTACATATAAGTGGAAGACTTGCTACCAATAGAACCTTACATACTGTTTTGCAAGATGAGTGACTAGTTTATGGTGCTGGGATAACATCAGGAAAGCATAAGACTGTAATGTTAGATAGACCTGGATCTGAAAGTAAGCTGCTTCTCTTTCTGTTGGATGCCTGTGGCCTATAATTACTGTGCTCTCAACTATGTACTATAGGCTCTGTGAAGGTTGCAAAGATGAAACAAACAGGAACACTGTCTTCAAAGAGTTTATGATTTGAATGAGAGATAAGACACATACTTTTTTCCATGATATAAGGTAAAAAATATCAAAAGAGTGTTATGAAGTTCTATTTAACCCAATTTTTTAGTTAATAATTTCACCCTTTTTGATATTAAGAGGGCCTCTCAGTTTAAAGACTATGTCACAGTGAAATTGATTTCTTAAGAAAAAAATATTTTGTTATCGAGCACCTAAAAATTGCATCTTTACTTTGGATGTATTTCTATTTAATAGCAAGTTTTGATATATTTGTTAAAATCAGACATTAAACAGTGAATGCTATTTCTAATAATAAACAACGTGAATACTTTGTAAAGTACTTTAAAAGTTTCATCCAGATTTTGCATCTATTTTAGAATTTGTTCTCCTTAATAATTAGATCTGGTAAGGAATGTACTAGATTTATTTTGGTCAGATGAGAAAATTGAGGCTCAAGGTCATTGGGCTAAGTTCAGCAAATGAAGCAGAGTCAGAAATAAAACCAGAGTTTATTGGTTTCAATACCTGTAAATTTTTTCTTTCAGACACTGATTTCCCACATTTTGGGCTTCTGAGTCTTAAAAAGGCTACACATTTATTGCAATAGAATAGTAAATCCATATTATTTTATATGAGAAATTAAAAGACTAAAGAAATTCATTCTCACACATGTATTCACTATTATTTCTCCATGCAGTTAAGATGCTATTATGACATACATAGTGCAATCTCATTTAAGAGTGTAATTAATTCATAGTTTTTTTTTTGTCATTAAGCTTTTTCTTTAACCATTATATAGAGTGTCTTTTACTGTTACTATTTTTTAACATGGAGAAAGAATCCTTGCTGTCTCCTTCTCTGGAAGGAAAATCATCAACTGTTTTAAATAAAATGCAAGTTAATCAATTGAAAATAACATTGTAGAGAAATATATATGTGTATATATATATATGTGTGTGTGTGTATATATATATATATATATATATATATATATATATATATAATATATATACATGTATATATTTAAACAAAACTTCCAGCTAGGTGCAGTAGCTCATGCCTATAATCCCAGCAGTTTAGGAGGTTGAGGCGAGCAGATCACTTGAGGCCAGGAGTTCGAGACCATGCCTGGGCAACATGGCAAAACCCTGTCTCTATTAAAAATACAAAAAAAAATTAGCTAGGCATGGTGGCCCACGCCTGTAAACCCAGCTACTCTAGTCTGAGGCATGAGAATCGCTCAAACTCAGGAGGCAGAGGTTACAGTGAGCTGAGATAGTGCCACAGCACTCTAGCCTGGGTAACAGAGCGAGACCTTGTCTCAAAAACAAAACAAAACAAAACCAAAATCAAAACCAAAACTTCCTGCTGGTTGCTATTTTGGAAGCCTGCGGTCTCTCTGTAGTTCAAAGCGTGACTTTTAGTTTGAGCCCCAAAGCCTGGAATTCTCGTATTGACACAGATGAACAGATTTTCCTTTTGATGAGGCTGTTGAGACAGAATACAGAATTCCTTATTTTTGCAACTGCTCTTAAAATATTATGAAATATTATGATATTTAAGGTTACATGATCCAGATAACAAAACAAAACAAAATCTGATATTTTACATGAACTAAAACTAGTTCTGCCTCTGTTGTACAAAATGATAAAATCTTTGCAGTTAACTCCTCAATAAAAAGCAACAGGTTTTAAATTAAGGTTTAAAAAAATCTATATTATCTTGGGTCAGAAGAAAACAATGGCAGACCAGGGAGATAAGTGCCCAAGAGATGTGTGAAACAGAAAAGAGAATCATATCAGCCCTCTCAGCCCCTTCTTTTCATCTCCCTCCACACAAATCCCTCATTACTAGGACACTTTTGACTGAAAGAAAATGCTATGAAAATTATATGTTTGTAATTTTTAATTTATATCTGGTATATATTGATCAGTCTGCCTGTAAAAAACAGGAGTTGGGTTCAGTAAGGTACATTTTAGAACAGTTAAAGAATTTTTAGAATTCCTCTTCCACTCTCACAGTTGAGCTTTATGACTACTTGTATTAGCAAAACGGTGTGCAGATTTAGTTGATTTCTTGTTCAAAGACAGTAAGAATAAGAAATGCCTTTCAGTATGTGTTAGTGTGATACTTCCATTAACCCTTGTGTTTTAGCTCTTTCAAATCTCTCAGCATTATAAATAAGTGGTTGACAGAAGCAAGTCTTGCCAAATATGCAAATGAGAGAAATAATTACAATAAAAGTTTATTTTATAGAAAAATGAATGTATTCTGTTTCTTAAGGGAAATAAAAAGAAAATTCAATTTAAAAACATTTTTATAAGAATTAATATGAATATATATTTTCAAAGTATTTAACATCTTTCCTCAGTTGCTTTTCATGAGGCTCAGCATTTCTTGGTAATGTACTTTTTGCTCCATTTGTTTAATTTTTTTTTTCTGTGTTGCTATTTCTTACTGGTTAATAATGGGAAAATTTTAAAAAAGATTAAAGTAACTTTAAAAAGGTAAAATTTATAAAAGAAGAACATTTATTTTGAAAGATGTAAAGCTGGCTATTCTGTAGATTAAAAAACAGATTTTCTCCCTCATGAAGTGAAGGATATACATGGTGTATTAGTCAGCATTCTACAAGCAGACAAAACCAATAGGATATGTTTATCAATGTATTTGTCTATGTCTATGTCTATGTCTATCTCTATTTCTGTTTCTCATCTCTCTATCTATGTATAGGTAGATATAGATAAATATGTTAGGGAAAATTTATTAGGGGAATTGGCTCATGTGATCATGGAGGATGAGAAGTTCCAATTCAGCCCTTTGCAAGTTGGATGCTGGAAGCATGGCTCAGTCCAAGTTTAAATGTCTAAGAACCTGGGAGGCAGGGAGAGGGAAGTGGGGGATGGTGGAGGGAGGGGTGCCCACTGATACAAGTCCTGAAGTCCAAAGGCTGAAGAGTCTGGGTTTCTGATGTATGAAGATTGGAGAAGAGTGCAGCCTGGCTCAAGAAGAGAGAGAGAGATCAATTTGCCTCTCTTCTGTTTTTGTTCTGTGTGGGCTCCCTGTTATTTGGATGATGTCTGCCTATATTGAGGGTGCATCTTCCCCACATAGTTCACTCAGGAAGCAACCTCACAAACACACTCCTTAAAATAATACTGTACCAGTTCTCTAGCTATTCCTTAATTCAATCAAGTTAATACTTGAAATTAATCATCACACTGAGGTTTCTACAGAAGATTCCAAAAGCACCCAGGAAAATGATTCATTGTTTTTAAGTTAAAAAATATACACACAGTGAGGTTTAATATCCAGAAAAATGGCTGACACAATAACATAAATACAAATTCCCCTCTTTTTAAGAAGTTAACAATGCTAGAACTGACAAACTATCTTTAGAACATTTTAGATATTGAAGGAGTAGGGAAAGCAGCTGGTAAATTTAAAGAATATAGTTGAAACTATATTTTTCAAGCTTTTAGATGGCTTACTTGGTTTTTATTTATAAAAAATTGCATATTATCTAAAACTTTGTCCTGTACTTGAGGACAAATGAAATAGTCAATTCTTGTTATTTGTGGTAAAGTTCTGTAAATACTGAGTTAGCAAATACAAAACTGTTACTCCCGGGGAAATACAGAATTAGGTTCCTCAGAGCCTCTGGTCACATTTTCATCAATTGATCAATACATAACCTTGTTTTATGCTCATTTATGTTTAAAAACACCGTATTTAATATATATTACTATTTCATTGACATCGAACTCAATGGCTTACAGCACTGTAACTCATGTCTGAATGAAGCTTCGCTAATGTACATATCTTCCATATCTTCTCTGTGAGGCACCTCACAGCCTTCTTGCACTTAGAAACACTAGGCAACACTTCAGTATTATGCTTAGGGACCATTTTACACAGTGAGATTACAAAAAAAAAAAAAAAAGCAAAAAAATCAGAAAAACGTGGCACTAAATAGACCACTAAAAATACACATTTATAGTATGGTAGCTGAAATAAGAAGGCAGAGATTTACCTTGTTCAACCTCAGCTGGTAATGTGTGACTCAAATTTTCACTGATCTGTGCATTCCCACAAATGGCTATGAAAATGCTGTGAATAACAATTTGGGGATTACAAATGAATTTTAGGGAGTAGGCTAATTTGAAAATATGGAATTTTGAATAAATGAGATTGACCATATCTTGTTCACCTTTGTGTCACTACTTGACTGTAATATTTTCTGTCATGTAATAGAAGTTCTACATATATATATATATATATATATATATATATATATATATATATATATATAAAATAAATGGAAAGTGTTCCTTAATTTTAAATGAACCTCACTGTATTGTCCTATTTTGTTTTATGCTTTTAAGAAGTTTGTTATAGTCTGTAAATATTTGGTTAGTTTTCAAATGTGAACATTTTATAATAATATAAACACTTATTTTGTTAGGCTTACAATTCTCTTTGGAACTTTGAAGATATTGGTCCCTTACCTTTGGTATTTAAAATTAATAAAAATTATGATGCCACTATAAATCTGGTTTTTTGGTGTTAATGTCCCTCCCCTTCCTTCTCTGAAACATTTTAGGATCATTTTTTGCTTGAAATTCTGAAAATTTATAATATATATTTAGACTCTTCATAGTAGAATGTTCATATCTTTTGTCAATTTAGGGAAATTTTCTTCTTTTATTTCTTTGATTGTTTCTTCTCATTTTTTGTTATTATTTCTGAAAATCCTATTAAATATGTTCTAAACTTCTGAATCCAGTTGATGTATTTCCTGAAGTTTTAAAAATATATTTCTCTTTGTCCTTTTATATTATGTTCTAGAGCATAAGTTGACTTACATATCCAACTAATATTTATTTTCAGCCATATTTATTACACTAGTCCATAGTTTAAAAAATTATATACATATTCATTCTGAATTAAATTTTATATATGGCAGGAAGGGTACACCTTCATTTATTTGTGTATGAATATCTAGTTGTCCCAGCACCATTTGTTGAAATGACTATTCTTTTCCCATTCAATAGTCTTGGCACCCTTATCAAAAATCAGTTAACTATAAATGTAAGGGTTTATTTCTGCACTCTCAATTTTATTTCGTTGTTCTGTCTTTCCTTACATCAATACTACACTGTCTTGTTTACTGTAGGTTTGTTTGAAGTTTTGATATCAGGAACATCTTCAACTTAGTTCTTCTTTTTTAACGTTGATGTGACTTTTCTAGATTCCTTACATGTTCATATAAAGTTTAGAATCAGCTTATCAATTTCTGCAAAAAAAAAATCCAGCTGGATTTTTTTTTGAAATGGAGTCTCAGTCTGTCACTAAGGCTAGAGTGCAGGGGTGTGATCTCTGCTCCTTGCAATCTTCACCTCCTGGGTTCAAGCAATTCTCCTGCCTCAGCCTCCTGAGTAGCTGGGATTACAGGTACACACACTACGCCCAGCTAATTTTTGTATTTTTGGTAGAGATGGGGTTCACTATGTTTACCAGACTGGTCTCAAACTCCTCAGCTCAAGAGGCCTCAACCTCCCAAAGTGCTGGAATTACAGGGGTGAGCCACAGCACCCAGCCTGCAGCTTAGATTTTGAAAGGAATTACACACAATCTGTGGATTAATTTTGGGTGTATTATCATGTCAACAATACTAAGACTTCCAAATTCATAAATAAGTGGTGATTGTGGACATCTTTATCTTATTTCTAATTTTAGGGGGAAAACATCCAGTCGTTCACTATTAAGTATAATGTTAACTCAGGATAATTTTTTTGTTTGTTTGTAGAGTCTATTTATCAGATTAAGGAAGTTTTTCTCTATTCCAAATTTGTTGAGTGTTTTCACAATGACTGGGTACCAAATCTTATCCAATGTTTTTTCTGTATTTACTGAGATGACCAAGTGATTTTTGCCCTTTTTTCCTATAATATGGTGTTGTATATTGATTAATTTTTCAGCATTAAAGCAAACATGCATTCCTATGATAAAATATGCTTGGTTATAATTGTATTCCTGGCCTACAGCATACTTTTTTTTTTTTTTAAGATACGGGTTCTCACTGTCACTCAGGTTGGAGTACAGTGGTGCACCTCAAATGCCTGGGCTTCAGTGATCCTGCCATCTCAAACTCCCAAGTAGTTGGGACCATCAACATAAACCACCATGCCCAGTTAATTTTAATTTTAATTTTTTTTGGTAGAGCCAGGGTCTTGCTATGTTACCAGGGTTGATCTTGAACTTCTGGTTTGCAATCCTCCTGCCTTGGTCTCTCAAAATGTTGGGATTATAGGTGTAAGCCACCATGCCTGGCCTTTCTTCTTTTTAACATAGCCATTTGTAGCTATAAATTTCTCTCTAAATAGTACTTTAGCTGCTATGTTGTATTTTTATCTTCATTAACCCCAAAGTATTTTCTAATTACATTGTGAATTCTTTTTTGACCAGTAGGTATTTACAGTATGTTAATTTTCATATATTTGTAAAATTTCTTCTTCTTTTTTTGATTTCTAATATCATTTCACTGTGGTCAGATAATATACTCTGTATGATTTCAGTTATTTTAAATTTATTGACACCTGCTTTCTGGCCTAACATGATTTATTCTGGAGAATATTCTATGTCCACTTGAGAATGTGTGTTCTGATGTTTTTGATGGAGTGGTATTTAGATGTCTGTTTGGTCAAGTTGGTTTATAGTATTGTTTAAGTCAAGTCCTGTATTTTATTCTTGATCTTATGCCTAGTTTTTCAATTTCTGACAGTGTAATATTGAGCTATGCAATAATTATTGTAAATTATTGATTTCTAACTTCAAAACTGTCAGCTACATGTATTACCACTGATCTCTTATTTTTATGTGGATTTAAGGTTCTCTCTCTCTCTCTCTCTCTCTCTCTATATATATATATATATATATATATATAATATATATATGTATATAATTGCACTTTAGGTTTTGGGGTACATGTGAAGAACATGCAGGATTGTTGCATAGGCACATACATGGTAATGTGGTTTGCTGCCTCCATCCCCATCACCTATATCTGGCATTACTCCCATGTTATCTCTCCCCAACTCCCAACCCCCAACTGTCCCTCCCCTAATCCCCCCACCACAGACCTCAGTGTGTGATGCTCCCCTCTCTGTGTCCATGTGTTTTCATTGTTCAACACCCACCTATGAATGAGAACATACAGTGTTTGATTTTCTGTTCTTGTGTCAGTTTGCTGAGAATGATGGTTTCCAGGTTCATCCATGTCCCTACAAAGGACACAAACTCATCCTTTTTTATGGCTGCATAGTATTCCGTGGTGTATATGTGCCTCATTTTCCCTGTTCAGTCTATCATCAATGAGCATTTGGGTTAAGTTACAAGTCTTTGCTATTGTAAACAGTGCTGCAATGAACATACGTGTGCATATGTCTTTAATAGAACGATTAAAATCCTTTGGATATATACCCAGTAATGAGATTGCTGGGTCAAATGGAATTTCTATTTCTAGGTCATTGTGGAATCACCACACTGTCTTCCACAATGGTTGAACTAATTTACACTCCCACCAACAATATAAAATTGTTCTTCTTTCTCCACATTCTCTCCAGCATCTGTTGTAATTTTAATCTATTTATATTCTCCACTTGGTGAGATGTTGTTCTCATGCTTTCCTTTAAATTTGTGACATGGTTTCCTTTAGTTCTTTGAGCATATTAATGATAGCTATGTGCATTAAATAACTAATTCAGTGGGCTTAGGATGTTCAAATATTGCATATTACAAAGAAAATATTGGCCTTTGACTGGCTTCTGGGAGATAATCTCTAATCTCTCAGAATATTCTACTTGATAAGTTTATCTTTGTATACCTGGGGCCTTGAGCCAATCCAGATAGATTATGCTAGCCATATGTTTCATAGTGAATGCCTACTTTTGTTTGCCTGGGGCTGTAAGCTATGCTGTATCAGCTTGACCACCATGAGGAGGTGCTGGAGACTAAGTAGGTAAGATCAGTCACATGGGTGCTTCATGTCTACATGATTAATTCCCAGTGAAAACCTGGAACTCCAAGGCAGGGGTTTGCTTCTCTGGTTGGCAATACTTAAGATGCACATTGTCATAGGTCATTGCTGTGAGAATTAAGCTCTGATTGTATGACTTCACTTGGAGTGGACAACTGGAAACTTGGACCTTGAAGCTTTTGGACTCTGCTGTATGTGCTTTTCCCTTTCCTGACTTTAATCTGTATTCTTTCTCTTAAATAAACTGTACTCATGAGAAAGACAGCTTTCCTGTGTTTTATGAGTCCTTCTAGTAAATCACTGAACCTGAAGGCAGTCTTAGGGATTTGCAGTCCACTTGATTTCATAGGTAAAGTAGATTCAACATCTTTACCTAAGAATCAAAAGTATGGGCTTCCTCAGGGACAATTTCTATTGATTGCCCTTTCCCCACATTTATGGACCACACTTTCCAGTTTCTTTTCATGTGTCATAACTTTTGGTTGAAAATTTGATATTTTAAACAATATAATATGGCAACTCTGAACATCAGATCTTGCCTTTTTCCTTCCTCATAGTTTGTTGTTGTTTATGTTGTTTTTGTTGCTCTTGCTCTGTATTTATCGGTGAATTTTCTCGAACAAATTCTGTAAGGTCAGTATTTTTTTTTGCCATGTGTGGCCTATTAAGTCTCTGCTCAGTTAGTTTGGTGGTCAGCTAAGACAGGGATTTCCTTGAACCCTTCAAACCTAGTGGTTCCACCAGCCTTTGCCAAAGGGTTCTGCACATGTTTTGGCACAATATTCAGATAGTTCAATTTTGCTTTTGCCTTCACTTCCTGCTTTCACAGATCCTCATGTTCCAGCAGAGGTCAGAGATAAGGACCTTCTCAGTTCTTTCCTGGGCATCTGAACAGCCCTGTGCATGTAGTTTATCTTCTAGATTCACAGGCATATGATGGTGCCTTCTTAAAGTCTCCTGTGGACACTCATGACTCAGCATTAAAATTTTTTTTTTTTAGAAAAGTTACTTAGTCAGCTTCTTGTTTACTTGCCCCTATGCCTGTGCTGTTAATTCTAATTCAGACACCTGTGACATTAAATAATTGTCACTGGATTTTGTTTCAACAAATGGTCTGGGGAAAAGGCAACAACTAACAGCTCCAAGTGAGGTCAAACAAAGACAAGTTCTATAAGTGGAGGTTTCTAGGGAGCTGCCAGAATTATAATAATGCTCTTCTAATGAAGATTTGCTGGAGACTCTAAGCATGTTCTGCCTCACCCACTGGCTGTTGGCTGTTTTTCACAGGTGTTACAGTTGTAAGGCTGTTGGTTTTCAAAGCTACTGTGGCACTAGGGATAGGATGATGGGGATAGGGCAAGTTGAAACAGCACAAAGCTTACATTCTTACTGAGATTTGCTTTGATCATTTTTGCTTAATGAAAACTCCTTGGCTTGTCTTAAGCCTTTCTCTAATTTTCAGAGTTCTGAAATATTGATTTTGATAATTTTTGCCAGTGTTCTCATTGCTTTTAAGTAGAAGCTTACTTTCAAAGGTCCTTATTCTGCTGTCCTAGAAATGTTTCCCCTACTCTTCTGTTTTCGTTTTTGCTGTTTTTTATTAGAAGTGTTTAGAGACTCTTGTCTATTCATCTTTGTGTTGGAAGAATTCCTTTTTGCTTCAGTATGAGTGGTGATTTTGGTTATGAAATTTTGTGATTATGGGTGAAAGGCAAGATGTGTACATAAGTAGGTTATGCTGGGCTTATGGATATGGGGGCCTGGGTGGAACTGCAAATCCCAGTCAATACCCTGACTCTCCCTAAAAAGAATTTTCACAGGCCAAAGTAGTGAACCTACTGTTTATTATTCAACACAAAGAAGTATGGAGGAAGGGAGGACTTGCAGAGCTGCTCTGATTTCTGTTCTCCCATTAGTTACCCTGATGAGAGCTGGAGGCCTTCTGCTCTTTGTACCATTGTATCTGAGCCAGAACACTGCTAGACTTCCACAGCACTCTTCCTTACAGTGCATTTTGTATCATGGTTCCCTTGTTAATCTGATCCCTTTGCTTTTTATCTTTCAGTGATTCCTCCAAATTTCTCCTCCACTGATATATGCTCACTTTTGGTCCATTGATATCAAATGGTTTCTTCATTCTTTCCCATTCCTTCTCCCTTTCATCTTACTCTTCTTCTTTTTTTAATCCTCCACTTTCTTCTCTTCCTCTCTCCTTCTTCTTCCTATATATTTTTCCTGTGATTTCTATAGATTGGGATGGATAAGGAGAAATTGGCCTTGTTTATCATCTTAATCCAAGTCTTTGCACTATGTATAACAGTGAAATGTAAGGAACTTCTAAAATAAGGAATGATTAACTAAATTGAAGTACACCTACATAATGACACATTGTACAACCATTAAATAGATATGTTCAATAAATGCTTAAAATCATGCAAAATTTGAGTGAGGTAAGAAACATGAAAAGCAACATTTAAGACTGTATTTATAATATAATCACATTAATGAACAAAGAAACCATGATTAAATTCCCAGGAAGAAGAACTGGATGAAATATGCCACAATGCTAATCAAATATCAGGAGTATAATATTAAAATATGTAGCCTATCCCTTTGAAGATTAGTTAGTGGTTAAGTTTAGTTAACAGTTAAGCCAAGGCTTGTAACTCCTTACAGGCTCTGGTCCCTAGGCAATCTGTGGCTTCATTTTGGATTTTCTCCCCCTTGCTCTCTCAGCTACAAATACACTGGCTTGCTTTCTTGTTCTTTGGACACACTGAACTTGCTTTTGCCTCAGGGCCTTTTCCTTACTGTTTCCTATGCATGATTCATCATTTCCTCAGGTATCCTTGTGGCTTAGTCCCTTATTTCATTCAGGTTTCTAATCTAATATTACCTTATCAGACTATCCTATAAAATATAGCATCTCTGCCTTCACTATCACTTTCTGTCCCCTTACATTGTTTTATCTTTGTGACACATTGCTATCTCAATATGTTTATTCCCCCCCCCTTGGTACATATAAATGTTATATAAGTAGCAACTTTCTTTTGTTTTCTACTCTATTTTCAGAGCAATGCCTGGCCCGTAGTAGACACTAAATAAATGTTTGTGAAATGAATAGTTTTATGAATGAATATCTGACATAAAATAGGCAACCTGTTATTTTAGTCTATTATTTTAATTAAAAAATGTATCTGGGCCCTGACTTCCTATTGAAACATATTAGATAATGATGAGTGCTATGGAGAAAATAAAGCAGGAAGAAGACAGGGTGTTTTGGAAAGGGCATTCATAGTATTGGTGTAATATTTTAAATAAGGTGGTTAAAGATGACTTCAATGAGAAAGTGGCATCTGAGATGAGATAATCTGGGGAATGAGCATCCTTAGCTGAGAGCGCAGCACGTGCAAAGGCCCTGAGGCTCATGGGTGCCTGATATATTTGAGAACAGCAAGGAAGCCAGTGTGGATGCAGTGGAATGATCAAGATGGGAGTCTAAGGAGATCAATTTCAGTCAGGCAAAAGGAAGGAAATTGGACATAACTTTGTAGGACATTGTAAGGGTTTTGGCTTTTTACTGTGAATGAAATGAGGAGCTATTGGACAGTTTTCAGAGGAAGGAGGTGATGTGATTTATGCTTTAAAACGATTCATGCGATTTATGTTTACTGAACAGGCTTGTCACAGAAGAGCAATTGTTTGTTTTTAATTCATCTTAGATTTCAGATGCCTGACATCTTGAATAGAAACACTGAGCAGGCAACAGGATATAAAGTCTGGAATTCAGAGGAGAGGTCTGGGCTGGAGATATAAATTTGGGAACTGTCAGCACATAGATGGTGTTTAAGGTAATAAGTTTGGATGAAATCACTTAAGAGTGAGTGAAGATGGGGAAGAAGTCCAAAGATTGAGACCTGGGGCTCCAACATTAAGGAGAACCAGCAAAGGAGGCTAAGAAGGATCACCTGCAAAGCAGGAAGACAACCAGAAGAATCGGATGTCCCAGAAGCCAAGAGAAACATGTACTGGAAGGATGAAGGAATGGTCATTTGTGTGAAATAGTGCAGGACTGGCATGTGTGAAGAAGAGAGAAGAGATAAGTATTTGGAGGATATATTCCTTTGTTTTAGCCAAGAAGGTTTCTTTCCTCCCAGAGTCTCTGTAAGTTCAGCCATGTGGTGATGTAAGGTGATGGGCTGGGTTGGGCGCTACAGCTGACTTGTTTTTGGTGTGTGTAATCTCCCTGTTCCTACTCTGCCACAATTACTGATGATCCTGGCGAGAAACATTTCCATGGGGAAGTTTGCATTTGCTATGTCTGGCTTGTACACAAGTAAATACAAATGCTGCTTTATCAGTTTACAGTACAATTGCTCCATGGCCAAAAGCAAAGTTGGAAGTCTGCCTCTCACTGCCTTCAGGATAAAGGTCAAACTTGGAAGCATGCCATATTTGCCTTCAGAAGATGGCTTTATATCTTACCATCCTCCCACTTCTCCACCTCCCTTCCCACCCTCCACCTCTCTTCCCTGCCACACACTTCTATGCTCCTTTCACACTCGACTGCTTGCTGTTCTCTGGGGACGTTGTGCCTGTGCCTCTTCATAGATGCTATTTCTTAGGCTTGCCATGCCCATCTCTGCTTTCATTCTCAGGAAAGTACCTCTGATGTTTTGAAGTGCAGTTCATGTGAGATTCCACTGTGAAAACTTCCTGTTCCCCAGGCTGAAGTACTTATTCTTTTCTGTGCTTCACCTTCTTTTAATGTATTTCCGCTATAATCTTCAGTTATTCAACCCAACATTCATCTGGATGTTGCCAGGAATGTATTTTGTAGATGGGATTAACATCTACCATCAGTTGACTCTAAGGGGAAACTGTTTCAAATAATCGGGGTGAAACTGATCCAATAAATTAAAGGGCCTTAAAAACAGAACCCAGGTTTCCCTGACAAAGACGAAACTCCACCCGTAGACTGTAGCATCAGCTTCCGCAGAAGAGTTTCCAGCCTGCCCTTCCTGACATCCTGCCCTACAGATTTCAGACTTGCCTAGCCAGGCCATTGTGTGAAATTGTGTTAGCCATTTCCTTGCAATAAATCTCTCTCTCTCTCTCTTTCTTTCTCTATATGCCACACATGCACAAATACATGTACACACGCACATATGTGTACATATACATACATATACAAATCCTTCTAGCTATATTTCTCTGGTGGAACCCTGACTGATACAGTAACCAAGTAAAAAAAAAAGTGACTATAAAAGGAAACAAAAAGAAAGAAAATATCCTAGTAAAGGGAGGGAAGAATATAATATCATAATAGAAAATATGTAGAAGGGCTGAAGACTGGAAACATGAAAGGAATTGAAACGTTGATTGTCATCCTTTAAGACCCTGCTTAGATGCTTCCTCATCTACACAGTCTTCCTATTCCTAGGCATTCTTATTTTCTCTTGCCTCTTGCCACCTGTCATAACACAAGTATTATAATTTCATGTTGATATGTTTGTGATTCCTGTTTTGTGAGTTTAAGATCTCAGAGGATAAATTCATCTTTCTATCCCTAGTACCTAGCTCAGTGCTTGGCTTATAACAGGGGCAGAACAAACATTAGATGATAAGTGAATGAGAGTTTACAGCCTTAGGTTCTCACAGATGCTCATCTCAGGCCAGCCCATGTACCGGAGAAGGTTTTCTGGAGGAAGTATCCTGAGGACCATCAGAGGGAAACCACAGCAGTTCCAGCTCTTTCCCTCCATGTATTCATTGGCACCTCCAGGAGCACACAATTTGCTGGGTCTCCTTCCCAGTATGTTGTGATCCTACCAATATACTTCCAGTGCCCTTGTAAACAGCACTCAGTGCCTCCTACTTGAGACTTTCTTCACAGATACACAGGCCACTTAATACACTGTGGCAACTCTTATAAGGGCATGCGAGTTGAAGGGCTTGTGGATATTTCGATCTTCATTAAAGACTTTTCCTGGGCTCCTTTCATCCTTCTTTTTGTCAGTACCAAAGTCTGAACCATCTATGGAACACATTGATGTGCTGGATGCTTGTCCTTTTTGCAAGACGAGATGCAAGAACCCTTTCCTGCAGAAAGGAGAAAGCAGAGGTTCTTTTGAAGGCAGATGACTCTCTATGGCTACTCTGAGGCAGTCCACACGGTGACTTCCTCTTACAGATGGATTTTTCTCTTTGACAGCCTGAGAGTGTGTCTTACTTGCTAGGAACTTGCATAGAAAGGGAGACGCTAGACTGCTTCTTTCTCTGATAGGAATCTGCAGCTTTTGAGGCTATTTTGTTGTGTCTGCCTCTCATCTCTTCTTTGTTGGAAGTGAAAGAGGAACCTCATGATTATTTATTGAATAGAGAATTGCTGAAAGAACTAAAATTGATAGTAATGATGAAAATACAGTATGGAGAAATGGCTGATACTGGGGCAAGGAATAATACATAATGAGCCTGGGCCATTTTACAACATCAAGAAGTAAGGAAATTCTGAAAAACAAAACAAGACAAAAATCAAACCCACATAGATGTGTGTATCAAAGGGGCAGAGGAACCAATTTAGAGAGCCGTCAATGGCCAAAGAGGGAACAATTTGAGCAAGAAAATAAATAAAATAAATTTGAGCAACAAAGTAAATATAATAGCAATAAAATAAAATAGGACTACAACCCAATGTACAAAATAAATATACATGAGTTCACACTGATTAGATATATTATTTAATAAATAAAAAATGATAGAGAAGAGACAAATCTCCCACCCAGAAAAATTTCTAATAAATCATGTAGATTCTTCATCCTAAAGTGGGGGAGCATAATCCTTCGTTCCTTGAATGTGGGCTGGACATAATAGGTCCCAAAATGTAGAGATAGTATGGAAAGAGGCAGAAAAGAGTAACTTTACAGTGGCTCAACCTGACAAGCATTGCTTCAGCTAGGTGATCAAGGTTAACATCAACAGTGATAAGTCATGTTGATAGTATGTGCCTTGGCTATGATGTAGTAAAAAATGACCTTTTGTCTCTGTGGTCTTCCCCCCAAAATGTGTAACTACAGCATAATCATAAGAAAAACATCAGACAATTTGAATACAGGATCATTCTTCAATATACCCGACCAGTATTCCTCAAAATTGTCAAAGTCATCAGAAATAAGGCAAGTCTGAGAAACTGTCACCACCAGAAAGAGCCTAAACAGACTTCATGACTAAATGTGATGTGGTATCCTGGATGGACTCCTGGAAAAACAACAACAACGAAAGGACATTGGGTAAAAACTAAGGAAATCTAAATAAACTATGCACATTAGTTAATAATAATGTGTCAATATTGCCATACTATTATAAGATGTTAATAATCGGAAAAAATGTGTGTCAGAGAGGTTATTTGGGAACACTACTATTTGCTAAATTTCTCTAAAAATCTAAAATTGTTCTAAAATTCCTATTTTATTTTTTAATTTTATTTTTAATTTTAATGGGTATACAGTAAGTATTTATGGGTTACATATGCTATTTTGATAACAGGGCATATAATGTGTAATCATAACATTAGGGTAAATGGGTTATTCATTACCTCAAACATTTATCCTTTGCATTGCAAACAATACAATTATACTCTTTTAGTATTTCAAAAAATACAATTAAATTATTATTGACTACAGTATTTGTGCTATCAAATACTAGATCTTATTAATTCTTTTAATCTATTTTTTTTGTACCCATTATCCATTCCTATTTGCTCCCTATGCCGCTCACTACCCTTCCCATCCTCTGGCAACCATCCTTTCCTATCTCCATGAATTCAATTGTTTTAATTTTTGTTCTCACAAACACATGAGAAAATGTGAAGCTTGTTTTTCTGTGCCTGGCTTATTTCACTTAACATAATGACCTCCAGTTGCATCCATATTGTTGTAAATGACAGGATCTCATTCTTTTTTATGGTTGAATAGTATTTCATTGTGTCTATGTACCACATTAAAAAAAAATCCATTTGTTGATGTTTCCAAATTTTGACTATTGTGAATAGTGCTGCAATAAACATGGGAGGGCAGACATCTCTTTGATATCCTAATTTCCCAGCAGTGGGATTACTGGATCATATGGTAGCTCTATTTTTAGTTTTTTGAGGAATCTTCAAACTGTTCTCCATGGTGTTGTACTAAATTACATTCCCACCAACAGTGTATTAGGGTTCCCTTTTCTCCACATTCTCACCAGCATTTGTTATTGCCTGTCTTTTGGATAAAAGCCATTTTAACTGGGGTGACATTTTAAAAAATCTATTTTAATTGATAAGCAAAACCTAATTAAACTAAAGAGCTTCTGCACAGCAAAAGAAACTATCAACAGAGTAAACGTACAATCTGTAGAATGGGAGAAGACATTTGCAAGCTATGCATCTGACAAAGGTCTAATATCTGGGATCTATAAGGAACTTAAACAATTTAACAAGCAAAAAACAAATAACCCCATTGTAAGATGGGCAAAAGACATGAACAGACACTTCCTAAAAGGAGATATATGAGTGGCTAACAAACAGGAAAAAATGCTCAGCATCACTAATCACCAGAGAAATGTAAATCAAAACCACAATGAGATACCATCTCACACCAGTCAGTATGGCTATTATTAAAAAATCAAAACACAACAGCTGCCAGCAAAGCTGCAGAGAAAATGCAACATTTATGCAGTGTTGGTGGGAATGTAAATTAATTTGGCCACTGTGGAAAGCAGTTGGGAGACTTCTCAAAGCAGTTAAAACAGAACTACCATTTGATGCCGCAATCCCATTACTGGGTGTATATCCACAAGAAAATAAATTTTTTGACCAAAAATATGCATGTACTCATATGCTCATTGCAACACTATTCAGAATAGCAGAGACATGGAAGCAATTTAAATGCCTATTGATGGTGGATTGTGTAGACAAAATGTAGGACATATACACCGTGGTGTACTACACAGCCATAAAGAGAATGAAGTCATGCCCTTTGCAGCAACATGGTTGCAGCTGGAGGCCATTATCCTACGTGAAATAACACTGGAATGTAAAACCAAATACCATGTGTTCTCACTTATAAATGGGAGCTAAACAATAGACATAAAGATGGCAATGATAGTCACTTGGGTATACTAGTAGGAGAAGGTAGAGAGTAGGGCAAAGCTTAAATAACTAACTATTGGGTACTATGCTCAGTAACTGGGTAATGGGACCCATAACCCAAACCTCAACATTACACAATATATCCAGGTAACAAGCCTGTATATGTATTCTCTGAATTTAAAATAAAAGTTGAAACTATACATATATAAAAGAAAAGGTGAAACTATACTCATTAAAAATTAATAATAACTCCCCACACTTCCCTTCTTTCAGCTTCTAGTAACCATCATTCTTCTCTATGTTTCTATGAATTGGACTTCTCCAGTTACCTTGTATCAGTGGAGTCAGATGATATTTGTCTTTTTTTTTGTGATTGGCATAGTTTACTTAGCATAATGTTTGCAAAGTTCTTCTATGTTGTAACATGTATCAGAATTTTCTCTCTTTTTGTGGCTGAATAAAGTTTTGTTGTGTGTTTATTAAAAACTGTATTTTAAAAATGGAGAATAAAAGAAAAAAGGGCATAAGAGCTTGCTATGGTTGTGTAAGTGTGTAGAATTAAGTACACACACACAGACACACAATCAATACTATATGTCAGTCTGCTAAAATGGTGGGTAAGATATTGTATGGTAATTATGAGATGTCACCTGTATTCTCAGATATCTTTTTCGTAAGTCTTTGTCCACTGGAGCTTGATTACTGTTTCTCATGGCCATATTTCTTGGAGGGAAGAGGACAGAAAGAGAGAGAGGGAGAGGAGAGGAGATGCTGGGTACTGTGTTTATGTGGAACACTTTCCCATCTTCTTGAAATTGACTCCTTGGTTAAGGTTGTATTTATTATGGTTAAGATAGTATACAGTAAGGATGTGGGAAAGAGCAAACAGCTCACAGACAAAATTCTTATGATCTCCTAACTCTCACTTTTTAAATTCACAATTGTCTTGGATGAAAAGGAGAGTAGAAGCCTGTTGAAGTAGAAGATTATTACAGATGAGGTTTAACATGCCCTCTTAACATATCCTGTTAAGTAGGGTCCAAGAATGGTTCTAAATCCCCCAAAATGTTAAATTGAATTACTGAAAAGGATAAAAATTTGGCAAAATGGTCAAAAAGGAAAGAAAAACTGTAAAAGATCTTCCTGGAGCCTTAGTTTTAGAGTCAGTTGTACCTGAAGTAAGAGGACATGGAATTTTTAAAGACTACACCAGAAAACAAGTAAGCAGTTTATGTTGATATGTGTTTTCCAAACCAAAGTCAGCACACATGAACTAACAAGTATAAGGGCATTTAGGGAAGAAAGGGTAGAATACTTTTAACTGAGGCTACCTTGGGAAATCTGGGTCACAGAATCAATAGAAAATAAAGGGGTGATAGGCTACTGATCCTACCAGTCCTGTCTCCTGTGACTGATATGTGTAATTGCCAAACCAATATCCATATTCTCTTCTTCTACTACTTTTTTCTTTCTTTCTTTCTTTTTTTTTTAAATTGAACTCTTCTTTTATTGTTAGCTCCCTTTCTTTTATTGGTTGGCTACCTTCTTTTATTTCCCAGGCTCCCTTTCAGCTAGGTGCAGCCATGGGGTTGAACTGCATGAGACATGCTATGTATAACATTTCATATGGTTATACTCAACATTTAGCATGGTTCCTGGCACACTGTAAATAGTGGTAAATGGTGGTTATTATTGCAGATGAATTTTTAAAATTCAAGGTTTTATATAGTATAAAGGATTATTCTTCTGATTATAATTGTACCAGTTGTTAAAGTATTGTCTTTCAGCTCCGAATCATCTTTTCTAGATTTGCCTCTGCAGTGTTGGGGCTGGAACTTTGCAAAACACATTTCAGCTTTCTCAGCAGTTCCTCGTTACTCTTCCATTACGCGGCACTAGAGGGAGAATGCGCGTGGAGAAGGAAAAGGGTGCGCGCCCCTTCCTGTCTCGTTCTTGTTGGCTTCGGATCAGCTTCCTGTTCATGTGAGCTGCAGTCTAGCAGTGCTTTTCCCTTCTGGCACTGGCAGTACTTTTAAGAGTTGAACCTAATTTGCATTTTCTCAGACACTTTCAAATATTGTGCCCCACTTCAGAATCACTAGCACTGCCTAGGCCCCATTTTTCAGAGGTCTGTGTCTCAGGTCTATGGTGCCTTTTCTCAACTCTTCTCATCGGTACCAATTGAGCTGCACTCTCTCCTGAAAACTCTGACTTCTGCGGGGCTACTCTTCCAAGCTTCTATATTTTAATAATTTCAGTGTTTTCCTGCCGGCCCTAGGGGTGTTAGGTGTTACCTGAAGAATTTTCAGGAATTTAGCAAGTAGTTAAATCATAAACAGGGGACCCCTGTTTGGAGCTTTGGCTGATGTTCTAAGCCTGCATCGTTTGCTGGTTCTGATGTCCCCAGACGCGACGTTGTATTGAGGTCCTGAGTCTTTTCCCTCAACCATGGTGGAAGGATTTATACCGTAGAAACTGGCAAACGGTACAAATAAGGTTTCCTCAACGAAAGAGCAAGTTGTAATCACTTGGGAGACCATTGCTACTTTAGAGTTTTCTTTTCTACCCCATCAAGTTACCCAGTTAACGAATTTGTATTCATTTCACATAACTATTGTGGTTCTGTGTTCTGAATGAACCTTGAATGATACAAGAACCTTGTAGAGTTGTTAACCATCAACCTCAGTTGTACTGTAGGAAAACTGGTATATGTGTGTGATTAGCTTTTTTTACAAATAATTTTGTTTTGAGACAGGATCTCCCTTTGTCATCCAGGCTGGAGTGCAGTGGCATGCACACAGCTCACTGTAGCCTTGATCTCCCAGGCTCAAGTAATCTTCCCACCTCAGTCTCCCAAGTAATAGGGACTACAGGTGCACACCACCATGTCAGCTACTTTTTTTTTTTTTTTTTTTTTTTTTTTTTTTTTTGTAGAGATGGGGTTTCTCCATGTTGTTCAGACTGATCTCAAACTCCTGAGCTCAAGCAATTTACCTTGGCCTTCCAAAATGCTAGGTTTACAGGCATGAGTCACCACACCGGGCTGACAAATAACTTTTGTAAAGATTGCTTGACACCTAGAATATTAGAGATATTTGATTAATTGTGTTATTAATGTTAGTTAACATCAGTAGCATGAGTTGATGCTGGTTAAGTCTCCAGGAGACACGAAGAAAGCAATCTTGCATGTTTTAGAATGTAGTTTATAATTCTGCCCTCTGTGTAGAAGGGAATGAGATATAGCTACTGATCACATTTTTGTCAAACAAGGAGGATGACACGTTTCTTGAAAAAACGTCAAATATTGTTTTAAATATGTTAGGGTATTATAGGTCATAAGGTATCCTGTTATAAATGTGTCATAAAGGAAACATACAACTCTTCCCTATTTTGGCACTGGTATATATTTGGTTTCACAAATCAGGTTTCTAAAAAGCAAGGTATATGTGATATCTCTTGATTCCTTAAAATATACAATCTGGGTCTCTGGATAACTATATGCTCTTGGTTAAGGCTTTTGATCTCCATTTTAACTGCATAATTTTGCTTATTAGACTTGGAGAAGTCTTTCGTTGGCTCTCCAAAGCTTTGATCTTGTTCAATATGCCTATGTGAGGCTCCACAAGGTTATATTCTGAAAAGAGATGCCAACATTCTAATATAATCATAAAAATGACTTGTAAGTAAAAGCAAACTTTTCATACAAATCCTACATTTAAAGATGCCTTCCTTCCAATAACATTCATCAAGCGACCATCTGTTTGCCTTTGATTATCATCTGGACCACTAATAAGCGAGTTTAATTTGAACAATGTTATTTGCACGCTACTTCTAAATTTAGTGCTTTTCAAAGAAGTCAGCAAGCCTGGCCTCCAGGAAATAGTGACTTTGATGTAACATCTGGTATTCAGGGAGTTTCTGTGTAGTGCCCAACTAGTGGGTGGACCAAAGGGCAAAGGGAAGTCAAGCGACTTGCCCAGAGTCATGTAATTAGTTAATGACTTAACTTGGCATATCTGTAGTTTCTATCTGCGGCTCATAGTCCTAGCCTGTATATTTTTATTCTGCATGTCATATAGATAATGTATATAAAGACATACCACCCCCATTCTCCCAAATATTCACAAACAGAGAAACAAATGTGTATTGATCTGTAAGACTAATTATAGATTTATTTATTTGCATTTTTCTCTATGGCATTAACTTCCTGTATTTTGGGAAGGAAATAAATTTCCTTGTATTAACCTTCCCTTCATTAAAAAATAGTTTAAATTAACAGGAAATTGTTATTGCCTGCAAAAACTTCTCTGTAAGTGAACTGATTTTTTTCCTTACAAGGAAAATGGAGGGTTAAATTGAACAAACAACTCACTTGATTTGCGGGAGACTGGAAGGCATCATCAACATTCAATCTTTTTCCTTCTTAATTTTTTACCCCATTCTCCTTCCCAGGGCTGGAGATCGAGGTGTCAACACCTAAAATGTGAGATTATAAAGAAAGTTTAAGGTTATGATGCTTTTGTTATAAAAAGCAGTTCTTTTTTGCTACTTTACTGGGTCAATATATTTTATAATCAGTGTGTCATTTTAATACCCTTGCACCATACAGCATAATATAGTCTATCTGATTAGTACTTTTAACTTAAAAAATTTCACATCTATAATTTAATCTTCTCAGGTTTTTATTAAAACTAATTTGCATATTATGCATATTATATATGCTTAGAACTATTTTTTCATTACCAAAATAACTGTTCCCATGTTTATACAGTCAAGCATATCTTAATATCTTAGAAATTAAGAAAATTAAAATTCTGATCTGCAAAATTGGAGTTTAAGTCAGCTCTGCTGGCTATGTGACCTTGGGCAAATCCTTAGATCTTTGTAACCTTGAAAGTGTGCATATGTGAAATATTTCATAGCACTGAGAGAATGAAATGAAATTATATGTGAAGCTGCTAGCACAGTGCTCTGATACACGTTAAAAGGTCAGGATATGGTTTTCAGTTGTTTCTCCTGTTCTTTCTTTTCTGCTGTAAAGTATATTAGTATCCTGTGCTGGTTCTTGCGTTCCTCTTAGAGAGTTTATGAAAATCATAGACACAGCTAGGTGCGGTGGCTCATGCCTGTAATCCCAGCACTTTGGGAGGCTGTGGTGGGTGGATCAGGAGGTCAGGAGTTCTAAACCAGCCTGGCCAACATGTTGAAACCCCATCTCTACTAAAAACACAAAAATTAGCTGGGTGTGGTGGTGCATGCCTGTAATCCATGCTACTTGGAGGCTGAGGTAGGAGAATTGCTTGAACCTGGGAGGTGGAGGTCGCAGTGAGCTGAGATCATGACAGCCATTGCACTCAAGCCTGGGCAACAAGAGCGAAACTGTCTCAAAAAAAAAAAAAAAAAAAAAGGAAAGAAAAAAAGATCACAGACACATCATGGAATGAAAGGGCTCTTGGAAACCTTAGAAAACTTAATTAGAAAATTAAATGGTGTAGTGGGGATCTGGTATTTAGTTGGACAAGATCCATTCCCTTTGCTTTGGGTGATGCCACCATGATTTACTTTAAGGTCGTTCCTTTTGCTATTTTCTGTGCAGTAGTGGGACCACCCTCAGAGAGTGCCATAGTTTCCCTTGGCCAAGGGCTGGGCATGGGACCCAAGCCATTGCAACTGTAACATAATACAAAGAGAGGAAAATGATTGAAGCCACTGAGGCCCTGAATTGACAATCCATTAGAAAAGCCCTGTAGTACAACGAGTATGTCTAAGAAGAGCAACTTTGAGCCAGATAGCCTGGGTTTAACTCCTGGTTATATCACAGCTAAATCAAGTTACTTAAGGTTTAAGTGACCACAGCTAGGGCAAATTACTTTTTTTTCTTTTTGAGATGGAGTCTCACTCTTTTGCCAGGCTGGAGTGCAGTGGCGTGATCTCGGAGCACTACAACCTCCGCCTTCTGGGTTCAAGCGATTCTCCTGTCCCAGCTTTCCAAGTAGCTGGGACTACAGGCATGCACTACCATGCCCAGCTATTTTTTTTTTTTGTATTTTTAGGAGAGATGGGGTTTTACCATGTTGGTCATGATGGTCTTGATCTCTTGACCTCATGATCCACCCAAATTGGCCTCCCAAAATGCTGGGATTACAGGTGTGAGCCACCACATCTGGCCTACTTACCTTCTTTATGACTCAGATGTCTCTCTCTTTTTTTTTTTTTTAAATCTCTAAAGTGAAACCATGAATAGTACTGAATTTGGAGGGCTGTTGTATTAAATAAGTTTAATACTATTTAATACATATTTAGTAAATATCTAAATGGCCTAGAATATACCTGGTATATATTAAGTAGAGTATGTATTATAACTGCAACCTACATATACTGGTACTATTATTACTACTCTGTTCTTGCCTCAAGATGCCCAGACACCCTCTCATTCCTGTTCTTCCCTAATCTTGGTTCTTTAGCCTTCTCTTTAATTCACTGCTTGAGGGCAACAAACAACAAGAGGAGTGAGGTTTGAGGGGCCACAAGGGAAACCATGCAGAGCATGAAATCATAGTAGGAACTTTGGATTTTTTCTAAGTGTAATGAAAATGTGATGTCCTGGAAGTTGTTTATACCATTAATGAGAACTGATTGTTTGTACCTCTTCCCAAGCTTGTGTTCAGTGCTTTCAGACTGGTTGTTAAATATTGACCAGCACACCAATGGATGGGAAGCTCTTGGATAAGGGAAGGAGAGTGTCACAATCTCATTTATCTTTTGGGAGGACTGCCCTGGCTGCTCTGAGGAGAACAGTTTGCATAAGGTCAAGAGTAAGCAGGGACACCAGCTAGGAATCTATTGCTATAGTCCTGGGAGTGTTGATGCTGGCTCAGGGGTTGAGAGTGGTGGTAGAATATTAACAAATAGGACATATTTTTCTTTTTGAGATGGAGTCATGCTCTGTTGCCCAGGCTGGAGTGCAATTGTGTGATCTCAGCTCACTGCAACCTCTACCTCCCGGGTTTAAGCAATTCTCTGCCTCAGCCTCCTGAGTAGCAGTGATTACAGGCATGTGCCAGCATGTTGGGTTAATTTTTGTATTTTTAGTTGAGACGGAGTTTCACCATCTTGGCCAGGTTGGTCTTGAACTTCTTACCTCATGACCTACCCACCTCAGCCTCCCAAAGTGCTAGGATTACAGGAGTGAGCCACTGTGCCTGGCCATGTAGGACACATTTTAGCCAAAGAGTGACAGTATATACTGATGTATTAAATGAAGGGTGTGCATGAAAGAAAGGAATCAAGAATGACTTTATATTTGGGTTCTGAGCAAGTGGGCTAATGGAGACGCTGATTATTGAGATGGGGAAGACAGGAAAGTAGCATATTGGAGTAAAAACTTGTCTTCAAAAATTGTAGTTTGGATCTCTGTTTCCTGTGTAGAAAAACTGAGGAACAAAAAACAATAATCATTAGAAAGCATGTCTTAGTCAGCTTGGGCTGCTCTAACAAAATACTATAGACTGTCTGACCCAAACAATAGACATTTATGTCTCACAGCTCTGGAGGCTATGAAGTCCAAGATCAAGGTGCTAGCAGATTCAGTGTCTGGTGAGGTTGCCCACTTCCTGGCTTGCAGACAGCTGCCTTTTCCTTGTGTCCTCACTTGATGGAGAAAGAGCTTGAGCTCTGATCTCTTCTTTTTTATATAAGGACATTAATCCCATCATGGACACAAATCCTCATGACCTCATCTAAACTTAATTACCCACCAAAGACCCCACCTCCAAATACCATCACATTGGGTGTTAGAGCTTTAACATTTGAACTTTGGGGAGATACAAACATTCAGCTCATAGTAACAAGTAACTGCTGTTAAAAAACCATACAAAGAGGAGGCATGAACTAGGGATTTGTCAGTTGATAGAAGGAAAGCACTGGTGAGAAGCCAGATTATAGTTGAGAGTGAAGAATTGGAATTAAAATCATTGAGGTCAAGTATTAGCCTATTAGACAGAGAGCTGGCCACTTTTTTCTTAAAGTATCAGTGGGGTCCCACCTAACATTAAAAATGTACCGATTGCATAAAGAGCTTGAACAACCATATATACAGAGAATAAAATCATATAATTAATTATTGCTTTTCTAAGCTTACACTAGATTTTCTCCAATGCCTAAAGAAATTGCTGATGATAAGATTTCTGTTTAATCAATTCACCCTGACTCTTCAGGGCACACTATTACAGTGGTAAATGTATAGAATAATGGCTAAGAGCACAGGTGCTGGAGCCCAAATGCCTAGGCTCAAATCCTTGCTCTGTCCATTTCCAGCTGTGTGACCTTCAGAGAATTGATAGAACGGTTTCTTATCTGAAACTTGCAGGTCTTGTGGCAGAGGGAAAATACAGTTGGCTAACGATGTGTTAATGCTTACAGCTTCTTCTCAAAAGTGACAAATATAACTTTTGCTCATATTTCATTGGCCAAAGGCAGTTAAATGGTCAAAACTGTATCAACAGGGTAGTGATATTTGATCATCTTTCAGAGAGGCAGCACAAGCCACAATACAATGCCTGACTTTGATCTCCTTCAGGGAGTGACAATCAATATTTTAAAAAATAGCACAGGCTACCTATATATACATATATATGTGGACCTCATTGTTAGTATTTAATGACATATGCTTTTAAAGCTTTGGCTCCATGTTTATTACTGACAGCATCAAGATTCTCTAAAAAAATAACAATAAAAAATTCTCATTAACACCTAGAAGGAACAGACCAGAGAATTATACTCCTGGCAGCTCATTAGAAGAGAATGGCTGGCTTTTTCATCTTAGAATTTTAGAATGTGTTATAATAGCAAGTTTCTTTTGGGGACCTGAGTTTCTGTGGATTTTATGTCTAGGCTTTTGCTAACAAGTGCTTAGATTTCTTCCCTGGCTGCCCACAGGCATGGTGCAGCAACTCTGCTGCTTGTCACATCCCCTGGGTCTCATTGTTTTCTGCAAAACAGGGTAGACCAGTTGTCATCCACTTGACTCACAGTCATGTTGTGAGGATTAATGAGTTAAAGTTTGTAAAATGTCTCCAGTTTCTGAAAGGTGATAAGTAGGAGGCACAATTATTGGTATTTTCCTATCTTTATGTAGACTTGAGAGGCCTTTTTGGTCACCTTTGAGATTTTGACATAAGCAGGCTACGGTGGTGATTTATTTGTTTTATTGCCTTTCTGTTTGACATTTCTATACCCTCACCCGTCACAGTGACTTTAAAGAGGAATGTCAACCTCAACCTTTCCTGTCTCCATCTGTTGAGATTTTTGGCTTGTTTTATTGTTATTTTATCATTTATAAGAACATGCTCTCAGACCTATGCTATTCATTAACCAACACAGAGACATAAAGGACAAACTATAGTCACATGTTTTATTCTATATAGTGCCTGGTAAGTTTATACGGTGGTTCAATGATTAACTAATATTATTCACAAATACAGGCTTCTGGTGAGCTCTCAATCTAAACATCTTGTTACTAATTTAAAATGGAGTTCAAAACAAATGTTTATTATTACTATATTCAGTGCATTAACATGTAGGCACTTTCCATCCCTGGCTTTGAGCACATAGCATATAAAGAAAGGAGAGATGGGATAGGAATATTCTATGCAGAAGTCATTTCAGGGATATCATTTAAGTTAGCATTCTTAAGTCCATTGTGATTTTGCCTTTGGGGTACAAAAATAAGCTGCAATACTTTTACAGCCAGGCAAATTTGGTTTCTCTCAAGGACATATAAATAAATAGCTTCTGTGTTCACATCTCCACTCATTACCACTGTAAGAGCAGACATTTCTGCAGATTCATCTTTCTCCTTTAAATCTTGCTTCTGCAAAGCTGAATTTGGTTTTCCTTTCACTCTAATGGAGGGAAGTTGGTAAATCGTTATCTACAATGAAGCTCAAGAGGTTACATGTAAAATTTGAACCAGGAAGTTGGGGAATTCGAGTTTTGGCTCATATTTCTACTCAATCAAGAAATATTTATAATATATTTGTTAGATATGGTACTAACCACCACCCAGTACTATCTATCTAGCCTCCAGTGAGTTCTTGATTCACAGCAGTTTATTCAGTATATAGTAATTGAGTGCAGGTGTAGGAGAAGCTATGGATTCTTTTTATCAATCATCTTTCTATGCTGTGTACAAATAATAAATAGACTGGTCATGGGTTTGGCTTTCCTGGGATGGAGTGATTTAATGTACATTAATTTCACCTCCTAAGCAGTTTCTGAGAGTTAGAATTTAGATGCACAGTTGTAACTGTTTTCTTATCCTGACTTCTTATGTTCCTTGGCTGTTTAAAAACTGAAGAATATCCTGACACCAAAACCTGGCAGAGACTCAACAACAAAAGAAAACTTCAGGCCAATATCAATGAGGAACATAGATGCAAAAATACTCAATAAAATACTAGCAAACCGACTGCAACAGCACATCAAAAAGCTTATCCATCACGATCCAGTAGGCTTCATCCCGGGGGTGCAAGGCTCGTTCAACATATGCAAGTCTACAAATGTAATTCACCACATGAACAGAACCGAAGACAAAAACCACACGATTATCTCAATAGATGCAGAGAAGGTCTTTGAAAATATTCAAGAGCCCTTTATGCTAAAAACTTTCAATAAACTAGATATTGATGGAAGTTATCTCAAAATAATAAAAGCTATTTACAACAAACCCACAGCCAATATCATACTGAATGGGCAAAAACTGAAAGCATTCCCTTTGAAATCTGGAACTAGACAAGGATGCCCTCTATGTCACCACTCCTATTTAATATAGTACTGGAAGTTCTAGCCAGAGTAATAAGGAAAGAAAAAAAATAAAGGATATTCAGTTAGGAAAGGAGGAAGCCAAATTGTCTCTATTTGCAGATGACATGATTGTATATTTAGAAGACTTCATTGTCTCAGCCCAAAATCTCCTGAAACTGATAAACAACTTCAGCAAAGTCTCAGAATACAAAATCAGTGTGCACAAATCACAAGCATTCCTATACACCAATAACAGACTTAAAGAGACAAAATCAAGAATGAACTGCCAGTCACAATTGCTACAAAGGGAATAAAATACCTAGGAATACAACTAACAAAGGAGGTAAAGGACCTCTTCAAGGAGAACTACAAAACACTGCTCAAAGAAGTAAGAGAGGACACAAACAGATGGAGAAACATTCCATGCTCATAGTTAGGAAGAATCAATATGAAAATGGCCATACTGCCGCAAGTAATTTATAGATTCAATGCTATCCCCATCAAGCTATCAATAACCTTCTTCACAGAACTGGAAAAAACCACCTTAAACTTTATATGGAACCAAAAGAGAGCCTACATAGTCAAGTCAATTCTAAGCAAAAGGAACAAAACTGGAGGCATCACACTATCTGACTTCAAACTATATTACAAGGCTACAGTAATCAAAACAGCATGGTACTGGTACCAAAACAGAGAGATAGACCAATGGAACAGAACAGAGGCCTTGGAGGCAACACCACACATCTACAACCATCTGATCTTTGACAAACCTGACAAAAACAAGCAATGAGGGAAGGATTCCGTTTAATAAATGGTGTTGGGAAAACTGGCTAGCCATGTGCAGAAAGCAGAAACTGTACCCTTTCCTGACACCTTAAACTAAAATTAACTCCAGATGGATTAAAGACTTAAACATAAGACCTAACACCATAAAAAACTCTAGAAAAAAATCTAGGCTATACTGTTCAGGACATAGGTGTAGGCAAGGACTTCATGACTAAAATGCCAAAAGTATTGGCAACAAAAGACAAAATAGACAAATGGAACCTAATTAAACTCCAGAGCTTCTGCACAGCAAAAGAAACAATCATTAGAGTGAACTGGCAACCAACAGAATGGGAAAAATTTTTGCAAACTACCCATCTGACAAAGGGCTAATATTCAGAATCTACGAAGAACTAAAGCAGATTTACAACAAAAAACCAAACAAGCCCATTCAAAAGTGGGCAAAGAATATGAACAGACACTTTTCAAAAGAAGACATATACGAGACCAACAAACATGAAAAAATGCTCATCATCACTGGTCATTAGAGAAACACAAATCAAAACTACACTGAGATACCATCTCACACCAGTTAGAATGGTGATCATTAAAAAATCTGGAGACAACAGATGCTGGAGAGGATGTGGAGAAATAGGAACACTTTTGCACTGTTGGTGGTAGTGTAAATTAGTTCAACCACTGTGGGAGACAGTGTGGTGATTCCTCAAGGACCTCGAAATAGAAATTCCATTTGACCCAGTAATCCCATTATTGGGTATATATACAAAGGATTACAAATCGTTCTATTATAAAGACACATGCACACCAATGTTCATTGCAGCACTGTTTACAACAACAAAGACTTTAACCAACCCAAATTCCCATTGATGATAAACTGAACAGGGAAAATGTGGCACATATACACCACAGAATACTATACAGCTGTATAAAAGGATGAGTTCATGTCCTTTGTAGAGACATGCATAAACCTGGAAACCATCATTCTTAGCAAACTGACACAAGAACAGAAAATCAAACACCACATGTTCTCACTCATAGGCGGGTGTCAAACAATGAGAACATATGGACAGAGGGAGGGGAGCATCACACACTGGGGTCTGCAGGGGGAGGAGTACTACAGGAGGGACATCGAGGGCTGGGGAGTTGGGGAGGAATAACATGGGGAGAAATGCCAGATATAGGTGATGGGGAGGAAGGCAGCAAACCACATTGCCATGTCTGTACCTATGCAGCAATCTTGGATGTTCTTCACATGTACCCCAAAACATAAAATACAATAAAATATATACTTTTAAAAAACCGAAGAATATGGAATACTGTGCAACCATAAAAAATGATGAGCTTGTGTCCTTTGTAGGGACATGGATGGTCCTGGAAACCATCATTCTCAGCAAACTGACACAGGAACAGAAAATCAAACACTGCATGTTCTTACTTATAGGCAGGTGTTGAACAATGAGAACACATGGACACAGGGAGGGGAGCATCACACACTGAGGTCTGTTGGGGGGAACTAGGGAAGGGACAGCGGGGCCTGGGGAGTTGGGGAGGGATAACATGGGGAGAAATGCCAGATATAGGTGATGGGGAGTAAGGCAGCAAACCACATTGCCAGGTACGTACCTGTGCAACAATCCTGCATGTTCTTCTCATGTACCCCAAAACCTAAAACGCAATAAAATGTATTTTAAAAACCTGAAGAATATTAATGACAATGAACAACATTTGTCATTACTCAGCTCTGATTAAACAGGTATTCTAAATTGCTCAATGTATTGATCTATTGATGCTTCTAAAGTCCTCTGTGACTGATCTTGGGCCAGTTATCTACCTTCTCTAAATCGCAGTTTCTTTACCTGTGCAGTGCACAGGATTGCTACAAGTAATAAATGAAACCACACAGTCTTCAGACAAGTATTTATTGAATGCTTCCTATGTGTTAGGTGCTGAGCCAGCTCCTAAGGGTGTGGCAATGAAACAAATCTGACATTGTCATGGGGATTACAGTCTAGGGAGGAAAATAGATATTAAACAATACAGATCACAGTTACAGTTGTGATTAGTGCTATAAGGTAAAAAGCAGAGTAATATTGACAAAAATTCTTTGCTTGACCAAACTCCTGAGCTTTCTCCTCAGCTTCTGGGACGTCCATGTTCTTCTTTGTAAAATCCAGTTTTAGCAAGAACTCTGATAAGTCAGTTACTGCCATTCTCCATATCTCATTACCCTTGATAACTTATTGTATTTTTCATTCTCTACCATTCCCCAGGTGATGTCTGACCACCCTGACCTGTCTTCAGCTAGAATCCTATGAAGTTTGTTTAGCCAGAATCCTCCTTACAACTGATGTTGCTTGTTGGAAATTTCCTAACTACTGACCTCCACCCTGCTTCTTGGCTATAAATTCCCACTTGCCCATGCTCTATTTGGAATCCAGTCCAGTCCTATACAGAGGCTTCTTTTCTCCTATTGCAATAGTGCAGTTTTTACCACCATAACTGTGGCCTGGTTCTGTTTTCTTTTTCACTATGAGGAAGTCTTACAGAGAAACTGAACAAGAATATGGAGTTGGGGAAGGAAGGTGCCCTTGAGAAGGGATCCTATAAGCTAAGATTTGAGGATGAGTAAGAGGGAGAATAGGGGAGAATCATGGGGGAGCATTGGTAAAGGAAATAAGCTGAGATGACATGGAGTTTGGTGCCTTAAGGCTATAGTGAGATTTCAGTGAACAGGAGTGAGAGGGATGCAGATGAGCTCAGCTGGCTGTTCAGGATTTGCTCTTGCAGGGCTTTGTAGACTGTGGAAGAACTTTCACTCTACTCTAAAGGTTATAGAAACTGATGAAACATGTTAAGTAGATTTGAATAACAGTGGCTTTTTATCTGACTCTGATAGCAGTGTGTAGAAAAAGTTAGGAGTTCAGAATAGATTACAGCAAAACCAGTTAGGAGGCTGCTGCAATTGTCCAGGTAACAAATGCTGGTGGCTTGGGGCTTGAGACATCTTCATGGATGCAGAGAAGAGATGCATTGGATATGGTAGGCAAGGAGGAGGGAGGGGTTAAGGAAGCTGTCCAGGTTTTCTGGGATGAGCTACCAAATGGAACATATTAGTGGTGTCTTTATTCAGAAATGGGACACTCCAAGGTTAGACAGAGGATACTTTGGAGTAGACAGAGAATGCTAAGTTAATTTTTAGATATGTTTAAGTTTGGGGTGTCAGTGAAACATACAAGAGAAGACAGCAAGTACACAGTGAATATCTAAAGATCTAGAACTTAGAAAAGAGGCCTAAATGGAAAATAGATTTTGACATAGAAGGGATTGTTATTAATGTAGTAGAATGAATGAGGTGGCTTAGGGAAAGGGCACAGGGTAAGAAAAAAGCATCTAGGACCACATGTAAATGAATATCAATATTTAAAGGTTAAATAGAGTAGGATTGGCCAAGGAGTGTAGGAAAGAATAGTAAAAAAGATAGAAGAGAAATGAGTGTGTGGTCACAGGACCAAACAAAGGGAGTTTTGAAGAAAATAGGCATGAATGGGCCCAAGGGATATTTTTGAAATGTTGGAAATGTTTTATTATTGACCGTGGTGATGATTAAGTGGTTCTGTAAATTTACGAAAAAGAATTGAATTTTACGCTTAAAAAGGATGAATTTTATGACAAATAAACTATACCTTAATATACTGTAAAGGAAAAAAAAAAAGAAAAAAGACAGGGTAATCATGTTGACATTTGAAGAAGGATTGAGACAAAGATTAAAAGATACCTTCTTTTTTCCATCAAAAGAAGGCTTTTACTTACCCACCACGATCAAGTCAGCTTCATCCTAGGGATGCAAGACTGGTTCAACATATGCAAATCAATAAACAAAATTTATCACATAAACAGAACTAAAGACAAAAAACACATGATTAGCTCAATAGATACAGAAAAGGCCTTAGATAAAATTCAATGTCCCTTCATGTTAAATACTTTCAGTAAACTAGATATTGAAGGAACATAGCTCAAAATAATAAAATAAGAAGAACCATTTATGACAAACCCACAGCCAATGTAACACTGAATGGGCAAAAGCTCGAAGCATTCCCCTTGAAAACTGACACATGATAAGGATGCCCTCTCTCACCACTTCTATTCAACATAATATTGGAAGTTCTGGTCAGGACAATTAGGCAAGAGAAAGAAGTAAAGGATATTCAAATAGAAAGAGAGGAAGTTAAATTGTGTTTGTTTGCAGATGATATAAATCCGGTATCTAGAAAACCCCATAGTCTCAGCCCAAAAGCTTCTTAAGCTGACAAACAACTTCAGCAATATCTCAGGATACAAAATCAATGTGCAAATATCACAAGCTTTCCTGTACACCAACAACAGGCAAACAGAGAGCCAAACCATGAATGAACTCCCATTCACAATTGCTACTAAGGGAATAAAATAACTAGGAAAACAGCTAAGAAGGGAAGGGAAGAACTTCTTCAAGGAGAACTATAAACCACTGCTCAGGGAAATCAGAGAGGACATATATTCCATGCTCATGGATAGGAAGAATCAATATCATGAAAATGACTATGCTGCCCAAAGTAATTTATAGATTCAGTGCTATTTCCATTAAATTACCATTGACATTCTTCACAGCATTAGAAGAAAACTATTTTAAAATTCACGTGGAACCAAAAAAGAGCCCAAATAGCAAAGACAATGCTAAGCAAAAAGTATAAAGCTGGAGGCATCACACTACCTGACTTGAAAGTGTAATATAATGCTACAGTAACCAGAACCATCTGGTGTTTGGCTAACCTGACAAAAACAAGCAATGGGGAAAGGATTCCCTATTTAATAAATGGTGCTGGGAGAACCAGCTAGTCATATGTAGAAAACTGAAACTGGACTCCTTCCTTACACCTTATACAAAAATTAACTCAAGATGGATTAAAGACTTAAATGTAAAACCCCAAAACTATGAAAACCCTAGAAGAAAATTTGGGCAATATCATTTAGGACATAGACACAAGCAAAGATTTCATGACAAAAATATCAAAAGCAAAAATTGATAAATGGGATCTAATTAAGCTAAAGAGCTTTTGCACAGCAAAAGAAACTATAATCAGAGTGAAAAGATAATCTAAAGAATGGGACAAAATTTTTGCAATCTATCTATCTGACAAAGGTCTAATATCCAGAGTCTATAAGGAACTTAAACAAATTTACAAGAAAAAAACAAACAACCCCATTACAAAGTGGGCAAAGGACATGAACAGACACTTCTTAAAAGAAGACATGCATGTGGCCAAGAAACATATGAAAGAAAGCTCAACATCACTGACCATTACAGAAATACAAATCAAAACCACAATGAGATACCATCTCACAGCAATCAGAATGGTGGTTATTAAACAGTCAAGAAACAACAGATGCTGGTGAGGTGGCAGAGATAATGCTTTTACACTATTGGTGGGGATGTAAATTAGTTCAACTATTATGGAAGACAGTGTGGTGATTCCTCAGACTTGGAACCAGAAGTACCATTTAACTCAGGAATCCCATTTCTGGATATAACCTAAAGGAATATGAGTCATTCTATTATAAAGGTACATGCACACATACGTTGCAGCACTATTTGCAAAAGCAAAGACATGGAATAAACCCAGATGCCCATCCATAATAGACTGGATAAAGAAAATGTGGTATATATATACCATGGAATACTATGCAGCCAAAAAAAGGAATGATATCATGTACTTTGCAGGGACATGAAATGAACTGGAAGCCGTTATCTTCAGAAAACTAATGCAGGAACAGAAAACCAAACACCACATGTTTTCACTTAAAGTGGGAGCTGAACAATGAGAACACATGGACATAGGGAGGGAAACAACACACACTGGTGTCTGGCAGGGGTGGGGGTGAAGTAAGAGATAGCATCAGGAAAAATAGCTAATGCATGTTGGCTTAATATCTAGGTGAGAGTTTGATAGGTGCAGCAAAACGCCATGACACACATTTACCTATGTAACAAACCTGCGCATCCTGCACATGCACCCCAGAATAACAACAACAACAAC